>NC_139845.1:16567993-17310493 GCF_963691815.1 Echiichthys vipera | reverse complement strand
GCTGGAGCAGGGCATGGAGATCCAGGTACATACACAACACTCTTTCAGAAAACTATTTGCTTTTGGATGAACAGGATCGTCCTGGGCCTTGACCTCATTATTTTTAGGACTAAGTGAAATATAATTGAAGCTTCAGGATCAAATCTATAAACTCTCAGATAGTGGACTAGTTCATTATTTACATAATTTAACATAATTTTGCTGTTCTACCACTGCCTCAATTAGTTAGTTAGTTTGTGTAACTGTGGGACCTACGATCATCAGGAAATAAATAAACGTTTATTAAAAATGTTTAACGACTTCCTGGTTGATCCAATAACTGCAGTTCTCCCAGTGTCCACTAGGAGTAGTTTGCACAATAGAGCAGTTTCTCATTGACCCCCATGTTAAAAAGGCTGTTTTCACAACAAAATTAAACCTATTTAAGGCCTGGTAAAAAAAACATTCTAGTCTGTTTGTTTAGGTCATATCTCCATGACAACACCGATGGGGGTGAATTTTTTTGTACCAGGCAAGTTTTTATTTTATTGGAGGTTAAAGTTTATGGACAATGAAAAGAGGCGGAGTCAAAGTCTGACAAGATGGCGTCTCCCGTAAGCGAGTACGATTGGAGCAAGTTGAGAAAACGGACAACGATGGGTATGCTACGTCCATTTTTTATACAGTCAACGGTTTAAACCTACAGTTTTACAGTTTATCAAAAAAAAACAATGTAACTGAAATGAAATGAAATGGTCAATTACATTTTTCGGAGGAAAATTAATTGTTTTAATTAATTGACTAATTTATTAAAAATGTTTAAAAAAATTAATTAAAATTAAATTTTGCAGTGGCCAGTTTAAACCGAGCCCCCACCACAGCGACTTCCTGGTTGATTCAATAACTGCAGTTCTCCCAGTGTCCACTAGGAGTAGTTTGCACAATAGATTAATTGATATTTGTTCGAGACAGTCCTATTAACATTGCACATTGACTCATTCAAAGGACTAAATGGGTCACACCCCCACAGTGGGATTACAAAACATTGCACTGGGATTAATAGTTAGAAATAATTATTTTCTGACTCTGGAGAATATATCTGACATCACATACGCCCGTTGTGTCTTTCATTTCTTCTTAGGTTTTATACTTTTGTTGTGTGTTCAGAGTTTTTAAAAACAAAAGAAATTCGATTTTTTAATAAATGCCTAAAGCTGTTTTTTTTCTGAGTAAAACAGAAGGTCTGTGCATGTGTGTCATGCAGTGAAAAACATGTGAGAGAGGGAGCACATAGGAGCTCTGCTGACCTTCATCTGGCCCAGAAAGCCTTGTTCTCGTGGGGACAGTGTCCCATTAAAAACTGTTGATTCCTCTGTGTATGTGTGTGACAGTCTGTTCAGTGTCTATAAAGACATGTTGCCAGTGTTTTAGCAGGATCACATAGGGATGATAAAATATTGATCAGGCTGGACTCTATACGCTCAGGAGTGCATGTCACAACCTTCTGGATCCTTATGTCACAGGAGATCTCACATTTTCTAATTACACCCCTCATCATGCTGTTGATCGGCTTCTACCTTCTGCAGGAAATGGAATGAAAACAGTGAAGCTGTTCACAGCTACGTATAGTAATAATAATAACAATATATCGATTTTATATAACGCTTTTCTCAGTACTCAAAGACGCTTATAGATGTTTGTGGATTATCTTGAGAGAGATGCTGCTGTTGAAGTTTTCAAGTGTTATTTTTAGATGCTATTTTTAGATGCTAAATCTGATTCCGCTTCATGTTTATGCTTGCACTCTTAAAGCAGAATCCTTTTGACCACAGTGTAACTCATCAGTGTCTTTGGTTATATCCTTTTCCTGCTCTGTAAATAACCCCACATCTTTCAAACTCCACATCCAAAATCACAACACAGACTATCTGTTAAAAATCTGAAGCCGCAAGCCACATCCAAGATAACCCTGATAGGGTCAGGGTTCCCCAGTCCTGGAAAACCTGGAAAACATTTCAGTCACAGAGAAAGAAAGGGTAAGTTGAGCCACCCCTTGTTGCTAGGGAATGGTAAAAAACATTGATCAGGTGACCAAATATTTAGGAGGAAGGCTCAACTTACCCCATACACGGGGTAAGTTGTGCCACTTTTTTTTGGACATGCTATATTATCGAAACAGTAACAGTTTACACTTTTCTTTACACTATTTGTTTGAAGGGATGCACAACATACTGAAAGCGACAAAACTATGATTGCTTTGATGTAGTGATCCTAAATTTGAAAACTGGCTCATCCTACCCTAGTGTCCCCTCGTAGTTTTTATTATTTCATTGTTCTATGATTAATTTGTCACAATTCCTAAGCATGTACGAGATTATTTCAGAAAAGCCGTAGATCGTATATCTTTTAAATCAGACTTCCACAGAAAGAAACCAGTGTTTGGCCCGATCACTGTCTGTCATACCGGCTACATCAACACTGAAAATGTCCTGGAAATTATCTGTAAAAAGAGGCTACATACTATTCTTAATGATAAGTAAACTGAACTTCATGTATAAAATCAGTGGAGTGCCCCTTTTAACAGCTAATTTTAAATGAGAGTGGATCACAAAATCTAAAATATGAGTAATTATACTTATAAATCAGATATAATAAAACCAGGAATAGTAGAATAAGACCTGTCTATATAAAGACTGAAGGTCGAGGTGAATGAATTAAAATGTGCAGTATGTACAATTCTTGGACATTATCAGGGCTGCAACTATTGTAATGATTACTCAGCTGATTATTTTGTTGATTTAATATCTGTACATACAGTTACTTCCTCAAAGAATCAACATAGAGGGTGAAGAGAAGCCAGAAGGGACAGTTAAGTACTAAAGAAGTATTAAGGAAATTTAAACGGATGAGAATAAAAAAATATTTGTGAAATGTGTTTTTCTTCTGACATTTAGAAGGGTTGGTATTTACCCCAACTGGGCTGATTTGTATTGTCTGACATTTTAAAAGAGACAAAAAGAACAGAAAAACACGAATCATTGGCTTTCAGAGAGAGATAAATGTTGTGACACTCTGTCACACTGTAATGCTTATTGGAACTGCTGCGGGGCATCACAGACAGAAGTGATTATTGAGAAGAAGAGGAACACTTTTTGGTTTGACATATTTTTCAAGGTGTGCCTAACTTACATTATTGCAGATTGCTTGAATAAAAAGGACACTGTCACTCATGCAATAGTAGATATGAGTGTGAAACGTGATATCTGTCCCTGCTGTTAAAGGGTTCTCGTTGTATTTACGGAGCCACTTTCTGAAAATGAGATGTTGGAGGACAACCTGAGAGATGATAGGAGAGCTGAAAGGACCACACCATCAGGGAGTTTTGAAAACAACCCTGAACTGTAATACCATGGGAAACTAACTGAACTGCATTGATATAGATGACTGATTGGATTACCCACTGTATTAGTTCTCAATACGAGAAACTTCTACGTTTTAATTTGTCTGATTCAACTTGCAAAGAAAATTGCAAACAGGAATTCTGCAATAGAAATGATGCCCTGATGTTTTTAAACATTTCAAAAAATATTTTTTTAAATGTTTAATATTACAATAATAAAATATTTCATTATGGTTGATTTTGACATTTTACAAATGAGATCTTGCAGAATTCAGCCACTTTGAAATGAACACATTGTCTGCTAATTTGAAAATGAAAAGGAGTCTATGTTTTATGATGATTAGAGCATTGATCCGCTGAAAGTGTAGCACTTCAGCAGTTCAGCATATTTGATTTGGTTTTTGGTTTATATCCACACAATTGAATGCACTTACTGTAAGTTGCTTTGCGGTCAGCTAAATAAATAAATTAATGTAATGTAATGTGAAATCATTTTATGAAAATTCATTGAGATTTTTTGCTGTAATTACTTTGGGTGTCAAGATGTTGATTCTTAATCTAAAATCAATTGAAATTAGCATCTAATTTCCAACATCAGAATCAAAAGCTGGATTGAATATTCTCCCAGTATTATTTTTTTTAACCTTACCGTACTTTACTTGCCCATGTCCGAAGAAAGTAACATTACTCAGCGTAGCCGTGGGAAGTGGGGGTGCTGCTAAATACACAGGGTAACGTTAGCTTATCAGTAGAATGCAGCTGTATTTTTCCAGACACAATGGCCACTGAGTTGGAGATTACAGAAAAACTTGAATATCCTCCTGCTTCCCTGAAGTCACAAATGAGTTCATGGTGCATTCAGGTGCACCTTGTAAACTCTGAGAAAGTCACACCATAGCTGTGAAGCACCTATCCGCCATCTAGTGGCTCTTCTTTGTGGCATAGCCGTCGAGTCATGAATCGTGACACCCCTAGTAATTACGCATCAAGCATGAAATTACAAAAGAACACTCGATTTTGGAATTAACTTTAGGAATGTAAAATTACATGTTAAGTTCATTAGATAATTGTATTAATATAGGCATCCATAGACTTACATACTTATCAAACAAATACATCAGTCAAATCCAAAAAAGCAGTTTGGAGGTTTAACTTACATAATCTGCATATGATTTAAACATCAGAAGTTAAAGTAAGGTAAAGGTACATAGTTTTATTTTAATAGTGGGCAATCTGGTTCATTTTGTTACAAGTTTTTCCAATATTGTTAATGGCTGTTAAAAAAATAAGCCAGTATACAAATCCGTTCAACAGGGAAATAAAACTAAAACCTGATGATTCTGAAATGTATCAGCAGTTAATTAAAATATAACACAGATTGTAGAAAATGAGATGCAATTAGTCTTTTGAATAACCAGGATTAAACCAGCCATCAGTGGCAAAACACTACAAGTTTACTTATGGCCTAAAAGTGTAAAGAATCTGTAATTTATTTATTTATTAAAGACTGCATTTAGTCAGTGGGCCTACTTTCTGCCATAAGTATGATAATCAGAGGGACATAAGGCTGGCAAACCAGACAGTATTGTGTGAATTTAGTGGAATGTGTAAATAGGATTAGGAAATAATTTGGGTTTTAAAGGTTGTGTCATGTACTTTTTATGACTGACTGAGCCATTGTGTGTGTGTGTGTGTGTGTGTGTGTGTGTGTGTGTGTGTGTGTGTGTGTGTGTGTGTGTGTGTGTGTGTGTGTGTGTGTGTGTGTGTGTGTGTGCGTGTGCGTGTGCGTGTGCGTGTGCGTGTGCGTGTGCGTGGGGTAAGTCTTAGCCACTGGTGTTTTACTCCTACGTCTAGACAATAAGCAGTTTTTCTAAAATTAGACATTCTTTCTTTTTCACTTCTGTGTGTGTATCGCTCTCTCTCTCACAGAATCACGCACGTACACACTTCTCTCTCCTGTGTATTCCACCCTCATTAGAAGTATTTTTAGTCTGCGTACTGCTGGAGTAGCCTTGGCTAACAACTTCTGTCGCTGTGTTATGTGCAAGGCCATATGGGGTTCTAGACACGCACGCACGCACGCACTGTATACGCACACATATATCAGCCCAGGGATTTGTTTATTGTGTTGTGTTATTATGTAAGCATTTGACATGCTGCCTGGGCTGTGTGGGAGCTAGTTTCACCTCAGTGCTCTGATTGTGCCAGCAGAGACCCTGTAGCCCATCTGTTGAGTGGGAGCTCAACTGACCCACGTAGAAAAACTCTCTTCTCCTCATCAACCTCTTTTCAGACATACAGTATAAAATCAATTGAGCCCAGTGGCTCCAATCAGTAAAAAAGTTGCACCAATCAGTACGTCCAAGAAGTGTTCAGATGATGCAAGCTTTATAAAATGGGCATTGGGGACCTTAATTGAAGCTTGATTTGGACTATTATTTGCCTCGGATCAATTCTGAATTTAGTTGTTTCAGTCAGAAGCATCATACCTGTAGCAAACACTGCCACTACTGCTATCGCCTGTGTCTGTTTTAATGAAAATTTAATCCCACACCACTCAAAACAGTTTGTCTTTTGTTTATGTCCTCTAAAATGCCTTACTGACTTATATCTGTACAAAGTTTTTCACTAGAGAGGAGTTTTCACTTTTCTGTCTTGAAGGAGACGTCTGTGCACTTTGAACAGACTGCAATTTGAAATGTATATGTATCCCGGACAAGCTTTAGTTGGTACATCATCACTAATCCATAAACCAATCACTGTCTAATGTGAAACACTGCTCCATGGGGGAACGACTTCGACAACACTGGCAAAGAAATCCACTGCAGAGCGGACTATCAGTACAGAGAAAAAACACACCACTGACAGTTACAAGCTTACTAGCAACAGAAACTAATAAAGGGTTCTAACTACACTTACCATTCACAACTACCATTCTGGTACGTTTGCTAGTCGCCAATTTTAGTGCACAACATGTTCCTCGGCTGACTCTGGGTCGGACTGATGCCTATAAACTATCACTTAGTCGCAGATTGCTAACGTTAGCTCCTTGGGCAGGCAGCTCTGGCTCCGTGTTCGCCCATCCTACTGCACCCGCCATATCACTAGTCGGTGATCTAGCCAAGGGGCTCTTCTTCCCCCGCTGCCTCCCGTCTGTAGCCGGCTAAAACATGTAGGCCTATGTCTGATTCTCTCGAATGTGTTTAGTCATCTCATTGAGCCGTTTGCGTGCTTCTCTTTTACCCGGGGCCTACTTGGTAGAAGCTAGGACATATTTACCAAAGAGTTTCAACCTACCGCGAGTATGCACGGAAGTGCAAGCACAGGCGGGGTGGGGCCAGATGCAAAATTTCTCAATGAGGGAGAATAACTAGATGTAGATAGATCTGATTTTTTTTTACTTTCTATGTTGGAAAACCATGTTAAACAAATGAATCATAGTTGAGTTGTTTTTAAATACTTTAAAATGTCTCTGGAGTGGAACTTTAAATGAACTTATGTTAGTTCAATCCATTTTATGTTGCTTTTGTTGCTGTCCCTGGCCTCCAGGCTGTTTTCTGTTGTTTATAAACCCTGTTTTCCAACATGTTGGGGACATTGAATGTGACAAAAAAAAACAGCTGAAGGAAGGAAGGAATGTCCGTCCATGTATGTATGACTGTACTTCACAAATCACAGACACAAAGTGTGACACTTCACACGGAGGTATCACGGAGGACCCAGGACAGGAGTGCGGTGTCGAGTGGGAAGTCCATTAGATTAGCAGTTCTTGAGAACGCTGCAACAGCAACGCCGCAAGCCAAGCAATCGGCCCGTTCCAAATGAGCACACGCTCCAAATGGCTGCAGTAGTAAGATATAAAAGAGAGAAAAGCTGAAAATCTCATTCACAGCTAAAGTCACACTTGTTTCAAGATTAAATTACTCTACTAGTCTGATAGCTGCAACATGCTGGAGTCCTATGCCATAAGGCTCCTCTGCAGAAAGCTGTGGTGTGCAAGTTCGAGTCACCGTTAAGAAAATAATACAACTCAAAGAAAAATATGCTTTGAAGCATAAACCTTGTAGACAAATATAACAGAGTTGGTGCTTTTTGTGCTCCTCCTCCTCCTTCTCCTCTCTCTTCTCCTTCATGCTCAAAGGTCTCTCATTAAATCAATGTAAGGTGTATTTTTAGCTGCTGCTGTCACCTCTTGAGTGTTGTGTGTGTGAATCTACAGACCCATTAAGTTGATCTTATACTGTCAGAAACAGCACCACAGACACCTGCCAACTTCACGTCTCACTTTCTCTCTCCTTTTGTCGGCCAGAATCCAACCCAGGTGGGCACAGCGCTCCAGGTCTTCTATAACCTGGGCAGTCTAAGAGAGACCATCAGTTCTGTGGTGGGGGGTTACAGGACCACCATACAGGACAACATCACTAGCTCTCTGGACATCAAGGGCCTGACACAGCCGACCTACCCCAGAGGTGAGACCCCTATACTCACAGAGAGACACTCACACACTGAATATATTGTCCTCATTTCATTGAAAGACAAAGGACTTTTCTTATTCAAAGCAGTTCACGAGTTGGTTTGATCCAAAATAGATTATTATACCATGGCCACAGAGAATAGTCACTTCTGGCCGGAGGGAATGTGTTTTTTTTTGCCGTGGCTTTGATGTAGCAGCCACATCATTGTTCTAATTAATGCCCACAATACTTTCAGTTCATTACTTTCATTTTCAGGACAAGTTTGAGGATTCTATTATTAATATAGAATTAACTAAAAATAATAAATGTTTTTTAAAACAGGAAGTTTTCTTTCTTTGACCAAATCAAACTAACAGTGGATATACAGTGTCTCCTAACACATATAGTGGTTATCATAGTCGGATATATATCTTCTTCCTTCGCTGTTGTTAAGAACACATTAATGAGCCACACTGGTGCACTGGGTGACATGTTCCTTCGTTACCATGAACACACTGTACAACACTGTAGTTTATTTTCACTCAATCCCAAACGCACCAAATATAGATTAATCCACTGCTGAAAGTAGTAACCAACAAATGCACTATTTCCTCCTGTTTGTTTGATTTAAAAAACAAAACAAAACAGTGAGCAGCTGTTTTAGGATGAAACTTTATATTTGTGAGTATTTTTCTAAAAGATCTACGTGTTCAGTAGGAACCAGTGGAGTGGGGGCAGACAGGGTAGGGAAGTCAGAAAGAACTGAAAGATGGATTAACACATTGATGTTTTTGGTATTTTTCATGGGATTTGACGACGATAGGAAAAAGATAGAATAAGAACGAATAAAATTAGCAATTGAATAAATGTATCGTAGTCTGAAGAAAATCTTAGGATATGCATGATAGAAAAGCACATCTGATTAGCTCCTGCAGTTGTACGTGTTCTGTCTCGGCTGTTTGGTTGGGAAATAATGAGGTGATGAATGTGTGTGTCCCCTCAGGTGCACCGGGCAGAGCAGTGCTGCCGACACCGGGCAACACAGCGGCTTTCCGTGCCGCTCTGTGGACCAACCTGGAGAAACTGATGGACCAGATATGTGCTGCGTGCAGACAGGTACACAGCTCCCTGAGACTGCTCACTGACCATTTAGACAAAACCCAAGCATTCTCAGCCGGACCACTGATGTTTTCTGCATATTTTCCAGGTGCAACATCTGCAGAAGGTCCTGATGAAGAAGAGAGACCCTGTGACTCATGTGTGCTTCATCGATGAGATAATCAAGGTGGGTGGACACCAATGTCCTGGTTCTGCTATAATTATAATGATTATAACTGCAATCAGCACATGGCTCCGGTCTGACCACGTCCTTATAAAAGAATAGAATATAAAAGTTTTAGTATGAAATAATTCTCACAGTCACAATAAAATATCCACATAGACATGCACGCTGTCACCGTCAAGTGCACATACAAAGCAAACTTTACCCGACAGTATTATTATATGATGACAAGACAACTTATTTTCCACCTGACCCCAGGTTTTCTGTGTGTAAATGAGTATGTATTCATTTGATGAAGTACACCTTAGACTATGTAAGCACAATTTAAACTATATAAGAGACAAAAACAAGATTTTGACACAGGCATCTTTATAAGAGGGATTACAACTGAGATAAAAATTGTATTTTGTGGTAAAACCTTGTAGCATTTGTAATACATTTCAAATTAACTGTATTACCAAAACAACAACTGACAGACGAGGGAGTGTGGCCCTGAGGCACTTAGTAATCCAGCCTTGCATTTAGTGAGTTCTCATTATTTCCCGCTTAAATTGCAGCACTACATATGTAGGCAAAGCTTTCGGAATTAACTTGATTTTAATGGAATTTTAAAAAAGTTCACTTTTTAAAATGCATTGTTTTAAATGGACATTTTATAAACTGAAACCTGAAATACAATGAAAGTTCAAAGGGGATGTTGGAAGCTAATCACTTGGAAAGGGTCTGTCACACATAACCCATTATGACCTATGAACCCGACATTGTCCTGAGTTGCTCTGTCACACATAAAGCACACAACAGGAGATTCTCCGCGTCAGATATGTTCACACATACTCTTGGGTAGAGTGGCAGGAGGGAGGAGAGGATGCATATTACACCACGACGATGGAACCAGTTCTTGTTGTCTCTCCACTTAGACATTTTTGCTGCTGTCTCACCCATAGAGCTTTGTTTTCTTCCATTGTTGGCCGCAAAGAAACATCATCAACATGCCCCATTTGCTCTCTGTGAATACGCTGGAGAACGAGCGTCTGTATTCAAACATAGGCTCACTAGGAAGTAAAAGGTTTTTTTTGCGATGGGGAGCTGGGAGGGCAAACTTGTTTGATTCCCAGTCTGACTGAACTGGACCTTTGCAGTCATACATAGAGCCCTGCCAATTTAGATAAATGTTCTACTTCTTTGTATAAGACAGTTGTATTCAGAAGAAATAAATAAAGTGGCAGTAGCAGCAGGCCACCAGCTCACAGGGCCCCGTCCCTTAATAGTAGTAGTATGAGCAGTAATCATGTCAGTCATTAACACATCATCATGACTATCATCAGCTTTTCACTCTCTTACCGCCACAGAAACCGAGTGGTACAAATCAGAGCGGGAGACTGTTACTATGGAAACAAAGCTCTCACCAATTACCCAGAGATGGAGGTGTGAGTTGGAGACCTAATGACATGTCTAAATGCAAGGCTCCTCGGCAGTGCAGCTGCACTATAACAGGACTGATCAGACACATCATTCTACTGTCAGCACTCATAACAGATCTGATCATGAGGAAGATAGGGCCGCACAATTAATGCCAAAATGATTACTTTGATCAATATTGAGAGATCATGACTAATTATCACGATTATTTGTTACTTTTAACCAAAACAAATTGTACTGTCACATAGGCTTGTTATGCTTTCACATCCTTATGGTGCTACATTCTTGCTAATGTACAATTATGTGCATCAAAATAAAATGGGCCCTCTTATTCACAACAATTCAGTGCTTCTCATTAAAGAATAAATGAAAATGAATAAAACGATAAAGAAAATGTAACAACATTTTACATTGTGTAAATATATTTTAGAAAGCAAAATATAAACGTGCATTGTACCTTTGCAACACAACTTTATGGCACTCTTTGTATATGACCTGATCTTGTTTTGTGTCACTTGCCTTGAACCCCGAAGTGTTTCCACACAACGGATGGCGATCCGATTCTCGGGACAAGCCCCTCTGCTGCATTAGACAGTTTTTTGTTTTCTTTGTTAAGGATAGTTTATCGCCTTCTTGCCCTCTAGAGACTAAGCTCTATCACTGAGGAGCGGCAGATTGGCTTTGCAAGAAAAAAAAAATTTGTTACGTAGTCTTCTATGAACCGAATGATGCATTTTAAATATCGCTCAATGACACAAATTTGATCGTGGGAAGCCAAAATATCGCAATCGTGATTAAAATATGATTGTGCAGCCCTGGAGGAAGATAATATTATGTATAATATAGTCCGTGGTGTGGTGTAGCGTTCAGAAATAGATGCTACACCCATCCCTGGCGTATTTTTTATGCCTAGTTACACAGGTCAGTACGCTTTCATGCACTAGATTTCTCTTAAGTCCGGGGATCACTTGTTTTGTCCTGGTCTCAGTCACATTTTCTTAACCCACACATTCTACAGGGAAGGATAAACAAACTCTTCTGCTTTGAAAGCAAGTGAATCATTGGGAGTTCAAAGTGACAGACAGACCTGGAGAGTTGAACTTTTATTACCTCCAGGTTTGATTATTGTAACTCTCAGCAGGAGAAAGATCTCATGTGCTGCCACTCATACAGAACGCCGCTGCCAGCTTATTGACTGGCTCCGGGAGATAAGACTGTATTACTCCACTCCCTGCTGCCAGGCTCTGATTTTCAGATGTTAATGCTGAGTGTGAGACCTTCGTGTGATCAGGCTCCTGCTTACATCTCTTATTTGTTAATCCCCTAGATTCAAGATTCAAGATGTTTATTTTCACTCGGGTTATACAAGTACCAATGTGTGAAATGATTGTGCTGGGCATCTCCATTAAAGAAAATTAAATTAAAAGAAAAAATGGTAGATGTAAGGGAAAACAAAGTAGATTAAAGGAAAAGCAGCAAGGGGCCTCAGGTCGGAGTCGCACCTGCGGAAGCTGCCTTGAGGACCATCAGCCTCTTTACATGGGGCTACTGCTCTAACCACTCAGCCACCGGGCCGCCCCATAATATGTATATTTTGAAAAGTCTAAAAGATGCTTAAGGTATGGGCCCGCTTCTATTTTATTCTGAACCAAAAATAGTCCAGAATCACCAAACTTATTTGCAATCGCGTATTAATCTGGAACCTCTCTCTCTCTCTCTCTCAACTGGATGGACTTGGATGAACCAATCACAGCAGCGAAAAGGTGGTGCTTGTTCCAATTTGGGGCAAGGAAAATGATGGTGGTTTGGTTTACTGTCAAATCACATTTAAACAGTACACTAAAATATGTAATATAGGCAATACAGTAACAGAATCTCGATTCATATTTGAGCAACGCCGCCTAGTTTGACAGTTTGATCTGAGTTTCGTGAGCTTGGTTAACTGTGTTGGACTGACCTGCGGACTGGATGGGGACATTGTCAGTCATCATATTAAACCCTCCCTACATTAGATAAACCGGGACGACCGGGAAAGGGGCCGGACATATCGTCCAGAGCAAATTAAACTTGAGCTCAGCAGCTTCCTCTGGTTCCAATACATGCCATAAGGAATAATAGCTGAGCGTTACAGTCATAAACCTTTACTCTGTTTCTATAAGTGACT
This sequence comes from Echiichthys vipera, assembly GCF_963691815.1. Lineage (NCBI taxonomy): Eukaryota > Metazoa > Chordata > Actinopteri > Perciformes > Trachinidae > Echiichthys > Echiichthys vipera. Next base: position 17,297,795 of record NC_139845.1, on the reverse strand, counting down.
TTTCTGGTTTCAGATGTCCAACACTTGATCACGTCTGCCTCACAGTCCACTTCCAGTTCACCCTGTAGGTGTTGATGAGGTTGAGGTCAGGACTGTCTGCAAGTTCTTCCAAATCAAACTGGCAAAGACATTTCTTAATGGAGCAGGATTTGTGCACGGGGGCATCGTTATGTTGAAACAGAAGGGGAAAAAACACAAAAGGGGTTAGAAGCACACTAAAGTCTAAAACATCGGTCTTTTAACAACAATATATTAAGTATAATCAATATAATACAATCGGTCCATTAGGAAAGACAAATGGAGTGGCAGGTTTGTGAAGGTGGAGGAAGTGTGGATGTAGTGTCAGCTGGCAGCCGACCTGCAACAGACCTCTCTAATGGAGGATTAGAGGAGAATACACAGACACACATGTCCAGTCCCATTAAATAATTAAAGGACGTTCCTCAGTCAGGCTCTGTGTGTTGAACTGAGAGAGTGTGTGTTGATGTCTTACAGCACTTACTGCTGTTTTTCTTCTCTGTTACCAGTTACACAGATCAGTGTGTCATAGGCATTTGAGTTTGCTCTGTCTAATATTCAGGAGGCACACGAGGAAGCAGTGTTGACGATGATTGTGATGTTTTATGACCATTGTAATGACTTCACTAAATATTCTAATTACAATTAATCAATAATGTTCAGGATTGGTTTCTCAATTTCAAAATTATCCTTTTATTGCACATCAGCACAACTTGTATCGAGCTGTTTTCTTGAGTGTTCACTTCAGCTGTTGTTGTTTTGTAATATTCAAATAATAAATAATCATTGTTGCTTTGCTTTGGAGTCCACCCTGTTCGTCCAAGTCATTTTGAGGGTCGGTTAAAGGCCTGTCCCTAATCTCGGGCCAGTTCTTTGAGTTTTGAAAGCCAAAGAGCCAGCTCCCGGCGATCTAAACTGGTTCCAGAGCAGCAGCAACTCTTTGCTGGTCTTAAACTGGTTTCGACCCTAGTATACAATGACGTAAGGACGTGGCTCTCTGGGCTCTCAAGCCTGTGAAAAAGCTAGCAGGTTCTGAGAAGGTTCACAAGTTGAACCAACTGTTGAACCAGCCCCAGCCCTAGCACCAGCACCAGAACTAGGTTAGCGCTGGTCGAAACACCAAAATACTCAGTTTCTCTGCATGTATTTCCATCTTAACTGCTTATTTCCTCTGTGTGTACTGCTCCTCTCTGTAGTGCATTCAGATGGCCATGCTAGTCTTTTCAGAGGCTCTTCAAGTACAAAAAAGTACAAAAAATCAATTGATTACATTTCCTCAAAGTGTGAGAAATGTGCAAATGTGAATGCTTGTTCATCAGCACAACTTCAATAGACGTAAATAGGCAATTAGACAAACGGCAATGGCTGATCAGAGGAGGGTGTTTTCCATCGACTCCCCAGCTCATGTCACTCATGGATATGTGATAATCAGTGTGTTTCTCCTGTGTCCCCCTGACGACAGGATGGTCAGCCTGATATCCTCTACACCTTCTGGAATGATGTGACCAACACTCTTAGTGAGGAGTTTCACAGAGCGACTGAAGGTAAGACTGCAAAAGCTGCTAATTAAGAGGAGAGACGAATTACTCAGAGTTCAAATCTTTTAAGGTTCCTCTCAGTCTGACAGTAGCAGCAACAACAACAACTAGTGGGAGGTCTCATTGACTGAGCCATAATCATCAGGCTGTAACAAGAGCTCAGTTAACATCAGGAAATCAATGGGGCTGCAAGTCATAAAAGATCTGTTGTTCGTGGAGCAATCAGAGTACACAGCAGACTCATTGAACCAGTGTTGGCCTCTTTTACAACCTTAGCTTGTATTAAAGGAACACTCCACCCTCACAATGACCATTTGTGTATCAGTTACTCACCGCGCGTTGCCTTGAATTCTTGAAGAAAACATTTTTGTCTCATTCCTCCAAGGTGAACGGAGAATCAAAAACTCTCTCACACAACTTGTGCAGAATAATCCAAGTCTCATTTATCCAGTTGTTTGCTTAGTACTTTAAAAACACATGAGTTTTTTGCTAAAACCTCACTATTTACAACACTTCAGCTACTCGTCCGCTATGCAGACACTACTCATCCTTCCAAGAGAGGGCCTATTTTAGGCAGAAGTGTTGGAAAAAGTAAGTTTTGCCTAACAACGCCCCTGAGCTGGTAAAGATGATTTAAAAATAGCTCTAAACCACAGAATCGCTGAGTTTATTACTTTGGTTCAGCTTGATCATAAATCTAACCCTAGTGTTTTGCATTATAGCACAATACGAAGGACATTTGTGAGAAGGCACTGATTTGTAGTGTTGAAGTGTTGTTCCCTTCCTTTCTATGGTGACCCCAGCTAGCCTCTGTAGACCTGTTAGTGCTCCACTCCACCAGATGCTTGCGCGGTCGGGAAACTGGGATTTCCTTGTTTTCCCGCCCTTTTTGTGAATTTTCAGGTAGCTGTGCTTTTGAGTTTCATCTTCATCTTTGAATCCAGTTCCACACAGCAGACGATGAAATATATTTCGGTACAAGCTAAGTGTTTCTTTTTTGACTAGGGGTGGATGAATGTAGCACTGGGTTTTCCATGATTGACACTTTGACAAAGCATTTTCTTTCACTACATTTTACTCCACTATCTGTCACACACTAGATTTATTCACACCAATGTCCTGTCACGTAGAGTAACAAACACTTGTCATTTCTTGATGTAGCTTTGGAAGAAATTAGGAAAGCGAACCGTTGAGCTAAACGGTGTTATTGAAAAGAACGGACTTAAAAATACATACAGGAATCGTAAAATTAAAAAATCATGAAACATTTTGTTTACATTGGCTATAAACTACTGATGCTCTGGAACCAACCTACCACACATGATCGGAAATAGATGAAGTCGGAGAGTGTTTATACAGCTTCCTACTCTAGAAATAAAAATATCTGCTGTGTGAATCTAAGGTTCGCTCAGAACATGCTCTTACTGTGTACTGGCTTGAGGGGATCCGGCATACAACACTACAACACTTATTGAATAACATAAAGTGCCAAAAATGGTTGAGACATATTGGTGATTTTACATCCACACATTCCAACATGCTTTTCTTTTTCTGCTAGGGTTGAAAACAAACACATTCCAAAGCTGTACACAGGCATCAATAAGAGAGACATTGATCTTTTTTTTTACATCAATATCTTTATTAAGAATAATTTTTTTTTACAAACATTAAAAAAGATAGAAGAATTAAATGTGAACAACAATACACAAAAAACATTTTTCTGTTCATAAACAATGGCTTCCCATGTCGTCACACTCATGTCATACCTTGATTATTTTCACACTGTGTCAAACTCAATGACACAGTGTGCATGGATGGATGTCGCATGCTTTAAAGAAGAGTTCAAACAGGGCCATATCGTCCAGCCCTCATCCACTAGGGCTGGACGATATGGCCTGTCTCTCTCACCCCATTTCCTGTCTGTCCTATCTAATAAAAGGCTTAAAAAATGCCAAAAAAATAAGGGATATCACAATATTTCTTGGAATTTTCGCAAAAGCGATATCACAAAATACAGAATTATATTTCTTGTTGTTTTCTTTCTTTCTTAATTTCAAGAACATACTCAATAGGCCAGCATGAATGTAATCATTTGCCTTCAACATATACAGTAAAAACAAATATTCTGTATCAGATATTACAGAAAAATAATATAAACCACCACATCCTAAGAGCACCGCACAGTTTGAAAAAACAATGTCCTTGAAACTTCAGTGCATAAATGTAATTAGTAGTGTATACAAAACCAAAACATAACAATTTGAAATATCAGGTAAAAACTAAGCAGAAACCCATGTTCAATTATTTGACTTGAAAACAACAGTAGCTCAGCTTGAGATTCATATTCTGTATTAAATAATACAGCGAAATGAAATCACCTACCACATAGAAAGTGCACTGCACACACTGGATTTTCTCTCTGATTGAATTATGTGTTTGTTCTTGAGGTGGCTGAATAAATTCAAAATATTTCCACCTTTGGTCGTCACAGGCTGGTAGCAAGATTGCTCTTTTGAAACCAAAATATTTCCACACAGTCGAAGTGGCACCTTTTTTTAGTTTTTAACTCCAGCGGCACAGTCTAGCTACCGACGTCTCCTTCTGCCATGTCTGTTTGGTTGTGATGCGCAGACTCAAATCCGCATCATAATGGTGTGACATTTCACTGCCGGATAATAATATAATTTCAATCAAAAATGATCCCTAGATTATTGTGAATGATATGATATGGCACACCCTTATCATCCACACCTCGCCCACGACACCACCCATATCGAATCTCTCCAAATGCTGCGCAAAAGGAGCCCAAATGCCCTTGAAAAGCGATGCAACCCTGATCCAACCAATGAGGGTCCCCTGGCCCTCCCTGAAGACAACAAGCAGCCAAAAAAGGCAACAGCATCTTTCCTAGGTGTACGATGTTCATCAGAGTGCAGAGCCAGAATGAGAAGCCCCGGGCCAGGTGTCAAATGCAAGCCCACTGTTCAGTTTCCCATCAGAACACCCCAGGTCTAGGACGACGACACCGTACCTGTTCAGTTTTGCTGGTGTCACATCTTTCCTCGGTCCCAGTGCAGCACTCTGAGCCGATGCATTAACAGTTTGTGTCTGTTGTCTCAGTACATGCTCCCTCCCGGGACATTGATCATTTTGAAGCTAAGTGCTTCTCAGGGCACGGAGAGGGTTGCTGGTTCGAATGCCCGTAGGTGTGACTGTGAGTGTGAATGGTTGTCTGTCTCTGTTTGTCTCCTGTGTGTCCTGTGATGTGTCCTGTCCAGCCACCCCGACAGGGACAAGTGGTTGAAAATGGATGGATGGTGCTTCTCAGGAATTGGAATAATTAGGAACCGGTTTTAAATGGGAGCTGATCGTTTTTTGACCTCCCTAATCAGCTCTCTCTTTGTTCCTCCATCTCTCTGGAGTCTTCATTATGAAGCATCACATGAAATGCCATTATTAAAATATCGATAAATGTGGCTGTGTAAGTTAATCCTTTCTAAGAGTAGGAAGAAAGAAAGACTTAATAATGCTAACAACTAGATTTCTCTCACACACACACACACACACACACACACACACACACACACACACACACACACACACACACACACACACACACACACACACACACACACACACACACACACACACACACACACACACACTCACTCACTCACTCACAGATCATATGGAGGCGTTTCAGTAGAGAGTTGTCTGATTACAGAGAATAACAAAGTGAGAACAGGAGAGGCAGCTCTGGCTGCTTGCTAGCATACTTGGCTTCAAACTGGTACTTGTGTGCGTGCATGTGCGCGTGTGTGTGTGTGTGTGTGTGTAATCAAGCTGTGTGGTGAAGATATTGTGGAACAAAAACAAAAGTGGAAGGATGAGAGAGAGGCATGATTACGGATTGTCCTCAGTTCCCCTTTTCTTCTTGCTCTCCCTCAGGTTGTTAACCCTTTAAAAACGTTGGTGGTTGTTCACATGATTCTGTATAAAAAAGTCTAAAATGAAAACCATGATGGCTCGACTCTAGAGCATTCATTCTTTTTGCAGCAGAAAGCTGCGGTATCTGCAGATGAAGCTGTCAAAACGCCTTTACACTGGAAATGAAAAACTAGTACATAGTTCCAATAACGTATTAAGAAATATTTGATAATGATAACATGTATACATTTAGAAATATTTTAAACCAAAAATGTTTTGTGTAAATTTGATGTAAAACATGCCAAAGATTTTTGAATTTCTTTTTTAAATTAATGACACAATTTCCATACTTTAATTCATTATCGTGGTTTAATGATTTGCATAACCTTTAGGCTTAGTTTATACATATTTTAGGGATATGAAGCATTTTGAAGATGCTCCAAGAAATGACATCACAATAAGCCAAAATACCAATGTAGGCACTTGCGGGGCCGTTTCTATTGCACAGTTCAAAGGGCTAAATGACAAGGCTGATGATTTTCTATATATCTCGTATAGTCATCAAATCCTATCTGTTTTTTTTTAACTCTGGACAGAGCCAGGCTAGCTGTCCCCCCCTTGCTTCCAGTCTTTATGCTAAGCTAGGCTATCCACGTCTTGAGTCCAACTCTGTAGTGAACACACAGAAATAGTGGAGATATTGTGAGAATAAACTTTTCTTTTAATCATGATGTGTAATAATCAGAATCCTCACTGCCTGTTCTGGTCTCTTTTCCCTCTCTAGCCTCGTCCTTTCTCAAGCAGGCGTTTGAAGGAGAGTATCCGAAGCTGTTGCGACTGTACAACGAGCTGTGGCGGCGCCTGCAGCAGTACAGCGCCAGCCTGCAGGGGGCGCTAATGAGCAGCGGAGGAATGGAGGCATCTCTGGACATCAGCGCAACAGAGACAGACAGTCAGGACCTCTTCACACATGGAAAACAGGACTACAAGTGAGCAGACCGATCTGAGTCACTTCAGGGTGTGATCACGCCCACAGGCTTTTTGTTTGGTGTGAATCAGGGCAGAGAAGTTTATTTTGGACCATAGTTGTGCTTTGTTTGTTTAGATTAAAACTTCAGTTAGAAGTGAACTAACTTGCTCCTCTAACAGGCAGAGTTCTGGTCACCTATAGTTACCATAGACTGTATGAAATATGCATGGACATACTGCGGGTGGCTGCCTTTGGCTCAGGCTGTCACCATCTTAGCATTGCCTGACTCCACCTAACTGACCAAAAAAGGGCAAGGAAGACTGCAAGGGAAGTTCAGCTTCCACTAAAATGTCACAAAAAAAAAGTGTTAAAATATGTACTGCTGTGTGTACATTTTATTGACTAAATACGCGCTAGAAAGCCTTCATCTTTTGTTCAGAATCAGCTCCTTCTCCCCACAGCTCTTTACACAGTGGGATGGTCAGCTTCTACTGACTTCAATGGGGAAGCGTAGAGCGGGTTGTTCCACTGCAGCCAAACTAGACGCTCATTGGATGGATGATGGGCTTTGTCCCGCCCATCAGACGCTCAGCATCTCTGGGGGTCTATGGAACAGTGGGCTGGCCAGGATGCTCGGCTTCTGCATGATGATTGGGTGAGCCGTCTGAGGCGGAATCCTTTTTTGATTGACAGCTGAATGAGCGAATCAGCGATCTTGAAGAATAACCATCCAGCATTTTCCAAGTTTTTCATTCTGTTGTTCTGAACTGATCCAGAGACTTTACCGATCCCCAGCGACTTTGTCTTTGTTAAAAACGACTAGCGTTGTGTTTGGCGACTCTGTTCTGTCACTCTGCGGTTTCTTTCCCCAACGAGCTGCGGCAGCTGCAGAGCTTCTCCCCCTGTCACGGTCACTCGTACTCACAGGCGGTCACACTTCACAGCAGCCTGGCGCAGCAGCTCCAGCTGCTGGATTAGATTATTAAATTAGAAATCAAAATTATATTTGTACCAGGCTGTAAACATGTTTATTGGGCATTTGAACATGGGGGTCTAAGGGGATTTTCTTTGTTTTGGAGCTTCGTCTGTCTGATATTTGCTCGTCTTCATACTAGAGGTGTCTGCACAGACTCAACCCCAAGCAGGGGTCGCTTGTGTTCATGTACACGAGCTGTTGAATCCTTTCAGGTTCAGGTCAGTTTTGTGTTGGGTTGAATTAATAGGTTATTGAAGACTTGCAGTCCCTATCAGTGAAGTACACACATAGACTGTGTCCATGTTTCACACTAAGTGCAAAGTCTAGCTTCGCAGTAAAGCACTGTCCAAATGAGGTATATACAATACTAAAATCCTGCCTTTTAAATGTCTTGTTTGGTCCAAACTCCAAAGATATTTATTTTCACATGATATAAAACGGAGAGATGCAGGAAATTGCAATGTTTGAGGGGCTGAAAACATGAACAATTATTTTAACAATGAATCAAAATAAAATCCATTTTCAGCCTTGTGTTACCTTACACAAAGAACTCATCATTTCCAGAAAAAAACCATCCACTTGTATCTGAAAACCTGTTCAGTTTAAATATGAGGAGAGAACAAAAAGGCCTCAGTGCATGTGTTGTTGGAAAGACGGCGTACGAAAAGAAGGTAGGAGGAGAACTGTGAAATCAGAGAGGGAGGAGAGACAGAGGAACAAAGGAATGATGTAACAGGTGGATGGAGAGGGAGTGAAGACATCGCAGAAACAAAGTCCCTTCTTGTATGAGCTCTAATGAGACTGCTGCTTGTATAGTAAGCCCATTAGATAACACAGTCAATCAAAGTGCTGGCTAAAAACAAATAACAGCTGAAGGGGAAAAAACACTTCAATAAAAAAATGTATTGGTGCAGCACTTGAGAAACACATTTCAACCTGTTTAGTTTTGTTAAGCCTGTGACTATAATTCACAACTATACATTGGACTGTTTGAGGGGCTGAAAACATGAAAAAAACATGTTCTTAATCACACGACACACACGCACTCACACCTGCCTGTCTGCATTGAATAGTAATAGGATGAGACTCGGCGGCATTTCTGTCTGCACTTTTAAGTGCTCCATTAATAAATGTCAGCATAGATATTCGAACCAATTAGAGGATATAATATGTCAACATTAGACAATAGGTAGATTGTGGCACGACACATCTGAAATGGTGAATTTAAAGGCTACCTTACAGTCAGTGATATTGATATTATTATAGTGATATTATTTTCACCTTGTCACCATATCCATCTTACTAATAATGGTATCTTTTTGTGTGTGTGCGCAGCCCAGAGAAGGCTCTGAAGGACTCTCTGCAGCCGTACGAGGCGGCCTACCTCTCCAAGTCCCTATCTCGCCTGTTTGATCCCATCAACCTCGTGTTCCCTATGGGCGGCCGCAACCCGCCCTCCAACGACGAACTGGACAGCATCATCAAGACCATCAGCAGGCAAGCACAGCACACACACCAATTTGGCTGCTTTACAGCATAGACCCAATGGAAGTGACAGAAACACAGATCAAGATCAGATCAGATCAGATGAGTCACCAACTAAAACAGCGTACAGCAGAATTAAATACAATATAGTTCATTATACTGCTTTGTTGAATACACGAGTCTGATTGATTGGTTAATTGCGGCATTCTAATTACAAAGACTCCGGAAGACTTTGATTTTAAAATCAATATTTTGGGTCAAATTTTATATTTCTTAAGTAGCCATGTAATAAGTAAGATCATTTAGAACAAACGGATCATTATTGCAAATTGAACCCTAACAGGGATACCAACTTTCATGATAGTTAATATATTAGTATCAGTGCAATTCTAAATTATGAATTTAATGTATGAGGCATTTTAATTTTACAGACCGTTTTGTAAAAAATGTATTAATATACATACTAAATGTTGATGTTTCTCATTCTGATTTCATGATCTGGTCAGAGAATACATTATTTACCTCCCTGACCTGCAGAAGACACATAATGTTGATAGGTTATGATCTTTTTAAGTGGACAGGGCTCTCCAATAAGCCTGGTCTACAAACCCTATATGCAACACACCTGGTACAATGTGTTTTTGCATTGTCCCTGACAAATTATTGAATGATTATTGATAAAACATCACGCAGCCATGCTACAGTTTAAACTACAAACATACTGTGTAGCCTACATTTGACAATTAGCCAGGTTACATTATAATATTATGCATTTGTTTATCTGTTTGTTTGCAGTGAGCTGAATGTAGCATCAGTAGATCCAAACCTCTCTCTGGCTGTGTCCAAGAATGCTGCCAAGACCGTCCAACTCTTCTGTGTCAAGTCTGAACAGCTGGTGTGTACAGCATTGTGTATGTGTATGTGTGTGTATGTGCTTGTGAATGTTGGTTTGTCTAAAATTCTGAATTGAAATGTTTTCAGTTCCATCTTTGTATCTTCTTAACCCACCATGTGTTGTATCCTATCTACACCCCATGCACCGCCTCCCTGTGTGTCCGCGTGTCTGCAGCTGTCCACTCAAGGAGATGCCAGCCAGGTCATCGGCCCATTAACTGACGGCCAGAGGAGGAACGTTGCTGTGGTCAACTCCCTCTATCGTCTGCAGCAGGCCGTCACCAAGGTAGGAGGCTGCAATAAATACTGTCTTTCTGCTGAACAGACACACCTGCACATTTAATATTCTGTCAAGAATGTAGTAACTTCATAACTTTGACTGTCATTGTTCAGACCTAATGAGAAATGTTACTATATCAGTGTGTGGTCAATTATTATCATTTGATCACCAAACAGAGATCTCACATTTATATTGACTCTGATGTCAAGTTGGCTTTCCAATTTGATTCAGTTCTTAAAAGTGTTACGTATGAGATTTGGTTAATAAACTCTGAGGGGCAGCTCATTCTTACAATGTGAGTGGAGCAAACTTAACCAGTCAAGGGACTAGTAAAGGTGTGTTGAAAAAAACCAAACTTGGACTAAGGGTGTGCTGAGCAAAACTTGGAGGAGCGGTTTGTAACAAAGTTGAGAATAGCCGGTCTACCTTAAAGCTCAATGCAGTGAGCCACTGCTGAAGTTGTTAGCTGTGGGGGTAACTCCCTTCACTTTTAATAAGCAGGAAGCAAGAAAAAAAAGGGGACTCAGCTTGTTCAACGGTAGCCTATTTGAATGCAGCATGGGGTTGGCTGACACCGCCACTAACAATAAAAACTACTATATATAAAAATGAAGTTTTGTTCTAGGAAAATCAAAGCTGGGAGAGGAGCAACTTGTCATTACTATGTGAGTGGCTGGTCCCATGCTCTGCCTTAACGTAACCACTCAAGGCGCTAATAAAAAGGTATTTTTTCTAAAAAATAAAAACCTTGAACTTAACATGGACTTTTGGCTCGGATTCACTTCACTAAGGTGAGGATAGCCGTTGCACCTTAAAGGTCTGTGCACTGAGCCTCTGCTGAAGTTGTTGGCTTCGCGGCTAACCTTCACTTTAATCAAACAGGTGACTCCATTACTTGGGGACTTGGCTGGGGTCTTGAAGCGCTAAAGCATTTATAAAATTTCCTTCAAACCTTAACATGACACACACATCCACACACACACAGCTCTCCGACTCTGTGTGTGTGTGTGTGTGTGTGTGTGTGTGAGATTGGACTCCTATTCCCACCTTTTCTAATGCATAGAGATGTCCACGGACACACAAACGCACGCACATGAAAGTAAGCAATGAAAATTAAAGGGAGATAAAAGGAAAAGCCCGGTGCAGTGTGTTCTTTCAGCTCCCTCCATTAAAGGTGTATAGTGTGTCCCGGCACAGCAGCCAGGCTGATTAATAACGTAAAAGAACAGATTACTCCAGCATTAAATATTTAACAAAGCCTTGAAAATTTGACTGTGTGAACACAGGGTGAGAATTTATTCCAGACAGACGGAGGGAGGGACAAAGACAGGGATGAATAGGAAGGGGCAGACACATACACATTCATATACTGAAGGGTGTTTTTTTTCCTTTTTTTCCTTTTGAGCTTTAGCCAGACCTCTATTTAAATGTGTTGAATAACTTTAGACCTCTTTCAAATCTCCCCTTCATCTCCTGAAGAAAGCACTACAGTCCTAATTAAAGAGCTTCCTTAGTTCCTTCATTAGGTTGGAACACGAAGTTGGTATTTCTGCAAAGGTTCCTTACCTATTTCAGAGTGAGAGAGGATTTTTATCAAATTGCTATAGATTATCTTGGTACGATACCCAGCCCTGCTCATAAGTGTCTCTTTTAAATAAGGACAGAACATTAATTAAAGTTGTCTGTGCTGATTCTAAGAAAGACAACATTCGAGGTGAACTTAAATTCATGACTTATAGATCACAATTCAAACTCAAGTAACCAATTAGACTTTATCAATAACTGTGCAATTTTCCTCCTGAGAAATATGGCAACTCTCTCTGATGCCAAAACATTGGTTCATACCATGGTTTTCTCTCGTCTTAACCACTGCCCTGCTCTTCTAACTGGACTACCGAAGAATTCAGTGAATAGATTTGAGGCTGCGTGAGTTTTAACAAAAACAAATCCAAACCAGCACATCACACTTTCAAATGTACCACTAGTTTACACAGCTAAGAATGATTTAACACCTCTGTAATAAGGTGATAGTTTCTTCTTGAGCCTTTGACTACGCTCACAGAGCTCTACAGAATTAGATATGCCAACAGTTAAGACACACACGTCTGGAGAGGCAGCCTAACTGTCCATGAAACTCTAAATTCTATCCATTTAAATGTTTTCATGTGCGTAAAGCGCTATGCAAATGAAGATTCTCATTATGTTTTGCTCTATTTTCCTGTTAACCTTTGACTTCCTGTGCTTTGTGTTTGCAGATTATTTTAGGACTGGGCTCGTGTCCACCAGCTGCTGCAGAGGCTCTCTCTTCTTCTCTAGAGGTGACACAGAAAACTGAGATTTAATTAATATATTCATTTCATTTAACACACTCATTTTCTAGTATGCTAACTAGTTTAGAGATTTTTTTTTGTATTTATCATGAATTCTGCTTTGATGCAAAAGCTGCCTAAGCACACTTGCATTGGTAGAAAGTCCATATAGTCACTGCATCGCTGCTGTCACATGATCATAGGAGACAACATCTTCTGCAGTATTGTTATTGTTATAGAGTTTTTTGTCAAACTACAAAAGGCCTGAAGCTCACGTCCTTTTATTGTAACTGGATTAGAAAACTAGGTCTCGCACAGTTGATATGTAGCCTGATATGAAAAGAAAACCTAGCTGATTTTCAACCAGCTGCACCATTTTTGTGGATGCACAGTAGCTGCTGACAGGTTCTGATTTGGAGTTTGCTCTTATTCTGTGCTTACATACATTCTTTAAAGCAGAGGTTCACTTTGTTTGCTTGGTTCAGGCAGTGCAGGCCCTGATGAGCAGCGCAGTGCAGCCTCTCCTGCAGTCAGTGAGTGACTCCATAGAGGCCATCATTATCACGCTCCACCAAGAAGACTTTTCAGGGTAAGCAAGAGATCCGTGAATCACTTCATGGCCTCAAAAATATCCCTCCTCTCTGGGGGGGGGTTACACTTTCGGATTGCCCCAGAAAACTGTGGGTGTGCCGCCTGCTGGGCTCAATGATGCTGACTGGTGAACGCTGCTAAAACTTGTGTACAGCTTCATGCACACAGTAAACAGCAGTTAGGAGAAAAGGGTTGGATTTGCCTGAGCTTCACAGTTCTTCTGAAGCGAACAAGACAAAATGCACAATAGGAGCTTTTTGGTTCCACTTTTGTCCTTCTGTTGCCGCAGTTCCTTTTTTCCCTGATAGCCCGACCCATGCTGGATATTTGAGGCGCAAACTGATAGTGAAATTTGGGACTTAAAATATTTGAATAATGATAGAATCTTGTTTCATCTTAATTTTAATGGAGCCCAAGATGCATACTGAGCAGGACATTTAACTGTTGGAAAATCAGCTTATGACTGCCCTCTGGTGGACAAACTGTAATGGAGTTTTAAATTACTTTAAACATACCCTGGCATGTCTGTGCTGAGATTTTTTATTACGTAATGGCCAATATATACACCAATACCAAGTTATTTCCTAATATGAGCCATAATACCTAATTGATGCAGCTCTACTTTTCAAACTCAAAGCTACCCAAATGACTAATTACAGCTCATTGAATACTGCTAAGTTACATTTTGGGCTGAAGTAATGTGTCAATTTCACTGTGTGATAATGAATTGTATATTTCATGATGTCCAGATTATGTGAGCTTTGGAGTAAGACAGCTGTCAAAAAGATGTGTCCATGATTAAAAGATTCGTTGGTGATTCTTACCCAAATTAAACCACATATCACACAATTTCATGAAATAAATAACTAAATAAAAATAAATAAATGTTGGATGTGACTTTAGCTGTGATGATGCTTCCCCTGAGTTACCGGCGGTGTCAGTGGGTGCACTGTTGTCAGCCATCCTTGACTTCGGCGCATCATTCAGGGTTCGATTACTTTCCCCTGTGACCTGCCTGTGACCTCTGTGACGTCGTTTCAACACGTTTTCTACTCGTACCCACTAACTGAATTTGTGTTCACAGGGGAGACTCCGTATTCGTAGAAATTAGAGTTGTACTCACAGCTTTTAGATTCATACTCGCATAAAAACAATCCTAACCCAAACAATTTCTCACACTTGTGTATGACAGCAGAATTTTGTGTACAACTTTTTTATTTACGAATAAGAAATGGTTAGAATCACGGACAAATCTTTTAATCATGGACACATCTTTTTGACAGCTGTCTTACTCCATACATTAGTATACCGTCTCAGCCTACGGATTCAGTGTGATGTAGTCAACAACCAGCAATATCTTTTCAAAAGTTCTTTCTGTGGGTGTCATTTTTGTATATGAATATGTGTGTGTGTGTGTGTTGCAGGGCTGTTTCCAGCTCTGATAGGCCAGATGTCCCGTGCTCCCTCTACATGAAGGAGCTGCAGGGCTTCATCAGCAGAGTGATGGCCGACTACTTTAGATACTTCCAGTGCGTGGATTTCATCTACGAGAGCACAGAGTCCATCGCTCAGAGGGCCATCGAGCTGTTCATCCGCCACACCAGCCTGCTGCGGCCGCTGGGAGAGGGCGGCAAGATGAGGCTGGCTGCTGACTTTGCACAGGTGAGGAAGACCTTCCAGGCTGATTCTAGACTGTTCATCGTGTGCAGGATTAACAGATGCTTCAGGGTCATTCACCAGACTGAAATGTATGCCTCTGTTTGTATGTTCATGTTTGATTACTGTCTGTGCTTGTGTGTCAGATGGAGATGGCAGTGGCTCCTCTGTGCAGGAGAGTGTCTGATCTGGGGAAACCTTACAGGATGCTGCGCTCCTTCAGGTGTGTATGCATGTCACAATGATTCGTCCTCTTTGATTTTGTCATAAAGAGGAGGAGGAGGGATTTTCATCATCAGGGCTTTAACAACATGAGCTAGGGGCTATTTAGGGGTCAGTTTCCCCAATTAAAAAATGTAAAGTGTTTATTATTATTGGACAATGGATGGTTATGGCTTCCCCGTATTTGTTCAAGTCTGGATAGATCTCTGAGATGTTGGGCTCCATCCCAATACTACGCTACTATAATAATGCAGTGGAGGTAAATGGATTTTGTTTCCTCAGACAATTAGTTACATTTGAAATACTTCACAGCTGTGTCCTTCCACAGTGTCCCAGCTGCTGTGATAATCCAAAAAGAAAAACACAATTCACAGTTTTCACAAAGAGGGTTTTACAGTAGAAAGTAGTTCCTCTGAAAAGTGAGGTTTATGAATTACTCAGAGTAAAACTGTTGGGTTTTCTTAATGGTCATTTCCAGTGTTTTGAGAACCACAAATCATTCACCTCCACTGTGGTGGCTGAAAACAGAACTGCCGGATGGTAATTTAGGTGAACTGAGCCATTTGCGCCCACAGAACTGCCGCTCACTGGATATTTTCTCTTTTTGGGACCATTCTCTGTAAACCCTAGAGATGGTTGTGCGTGAAAATCCCAGTAGATCAGCAGTTTGTGAAACACTGAGACCAGCCCGTCTGGCACCAACAACCATGCCACGTTCAAAGTCACTTAAATCACCTTTCTTCCCCGTTCTGATGCTCAGTTTGAACTGCAGCACATCGTCTTCACCATGTCTACATGCCTAAATGCATGTGGTTGCTGCCATGTGATTGGCTGATTAGAAATTTGCGTTAACGAGCAGTTGGTCGGGTGCACCTAATAATGTGGCCGGTGAGTGTATATGTGCAGTCACAAACTAAACTAGCATTGAGGAGAGGTTTGAAACTGAACCACAACGCAGTGACAAATGTATTCAAAAACATTTCAGGTAATAAAGGTGACTGAATTACTTATCCAGTAGCTGTCGTGTCTCTGGGAGTTGAATTTCATAATAGACTGAAATGAACTGAAACACTGGGAAATGTTGCGAGACAGAATAAGTCCAACATGACTTGTAATTAATGGTGTGAAACATGGACAGACCCCAGTAAGCTCCTTTAAGTATACAGTATATTCCATTATATGTAGTGTGTTCTGTGTTTCAGGCCACTGCTGTTTCAGACCAGCGAGCTGATAGCCAGCAGTCCAACTGTGGGTGACCTGATCCCCTACAGCACCCTGCTGCACTTCTTCTTCAACAGAGCCCCGTCTGAGCTCAAGTCACCTCACCAGGTCTGTACACACACACACACGCACACACACACTTTAAAACCCACATTCCCTAGCCCCCAGTGGTGCGTGTCACAGAGACCGGCATTTCTCCGTTTCCATTCATTGTCTATGTGACAGACGTGCAATGTATCTTCTTTGAAGAAGAAAGTAGTGAAAACTAAACATATAAAACTAATTGTGGTAGTGATGCTTTGAGTTTTGAGAGACAGGGCGTGGAGTTGCTCACAAATCAGGGGTGAAAGGCCACCTCTCGAAACTCCTAAAAATCTTTGAAACAAACCTTTATTGATCTATTGAAAGAGGACAGATCCAGCAGGTGCATTTCCTATGTCTTGCCAAAAAATTTTTCAGACACATGTTTTGGTGAATTGTTCTCATAAGATCAGAGAAAGCTTCCAAATCAGCTGCCAAGTTGGTCTGGTTTGAAATCTGGGAGCAGACAACCCCGAGTGGAGCGTTGGTCCAATCAGGTGCAGCCATCGGGGTTGTAGGAGGAGAGTGTAGCCAGGTTTCTCAGTCTGTCATTGGGGAGAAATTGAGAAATAGTGCTGCTAGTGACAATCCCATCAAGTCCACACTCCTGGGAAACGGGTGACCCCTCATGTCCAGAAACACTGCTGTGTACATCATAATCCTAAACTTAACCATCACAGCTGAATGCCTAGCCCCCTTAACCTAAACTCTAAAAATGATACAACAACTTACTTACGTATTTCATTTGATACCTTTTTACCCCCACTACACCTCCACATCCAAATGATTTTTATACAAATACACTTTTGAACTTTTTGGCACAACTCGGCACGTCTAACTGCCATATCCATGAAATACACTGCTGTGGACTTCACCACACCACATGCTTTATGGGTTAAAAAGAAAAAATCATAGCATGTTTTTCCCGGTCTGGGTACAAAAAGGAACGAATCCAGGTAATTTAGGTTTCAGTACTACTTGGGTTATTTCTGTCTTTAGCACCAATACCCAGCCCTAGTCTTAACCTTCCAACAGTCCTTTGAAGTAGTGAGGAGTGGCCAAAAATGTCCTCAACACAACAGTGCTTTGCAATGTATATACTGTACTACCATAGCAGCTGAAAGAGTGTTGTCCCCCACAGAGAGCAGAGTGGTCCATCGCCCGGTACTCCCAGTGGCTGGATGATCATCCCTCTGAGAGAGACAGACTCACTCTCATCAGGTAACCTTTTGTTTTCGTTAGCTTATTCCTCATCACAGGGAAACACACGCGTCAAAGGTGCATGTAGGTGCATGCCAACCTGTCAACTAAACAGGACGTACACGCCCTCACTGTGGTGTGAACTGTGGTGAACCAGCAGCCTCTAGTGGTGAACTCTGTGTAGCTTGTCCAAAGGTTGTCTCTGTTTTTGCACGTTAGTTTTTTACAGTCGCTAACTTACATTCCTCTATACTGAGGTAAAGTTTTAAAGACTGTTCACACACACTTCTCTTTAGCGACAGGCAGCTCAGTGCAACAGTTCTCCTCTAATGCACTGATTCCTAACCAGGGGTAATTGTTTTAAAGAATATGTCGGCTCTGACTCCTGAACGCTGTTGCACTTATGTGCGAGTGTGTGAAAACTAGATAGCAGGTGAGTACAGAAGTTTAAACAAGCAGCAATGAGTTACAAATAACTAGATATTTATTATCTGTATACTTTTAAAAGTAATGCCTAAACAGTTCAAATGATCAGCTAAAACTATTGAATAAACAGTTTGAATAGTTAGCTAAAAGTGCCAAAATGGATTAACGTTAAAACTAGCAGGAGTAGGTGATTGCTGACCAAACCAACCTGAATGTTGACAGTTCAGTTGTGAAAATGGTATTTATTTTATTCATATAGTGAATTGTGTTATTCATTTGGAACATACGTTGGCAACAGATGAAGAGGTACCAGGTTCATCTGACAGGGCTGTGGGGGAACCTCAGACATAAAGGTTGGGAGCCACTGCTCTGATGAACCAGGACTTTTAACATCTCCGGATCACTTTGACAACATTTGTCACTCATTATTTAATGACGTCACAGTATCGTTTGTGCTACCTCATAGTCAGAGATGAATCAGAAATGCTTCACTAGACTTACTAGCCATTTTTGTGTCACGATACAACCAGTCCCATGACATCGAAGCGTACTGTACACTGAAAACTGTACCTGTTCTCCTTTTAAGGGGTGCTCTGGAGGCCTATGTGCAGTCAGTGAGGACTCGACAGGGGAAGGAGTTTGCTCCCATCTATCCCATCATGCTCCAGCTGTTACAGAGAGCCACCAGTGGCTCGCAGGAGGCCAGAGTCTGAAGAGGACACAGCCAACGTATCTGAGCGTTATCGTTAGAGGGATTGTTGGAATCAGGTTTATGTTGTATGTCTATGCATAGAACATAGTACACAATGTCTCCATTATTTATGACTATAGCAGCTCCATTCAAGCTAAAAAGTGATCATTCTGACTAAATCCAGGGACTTTGTTGTGGAGAGAGAATGGAGATTTGATACTGAAGTTGTTTTTCACATCTAATCCTAACCGGCTGTAGCACTCTTTGTTGAACACAGGATTTGGATGTTATGAGTGACCAAAGCTGAATGTCATTAAGTCATTATAAAAGAACCCCATAATGGTTGAAATTATACAGCTGTAAAAATGTGTGTGACGGTTCAGGTGGTATGGAAAATCCAATCCAAACCACTGGGACTTGAGTAACTATTTTCTGCTGTTCAGATGAAGGGTAAAGATACAAAAAGTCTACAGTCCAGTGATTTGGATTCAGTGTTCTCCAGACAGCACTGTAAAATGTCACTGACTCATGTTATGGTGTATATAAAGTAGTTACGTCAAGTTCATCAAAGACTCTTGAGAATAAATGGGGAAATGTTTGCACGACTTTTATTTGTACTTTATTAGCCCTCGAATAACAGCCAATTCCAATCGAATCAGGATTTTTATTTGTTACATTCCCAGTAGCCTTTATTATGAGGCGAACATGTTTCGATGGAGCCAGCAGCACTGAGGACAATAATGCTTCTGCTGAGAGAAGACCAGGGCAGATTAGAACAAAGGCTACTGAATCCATTTTAACTCGATGAGCCTTGACAAACTTTATTTTGTCACCAATAAATGTGCAGTATAACTCTGTTGTGCACAGTGTTCACCACATGCTGCTCACCTCATGTGGGACACTGCCAGGCCGACCATCAACTTCATACTTCATTCTGAGAAACATTATTAATAGATGGCTCCTGGAAAATAAAATAATTATTAAACAAATCAAGTAATGAGAATGTTTTTTTCCTAAGGCACTCTCCTAAACTACTGTGTAAGCCATTAATTGTATTTAAGTGCTATTGTTACAGTATTATGTGACCTTTTTAAATTACTTTCATTAAAGTAGTCAAACCAAATGAAACGCTCAGTCTTTTGCTTGCTATAAAGTGAGCTATTGATAGTTTTACTTAATGACTTTGTTCGACATACTAGTATGACTTAACTTTTTTCTACATATTATACTATTCTATACTGTGACTTTTCTTGACTTAAAACAACTATGCTATGACTGCTGTAGACAGGCTACCCTATGACTGATTTAAGCATTCTATGGACATTATATTACACTTGTTTTGACACTGCCATCTGACTTTTTAAAAACTTTATAGTACGTCAAAAAAATCATAGTATAGTATGTTGAGCACACTCAAGCCAAAAAACCTCATGGTATAGTATGTTGAAAAAGTCATAATATGTCTAATAGTCATGGTATAGTATGTCAAAAAAGTCAGTGTATAATATTTCTAAAAATGTCATGCCAGAAATTATAGTTTTTCAAGTATAGGATTTCAGAATGTCATTGTAGAGCATGCTGAAAAAAGTGATGGTATATTATGTCGAAAAAAAGTCGTTGTAAATTGTTTAAAATAGTTATAGTAAGTCGAAAAAAGTCAGTCATAGTATGTCAAATAGTTATGACAAAACAAGTCAGTGTGTCGAAAGTAGTCACAGTATAGTATGTTGAAAAGTCACAGTATAGTATGTTAAAAAAAAGTCACAGTATAGTATGTTAAAAAAGTCACAGTATAGTATGTTAAAAAAGTCACAGTATAGTATGTTAAAAAAGTCACAGTATAGTATGGTAAAAAAAAGTCACAGTATAGTATGTTAAAAAAGTCACAGTATAGTATGTTTAAAAAGTCACAGTATAGTATGTTAAAAAAGTCACAGTATAGTATGTTAAAAAAAAGTCACAGTATAGTATGTTAAAAAAGTCACAGTATAGTATGTTAAAAAAGTCACAGTATAGTATGTTAAAAAAGTCACAGTATAGTATGTTAAAAAAGTCACAGTATAGTATGTTAAAAAAGTCACAGTATAGTATTTTAAAAAAGTCACAGTATAGTATTTTAAAAAAGTCACAGTATAGTATTTTAAAAAAGTCACAGTATAGTATGTTAAAAAAGTCACAGTATAGTATGTTAAAAAGTCACAGTATAGTATGTTAAAAAGTCACAGTATAGTATGTTAAAAAGTCACAGTATAGTATGTTAAAAGTCACAGTATAGTATGTTAAAAGTCACAGTATAGTATGTTAAAAAAGTCACAGTATAGTATGTTAAAAAAGTCACAGTATAGTATGTTAAAAAGTCACAGTATAGTATGTTAAAAAGTCACAGTATAGTATGTTAAAAAGTCACAGTATAGTATGTTAAAAAGTCACAGTATAGTATGTTAGAAAAGTCACAGTATAGTATGTTAAAAAGTCACAGTATAGTATGTTAAAAGTCACAGTATAGTATGTTAAAAGTCACAGTATAGTATGTTAAAAAGTCACAGTATAGTATGTTAAAAAAGTCACAGTATAGTATGTTAAAAAAGTCACAGTATAGTATGTTAAAAGTCACAGTATAGTATGTTAAAAAAGTCACAGTATAGTGTGTTAAAAAAGTCACAGTATAGTATGTTAAAAGTCACAGTATAGTATGTTAAAAAAGTCACAGTATAGTGTGTTAAAAACGTCACAGTATAGTATGTTAAAAACGTCACAGTATAGTGTGTTAAAAAAGTCACAGTATAGTATGTTAAAAAGTCACAGTATAGCATGTTAAAAAAGTCACAGTATAGTATGTTAAAAAGTCACAGTATAGTATGTTAAAAAGTCACAGTATAGTATGTTAAAGTCACAGTATAGTATGTTAAAAAAGTCACAGTATAGTGTGTTAAAAAAGTCACAGTATAGTATGTTAAAAACGTCACAGTATAGTATGTTTAAAAAGTCACAGTATAGTATGTTTAAAAAGTCACAGTATAGTATGTTAAAAAGTCACAGTACAGTATGTTAAAAAAGTCACAGTATAGTATGTTAAAAACGTCACAGTATAGTATGTTAAAAAGTCACAGTATAGTATGTTAAAAAGTCACAGTATAGTATGTTAAAAAAGTCACAGTATAGTATGTTAAAAAGTCACAGTATAGTATGTTAAAAAGTCACAGTATAGTATGTTAAAAAGTCACAGTATAGTATGTTAAAAAGTCACAGTATAGTGTGTTAGAAAAGTCACAGTATAGTATGTTTAAAAAGTCACAGTATAGTATGTTAAAAGTCACAGTATAGTGTTAAAAAAGTCACAGTATAGTATGTTAAAAAAGTCACAGTATAGTATGTTAAAAAAGTCACAGTATAGCATGTTAAAAAAGTCACAGTATAGTATGTTAAAAAAGTCACAGTATAGTATGTTAAAAAAGTCACAGTATAGTATGTTAAAAAAGTCACAGTATAGTATGTTAAAAAAGTCACAGTATAGCATGTTAAAAAAGTCACAGTATAGTATGTTAAAAAAGTCACAGTATAGCATGTTAAAAAAGTCACAGTATAGTATGTTAAAAAAGTCACAGTATAGTATGTTAAAAAAGTCACAGTATAGTATGTTAAAAAAGTCACAGTATAGTATGTTAAAAAAGTCACAGTATAGTATGGTAAAAAAAAGTCACAGTATAGTATGTTAAAAAAGTCACAGTATAGTATGTTTAAAAAGTCACAGTATAGTATGTTAAAAAAGTCACAGTATAGTATGTTAAAAAAAAGTCACAGTATAGTATGTTAAAAAAGTCACAGTATAGTATGTTAAAAAAGTCACAGTATAGTATGTTAAAAAAGTCACAGTATAGTATGTTAAAAAAGTCACAGTATAGTATGTTAAAAAAGTCACAGTATAGTATTTTAAAAAAGTCACAGTATAGTATTTTAAAAAAGTCACAGTATAGTATGTTAAAAAAGTCACAGTATAGTATGTTAAAAAGTCACAGTATAGTATGTTAAAAAGTCACAGTATAGTATGTTAAAAAGTCACAGTATAGTATGTTAAAAGTCACAGTATAGTATGTTAAAAGTCACAGTATAGTATGTTAAAAAAGTCACAGTATAGTATGTTAAAAAAGTCACAGTATAGTATGTTAAAAAGTCACAGTATAGTATGTTAAAAAGTCACAGTATAGTATGTTAAAAAGTCACAGTATAGTGTGTTAAAAAAGTCACAGTATAGTATGTTAAAAGTCACAGTATAGTATGTTAAAAAAGTCACAGTATAGTGTGTTAAAAACGTCACAGTATAGTATGTTAAAAACGTCACAGTATAGTGTGTTAAAAAAGTCACAGTATAGTATGTTAAAAAGTCACAGTATAGCATGTTAAAAAAGTCACAGTATAGTATGTTAAAAAGTCACAGTATAGTATGTTAAAAAGTCACAGTATAGTATGTTAAAAAAGTCACAGTATAGTATGTTAAAAAAGTCACAGTATAGTGTGTTAAAAAAGTCACAGTATAGTATGTTAAAAACGTCACAGTATAGTATGTTTAAAAAGTCACAGTATAGTATGTTTAAAAAGTCACAGTATAGTATGTTAAAAAGTCACAGTACAGTATGTTAAAAAAGTCACAGTATAGTATGTTAAAAACGTCACAGTATAGTATGTTAAAAAGTCACAGTATAGTATGTTAAAAAGTCACAGTATAGTATGTTAAAAAAGTCACAGTATAGTATGTTAAAAAGTCACAGTATAGTATGTTAAAAAGTCACAGTATAGTATGTTAAAAAGTCACAGTATAGTATGTTAAAAAGTCACAGTATAGTGTGTTAGAAAAGTCACAGTATAGTATGTTTAAAAAGTCACAGTATAGTATGTTAAAAGTCACAGTATAGTGTTAAAAAAGTCACAGTATAGTATGTTAAAAAAGTCACAGTATAGTATGTTAAAAAAGTCACAGTATAGCATGTTAAAAAAGTCACAGTATAGTATGTTAAAAAAGTCACAGTATAGTATGTTAAAAAAGTCACAGTATAGTATGTTAAAAAAGTCACAGTATAGTATGTTAAAAAAGTCACAGTATAGCATGTTAAAAAAGTCACAGTATAGTATGTTAAAAAAGTCACAGTATAGCATGTTAAAAGTCACAGTATAGTATGTTAAAAAAGTCACAGTATAGTATGTTAAAAAAGTCACAGTATAGTATGTTAAAAAAGTCACAGTATAGTATGTAAAGTCACAGTATAGTACGTTAAAAAAGTCACAGTATAGTATGTTAAAAAAGTCACAGTATAGTATGTTAAAAAAGTCACAGTATAGTATGTTAAAGTCAGACTACAGTATGACGAAAATAGTCATGCCGAAAAAAACAATAGTATAGTATGTTGACAAAAAAGTCATAGCATACTTTGCTAAAAAAGGTCAGTAAAGTCTGTCAAAAATAAGTCGTAATATAGCATATCGAAAAGTCAGTGTCTCAAAAACATCGTACTATAGTATGTTGAAATTAGTCGTGTCGAAAAACTCAGTATAGTATGTTGAGAAAAAAAAAGGCATACATGTCGAAAACGTCAGTGAATAGTGTGTCAGTATCAAAATCAGTATTTTGTGTCTCTAACAAACAATAACAGGAGTTAAAGCATGTTTCATTACTGTTAGTGATTTACCTGTAACTGATTTACCTGTAACTGGTGCTGTGGTGTCAATAACATCCGGTTAGCGGAGGTGATGCATCACTCAGAATGACGGTCACCTGCACCTTCATTAGCAACACCTGCACAGCTTCTTCACAGCAACAACAGCCAACACCTGCTTTTAATCTCACAGACAACCTTATAGGCCAACTGTTTGTTAAATGCTTACTACATTGTAACCGACAGATGATGACATTTAAGTATTTAGAAGCAATTGAAAGCTCACGTCATTTCTTTTCACCTAAACTGGTAATTAAGTACCTCTTTCAGCTCGATTTGTCAGTGGAAAAAAACAGAAAGACAAAGCGTTACTTACGTTTTTTGGATGTACACACTGGACTGCACAATTAGAATCTGGAAAACTAAATCCAAAAGCAAAAGTTTCTAACCTTCCTAAAACTCTTATAAACGACAACAGTATGAGGTGCTGCGCTGTGGCATGGCCTTCAGCTCCAGGGTTATCTGCGCATGACCGGTGGAGCAGACGAAATGAAACAACCAATCAGAGTCAAGGAACATAAACAAGTCCTGCCTTCTCATTCAGTGGCCATGTTTACAATAAAGGTAATGGTTTAAAACAAGTCCTGCCTTCTCATTCAGTGGCCATGTTTACAATAAAGGTAATGGTTTGAAACAAGTCCTGCCTTCTCAGTCAGTAGCCATTGTTACAATAAAGGTAATGGTTTAAAACATGTCCTGCCTTCTCATTCAGTGGCCATGTTTACAATAAAGGTAATGGTTTAAAACATGTCCTGCCTTCTCATTCAGTGGCCATGTTTACAATAAAGGTAATGGTTTAAAACAAGTCCTGCCTTCTCATTCAGTGGCCATGTTTACAATAAAGGTAATGGTTTAAAACATGTCCTGCCTTCTCATTCAGTGGCCATGTTTACAATAAAGGTAATGGTTTAAAACAAGTCCTGCCTTCTCATTCAGTGGCCATGTTTACAATAAAGGTAATGGTTTAAAACAGGTCCTGCCTTCTCATTCAGTGGCCATGTTTACTATAGTAAAAGGTAATGGTTTAAAAAAGTCATAGTATGCCAGAGAAGTGATCTGGCGTACGGTATGATAAACGACATAAATAGTATGTCAAAAACACTACATTTCAAAATACAGTGTCAAAAAAAGTTATAGTATGTTGAAAAAAGTCCTGCTGTGTTGTGATGTTGAAAAATGTATTGTATGAGAAAGTCTTGGTATAAAAAAGCATAGTATAGTACTATGATGAACAAGTCTTAGTTTAGTACATAAAGAAGTCAGCACAGTAGGTCAAAGAAAAAAAAGACAAAAGTTATAGATTACAGAGTAGGATGAGGAAAAAAGTCAGAGTTGAAGGTTTTCAAATGTAAATAGAGTAAACGGAGGAAAAAGGTGGAAAAGATGGGTATAGACCCAAACAACATGAGAAAGCGGGACCATGTCCATCTCTCCACCTGAGGGGACACAAAGGCCAGTATGGAGGAGTTACACACTGGCTGTGATTCATGGGGCTTCTCTGCCGTCCAGCATGCAGGCGCTGGACGGTGAGCTGGGCAGCAGCTTCAGCTAAGAGACCTGGCTGGATCCTGGAGTGTCATTCAAGTAGTTGAAATATGCGACGCAATGGAACTGGAATTGTGCCTTTAACGATTTCACGTGTCACCGACTCATGTAATGGAAGACAGGAAGGAGTTATGTCAAGTTCATCAAAGACTCTTGAGAAGAAATGAGGAAATATTTGCAGGACTTTTATTTGTACAGTACTTCACACACAGACAGACAGTATATACACAAGTGTATTCAGATGGGCCATTTCCACTGGTTGGGAGGAGGCTCATCTATCAGGGGCTCCCAGGGTTTCCACTCAGACATCTTCCTGGACAGAGCCAGCTCACACTCCGCCTATACACAGGAAACACACACACACACAACATCCAACAACACTTAACTTAGAAATAAGCTCATGACTTACAGTTGATTTTGATAGAATCAGGGTTAAAATTCAACTTTATTTTGGATGGATTCCAAAATCTTAAGTCTTAAATTCAGAAACAGATTTAAAAACAACAATTTGTTACTGTTGCCAATAACCAACCACTGTGGTTCACCTGAACATAGCTAGTAAACTACAGCTAGGTTTACTTTCTCATTAGTGTTTATTATCAAAATAACAAGCAAATGTTTTGATGGAATCAGCAGTACTGAGGACAATAATGCCATGTCTTAAATCACAAATACAGCTGGGAGCAGATCCTCTCAAAGACATATACAAAAATGGTTTCAGCATGTCAATCAAAAAGGAGAACACACTGATTACACAGATCAACAGTTTTGTCACCTCAAATCCTCCAAACGCACACTGTTATAAAAGTGTTTGTAGCTAACTGAGATCAGCAGGTGGCCAGTGGGCAACAAGGACTGTTAAATATTGGCTAGAGTAGAGCTGGTGAACAATTACCTCCCAAAGCAGCCGAATTCTCGCAATAACACAAGATCCCACGACATCACACAAGATCATACGAGATATGCGTTCACATGTCACACGAAAACCCAGCTTGTTGTCGGGCTCCAAGTAATGTGTTTGTGTTTCGGCTAACTCATCAAGTTACTAAGTAGCATATTAAAAAAATACTCCGACTTGAAAATTCTGGGCTTACCGACTGGCTGTCACCCCGCTTGCAGTACAGGGTGTGTGTGTTAGAGAAAATGGAAGGAAGGGAGAAAGGGGGAGAGAGAGCGAGAGAGAGAGAGAGAACATGGAGCAAAGAGCCCCCCCGCAGTACTCTTTTAACAAGCCCGTGCAAAGGCTGAACACCTACACCACTGTTCTACGCCTTGTGTTGTACTACCACGAGTCACATCTCGCTGAGGGTGACATCCAATCAGCAACCAGGTTTCTCTCAGGGGAGAAAAAAGGCCTTGGGCCAACAAACTCACATGCAAAATTAGTGGCGTTTAGGTGAGATAGACCTGCCTCATTCCGGGTATTTGACCCTAATGGAAACGCACATTTAGATTCTGCAATAGCATCAGCTTTATCAGAACTGGGGATGTTTTATTTACTGAGAGAAAAGGCAGGCACTGAAGGCTTTTCTTGATGGAGATGTTTCTCCCTTCTCCTGAGTGACTTTGGAATGTGTGTGAACAAATGAAGACGGCATCAGTGACCTACCTGGAAAATAACTTCTTCAATCTGCCCACAGTTTATCTTCTTCTCCAGCATCTCAACATCAGGCTCCTGTGAAGAGAGATACAGAGATACTTTGATCATATCAGTGTATCCAGTGTGACACTTTGCTGTAACTTCTGCTCTAACTTGGGTTTTATTTGTTATCACCAAACTATCGTAGTAGATCAACTGCTCGAAAAGGGGTCTTATCAAAACCTTCCAACAGTACTTCTGCTTCCCAATCAGATCACTAGAATCAAGCCATTATTCCTACACTATCCCGAAAGGGTCATTTACAATTTACAGTGCCAACAGAGAGCAGCAGAGATATATGTATTAATCAATTATCTCATTAGAAAATAAACCACACGCTATTGATTTGCTCCTAGTAAACTATATATGAACCATTTCAATGACAATGACCTATTCAGATTTGGGTACAGCCTTAGAATAGGATCATAGCTGCTACAGGAAAAACAGAGATAAATGATAGTCTGGGTTCACAGATGTTGGGCTCAGTGAAGCCAGGTAGTCCTAACTTTGCTTCAGGATACAGGCCCCTGACTATTAACTGATGTACCGTTTTGACGTGGTTGAACCTCTCGCTGACCAGCTGCTCTGTGTACTTCCTGTAGGCGGCGTCCTGTGGCATGGTCTGCACTGACGCCAGGATCTTCGAGTACAGAATCCTCAGACGCTTAGAGAAGAACCAGAGCAGATTAGAACAAAGGCTGCTGAATTGAAGTGTTCAACAGTGACAGTAGTTAGAGATGCACTGATCCGATATCGGCTCCAGTATTGATTAATTAGTCATTTCTTTTTTATTAATATCATACACAGCAATACAGTTACAGCGATTTAGTCACTTCAATTATATGCTTGCAACACTGGTTAGGGTTTATTTATTATATTATTACATTTTTATTACATGTGAAAATGTCTGTTTGCAGTGCTATTTACATGAAATTGTTATTTATTTTTGCGGCTAAAGTACAATTTATTTTTTAATAAATAATATTAAGTACATTTATATCTGTGTTCATTTGTTACCTTGTTTAACAAGGCTAAATGTTTATGTCAAGCCTGATGCCCTACTGTTCATTCATTCAACAGTATTAGATCGGTATCGGCCAATACGCTCAGCCCAGGTGTCTGTATCTGAATCAGAAAAAACTGGGAAGGTGCATCTCTAACTGTAGTGAATATGTTGATGAGTCCTGATTAACTTTATTTTGTCACAATGAAATGTGCAGTGAGACTGTGTACAGCATTCACCGTCAGCTGCTCACCTCATGTGGATTGTGGGACACTGCCAGGCCGACCAGGCCGGTCGTCTGAAAGAGAACAGCAGGGGGGAAACTTGTTATGTCTTCTTCACTTTATGAACTTCAAACTTCCCTCTGAGTAACATTATTTATAGATATGGCTCCTGGAAAATAAAATACTTAATAACAAAATCAAGTGATAGAGAATATTTCTTTTTTGAAGTGTCTATTGTAAAAGTGGTGGTCCTACAACAGTACAACAGTTTGTAATATATGAATAAACAATGTAGTTTGACTACATTGTTTATTCATATATTACAAACGGTTGTCTGAAGTCTCTAGGCATATGTGGTACAAAAACTATGAGAATTAGACTTTAAAATACTGTTATCAGAGTTTCGTTTTGTTGGTTGTCAGTTCCCATAGCATATACTGTGAAATAAACGTTTCATTAAAACCAAAGCATTTTTTATTAAACATTTAGAACAAAACCTTTGACCTTCTGAGAGGGACACAAACGGGCCGTAGTTGCCTTTAAATGAGAGCTAACCTTGTTGGAAACAAAACAACGGGTTCTAAAAGGAACTAGAAATGTACGAACCTGTAACAATACAGTGAAGTTATCTCCAAGTCCTGTGGAATAACATCAGCGTAGCAAGACACAAACTACTGCTACTATTTATGTTTTTAAAAATCCCGATTTTTAATCATATTTGACAACTATGAAAAAGTTGTCAAATTGTCAAAATCTATTAGTTTATTTAGGCACCTCAAATTTACCCCCTTAATTTAGCAAACACCATACATGTTTGGTTTACCCCACACGTTGTTTATATTACTACCTCACTGTGTATATATTTGTCAAATGTTTGTATTTTACCGTTTTATATTTTGCTATTTATATTCAATTCAATTCAATTTTATTTATAGTGCCAAATCATAACAAAAGTTATCTCAGGACACTTTACAAACGAGGTAAAGACCACACTATGACTTATTTATGATTTACTTAGACCCAACAATTCCCCCGTAGAGTACGGTGGCAACGACAAAATATATATAATAGAGTGACGAATAATAATAGAGTGAAAAATCGAATTTCCCCGTTGCGGGACTAATAAAGGAATTCTTCTTCTTAAAAAACCTTCCCTATTACAGGCAGGAACGTCAGACAGACCCAGCTCTGTGGAGGACGGACATCTGTCTACTTAAACTAAAAAAGACAAACACCAAAGATCTATCTTTTGTTTTTATTCTTAATTCTTTTATTCTTATTGTTTCTACATTTACAAATATATTTTGGGCATTGTGTATAACTCTGGAACATGTAAGAAGAAAAATGTTTATATTAAATCTCGAATAAAATATATATAAAAAATATATATATATATATTTTTTTTTTTTTTTAAAGTAAGAAAATACTGCTTATGTTATCATAAAGGTTTATGTACATACCATGGTATTTATACACTACCAAGTCAAATTAAATGTTACCATAGTAACCTTTAGGTATAACGTTAGCTCTTCCTAGTACAATAAGGTTAGCTAACCGCAGCTAACACTAGCTAACACTCAGCGTCTCGTTTTAACTGTTAACTGTGCCGCTGTAGGTCAAACCAGTGCCGTTAGCTCCACCGTCAGACCGTGAGCAGCAAACAATATGGACTTGGTCTCTACTGTATTATTTTTTTACCATTAAAATTAGAAAGTGACCTCTACTCGTACCTTTTTCAGCAGCCCGGCCATTCTTCGTCTCCGCGGACACTTCCGGCCACTAAATATGACGTCACCGATGTTTCTTTTTGTTTTAATACTCGTTTGTTTATATCAATTATTTTTTTTATTTCTGTATATATACTTGATACATTTCTATTCTTTTTTTCTAATATTTTTAATGCATTCTAAGTTTAAATAAAATGTGAACGAAAATAATTTAAAAATACATAAACACGATGTTCAGCCACAGCATGATGAAACGCAGCATCGCCTTTACATTTTAAATAAAGGGACATTTGCAATATCATGAATGTACAAAATCAATCAATACGCCAGATCGTCCATTAGAAAAGGCATTTGCAAGATGATGCAGACCACTGGATCTCAAACTGTGGTACTTGTACCACCGGTGGTACTCAAGCTCTCTCTGGTGGTGCTTAAAATAATCTCCAAACTAAAAAAGGAAACATTAATTACAAAATAAATACACTATCAAAATACTACAACTTCTCGCAAGAAAATGCTTAAACTTTTAAGATATATGAAATGTAATTTAAAATAAGTTTAGCATTTCCTGTAATATTTTTGTTTCAATATCAGCCTGCTATGTAGTCACGTTCATGAGTCACGAGCTAAACTGTGATGGCAAGAGAGTAAGCAGAGGTTAAATCATTAGTTTAAAAACACTGCAATCGTGGCTCCAAATGGGAACTATTAGGAAGAGAAGTGCTGTATTTGAACATTGGTCTTAGTAGTGGGACACGAGAGCCTGATATTTTCTGAGGTGGTACGTCATGTACAAAGTTTGAGAACCACTGATGTAGACAACTTTGGGATATTTAAAAAAGGGGTGGACAATTTTAATTTTACAATAAACTTATGAGGCAATCAAGTTTAGTTTCTTTGACCTCAGGGGAAACCAACTCATTATACTCTATCTCAACAGACAGCACAGCTCCCTCTGTTGCCTGACAGCAGTCAAGTACCATCACATGTGTGCCATTCAGTAGTTTTTATATACTTTTTTTATATACTGTATATATTTTCTGAGTAACTTCCTAATTCAGTCCCACCCACGTTTCTTTGCTTTAAATTGCAATATATTTTTTATATATTCCTAATATAGTTCTTATGGGGCCATGTTACTATTTTGAGATGTGTTCTTACAATGTCGATGTTGATTAGCGTCCCCTGTAAACAAGCAGCTGGCAGGTAAAGACTTCAGACTGAGTGGAGGTTGGAAAAGTTTAATGACATCAAACCAGAGAAATGCCAGTTTTATGCACATGACCAATATTATCAGCTTTTAAAACATCTATTTAAAAATGTTTGGCAGAAAAAAAGACATCTATCTACAGTACAGTAAAAAATTCAAAGTATAAAAATATATTACAAATCTCAAGTATTTACAAAGACGTGAGTCTGTCTACAGTTACACTTCTGTCAGTTAGTTCTTAGTCTAGTTGTGTTACCTAAAACGAGCAACATCTCCTCTACATGTCCTCTGAAAACTCAGCACCTAATGCAACAACACTGGTGGCCTCAGACAGCCATGACATAAAAGTCACTAAACTCCCAGCATCCTCCGGGAGAAGAGGGCCGTAGAGATGGAGACGAAAAGGAGATTGGATTAGCAGGAAGTGACAGTGGAGTTCCTCTGGAGGCGGTTAAAAGAACATCCTGTGGGGAAAAAAAGGTTGAGATATTTTCTTTTGCTGTATCTACCAACATCCAAAAGAGAAAGAGTCAGAGAGAGGGAGAGAGATAGAGAGAGAGAGACAGACAGACAGACGTACAGACAGACAGACACAGAGAGAGCGAGGGAGACAGAGAGAGCGAAACAGACAGACAGCGAGGAAGGCAGAGCGAGAGAGACAGAGAGAGCGAGGGAGGCCGAGAGAGCGAGAGAGACAGAGAGAGTGAGAGAGACAGAGAGAGCGAGTGACAGACATACACAGACACACGCTGACAGACACACGCAGACCGACAGACACACACAAACAGACACACACCTGTAGATGCTGGGGTCCAGGAGCACAGCTGTGTCAGTGGGTAGCTTGGACAGATGAACCACCTTGGTCTTCTGCTGCAGTCTGTCGCCTTCATTCACCCACACATCTGGCAGTCTGACACAGCGAAGAATACATTGAAACTCATATCTACACTGTCTCCTGACACATTAAAGCTGCAATTTAACCAATTCTTGCTCTTGCCTGGGCAGAATAGTAATAAACTTGTGACAACACGGGAGTTACGGGTTAAACCGCAAACCCACCACGGCTCTGTCTGGCCTCTCCAGATCTCCGTTCAAGTTTTTGCTGCATGGCCCATGTTGGCAGCCACTGGGTTCATGAATTATATAATATAAATGATCTGATTCCTCACTTTTGCTGTTCATTTCGTAATGAGTGAAATCTCTAGCTACTCTCTGCTGCCAAACAAGTGGGCGCTGATACACAAAAATGAACTAAATGGGTTTTATTTCTATAAAGAAAATGAAAAATGGGGCCAGTGTGCAATTAATGTAATTGGAGGTCTGCCAAAACAGAGTAACTCTGTCCATACGTAAGATCTGAAAATGGAGTTGATGGAGTTGGAGTTAATCTAGTCATTAACCCTTTAAAAGCAGCAGCTTAATGAAACCAGAGGAGAGTCTAGTCTGCTTTCTGGAGGTCATTGGGAGACAGATTCATACAAGGGCATTATTAGTATTAAATTATTAAACTGCAAATAGAGTGCATGTTCTGAAAAAAGACAAAGTGATTGGGAAGGGACAGCAATGTTATGGGAGAATTACTGTTTTATCTCTTTGTCAGACAATTCTTAATGAACTGCACACAGCAGAAAAAATGGGGTTGGTTTGTTTTTTCCAAATAATCTGACTGTCTGAACAGCTGACGAATGTGTACAAAAAGCACAGATGGTCAATTACCATTTCTTTTTGGTGGAGCGCAGAAGATTTAAATAATCAGTAAAAAGCTTACACAGTAGCAGTCGTGCAGAACTTGACATCTGCAGATGCAACACATGTAATGCTGCTGTTGAACAATGGCTACAGGTGTTGAAGTGATGGAGAATAAGGACTTTATATATTCCAAAAACAGCAAAAGTTGTATTTTAATGTTAATTTGTATCAAAAATCACCTCAGCAGCACTCATAATTGAATCGAATCCACAGTGAACTGGTACTTTATATTACTGCCAAAAGAGGGTGTGGAGCAGAGCAGGAGGAGAAGAGAGAAGATCAGGACTTACATGTCTTCAGGTGTCCAGTGCAACAACACCTTCACTTTCCCAGAGTCCTCTTTCCTCCTGGCTATTACCTGAACAGAAACAAACACACAAGCATTAAAACTGCACAGAATGACATACAAATTCCCGCACTGGCTAGTGAGTGTGCGTGTGCGTGCCCACCGTGCTGTGGAAGACCACACTGTGTCCGTTGCCTAGGCTCTCGATGTGTGTTGCCAGGTTGAGGCAGATGGCTCGATGGCGGATGGCGTCCATGGTCTGAGCGTCAAAGAAGTCATGAGGTCGGGCTGGAAATCAGAGACATTTTTTTAAATAGTACTTACAAAAAAATAAATTAAGTGCGTTTGTGTGCATTTGAGGGACTTGAGGACCATTTTGTCTTTCACTTCAGTGAGCATGTTGAGGGAAACCGCTATTTATAAAAATAATTTCAAGACAAAGACAATAACTCTGCCACGGGACCTTTGTTGCAGGCCACACAATGCCTAATTATTAAAAAAAAAAAAATAGTTTCAGTGTTCAGTTCCTTCATGCCTATTAGAGGTTGTCCATTTTTGAAAGCTGAACATGAAAAACCACAACAGCATATGTTTTAATCTTGAACAATGTGAATGTGTGTGTGTGTTGAACTTACGGAGGGAGCGTCTGTGTTTGTTCTTGAGTTTCCTCCTCTTGTTGAGGCCGGCCTTGGACGGAGACTCCTCCTTCAGTTTGCCCTGACTGGACAATTTGGATGAACCCTGTGAGCTGAAGTGAGTGGGGACGTGACGGGCCAGCCCCCCCTGAGAGGCGAACGTGGCGTTGCAGCCTCCCACCACGCACTGCAGGAAGACATGTGATTGACAGTGTTACAGATGAGACTCCCCCTCAGACTGTGTGGTGTATAAATGTAGTGTTTGATGTCAGGTGTGTGTTGGCACCTTGAATGGCTTGTCTCCGCTGTGGGTCAGCATGTGTCTCTGCAGCCAGCTCTGACTGGTGGACGGAGTGTTGTACACCTTGCAACCCTTCCACAGACACACAAATACCTGTGTGGCACACACAAACATATAAGCACAGTCTGATAACCGAGTCAGTACACGGAGAGAGTAGTAGGGGGTTAGGTTAAAGTTGGTCCTGGGGCGGTTGTGGCTCAGGGGGTAGAGCGGGTGTTCCCCCTACCTAAGATCAGCTGTTCGATCTCCGACTCCTCCTCCACATGTCGAAGTGTCCTTGGGCATGACACTGAACCCCCAAATTGCTCCCTGTGCTGTGCATAGGTGTGAATGGAAGTAAGAAAAAGACCTGGCAGGGAAAGCCCTCTTTACTAAACCAATCAGCACGGCCAGTATGACAGAAAGGTGTGAGTGTGTTTTTTCAAACATTAAGTTACCAGTAAACTCTGGTCAAATAGCTAATGGGAATTTGCAGTCTCCTTTAATTCTCTGCAAGTCTCCCTTGCAATCGGATGAACTGAATCGGACTCACACAGTATCGGACTCACACAGTAACTACAAATAACACAAAATAGTGTTGTTTCCTTAGCTGTACAAAGTGTTTTTCAAACATAGTCGTCATTTTAAAAACTGCTGTGAGATGAGGTCCTGAGATGAACTCCTATATTTCAAACAACATTTACGTTCAAATGGGGTTTATGTCTACATTAAGCTGTTTAAATGTAAAAGTTGGGCCTCCATCTATACTAAGCTGGCATCCCCCCCCCACCCCAAAACAAAGTCTCCAGAGTGGATAAATCCTAAAATATATGCTTGGTGTTTAAGCTCCTAAGTTAAGGGGGGATTTTCATAAAGACGCGGGATCGTTTAGGTGTTTCAGTGTGTACTCGAGTCGTTTTTACATATAAACACACACACAAACATACATACTGTACATACAGTAACGTGACATGACATTGAGACACTGACCCCTCCTCTCTGTCCGTCCACATGTGTGGCTCTGATGTGTTCGGCCAGGTCGGGGCTACTGGGAAACAGCAGCTGGCAGTGATCCCAGCAGCACGTGTAGCTCAGAGACTTGCCCCCCGCTGCTGCCGAGCCGCTGCCTGCCCCCGCACCGTGGCCGTTGAGCATGGCTGGGGTGGAGCGACCGCTGGACGCCGTGCTCTCCAGGTCCATCAGGGTGCTGCCGATACTGGAGAATACACACACAACAGAAAGAAGACATTAGAAAGACAATACTTCACATGGTCCTGACAAAAACCAATAAAAAAGTACACATAGGAGCTGTCACTGCAGAAAAAATTTAACATCTTACTGTACAGTGTGTAACGCATGATAACCTGGTTTAGACAACATGATTGAGAATATGCAGATTAAAAGGGCGTGGAGGTTTGAGCCTGAGGCAGCAAAGAGAATGTCTCTGTAGTATTTGTATTTGACATTTTAATGCAACAACAAATTCAAGTTGAATAGTTCAATGTTATGTAGGAAATTAAGTAATCAAAAGACCCCCATGAAATAATATGCGTATTAACTGTATATTTTAACAGTGAAACTTCAAATTCAGTTCAGTTTATATGGATTGTGACCCGAATAGTGTAGCATGTTATTTATAAGAATGGCAAAGTATGCTAGCAGCCCGCTTCCAATTCATACACAAACCGTGTGAGGCGCGCAAAATAAAGTCACGAAAAACAGCAGCATGGTGACGGTTATGATCAGCACCATGGACAGCAGTACACATCAAACAGGGTGCAGCTCAGAAGATCCGGAAAATGACTTAGAGAGTACTCCATTTCCTATTTGTCGCTGTCTATTGACAAGGCACTGAATTAATGTTGCCTTGTGTGTGGCACCGCCAATGTGGACAACATCCTTCAACAGATCAATGAACAATAAAACAACAGCAGATCTCCCTCCGCTATGACTGCTATGACAGTGAAGTGAATATCTTTGGGTTCTGGACAAAACCTGAGGACGTCATCATTGGCTTTGGGAAACACTATCGTAATTTTTCTGAATTTTCTGTCATTTTATGGACGAAACAACTAATCAATCGATAAAATAATCGACAGATTCATTGACAGTGAAAATAATTGTTAGTGACAAACCTGCTGGAGACAGGAACTGTGGCGGTGTAAAGTTTCTAGTGCAAATTGTTGAGGGCGAAGATAACATGACGTTAAAACAAAAAGTCAGTTATCTACTCCTTTGAAGTAACATGTAGCAGAGGATGTTAGGAAGGAAACAAAGTAACCATGGTAACACCCCAGCAGCCATCTCCTGTTGCTGGAGCCATATGAACAGCTTTTGATTTTGAGTCTAATGAGCTATAGAGACAAGATTTGTTAAAAACTTTTACTTTGATTTTGTTGTGCAGAGGAGACAGGAGAGATAACCACTTAATAATTGGTGTGTTAACTCTGTGTAATATACAGTATGTGATGCTCCTCCTGGAGTAGGGGGTCCCTGTTAATCAGGTGAACGAAATGTTTGTTGGTTAGAGCATTTATAGTCCTGTGTTTGAACTCATTTAGTTTCTGGAAAAGTCAACCTGAGTTTTGTCTTGATAAGTAATGTTACAGTTCTTTTGAGAAGACTCTCTCCGTCCAACTTTCTCCAATTAATTGTGGATTAGCCACTTCACCTATTCAGAGATATGGCAAAATAGAGTTGGATGTAACTTCACGAAATAGATAAAAGAATGTAAAACACAGTTACTGTGGGGAATATGACTCATATATATGACCCGTTTGATTACGTACGACACACCTGGACTGCTCTGGAATTCTACACATAAACAAACATAAAATGAATCAATTTAATGTGGTGGAAGTAAAATTACATTTCACAGAGGAACAATGAAGGAACTGTCTGAGCTATTACCTCCAAATGAGAGATTAAAGAACAGTATGTTTGTGTGTGATGTGAGCAGACTTCACAGCTTGCTTAGTGCTGCAGCGTTTGTGTGTGTGTGTGTGTGTGTGTGTGTGTGTGTGTTGAGCCCGCTGACCAAGTGCTCTGATCCATGCTGTGCTTACACATCCTGCAACACGACCAACACCTCCGAGACACACACACACCAGCTGCTACCCTGCTCTGTGTGGGAACAAAAGTTCCAGTGAAGTCTTACAGCTGCCACAACAGCAGGATTACCAAACGTTGAGGGGGCAGCCAAGTGGGCATTAAGGCAGGCAACGGATTCTTTTTTCTATCTTTATGGCGACTGCTACTCCTCTATGAGCCACTTTAAGTTAGAACACTGGTCAAAGCCGCAAATATACAGCTGGTGGCTTCAGAAAGGATTCAGACCCCTACATGTTTCGCACACTATGATGTAGATGTCATTTTAAAAATCGATACAGTTCAATCAACACTCAATAGCTCATAATGACAAAGTAAAAACATGCTTTTAGACATCTTTGCAGATGTTTTTAAAAAACAAAAATGGAAAACTCTTATTTACAAGTATTCAGACCTCTTGGACAGAAATTACAGCTGGCGCCTTCACCAGTAAGTCTCTACAAGCTTTGCACACCTCGACTTAGGACTTTTCCCCAGTCTTCCTGACAGATCCTATCAAGCGGCGTCAGATTTAATGGGAAGAGCCTGAACTGCCACCTTCAGGTCCCTCCACAAATGGGGTTCAAGTCTGGGCTTGCTGAAAATCCGTTGAAATCCGACATATCGAAACCTCTCCTGTCATAGTGTCCAGTGAAAATAAGTGCAAGTGCATGCAGCCGCCTGTCTCCGCCTCGATTGGTCACGCGTCACAAGTAATGGCCTATCAACACCACTGAAGGCTGCTGCGCCTCTGATTGGCAGAGCAAAGCTGCGCGTTGGACAAGGCAGCAGATATTACTGAAGTTGCCAAAACACCCGGTGTTTCCACTGGTAACGCTCTGTCATCACAGCAACAAAGAAAAACATCACAAAAGCAAAATAGCCGTTACTGGATGTAACTTCAGTTCTATCACTGAGAACTACAAGGAGGGGCAGGGAATGACTCAACAGCTGATAACACACCTGTCTGAATAAGGCGTCACCCTTTGGTTATTTCCAAAAACAGGAGCGGACGAACCTGATTGGAAAATTTCCCTCCAGGCATTCAGCATCTTATCATTTCTTCACAGAAATTGTGAAACTGCTACTGATGCTTTATGATACAATACAGAGCCAATGTTTTTTCAATGTTTACTGATGGACAAAAAAGAGCATTGCAAAAATATTTCATCAACCGGCAGCTGGGGGAAAAAAACACTAGACAATAGTGAGTTTAATATCCGGTAATCAAAGTGAGAATGGGCCTATGAGCAGTGGAGGTTCCAGTGAAACATTTGGCCGTTACTCACACTGTACCTCATCAGCAGCCGTGTGGGTTTGCACAGTACAGGTTTCATAACGGTGTTAGTTTAGTCATTTCCCACTGTGTTGGCATGACTGATGTTTGTGTACTGACTGAGCGTGGTTAGATGGTTTCTGGCAAAGGGTTCAGGATTTAACCTACGGTATCACAACTATTCCGAGTGATTCACACAGTTTCAATTTGTCACCGTAGCCTCGAGGGAAAGTTCACTTTCTACTAAATAGAGAAAAGTTTAAAGAGCAGATTGAAAGGGAGAAAAAAAACATCCAGAGCATGCGAGTCCTGTCATGTGCGATACCTCTGACTTCCTGTACGTACTAATTATTTCTTGTATGTAAACTGCAATAATTTTGCACTCTCAACATTAGTATAACATTTACATCAGGCTGTTAGTATATTGTATTGAATTGGGACCCGTATATATTATATATTATGGGTCTGCTAGAAATGATGTCTATAGCTGTACACAGACAGTGGCTACAACAAGAGGCAAAAGCAAAATAGTTGTAATTCCCAATAAACATCATCGTTTAGAATGGGATGAGCACTCACTTTCCACTCAAACAATCTGCATTCTGCATTGACAGTGACAGATGGTGCTGATTTATTTGGAAATGTGATATTTGTTGTGAAGGACTGCTGTTAATTGTTCACCATGGAGTGGCCGTGGGTAACTGCGACATCACTATTTTGGTGTATTTTTCTCTTGTTCAGTTCTTGAGGAGGAGAGATGGAAAACGTATGCATCTGACTGCTTTTTTCCACTGTGTATGAGATCCTTACGCCCTAGTAAGGTACTCTCCCACTTTCTTTGAGTCTGACAACAACCTGTCTATAATTACGTGTCTTAAGCTGATATCTACTGTACATATTTACAGCATAATCCCACACAAGGATGCCCAGAAGCAGAAAGGCTCACCTCTGGAATTAGTTAGTAACAGTGAATTTACATTAGTGGATCAAAAACGTGTGAGGTACAAATCAAACATATGTTTACCATAACCTTCTTGCAACTGATGAAGCTGACCACCCTTACGGAACTACAAGTGATTTGGGGGTAGTAAGTATTGTAGCTGTGCAATTACACGTCTCATCTCATCTTCAACAGCTTATCCGGGGTCGGGTCAATTACACGTGCCAGTTCATATTTTTGGAATATTGATTTTGACCAAGAGTTGTATTACATTATCTTTTAGCCCTAAATTCAAGTGCTCAGTAAACTTCAGTGTACACTCCATAACTGTGTTTATAGAGAGCTAGTTTTGAAGGATGATATAAACTCATTCAGTTTTGGTTGCATATATAATGGTGCTGTATTTACACATATGTTTTGTAAAACTAATGAGTAACAATTACATAGGATTGTTTTGTTAATTTGGTATTTTATAATTATTTCAATAAATTCATAACACTTATTATTGAACTGCTTAACTTTTTACTGCCAGTTGGATATGATTCCTATTTCTCTTATATTACACTGACATGGTGCCTGGAAAATAACTTTTGATACGGTTTTGTATGATTAGGTTATTGATTGAATTGATCATTGACTGAAAGTAGGCTGGTCAGAATACCGTTTCATTCGGTATACTGGTGTAAATGTTCTGCCACATACCGCCATACGAGTTAACAGCCACAAAGCACGATACAGTCTGGGCTAGCTTGGAGCATTCATTTAATGACTGAAACGCGTGATGGAGGATGCAGAAAGAGAGGCCGGAGACGCACCAGAAGAACTCGTGCCCAAGAGAAGAGGTGTCTGCTGTCTGAAGGTTTTTGGTCTTTATAAAAATGGGATGTCACCGCTGTTGCTACAAGTGGTGCCAACACTAGTGACTTACTCCATCAACTCAGCAGTAAACACGTTGGAATAACGTTACTGAGAGTACGATTACGGTGGTTGGATACAAAGCCGTCGACCAACCTCCAGCAAAATAGTGAAGTCAAAGAATAAGACATAGCTTAAAAGGCATTTGCTCGAGGCACTAGCGTCAAGAAAATCAAGCGAGGGTATGCAAGGACATGTCTCAATCTATGGGATGCATAGATTACACCCAAAACACTGAAGCGAGCTGGAAGCGGAGCTATGAAAAGTCACCCTCCTGACCTTTGGTCCAGCTCAGTTTATAATATTTAGTTTCGAAAAAGGAAGCGATGTTGGCATACGTGTATATTTTTAAATCCTTTTACATTTCACTACGCTGCAGTTTACACGTTAAAAATGGTGTAAATCCTGCAACTTTCCGTGCATTCAGATACCTTCATGTATTGCATAATTTTGTGGGGCAAAGCAAACCTTATAGTAGTCAAAGTATCAGCATGCATGATGGCATCTAAGTGTTTTTGTATTCAAAGTAGTCCTTGGAGTAGATGTCGCTATAATAGGTTTTAAATACCGGGATAAACCGTGAAACCGTCAGAATCGTAAAAAAAATACCGTGATACAAATGTTTGGTTATACAGCCCAGCACTTGTTGAAAGCTCGGTCGCTGAAACTGGAACAACCCCGGGGAGGTGCGTCTCCCAAATGTCCCATAGCCCGACGAATTTTCTGAGAATGGAGTGAATGAAGACTGAGAATGAACGGATGAAGAGACTCGGTCTGCTATCCCGCAGAGTCAGAGACAGCTGCCATGCTGTTGTAAAAATATGACCCCTTTTAAAATAAGAGTACCATTACCGCTGATAACCAAATCGACCCCCAACCGAGTGCGTCCCTGTTGGGGCTCGATAACGTTCCCAGAGCCGACAGTCTCGCGGTTCGTGGAACGTTGCCAAACTTTTTTTTCTTCCACCAAAAACGGATGTTCTAGAATCTAGATCCTTTAAAAAAAAAAAAACTTCCCCGATTAACCGTAGGGAGCCGTTACTAAGCCCTTCAGTTAACGTTCGGACCGTTCATCGAAACCATTTACCCTTTAAACGAAGTGTTCTCGGCTAACAGTTACATGAAGTGAAGCGAGCATCGTGTTGACCTCACACCACCTCTGGCTTGTTCTAGAAAGCAGCGTTAAGGCCTCTCTTCATACTGCTTATCGTTACCGTTACTACGTTACTTCAACAGACCTGTCTTCTGAATCCATCCGGCTGAGGGGCTCTCCGTTCGCCGGGGTCAGCTCCACGCTGGCCGGCCTCTTGGTGCCGTGGTGCTCGGCTTTCTCCGCGGTCTTTGTGCGGTCTTTGTGCGGTGAGGAGGACACGTTCTCCCCCTCTCTTTGTTCTTGTTTCAGCACCCGGGAGCCCTCTTGTGCGGAATCAGTGCTACTCGCCAAACTCCCCTGTGCGGGACTTTTCCCCGGTTCAGAGAGTTTATCGTCGGGTTCCCCTTCACCATTGTCGGTGTTTTCGCTCGGTAACGCCGTTTCTTTGTCGGCGTCGGGAACAGGAGACATGCTGTCCCCGTCCTCCGCTTCCACCGCCGCCGCACCGCGACCACTGTTCACGTCCATTCCTGCTCTGTTCTCGTTGTTGTCGCCCGGTTCCTGTTTGGGGTCCGGCACGGCCTGTCCCTCCTTGCCGGTTTCTGCCGTTTCCCCGGTTCCGTTTTGATCCGACGTCGGCTGAGAATCTTGTTCGGCCCCTTCGCTCGTTATCTGAGCCATTTTCGAACAGCACGACAAGCTATTTTTGTGATGTTCCACTGAAAAAGTTGCCCTCGGGCTGCCCTTCTTCCTCCACTCACACTCTCCGCTTCAAGCGTAAAACACAGCAGGGGGTTTGCGTGACGTAGAGGCTCCGCATGGCCGAAGCTCGTCTATTTAGAAAGATGTCTCCCGTAGCACTAAACATGCACATCGCTAACTTTGTTAATAACGTTGAATATAGTACACCCCTTCAACATTTTTCATTCCACTTTTTGATATAGTTTACAATCTTAAATTATTACTGTTTGATTCTGACCAGTGGAAAAAGCTCGTAGCAGTGTAAGCTGTTTAACTATATCTAAATATTTACAAATGAATGTCTATACATTGTTTTCCTGTCATGTTCAGTACTCTTGATCTTGATGGGATGTCTCATTTAATACATGGAAAACACGAAGCAAACAATTATTTTAAATTTAAAAAAAGGGGGTAAAATCATTGGTAAAATAAACCACTGCGAAAGAGGAGCTTATTCAACTTTTTTTAACGAGTGAGTCATCTTCGTAGACATACACGATCTTCGGCATTGTGGCCTCTCAGCTCCACGTGTTCCGACAAACAGAAAAATGATCCAACTCAAAAAGTGCTGAAAAGGCACGTTCTTATCTCAGCAAGGTGCATATTCCTGAAGGCACCACCGCTCTTTTTAGCCTGGTCTGGCCTCCTCGACTGTACCAGCCTTTACTGTCTTACACTACGGCTCACTGCACTCAGCCTGTGGCTCTGTGGTGGATACTCTGAACCCGAGCTTAGTGGTCGACTTGTTGCATTGAAATTAAGGCCTGCTTCTGTGCTGCCTGTGCTAAGATGGAGACAAAGTACTCTCTTAAAATATCAAATTCCAAGTAAATTCGACTACAGATAAGCCCACATTTCATGGGTCACTGGATATTAACAGACTAGGAAAATAGGACTCTAAATCACAAGTTTAATCACAATATGATATATTGATTGGATAACAATATCTTTACTTATATCACAAAGTTTGCGATGGTACAATTTGATTTCCATTCAATTGAGGGGCCCTTTGATCGATATGAGACTATCAACTGCCCATTTAACACAATAAGTTACACATAGAGATGTTTGAAAGCTATTCTTTGCAGTAAAAAGGAGAAATATAAAGTGGGAATTTCACAATAAACGTGCATCTTAAACGACCAAGGCTAGTGTATGCAGGCTATTGATATTTTCACTTTTCACTATTGGATCATTGACTATTGCATTGGCACATGATCCAGTTTGTTGTGTCATTACACCCCACAGTGAGTAGATCTTTTCAATTTCTATTACTTTCTTTCAACAAAACTATCTAAAGATCCACTTACTACTTCTTTCTGGAACTTTCATCCATATCACTTGGTCTTGATGAATTTGCTGATATTCTCTTATAATTTCATCCAGAGCACTTTTTGTACGTGTTTGCTCAAAAATGAAGCATGGAAGTTCACTTCATTGACTTTGGAAATAGTTAATGAAACAGGGCTCTAGCTTTTTTCAAATGGGTGAAATGATTTGAATCATTGTAGCCATCAACAGGGCATCTAGTAAGGATGCCCCTTGGCGCCTCCTTGGCCTAGGTGTTCGAGGCACGTCCAGCTGGGAGGAGGCCTCGGGGAAGACCCAGGAGCAGGTGGAGAGAATATATCTCCACACTGGCCTGGGAACGCCTAGGGATCCCCCAGTTAGAGCTGGTTAATGTGGCCCGGGAAAGGGAAGTTTGGGGTCCCCTACTAAAGCTGCTGCCCCCACGACCAACCCCGGATAAGTGGTTGAAGATGAGCG
Organism: Echiichthys vipera; assembly: GCF_963691815.1. Taxonomy (NCBI): domain Eukaryota; kingdom Metazoa; phylum Chordata; class Actinopteri; order Perciformes; family Trachinidae; genus Echiichthys; species Echiichthys vipera. The sequence continues at coordinate 17,253,485 of NC_139845.1, read as the reverse complement.
GGTGAGAGAGAACAGGAAACAGGAAATTAACAATTTTGGTAATCAAGTCATTGTTCCAGCCATGCTCAGTCACTTTCAACCGTTTCACACATTCTTCAGTTTAATCATCATCACCTGAATTTTAAAACATTTTATCTGATTTTTGATCAGTGTAATGTAGCGTACCGGATGAGTGGCAGGTGCACTCTGTAGGTGCTTTGACCCATTTTTCACGACACAGTACTGAATCCTGATTAACATACAAATATAGGACTCGAAGCAAAAAGCAAGCGAAAAAACGCACCATGACAGAAAAACACCCCACCAGCACCATCCGCATCACATCCTGTGGTATCAATGTCACATCACGTTCACCAATTGTAGTTGGCTAAAGGAGCAGTACATTGCTTAGCTTCTATATCTGCTTCTCCAAACTGGGGGTGTGCTAACCGTCACATAGGTAACACACTGACTATGGATAAGTACCTAATACACCCTCTTGTAAGCCAAACATCCCTTTAAAAACAAATGGGAAGATGACTAGATGCAGTTTACCAGGAAATTCAATATAAAATACTGATTTAATTGGTGGAAAGTTAGGTTGTCTAGAGCTAAACCAAATCTGGATCCTACATGTGTGAGATGCGAGCTGCTGCTGCTGCTGCACGTCTCTTGCATATGTTTTGATCCAAGATTCTTTCATTTCTGGCAGTCAGTTTTAGATGCTGCAACATACTGACCTTTTGCACTCTGTTAGCAAGGCAATTACTACTGTTCAGATAAGATATTCTCTCCTGTTCTGAGGTTTAATGTATTCATTCCCTCGAAAGGATAAGATAAGGGCAAGGTGCTCTCCGATTTGGAAGAAAAAAATAGAAGCAGAGAATGTAATGTTGTGTTGTCTGTTTGCTTTTCCTCTACAGCAAGTGTAAAATATGACTAACTAGTTTTTAGTTGTTTACTTGATGGGATACAGTGAACTTGATCAAAAAGAAGATGCTTTACTATAAGTGGCATGCAATTACCGGTACCTTGTCTCGGTATATTCTTTCAAGACAGTGGTTCTCAAACTTTGTACATGACTTACCACCTCAGAAAATATCAGGCTCCCTCAAGTCCCACCACTAAGACCAATGTTCAAATACAACACCGAAGGCCAACACTCTTCGGCTACGGACAGGAAGGGTTATTCCTAATCAGAAGATTATTTACTGTTGACTGTCTTCAGCCGAAGCCACGCTATAGGAAGGACATCAGAACTGACATGTCAGTGTTTTTAAACCAATGATTTGACCTCTGCTTACTCTCTTACCATCACAGTTTAGCTCGTGACTCATAACATGACTACAAAGCAGGCCGATATCGAAATAAAAATATTACAGGAAATGCTAAACTTATTTTAAATTACATTTCACAGATCTTAAAAGTGTATTCATTTAGTAATTAATGTTTTTATTTTTTTATTTTGGAGATTCCTTCACATACCACCAGAGAGAGCTCAAGTAGCACAGTTTGAGAACCAGTGATTTAAGAGATGATCCTACGAAGTCAACATACAAGTAGACATGTATGCTTGTATTCATTTGAAGGAGTTGGAAATAAATATATAAATGGACAAAAATACCTCAAAGAACTGAAAAGCAAAAGATCATTTGATTTGCAGACGAGAATACAAACAAAAGAACAGCAAAAGGCATATTTTAAGAACAACATTTATTTCACATGATATAAAACAGATGGGATATGAACTTTTTGCATATTGACCCTAATAATATTAATAATAACCTGTTATAGTTATAATATTCACTCTTCTTCTTTTCAGTGTGTACATAAATTACTATCTATTTTATTTCTTCTTTTTCATTTGTATTATTATTATTTTTTTTTACAGTTTATACATCTCTTTTAAATTTCTTTTACGTCCTGGAGCTCCAAAGTCTTACTTATTGCTTCGTACATGTGCTATTCTCCAATTTTTCACCACGTAGGACAGATTCAAATGCAAAATATCCTCAGCCCCTGTATATCTTCTAAGTCGTGTAAACCAAAAGAGAGAAAAACAGTTAGACACACAACTGAAAAAGCCAACTGAAACATTCACATACTGTGTGTGTGTGTGTGTATGTGTGTGTGTCTGTCTGTCTGCTCAACATAAATACTTAGTTTTGTCCAAAAAAAAATCAGCAGCATGAATTGGCACCTTGTTGAAGTAAAAATCTGCTTTATGTTCATATATATATATACTTTTTATATATTTATACATGTATATATTCAACAAAGGACAATCTGTTATGTTGCAGGTGCAAAATGAAAATAGAGTGATAAAGAGAACCTCAAATGAACACAAAGAATCAAAATCAGAGCGGTTAAAATCAAAGAGCATCGGCGGTCACTTTGGGGTTAAAGTAAAGCACTGCATGTGTGTCGAGTTTTGGTGCTTAGCCCATCCATATGCGGCTGTACACTCCCCTCCTGCCACTCACTCACAGCTAATATCCCCTCCTCCAGATCAGTAGAATATTCTAACAACTATTATGTTAAGATCACTTTAATACTTAGTAAGGTATCAAAAGTTCTGTGTATTGATGTGTGTGTATACATTTGTCAGCACGTATCTATGGAGCTATATTGCCCCAACAAGTCATACATACAGCCAAGATTGTGAAATGGTTAAGTTGTATATATTATAGCTATAAAAGTATGGCCAATTAACAGCAAGAAAGAAAGAAAAACAGAGCAATGGTCGCAGGGACTGTTGCTGTGATCCAGTCGAACTCGGAAGTGGACATTTCTGAGTTCCCAGTCACAGATTTCTCAGAGCCCTGACCCCATAATCCAACATGGCGGTGCCCAGCGTCTACAGTAGTTACAGCTGTAGGAATACACTATTTATTCTCACTTCTGTCTTATTATCTCATTAGATAATCGTACACACAGTACTGTCCAATTTCATGTGTAGACATGTTGCTAAGCTGTTTGTACGCAAAAATACAGCATAATGCATTGATATCCGCTGTTAATGCTTACAGTGGCTAACCCATTAAATCTAATGCTTTTCATACTTTGTAACTGGAAAGTGGTTAACAACAGGATTGTAGCCGGAATGAATAAATGGAACATTTTATCAACATGCCAATCTGCGTTTATACTGTTGCTAGCATTTGGAGTAGTTAGCGACTTCATCGCCAGATAAGATGCAGTGATAAATGTTTTTTTGCCTAATTTCTCTACTATGTGAGCTACTGGGGCCCATCTTCTTATTTGCAAATTTATTAAATTATCAGCAGCATTTGAAACTCAACTTTCACCTCTTGGGAGTTTTGCATGTTTTTCAAGTCAGCATGATGCTTCATTCCAGCTAGCGTCTGGCTAGCATAGTTTAGCTATTGTATTTCTCTGTGGAAATGGACATGGGAAAGCGGGTTACCAACCAGAGGAGCTCACCTGATGGCAATGGTCACTCATCAGGTGAGCCTCACCACAAAAATCAGCTTTTGTAGATTCCAGTAATGAAAAGGGAACTAGCGTTGACGTCACCGCTAAGGTAGCAACTGCAGCTGGGTGCAGCTTCCCTAGTCCTCCACCACCACCACCATCAAGTAATCCATTCTTGTCAAGTAATATTATTTTTATTTAAGTTTTCTAGAAGTTTCTTCCCACTTTGAGGCGGCTAAAAACATTTGGTCTTTTGTGAGTGTACAGTGTGTTAGCCAGTATGAAGTAATAGATATGAGAGTCGGATAAAATGTCCCCTGAGCTGCACGCTGTTTGATGTGTAGTGCTGTCCATGGTGCTGATCAAAACCGTCACCATGACGCTGTGTAAGTGACTTTGTTTTGCACTAATAACTGACAGGCCTCAGACTGTTTGTGTATGAATTGGAAGCGGGGTGAGACTACACCACTTTAGCATGGGGTCACAGTCCATATTGGCTGAACCAATCTTATATGGTTAATAAGCATATCATTTTATGGTAGCCTATTAACATATAAACCTACATAATATTGAACTATTCAATATCAATCCATTGTTGCATTAAAAAGTCAGAAAAGGACTTTGAATGTCGGGGCCCGCCCATAAAAAACACTTCAACTCATTTAGAACTCCCAAGAATCCAATCTGTACACTTTGTCTAACTTCACCATTTCACAATCTTATTTTTATGCAGAAATGTTTCGAGGCAAACGGGACTCCATAGAGTCTGTGTTTTGCTCAGGGAAGTATCAGTATGGACAGATCTAACAGGTGCTAAAGATACAGTACATCCGCCCTTTCTGTCTGGAAGTGATGGCAGCCTGTTTGTGTGTTGTGAGTCGGTCAGCAGAGCCGTCCTCCTCTCAGTCTCCTAGTTGGCATGGAACAGTAGTAACAAAACAGTCCTGTTGTAAACGCAGGAAGCCGTGGAGCATGCTCTGTGCAGGCAGGCTACATTTGGGCTGTACGGGACACCAGTGTGGAGGTGGAGGCCGGCGTCGCTCACGTGTCACTGCTCACCAAGTTGAACGTCTGTGCTGCAGGGAGGAGGAGAGAGGGACATCGGAAATACGAGTAAATCAGAGATTCCACAGTGATAAGTAGCACGTTGTTTGTTTGTTTTTTCCTGATACGTGATGTATTTGTGGTTATTTATTTTCAGAATCAAATATATTTAAATTATTGGCGCCATAAAATGTTATGACTGAATGTCTGTCCTCCCAGACTCCATTTTTTTTTCACAAGCTGCAGTTTCATAGTTCAGCCACTGGAGTGTGCTCTCTGTCTAGATTATGACCTTTGCAGACTTGTTCTGTCAGACACAGTAGACAGAACAGAAGTAGTCCACATACTTGGTAATTAGTAGTGATCGTTATTGCACCTTCATGCTATTATATGTGTGATCGTATTGAAATTGGTGAGCGAGTGCAGCGCGGATGACATGAAATGCGACAGAGGAATTGTTCGCTTACAAGCCAACACGTTGTTGTTGTTGTTGTGTTTCTTGTCGTCCTCCGTCAGCTGGTTGGAAGAATCCAATCTCTTCTCCCGCTTCTCCTCTCTGCTGGTTCGTTGCGTCACGTCTGGTTCCTCCTCCCTGGGCTCTGGGCTCGGAGTCTCCGGCTCAGGAGTCTGAAAGCTACGTCAACAGAAGCACAATGGGTCACACTCAAAAAAGGCACTACTATTGCTCGGAAGACAAAGAGGACATGCATAAGAGATACACTTCACAGTATTTGCATCCATGAGATCCCTTTGCCCCTGGGCCACACACTTAGCACGTCATCTGGGGTTTCACTAATGAACACAAGTTTGGTGTAAAAGTAAAACTATGAATAACGTTTTCCGTGAAATTGGTTCTTAGTAACTGATTTCAACGTGTGCGATTTTGAAAATCAACATTGCATTAGGGGCATATTGAGGCTTAAAGCTACACTAATCAATAGGTTTTATATTACTAATAGACAGAGGTGTAACATGTAGACGCAATGCCAGTCTAGACTGACTCGTACGTGAGTTAGTTGTGCTAACTTCAGCACATGTTGCTAATGCCGTGCAGCAGGCTCTACATGAATAGGCGAAAAGGTCAAAATCTTTGATCTCGATATAGGTCACTTCATATCTCAACACATATATATATATATCGCGATAAAGCATGTTTTCTGGTAATATGATAAATAAATAGTCCATATAAAATATCCACATGGTAAAGCTCATTTTTGTACTTTTTTTCTCATTTTTATTAAGATGAGATGAGAAAGGCAAGGTGAATATGACATAACGTAAGGATCAGAAGGTAAGGCATCATCACCGTCAATGACATGAATATTGCCGTAACCCAGCTCAGCCGCTGTTCTTTTTGACGCAATAAAAATAATATAAATATGTTGATAATGTATAGAATTTTTATGATATAAATCATCATATTACAGAGAGAAATTAGACTTAATGACCTTGTTATTGTCAATTTAGACAACGTATCGCTGTATCATGAAATTAATTCCTTTGAAAGATTGTATTATGGCCCAGCACTATGTTAAAGCCCTTCTAACTACGAGTCACATCAATTATAGTTGGGATCAAAAGAACTTTGGGACATTAAAATTGGGGCAAGAGCGGATCTCACTCTCACACACTCTCTCTCTCACGCACACACACCTGCTTTCAGTGGTGGTGTTTGTCGGCGAGCTGGTCAGATCTTGCTCTCTGCTTTCGTCATCCTCGAACGGCAGGAGGTTTACAATCTCCACGCGCTGAGGCTGTGTGCACAGGTCCACAATCACCACCCTCTGGCTCTCACACAGCTGAAACGCAGGCGCACACACACACACACACACACACACACACACACACACACACACACACACACACACACACACACACACACACACACACACACACACACACACACACACACACACACACACACACACACACACACACACACACACACACACACACAAATACAGACACACACAGGAAATCAGTCAGTTTAGAAAACATACTAAATAAAGAAATAACGCATAAATGACTGAGTGAATAAGTCATTATGTAATAAAAACATAATTTCTGTCCCTGCTGTGGAATGAGGATGGTGTGTGTACCGGGGGTGGCAGCCCGCTGGAGAGCAGCCCAGACCCAGCTGTCAGTCCTGGCTGCATCCAGGAGATAAAACCCTTAAAGCCAACCTGGCTTCTTCCACATTCATACAAATCTTCTGTTATCGTCCCAGATTACACTAGGAGATGTTACAGCCACAATAGCCGATCATCTGTTGTGTGAGCTGTGGGCTGGATTACAGATGCTGAATATAACAGAGAGTTGTGTATAGTCAATTCCTTCGATTCTCCTGCAGCCTCCAGCACACTGCACTGTACCAGTGGGATGTTAAGGAGCTGGTCGTTAGCCTGTTGGATGCTGGCATGTCATCAACTATCATTTTCTAACTTATTCTGGTGTTCTCGTACAGGCAATCAAGAATACTTTGGCTCAACATTCACACTGTTTACTGCCAGCAGGTCGGCCGCTGGCATAAACACTCTATGCGTCTGTTTAGGGCCACAACTGCCAGAGGGGGCCACGCAATCAGTGTGATTTAAAAGACCGATCTGAGAACAACCTTTTTTTAGTTTATTAAATAGATGTTTTATTTCTGTTGTGCATAAGAGATGCGATTAAGATAACACCTTTTTAAAAGTGATCTTAGAATGTGCTAGAGCGACAAGACAGGCATTTATAATTTATTCAGGTGGGTTTTACCTTGTGCTGCTGCAGCCTTTGCGTTAATCTGACATTCAACTCAAAGACAACTTTGTGTTGTGTTCAAAGTGATACACAATTGTTACCAGTTCATGCCTTTTACTTAAAGTGTTCTTTCAGACATGAGACTGATTAAATCTTAAATTGTCACCAGATTAATGTATGGGGGGTGTTTTGTTTTAACTCAATATCACATACAATCACTAGAGCAGGGGTCAACAACCTTGGGCACTGGTGCCACCTTTGGCATGCGGCAACTTAACCAATGGCACACTAGCAACAAGTGTGGAAGAAATGTTTGGGGAAATGTAGCGCTTTTCCATCCACATTCCAAATGAGTCTTTCACAGCCGTTGGCCATTGGCAGGTGCACAGCATTTTTTTAATTGTATGAAGCCACTGGATGGCGCTCTTGGTTTAAAGGAAAAAGGCTCAAGGTCTGGTAATTCCGTGAGCTTCCATCCCTTGGTTGAACAGTGAGTTGAACAGTGAGTTTTCCACAGTGAGCGCTTCATGAACCTTTCGCTTGGAGATCATTACCTTTTCCCCCATCCATGATATGGCACACTGATGGCAAAAGAAAATGGAAAAACGGCATTTCATATCAAAAAGGTTGCCAACTCCTGCACAAGCGAAACCCGGATCAATCCTCCACTAAAAATAGTCCTCAACAAATGCACTATTTCCTTCTCTTTGAGTAAGGTGAAACTAAAACGGTATATTTGTGAGCTGTTTTTAAAGAACCAATAGCTTGATGCTGAGGGCCACAGAGAGGGCAGAAAGTCTCTTCAAGGGATTTGTTGACGGTATCAAATTCAGAGATTTCCTGCTTCTCTCTGTTTTATATCCCGTTAAACTGAATATATTTGGCTTCACCTTGGACTTTGAGGAACCGAGATGGATATTTTTCCAGTATCTTCTGAGATATAATTCTCTGGAGTCCGGTGTTAAAGATTATTAATCAGACTCGTCCTTTAACGGCATGCCAATTCATTTATTTTCAATACTGGGAATGAATAGAAGCTGGTACAGGAAGTGAATTCCTGTCTGCAGTACCTCTTTGTCTATGCTGTTGTCCTCTGCCTGCGGCTCCTTCACACTCTGCAGGGTCACCTCTCTGTCCCGCTGCACCTCTTCCACTCTCTGCACCTCCTGCAGATTGAAACAGAACCTTTTCATGAGCTGTTCGTATCGTCATCATTATAATGTGCATGAGGCTTATTTGTGATGGTACATCATGTACTGCAGTACATATAGAGGTTATAACAAATCCTTTATTTTTGTTTGGGATGAAAACCGGTTGCCTGGACAGTGCGAAGTTCATAACTTCTGAAATAAAAATATATTATGCACCTGTGGTGTCTCAGCAGCCGTCCTGCTCTGCTCCATGTGCGCCTCCTTCAGCTGCTGCAGAGCTGCTTCCAGCTCCACTGGGTCTGCACAGGCTCCCTCTGCCTGGATCCGACTCTGCACACACACACTTGAATTAATCGATGGACTGAAAATGTTTCACAGTTTTCAAGGCCCATGAAAATGTAAGTAAAAGAGCTAGTTTCTAAGCTTCAGCAGTCTAGTTAAGGCTTCTGGTGTGTATGTGTGTGTGTGTGTGTGTGTGTGTGTGTGTGTGGGATTTCACCTGCTGGATAATAACAGGGTTGTCTTTGCTGAAGGAGGGCGAGCGGGATGGGGTTTCTCTCTTTTTCTCTCGGAGCGATGAGGCCTGCTGATTCCTCCTCATCCTCTCTAGCTGCTCCTCCACACTCATCCTCGTTCTGCCCACCTCCCGCTCCCCAAACCCCGTCTGATCCACTGCACTCCTGGGTCGGTCCTGTACAGGGCAAGACACAGGGCCACTTTTTTTATCTAAACTAAAGGCGTCTCTACAAAAATGCTGTGGATATTAAAGATGCCTAGAGAATGAGTCCTTTCAGTATGTATGGGCTTTGTATTTAGTCTTGATTTTAAACACTTGGGTGTTTCTGATTCAGATGTCTGGCTCATGTCAGTGGTAAGGAAGTACAGTGGAACTACACCAAATGTGTTTAGGTAAATGTGTCAAAGCTTCATCTATAGTTACCATGCGCTTTTATTTTTTAACCTTGATGCAACAGAATGAGTCCAGCACATCGTTGCTAATAAATTCTCAAATAAAGCTGGTATTCAAAGAATGGCTCAGTTAAAAGTTGCAGACGTGACAAACACAATCTGTAAAGGTAGATCTCTAATAAACGCTGGTTAAAAAATGTTTAGGGGCTGGTGATGGAATTAGGCAAGTATGATAATCTGCATAACCACTTACAGAAATATTGCATTCACTAATGAATCTGAAATGAATCTACTTTGCTTTACTGCCATCAGTATTAGGCTACTGTCCACAAAACTCAACTTCCTGCACACGTTTCACATTAAATTGACTGAAGGGGAGGATTATGATCTTCGAGGCACTGAAAGGCTTTTAATGTGAAACATCTGTGCAGGAAATGTTTTGTCTGCATCTGCATGTCAATGTTGTACTAGACTTCAGTATTTCTTACTAGATCCAGTCCAATATGTCGGTATATTATCACAGACATATCGCTATCGCTATACGTTGTTATGAAAAATGTAAAAAAAAATTTAATATAAAATGCAGAAGAAAATGCATGGGGTGATTTCAAAATGGTCTCATACAGCTATTTATCCATTTATATTTTATTTTAATGGTCAGCAATTGACTGATATTGAACATACAGTACTATTTACCAATTTATTACATTTTTTATTTATTCTCTATTTAAATTGTCAGCAATGGTCTGATACTGAATATGATGTTTATTTAGCTAATATCTATATTTTTCTTTATTTTCTGTGTTCATTTCTAAATTGTTAACAATGTATTACATTGTATGTTAGGTTATGTATAAATAAATCAAAGTTATGATCTATAATACTTTTAAATATTCCTAAATAAACTTATTTGTTTAGGAAAGCAGCCTTTGCAGAGTCATATCAGTGCAAAAAACATTCATTATATCAGTCGCCATATCAGCCAGCAGCCCCCTGTAAAAAATGAATCAATCTCAAAAATCACATTTCCCTTTTCATTATGTTTTCAGTTGCTTGAATGTAGGTTGATTTTGTTAATTAAATGGATGGATTGCTGGAGTTTTAAGATTTCCCCAGGAGCAGCATGATGAGATTAAAAGGAGCAGAAACCTCAAACACAACATCTGATATTTAAGTGATGCGTTAAGGCACACAAACACACCTTTTGCACACTGATGGCAGTGGACATCTACATACCATCTAATCTAATCTAACCATTGACACCACATACACACACCCATGCGCAGCACGGGGAGCAATTCGGTGTTCAGTGTCTTATCCAAGGACACTTCTACCTGCGGACAGGAGGAGCTGGGGATTGAACCGCCGCTCTCTTAAATGGAGGAAAACACACTCAGTCACAGCCACAGCCGCCCCTCAACGGAAACTCTTCTGTGATATGAGGGCGGAACTTACTGCTCTGGATTCAGGTTTCTTAGTCTTCCTCAGGGTGACGTAGGAGGCGATGGTGGAGGACTCTGGAGGACTCATGGGAGATTTGGTCCGGGGAGGAATGATGCCCACTGGGTAGGGGGGCACTGTTGGGAGAGATGGCAGGGACCGCCGTCACTTACACATCAACAAACTGTAGTCAGTCAACATGCTTCGTTTCACAAAACAATGTTCAATAATGTGAACAAACACAGGAGGCATTCAGGGGCATCGTCGCTGTTTATCAGGAAGTTGGAAGTTGTTCAGTGCGATTACAGAAGCATGGATCAAGAAATATGGAAGAAATACAGCAATAAACGAACCGTTCATTACACAAACCGCAGCTCAGTTTGCAAACGTAAGCTGCGATTTTTGGTTCCATGAGAAAAGAAAAGTTGTTAGGTTGTGAGCATGCAGGATTCCCCTTCCCTTTCCCCTAATGGAATCTAACAGTGAGGAATACAATGTGGAGATCAGTGGAGATGGACTGTGGAGGAGTACATGTTACAGGATGCACCATCAACTTTTAAGTCAAAATGTCAAATCTCTGAGTGGAAGAAAATATGATTCTTCAAATGATAAAATGATAAAAACATTGGAAATGGTGACGTTTTTCTTCTCCTTGATGCGCAAAACTGAACCCATGACCCAAAAACCTCAATAAAAACCGAACTGTGGGCTTGTTGCACCCCTTCTGTTCAACTGCTTGTCAATGCAAATATCTAACCGCGTGGCTGAAACCAGATGCATTTAGGCATGTAGACATGGTTAGGATGATGTGCTGAGGTTCAAACCAGCATGAATGCCACATGGTTCTTGGTTTGAGTCCTTTTAAAACACTGGGATATTCACGCCCGGGCCCTGGAGGTGGGAGGGGCCCAAGCAGACTGTCGGAAAAAAACATTTTTTTTTTCCTCCAAATGTCTACTTGGGCCCCTCCCACCTCCAGGCTGCTTACCAATACTAAAAAAAAAGAAAAAAAGAAAGACGTTAGGTCCGTTAGCGACCAATTGTAACAATGTCCGTTGTGCCAATGTCAGAGAGGGGCAGAGAGGAGGAGGGAGCCAGGCTGCAGATGCCGATAGCACTGCTGCTAAGGCGAGCTGCGCTGGAGGGATAGAGATAGTGTCAGAGCAGGTGGATAGAGAGACACAGAGAGGAGAGAGTCAGTCTGCATATGAGAGCAGAGCAGGAGAGGCGAGCTGTGCTGGAGAGAGGGAGACAATGCGTCTGCCTCTGAGTCAGACCCAGAGTGACCAGAAGTTAAGTTATGTGCTTCAGAGGTGAAAATCTTGTCCCGGGCACAGGGAAGACACACGGCAGGCCTGTTCACGCACAACCATCTCCAGGATCCGAAACAGAGAAAATATCCAGTGAGCCAAAATGCCTTGTTGACGGCAGAGGTCAAGGCTACAGCACCAGAATACCATACATGTTCACTCCTGTCAGGTAACAACAGGAAACTGACACTACAGTCGGCACGGGCTTTCCAAAACTAGACAACAAAAGATTGGAATAACATTGCCTGGTGATGAGTCTGGTATTTCAGATGGTAGAGTCAGAATCTGCCATGAACAACATAAAAGCATGGATCCATCCCGCCTTTTATCAACTGTTGGGGCTGTTGTTGGTGGTGTAATGGTGTGGGGGATATTGTCTTGGCACACTTTGGGCTCAATTGAGTATCGTTTAAACACAACAGCCAACCTGAATATTGTTGCTGAACATGTAAATCCCTAAAGTGACACAGTTGATTGAATGCTGATGTAACTCATGTATCCAGCGGGATAATGCGCCATGTCACAAAGCTCAAATCATCTCAAACCAGTTTCTTGAACATGACGATGAGTTTACTGGACTCAAACGGCTTCTACAGCCACCACATCTCAGTCTCACAGATCACCTTTGGGATGTGGTGGAACGGGAGTTTCACATCATTGACGAACAGCTGTCTAATCTGCACCTCTATGTGATAGTATCATGTCAATGTGGACCAGCAAATCTGAGGAATGTTTCCTTGTTAAATCTATGACACCGAGAATGAAGTTCTAAAGGCTAAAGGGGTCCAACGCACTAATAGCAAGGTCTCTGTTGACTGTAATGTTTATTGTATGGTTTTAAATGTGGACCCCAGGAAGACTCGCTGTGCTTAAGGGGATAAGCTTTGATAAGCTTAGAATAATTCATACAGTGTCTGCTCTTTAAAGGAGCTAAAATGACATGTCTTTAATGTGTGTATTGAGTTTAATACAATAAGTACCAAGGGAGGGATAAATGGGATAAAGTCAGTTAGGATCCGGATAGAAGAGTAAGTCACATACGTGCAGCATTCCTGTATTGTTCAACCTGGGTCTTATTCTCATAATTGTGGCCATTTTGACTATGGATCGTGTAAACATTGTATTTGTTGCAAGAAACCTTTGAACAGTCTGGACACCTCCAGAAGTTCTGGAAACAGGGCGCCGGCAAAACAACATATTTTAGTTCTAGCAGTCCGGGTCTCCTAAAGCTTTCAAAAAAAACTTTACAATTTGACATTAATCAGTCTGGGGAAGTTGATTAAAAAAAAAAAAGAAGAAGTGCAAAACAGTTTTTCTCTCATAATTAGTGTCAAATTTCTGTAAATCAAACTGCTTCATCAAAAACACCCAACATACACAACTGTGCATAAGCTCAATATCATATCAGAAACCTTTGTTCTTTTAGCTGCTCTTTGTTTTATGTCCAGCTACACAAATAAAGGCGAAGGAGAAGGAAACGTATTGTGTTTTGGATCTTTAGAGATGTAATGCTAAGTTTTAGAGAAGTATCTTGAAAATAGTGTTTAGATGTTTTTTTTTGGCTTTTTTTCAAGGCTTTATTATATAGGACAGACAGGAAATGGGGTGAGAGAGAGAGGGGGAGACAAGCAGCAAAGGGCCGCCGGTCAGTGTCGAACCCGCGGCCGCTGCCTCAAGGACCTTCCGCCTCTTCCCATGAGGCGACTCCTCTAACCACTGAGCCACCGGCCGCCCCTGTTTAGCTGTTTATAAAGTAGGAGCATGAGCTTTATGTGACTGAGCGTAGAAGTACCTTTAGAAGCTGCGGTGTCCTTACTCTCAGCAGAGCTCTCTGTCTTTTCCTTGTCCTCGCCGTTGGCCTCGTCTACTTCCTCCTTTACCGTGGTCAGCTCAGGCTCGCTCTTATACAGCCGGTAGTCTGGAGCTTGCTGTGAGGGAGAGATCGCTGAGAGTCAGAATCCACAGGGGCCGTCAGTGGTTCTGTGGCTGCCCTACTAGAGCTGCATGGGCATGTCACGGCTCATGTGAGCTTTAAGAGTGAACTGCTGATTTGGATCATTTCTTTTTGCTCTTGTCCTTCATGAGCTATAGAGGTTAAAGAATTTTGTCACCCACGAATTACAAACGTCACATTTATCGAGAGTGACATTAGGGCCACTGTAATATCAAAATATTTAGAAAATGTATAATATTACAAAATAACGTCATAGTCTTACAAGAATACTTCATATTTCAATATAAAAGTTGTCAATTAGTAGCAAAAAGTTGTAATATTTTCAGAATAAAGTCATATATCAGCATTTATTCATGAAATATTATAGTTTCCTTTTTTCGAAATCCCATATATTGGTTCTTTATAGCACCAAAGTGTGCCATTGCAATAGTCCAGGCATAAAGGAGAATTCTGTGATGCTTTTTAGAATGTGCACATTCAAAGTAGAAGGCAAGACACAATCAAAACACAAGTGCAAGCTACACAATAAGAATGAAATCCCACAAATAAATCAAAGTAGGGGCGAGAATGGTCTGAATGTGACACTGCAGGTGAGTGACAGTGACGGCTGGATGGAGCAGGGATCGCAGGGGGAAAAAGCAAAACAAAACTGAAATCAATGACATGTATCCAAAATGGCACTTGTTGAGGAATGCGGCTCTTCGTTGTATATTAGATTTGAGATATGAAAATGGTGAAGATGAATGTAAAAATGGCCTCAAGCCCACAGAAACGTCTGATGGATGGCGGTCACAGTTAAGGTGTGGACGGAGGGAGCAGACATGGGAGTGGAGGTGGGGTTGGGGGGGCATGAAGGTTTTCACTGGTTCTTACGCTGTGCGCTCCGTTCCTGGGGCCGGCCTTGCGGTCCTCGGGGCGGTGCGTGTGGGGGGGCAGGCGGCCGCCGGGGTGTGAGTGGTGGGGGGGCACTAGAGGGGGGCGCTCTGAGGAGTCGTAGTACTGGGGGAGGGGCGGGCGGGGGGGCACACTGTCGCCCTCCTTGAGAGGACTGAGTGGCAGCAGCGTCACTGCCTGTTGAGTTAACACAGCTGGTCTCATTCGGAGGAAATCGTATTACAGGACTATTACTTCACTGAAAACAGCTGCTGCTAGACAAGAGGCTGATGAGAGCACAGAGTGTGAACTACGAGAGCAGTGGAACTAAAACACAGAGCTGGAAGATGCTAGAAGACTTCACAGAGCTGGGGGGACCTGCAGAGGTGTGTGCACGTCTGTGGCTGTAATGTGTGCATGTCTGTGGCTGTAATGTGTGCATGTCTATTGTAATGTGTGCACATCTGTGGCTGTAACGTGTGCATGTCTGTGGCTGTAATGTGTGCATGTCTATATCTGTAATGTGTGCACGTCTGTGGCTGTAATGTGTGCATGTCTATTGTAATGTGTGCACATCTGTGGCTGTAACGTGTGCATGTCTGTGGCTGTAATGTGTGCATGTCTGTGGCTGTAATGTGTGCATGTCTTTGGCTGTAATGTGTGCATGTCTGTGGCTGTAATGTGTGCATGTCTGTGTTTGTAATGTGTGCACGTCTATATCTGTAATGTGTGCACGTCTATATCTGTAATGTGTGCATGTCTTTGGCTGTAATGTGTGCATGTCTGTGGCTGTAATGTGTGCACGTCTGTGGCTGTAATGTGTGCACGTCTATGGCTGTAATGTGTGCATGTCTGTGGCTGTAATGTGTGCATGTGTGTGGCTGTAATGTGTGCATGTCTGTGGCTGTAATGTGTGCATGTCTGTGACTGTAATGTGTGCATGTCTGGGGCTGTAATGTGTGCACGTCTGTGGCTGTAATGAGTGCACATCTGTGGCTGTAACGTGTGCATGTCTGTGGCTGTAACGCATGCATGTCTGTGGCCGTGCCAACTGCAAAGACACATCAGCCAGGCAGCAGTCAAACCTGCCCCAATAACGCAAGAAACCTTCAGAGTTTGGCACAGAGCTACATTGTTAAAAAATCACGACAAGAGGAGAAATAATGGGCAGTGATGGACATCATGAAAAGGTTGTTTCTTGGAATAGAAAGATTTAGTGCGCCTTGTAAAATGCTCTGCAGTAGTGTAAAAAAATACTAAAAAAACCACAGCAAACAGACTGATCTCAAGAGATAAATGCAGTGCTGAGAATACCTGAAGAATTGTTGATATCCTGCCAGCGTGTGTCTCTAAGATGCCCAAGCCTAAAATCACAGACTCATTCTGTCTTCCAAAATGACCTTTAAGACATTCAATTGGAGCCGGAGGCTGAACACATTTCAGACAGCTGACAGTCAGTGTGGTCTAATGATGCGAGTGTGTGCCGTGGGGCTCACCTCATTCTTCTGTAGACTGGAGAGCGGTTTGGAACCAGGCAAACCTGCTGAAAATGGAGAGAAGGAGAACAGGACTTTAACATTTTCCACAACAGAGACAAACAATTAAAAAAAAGCATATGTAGTCATGTACTTAATGTTAATCACATCCAATAATTATGAAATTGATCTGAGAATTAATGGAGACTCTCACTGCTGTCTGTGCTCCGCTGGGGTTTGTTTTTGGCCAGGGCCTCCATCACGTCCTGGATCCTCCACAGCTCCTTCTGGATCTGGATGTGCCGCTGGCTCGGAGGCTCCGTCTGAGGACACACACACACACACAAACACAGATGCTGTTAAAAGCTTGATCACCACAGAAGGTGTTTGTGTGTGTGTCTGTGTGTGTGCGTGTGTGTGTGTGAGAGAGTGTGTGTTACCTGTGGGCTCCCCAGGGCCTCCAGCTGCTCCAGCAGGTTGGACTTGGCAAGAGTGACGTCTGCCCCCAACCTGTCGTAATCCCTCCAGGAACGCTCCAGCTCCTGAAACCAGGACACCAGCCAACAGGAGGCTCAATGGAATGTGTGTGTGTGTGTGTGTGTGTGTGTGTGTGTGTGTGTGTGTGTGTGTGTGTGTGTGTGTGTGTGTGTGTGTGTGTGTGTGTGTGTGTGTGTGTGTGTGTGTGTGTGTGTGTGTGTGTGTGTGTGTGTGTGTGTGTGTGTGTGTGTGTGTGTGTGTGTGTGCGTGTGTGTATGTGTGATATATGAAAAAAAATTATACACTGACTACTTGAGATAATATTTGTCTCCAACACACTACAGATTTCTGTGCGTGGATGGAGGAGAGCGACAGAAGCACCACGTTGATGGAACAGCCTGAGACCTAAATCCTGCTAAATCACTAGTTGAATACGTCACTGACATAAACAGCCTCCTATAGCTCTTTCTTTCTGTAGTGGTGCTAAAAGTGATATGTTCTCATTTAGCACCGCTCTCCTAGGATCGCACCACACAGGTAGGAAATATCAGGGCATCATCAACATAACAAAAACTTCTTTTTATCATTACATACAGCTGTTTTTTCAGGACACCTAAGCTTCACTTCTTAATGCGCTGTGTAGCCCTGCGTGTCAAACTGTGACGCTCCACTACAGTCTGTATAAATGCTTTTGTAATGTAACTACAGAGGTACACGAACCGCAGCCTCCTGGGGGAAAGTCCTGTGTTTGTTTGACCTGACCACCACCCCGAACCTCCTCCCTACAAGGGCTTTGTCGGGCTTCATCCTGGAGGACTCGCTCTGAGTGTCTAATATTGCCCGGGATGTGTTTAAAGATGAAAGCCCAGTGCGTCTCAGGGGTGCCTTGTATGAAGGTATTAAATGCAGTGGGTCGTGACAAATTATAGTATTATTTATATCTCCTGGAAGCTCCAAAAAGGAAACAACTCCTCGGAGCTCTCCTAAACATCAGCAGAGATAGGACTCAATATTGTTCAGGACGTTCTTTTCCTAGTAGACCTAAGCCTAGGACCAGACACGACTGACTTGATGAATAGATGTTTCTGGATCTGACCGAGTTTTAGACCAAATGCTCCAGGGAACGGACTAAACTGCTAGTGTGGTCGTTGTTCTTTAATAAACAGTCCTGCAGTTGTGTTTGTGTGTGTGTGTGTGTGTGTGTGTGTGTGTGTGTGTGTGTGTGTTTGTGTTGCTGTGCTCACAGCGTTGACTCTGGTGAGCTCTCTGCAGGTGCTGAGGAGACCGTTCTGCAGCACGTCCCTCTGCTGGACCAGGCTCTGCGTGGCTGCAACGTTGGAGCCGCTCTGTTCACTCAGCTCCTGACTGGCCGACAGCAGCGCCGTCTCAAGAGTGTGCTGCCACCCACACACACACACACAAATACTTATTGTACATACAAGTCTACACAGAGGCACACAAATGAATCCACGCAGTGAGAGCTGCACCTTCTCTCTGTGTAGTTGCTGCAGTTTCTCCTCCTGCATCCTCACCGCCTTGTCCTGCTCACACAGCCTGCTCAGCTTGGTCTGACACACACACACACACACACACACACACACACACACACACACACACACACACACACACACACACACACACACACACACACACACACACACACACACACACACACACACACACACACACACACACACACACACACACACACACACACACACACACACACACACACACAAACAGACACACTTCAACTACTTGCTTTGATACCTATGATGTATTTCACCGCAAGCTGGGTTTGGCTTACATCGATGTCGGCCTCCTCTGTGCGTTGGATGAAGGAGCCGTCTTTGAAGTCGTCTGGACTGATCTGAAACGAAGAGCACAGTCAGATATGGACAGCAGGGGGTGACAACAACACATCTGTTCCGTTAGGATGGAGAGCTGCTGGGAGCTCCAGCCACCAAGAGTTCTCCTCCAAAATCTTACTTCATGCAATTTTGGGTGAAAAGAATGACCTGACAATCTCTTTTTATTCCTTAATTTCTCCTCATGCATAGAAGATGTAGTCTGTCAAAGTGAGGGTTAACCAAGGATATGACTAATCTGATACATTTCTGAAAATAACAGAATTTGATGTGAATTATATATAAATTCTGTGAAAAGACGAATAGTATTTTCCCCCAAATGCTACAGATTTTTAGAGAGAGACTCTTCATAGGCGGCAGTGAGGGAATGAGGGATGAGTGCTTCGTGCATATTCACTAATCCTGTTTACACAGGTGTTACCAGGGATATTGTGGCCTAATATTATAATGCAGAGATAGATGGAGAGGGGGGGGGGGGGGGGCAGATGAAAGCTAATAATAAAATTGAGCCCCAAACTATTATATGTATATTCATCAAATGCAGAGTGTCATTTCTGCCTAATCCATTTTTTTTCTCCTCCACTTTAAGACTCTGATTTACTCACTAAAATCCCAGGTAAGTGTCCCTGACAATAGTAAACAATTATATAAAATACTGATCAGTTAATCTACATTCATTCATTATCAAGCTTCCAGAGCAGACTGTCCTGTGATTGGTCGAGCCAGACAGGAAGCTTTGCAGACACAACTCAGGACCCTTAAAGTGCTTACACAACAGGCAACATTGTGTTATTTTATTATTATAATAGAAAGACACTTGAATCGATCAATCAATCAAAGACTTGTTCTGAGAAAAGAAGGTACTTTTAGTGATTAAAATTATATTTTAGTCATAATTCTTTTCCTTTTTTGTTTAAGTGGTTTTTGCTTAGAGATGAAAATACAGCGTTCTCTCTATTTCAGTTCTCCATCTACAGATATAGTGTGTTAATAATACAGAAACTGACTCTTATGTTAGACTAAAGGTAGCCATAAATCCAATATATAGTATAAGGTGTTATTTTCTAGCTTATACTGTACAAATGTCTGTAACTAAACCCCTTCTTTAGGGGGTTGGGCGGTTGAAGGACCCCACATGCCACCGCGTCCCTCCGCTTCTGAAACCAAACCTTTATAACTCTATGATTTATGTATAACCTGCTTTAGGTTAGAGAGATGCTTGATCTGTGTCAGCCACAACCTGAGTATGAAGAGTGCCTGTGAGACCAAATCCAGGGGAAAAAGGTCTGCAGTGACTAGTGGTCATTTCACCTTAGCCATGTATCGCTGTGGCATCAATAGAAATACACCTCTCCATATTTTGTGCATATGTAGATATGTCGACCATTTATGAATGAATATTCCTATTGATTCCAATTGCTTTTCATGTAAAGGGACAATAGCCAACTTTTCTGTTTTAACTTATTGTAACATTATATAATTGCTGACTGCACAATATAATGACTATGGAATAATGACATTGGTTTCCTTTAAGTCTCCCTTTCATGATGGAATTTTGTCTGCCACCGGGTACAATTGACAGGGAGAGGGACGACTTGCTTTATGGCACAAAGGAAGAAGATGGCAATTATAAAGGCAATTTAATATCCCTAGATATACAGTCTTAATGTTACACTTAGAGATGTTCCGATACCATTTTTTCGCTTCCCATACCTATTCTGATACTCATGCTGTGGGTATCGGCTGACACAGAGTACAGATACTGATACCAGTGTGTTGAAAAAAAAGAGAAAAAGATCTTACTACGCCTGCATGACTGTGATATGATTGATTATTGTGATAAGGCCTGGCTCAGGTTAAACCCTTTGTAAACATGAATGAATACAGCAAATGGAAGCCATTTATTCCTACATTTAGTTTTAAATAGAACAGTATAAAACAGTATTGCAACGGCAACTTAACTAAATAAATATAGGAATAATTACGAACAGGAACTACTAAGAATTATTAAACTGATTAATTAAAGATTACGAAGAGCCTTGTTAGAGCTAACGGAGCTAACTAAATAGATTCCTATTTCTAATAAATTATGTGGTAAGTATCGGAATCGGAGTATTTAGCTAAGTAAACTCAACAAAATAGCTTACAGGTAGCATAAATGGCAAACGGGGGAACAACCGGAGTAATTGTGGAAACACTAACGTTATCAGGCAAAAGAATAAGAAGGGGGAGAGCTATAAGAACCATTTTTTCTACTCTCAGTAGGCAACAAAAGCTGCCAACATATACCTTTTGTTTCACTCTGCCTTTATCATGGCACTGATATTGGGATTTCTGCTTTAAAAATGGGATTCTTACAGTTGTTTGCTCTGGACAGTAGTCAGGCTGCTAGTGGTAGCCATGTAGCTGATGATAACTTTATATGAACACGTAACTGATCGGTTTAGTCAGGCTGACTCGATCAAAGAAAATCAAAAGACACAAATGCAGTGTTTCCTTTGCTTCCGGTAACGTTCGATCTGAGGAAAACGGAAAGCAGTCAGTATCCGGTTGTCTCTGCGACAGGGGCACCAACAATGGGGGGAGTTGAAAAGCTTTCTATTGTCACTTTAAGATATTATTGTAGTGCTCTGCCTTTTTTCTCATAGTAATATCCACATATTGTGTCACCTAAATTGATTTTACAGGCCAATAACACGACTATGTATCTGCTGTGGAAAACAGATAATTGCCCACCTAAAGAGCTCTCTGTGCAAAATTAAACACAGACACCGTAAGAAAAAAAAACATTCAATGCAGCAGTGTTACGCAACCGAACAGCTTCTTATACAGCCGGGACATAAACTACAGCTTCTGCCGTTTCCTCCTACAGAACAGAGAGGGAGGCTGTTGGCTCAGACAGATGTGATAGATGAGGGCAGGCAGAGGCAGATTGTTAGCGGTCTGCAGTAAAGTGATAAAATCCTCTGACAATTCCTCCGAGTGAATTTTACACACCACATTATTATGTTCTGAGAAAGGATGGTACAAACCCACACAGAGAGAGGCTGCATTGAGATGAAACCTTCAAAAATAAGACTATTCCGCCCGCTAGAAGTCATGAATAAATGTCTTACTATTAGGCTACAGGAGTTCAAACTCTGTTCTAGTTATGTGCAGAAATGACAAAAGAGGTTTAATGAAGATGTGGTTATTTTTATTTTATTTTACCTTACTGGGTAAAATATTGTACATTATACTAATTTTCTAATGGTCGGTTTGAAACTGATCAATGGATCACAGCTGGACACAATGCCTTTTGTCTTTATGCTAAGCTAGGCTAACCATGCCCAGATTCACTCATGTTGAGTGAGTGAGAGAGTGTTGAGCTATTCATTTAAACAATGGGATCATAATTCTCCACAGACCACCTGAAAAAGACAACTTTTAAGACAAACACATCCAAACAGTGTAAGCATTTCCAAAGCGATGACAACGACGAACAGTGCTTCGTGAAGACGGGCGGTGAGAGGAGAAACCCATGGCTTTGTCGCATTATAGAGAGGCAAAGTCTCTCCCCTTCTGTTGGACCCCATGGGACCTTTTTTCAGGAAAAAATATGCATGGTAGAGAACGGAGAGAGACAAATCCGTTTTTGATCTTGTTTGAATTGTGTCTTGAATACAGATTTTTTTCAATTAAAAAGATAATTTTGCAAGTCAAAAAAGCCAAAGTCTGTCTTAGTGCCACTTTTGTGTTTTGTGTTAAACCACTCATTGAACTACATCTCTCATCTCGCACAATATACTATAAGTATATATTGCCTGCTCAGCCCGCTTGCTAGCTAGCCAGCTACAGTAGCTAATTAGTTAGCCAGCTAGCTAACTTTGCAATGTTCCACAAGAATTCTTATCTAATGTGTTTTATCCAGCAACTCTATTTATTAACCAGGAAATGAAAGAAATAAACAACAATACATCCAGGCATCGTTGCTTCAGCAAGACATCACTTGCGCTACTTTGAGGTGAGTAGTATTTCGACAAATTTGAGTTTCAAAATTAATCTTTTATAGTCACGAACAATATATTTCTAATTCATGGCATAATTCAAACAGGATCAAAACATATTTTTTTCTCTGTTCACTATATTCCTTGTGTATAAGTCCCATTGTGGTCTACTTTGAAGGAGGGACTTCACCTATTTATACCATAAGCCATGTTCGCTTCAGGTCACTTCCAACAGAAAGTAATGAAATGAGATGTACTGAAACAAAAAAAAAAACTTCTCATAAACTTTAAATAATGCTAAGATGATTGACCACTGGTTAATGAATCCAAAGTGGTAAAACAAGAGGTTGCAGTGACGGGGGAAGACGTGGATACACTGGGCTACCAGGGCAAAGGTCTGGTTTGAGTTCAGTGAAGGTCAGTTGAAAGAAATAATTTATGATAGTTATAATGTAGTCAAGTATACTAAAATGTACTTGATGTGGAATAAAAACCTAAAAATTCCAATTTTGGTGTTTTCAAGTTTAAAATTTAATATAAGCAACATGCTACTTTACTCTTTAAAAAAATGGCTGAACTGAAAACTACGATTACCATGATGTTTTGATATACAGTATATGTCGAAAGTTGACCCTGACTCAAGCCAGAACCTGCCAAGGACCTTACTTGCTGATAGAGTTGCGGCCTCGGTGCCGAGTTCTCGATCATAGTGTGAATCATGAAGATTAGAGGCTCATTCTCCTTCGTCTAGCGGAGCGCCAAGGAGAAAGAGGATACAATGGTGTAATAACACAGCAGTATGTACTTGAAGGATTAATGGCTGATTTCCAGGAGCTAGAATGGGACTAACCCTCTTCCTAAAACAGGAGAAAACCATTTAACACTAACTGATCAACTTACTGAACTGGTCTAATACTTATACTGATCTTTTACACATTAAAGGACCATCCCGGTGTTTTTGCAGAAGTCCTTTCATTACAAATAACTTATCACGTCAATACATATTCAAGAAAATGGTTTGGGAAAAGGAAGTACATGTAGGGAACAGGAACATATCTTCAAATAGACTCTTTGTACAATAAGCATGTAAACAGTTAACCCCTCCCTCCTATACAGCCTGTCTCTCCCTGAAGCACACGACCTTTTCAGAGCCAAGCAGTCATATTCAATAATGCAGGAGCTGTAGGGAGGCCAAAAATAAGCAGCACATTTTGATGCCTGCCATGATCAGGGTATGCCTCTGTGAACTGGTGACAGGTTAGGTTTTTCTTGCAATTAGCCTGCTGTAATACAATGTTAGAGAGATTCCAGTAGACACATCCATATTATTTCTAACAGAAAGAGTTGCGGCAGATAACAAATGCTTGCCACAGGTAAATAACCAGCCACTCGCTGTACACCATAACTCTTATCCTAGGTTCCGATAAAAGCCTCCACTTAAGCAGAATTTTGACATTTACATTTACTTCCCCTAGTTTGTTGTCTGAGCTGTTGTCCTGGGTTTACAAGGTTGACATTTGCAAGAAATCAGAGAGGCTGAGTGTTGCAGCACTTATGTACATACACATCAGACTGTGAGTAATGTTTAAAACAGCTCCAAGCAGTGTGCAAATGTTATGATAGCTTTGCAAATTAAACAGTTGTTAACTTTTTACCGATCCATCAAGGAGCTGACAGTGTCTATGCACATTGTTGCTTAGCTACCAAAAGTGTGGTCCCTCTACTTCTGCATATTATTTTGCCATGGGCCTTTTCTTATCTATAGATAATCATCTATTTGCAATAAATATCATTACAAATGTTTTTTTCGTCAATAGACCTTATACATTTTTCAGTCACTACAGTTCAGCGCACTTGCAGAGCAGCCACCAAACACTAAAACAGCCCGCATGCCAGTCTCAGGTTTTACCTCCAAGTCTAAAATTTTAGTGTCTCCCTTCATCATCCGTGATGTGAAAATATCAGCTTTTCACACAGTGCTAGTTGTCATAGTTCAGATACAAAATCTTAACGCTCCACAAAGCACCTCTGCTGCTGAAGAGTTGTTGTACCAGTGTTGAGTTCAGAATTTTTCAGACTTCACTAACATGCTCTGCATTTCCTTCCCCCTTTCTCCATTCTGTCACAGTTAGATTTGTAGTCAATTTTTAAAGACTGCAGAGATTTAGACTCGGACAGCCATGCTGTCATCCTGCGTTGTTCTGTGTAGAACAATCCAGCTAAAACCAAGTGTGATTTGACTGACTGGGTTCTGTTTGACGCAGGATCTTCTTGACCGATGACTCAAATCATAGACATCTAGGGGGCGGCCCTATCTGCAATATTATGTAGCTGCTCTGAAGGTAAGCACGTCCATTTCAATGCAAGAAAATATCAAATTCAAATTTGACTTTATCATATTGTCAATTTGTTTTCACAGCCCATGACTTCAGTGCTGATAATCAGTGTCAGGGCTTGAATACAACAATTCCCCACACACAAAATTCAAAATCAGTGATGCACAACCAGTTTCAACGCTCTGCGAGATGAATTCAAATGAAGCCAAAAGCTACCTGTAGGTTAGCTTACTTCAAAAAGGCATGGTATGCATTGGAAAATGGTCAGCAACAATAAAGTAAAAGGCCTTAAATATGAAAAACACCAGTATGGTCCTCTATCTTACCTAGATTACCTAAATCAATACAGACAAAATGGCCGGCAGTTAAGAAACTGGGGAAAAGAGCTAAACCTGCTGCTTTAAGGCTCAGAAGCAGTTTGAGCTAACACAAGATAGTTTAAAGGATTCTGAATACACAGGCCTAGAGCTAAAGAAAGATGAACAAGAAATAGAGATAGAAATAGAAGTCTGGAACTGAGGTTATCATAAATGTATAGGAATGTAAGTTGAAACAAGAAAAGTTAGCTTCCACTAATGGTTAAAAAAATGTTCTGTGACGCACTGGTACTGGACTTGCTTTAAAGTTTGGACTTGGTAGAGACAGAGTTGGACAGGAGTAAGCTCGAGAGTCCTCACCTGGCTGTCCAGGTAAATAAGGTTCCTCTGGAGGTGATGAGAAAGAACATCAGTCTGCAGTAGCCGCAGAAGAAGGAAGAGAAGACCCAAGAAAAGTGAGAGGAGAAGGAGGAAGACGATGGAAAAAGGGAGTCAACGGTACATTTCAACAGGAATGAAGAGATCATAAAAAGGGAAGGCAGCGGATCATTGATTATAGTTGTCATGCACAGATATTGTAAAAAGAAAGAAGTTTAGTTGGCATTGAAGTTGGTACTGAACGGTTAAACATCTCATTCTAAATCAAGCTAAAATCATGCAATCTGATGCACAATTAGCATCACTCTGCATCTGAGAAAGAACGTTAAACTAACAAACATAGCTTAACAAAGTCAGCTGGCTAAAACCAGATACAAAATGGAACTATTTACAATTAACTTTGACCTCCTGAGTGTCAGAACTACGGAGGAGTGGCCTGAGCAGTGCCCATCTCCTAAAAAAAAACTCAATGTGTCACTGTAGTGTGGACAGTACATGCAGATGAACGGCGTCATGTCTGCCTGAGCAACAGACGTTTTGCCGCCTTGGGGGAAGCTCTGTGGACATGGAGATGAACAGCGCCTGGGAGTTACTGGTTTACCACTGCCCCGATTGGTTAGTTTGCTTATGGGACTTTTCCGCAGTGTGTCGGGCCGAACCATGTCCCTTAGCTGTGGTATAATCACAGACACCGAAAGATGTCAGTAAAGATTGTCCGATAACAGCATTTTGTCAGGTGCCGGGGTTACACAACGTGGTCACATAAGATGCAAAAAGTCTACTTCCAACATTGCAAAACTATTAGCTATGTCTGACCCATGAATCAGTTACATTAGAATAAAAAGGGTCATGACTGTTTCTACCGTCGTTCAGCATGTTTGAGATGCAGAGGTTCTGTGTTTAGAACACATGCAGTGCATGGAGAACTGCCCGGTACCTTCAGTAGATATTTACATCCACAAAATCCCAGGACTAATGTAGACATGATGTACAAAAAATGAATCACTGTTTACTTCACTTAGCTGTTCACTTCACTTAGCTTATCAGTGAGTTGTGAAAATAGAAGACATTACAGTAAAACAATATTTGAGCGCTATCACCATATTACTATTTCCAGAATCCCAAATCATACAGGATCCAATCTAATATCACAACATCATTTTATATCTATATATTATATTGGCTAGGTTTTTGTTTTAACCACATGCTAATTGTAACGACATTACCACTCAAATAGTATATTCTGCAATATGAATCATAGAATTTACAAAACTTCGCAAATGACTGATAGCATGCCGCAGTGCAAGTCTTCATAACCTTTTTGGTATATCAGTCACACTGAACACCAACTGTTCATGCATTATACAATAAGATCCAAATAAGGGTTAGGCTGATGAGGTTAATGACCGCAAATAAAAACAGCCCACTCACGATGTACATCGAGCTTAATAAGAGACAACAGATGCCATATTGTTTGATGCACCGGCTTCTATTCATCCATGCTCTCCTGGCCTAAAACCACAAAAAGACCTCAAGCTGACATGCATGGACACATGCTCAAACACACATATACACAGGTGCAAAATACAGCCCATAAATCCACACATCATTTCCCCAAATCCCCAACACCCACCATCCTGCGAGTATGTTAATGCTAGCACAATACTCCAAAATGAAATTGAATTTGAGGTGTTCTTATAGCCAAATGATAGATTTTGACTAAAATGTCCAAAAATACAACACCATCTGCAACTGGTCAAACGTGTGACTGTGATATCTATTACTAAACTTGTGACTGTATGTGTGTAACTGTTCGTCACCATTGCCGCCAGTTATTATGGATTTTCTAGCACAAAGATCAAAGCCGAGTTCTCCTGCACTGGTGGTCACTGGGGGCACTTATTGTTGTTTGTTTGCATACTTTGATTTGTTTGCATACTTTGATCTCAGCCAGATGGCCGTATGGTCACTCATCCTGAATGTGGTTCTGCTCTGTAGCAGATTTTGAATGGCTTACAGCAGTGATCCAGAGTATTTATCCCCCTTGTGGGACAGTCAATAAGGTGTAGGCAGTCAGCCATAACCTTCTTAAAGCTATCCCGATTGAAGTCTCCAGCGAGAATGAGCGTAGCGTCAGGATTACCAGTCTGTGAGCAGTTCAGGTCTTCGCAAAGATCTGACAGGGCAGACTCTACACTCGCTTGTGGTGGCATGTAGACAGTTGTGATAATGACTGATGTAAATTCCCTTGATAGATTTAATGGTGCAGTTGATTGAAAATAAAATTAGCAGGAACTGGATAGTATTTTAATATTCCTACCGTCACATCAGTCCTTATTCTCCTCCTCCCTTTTTCTTCCTGTGTTCTGTCAAATCGGAATATAAAAAAGGAGTCAGCGGTTGAATGGCGCTGTCCGGTATTCCAGGATATAGCCAAGTTGCAGACATTACAGTTCCTGATACCTCTTTGTAAACGGATACGGGCATGCAGATCATCCAGTTCATTATCCAGTGTCAGTATGCTGGCTAGTAGGATACTTGGCAGATAACATCCATGTGGTCGGGATCTCAGCTGGTGGTTAATCCTTCCATTCTTGTCTTGGTTCCTCCTCCCATGTTGAGATGGATGCGGAGATGGTCTTGTTTGTCTATGTGGTTGGGATCGTGGTTGGTGTTTATCCCCTCCACCTTTTCCTCAGTGTTTTCTCTGATGCTTACATTTGAAAACATTGATCGCCCAGGTAGCAGTCCTCAGGAAGAGCAAACAGTTGCATAAATTTAGCAGAGCTAACGAAGAGGCTGACGAAGAGGTCTGTGCCTTCTAGAAAGAAAGGGTTCCAATTGTGTTTGTCGTAACCGGTACCAAGAATTGATGTTTTAGTGGAAACAAATCTTGCTTTTCTGTGTTACTTAACCAAAGAGGCAAGGATCAATTGGCCTTTTGGCATTCAGTGTGTTGGAAGCAGCCTACCAAAATGTATTATAAATCATCCCTCAGCATTAATGTCTGCATCAAATTTCACGGCAATTCTGTTGAAGATGTCCACCTGTTGGTGGAGGAATCCATTGTCCGGTAGATGTTGAGCTATTTCACTGGATAAGTGGAAACTTCAACCAGCTGATGGTGCTTAAGGAAATTTCTCCTGGGCGGCATGGTGGTGTGGTGGTCGCCTAACAGCATTTTCTCCCCGTGTCTGTGTGGGTTCTCTCCGGGTTCTCCGGCTTCCTCCCACAGTCCAAAGACATGCACGTGTTAGGTTAGTTGATTACTCTAAATTGCCCGTAGGTGTGAATGGTTGTCTGTCTCTGTCTGTCTCTCTCTATGTGACTGGCGTCCTGTCCAGGATGTACCCCGCCTCACGCCCAATGTCAGCTGGGATCGGCTCCAGCCCCCGTGACCCCGTTAGGGACAAGCGGGTAAAGATAATGGATGGATGAAATTCCTCCCCTTCTGTACAACATTTCTTGACATCTAACATCTGCTGAGATATTTCTTGAGCAAAGTGCCGGGCCATTTGACTTTAATTGCTAACACAAAAAGACATAACTTGAGTCATTGTGTGTACAGCCTTTAGCTCGCAGAATCTTTCAGAACACACCAAATGCAATTTCATTTGGAGCAAACTAATAGTCTCACACAAGGAACCTGCCCTTGCAAATACACAATGGTTGGGAAAGCACAAATGCGTGCATGCACACACACACACACACACGTACGTACGGTACACACTCAGTGCTGACCTTAGCGTTGGGCCCCTCCAAACCCAGGGCCATTAGCTGAGCTACTGTGTGTTCCCGCAGGCTGTTGAGCTCCGCCTGCTGCCGGCGGAGCTTGATCAGGAGCAGGGTCAGCTCCTCGGGCTGCACAGAGCAACACACAGAGGAGAGAAGAGGAGCTGCCACACTGACATCAACAACACCTCCACCGATCGAAACATGAGGCAATGACTTTTAAGAGGAGAGGAACTACTACAACAGCTGATTAAATGAAAAAATTCTAACCCCATAATCATAAGATGATGCATTTAAATCCTTTATTTACCCTTGCATTTCTTTTTTACATAGAGATTAGTTAGTAAGTTTGTCTTTATTTACTCAGGAAACTTCACTGAGGTCATGACAGCCTGTTGGCTCTGCATCCATACACATGCAAGGTGGTGTCTACGTTCCGCGGTATGATGCAGGGTTGAAAAGATTAATTTAAGGATTTTTTAGGCCACTAGGGGGTAGAATAACTCCACAACAAGCTAACAGACACACAGGCCTGACATATTAAAGTTGTTCTGGCCAACAAGCAACGATTGCCTATTTACAATATAAGCACCAGCTCTCTCAAACTTTGTATTTCTGCTGTTTATGTTTAGTGCAGGGTGCTTAGTGTACAGTGAATTTATCAGAGCGTGTTTGACTGCTTGCAGTAAGACTGATTATACTCAAAGTTCAGTAAAACCAAAACAATAAACTGAAATATTACAAACGTATTAGTGACTTTAACACAGCATTTATCATCATCTTTATATTAACAATGGCTCAATGTGTTGTGTGGGAGGGGTCCATCGTAGTGGCAAACCCACAGACAATCATTGTCCAACTTCGCAGCTCTACAGTGCTTTTTAGCTTTTTGATCTTATGGTTTTGGTTTCAACTGTTTTAGCGCAGTCTCACCACTCGCATGTTGAACATCCAGCTAAAGAACGAGAAAGCTCCCTGAGGACTTACTGTGGCTCTGATTGAACCAGGTATAGGGCTGAACAGGTATGAGACCCAGGCCATTTCTGTCTGCACTATTGAGCCTCTGTTTCCTTCAAATCTGAAAAGGCTCATACATTTGACATGAGGCTCACTGAGCTAGGAAATATACTGCATCTGAGAGAGTTCAATATAACCTGTCAACCGGAGAAGAAAAGTGGCAGCCTTTCATTGACCTCATGACTTTGCTACTGGCCATTGTCATCTACTTTCAGTTTTACTGTCAGTTTGAAAAGGAGCAACCTGTGATTTCAGTTATAGATTTTTGCATGGACTAGTGCACACAAACGCGTGCCTGCAGACACAAATACAAACACCGGTCTCACACGCACCCACACAGTCACCATCATTACTTGTGACACAATGCGATAAAGGAGTGCAGCCACTGTGACAAAACAGTGCACTGCAAAAGCCATGTGGAAAATTACCGGACAAATCTTTCTCATCAAACTGCCGAGGCACTCGACTGCTGTGAAACAATCACATTATTCACAGCATGCCTCAAACAGAAAGATCAGTCCTCATCCTTGATTGTTGGTGCTTCAATTTAAGCGCAAAGACCATTTCACTTGTGACGCTGCATTGTGTGTATGCGTGCTGTAATTAAGAGACAATGGCATTGTCAATAATTACATTGGTCCTGCTGAGATGAGTGGGAAAAAAAGCAATAAGAGGCTGCTGAGAACAAAACATCGCTGACATACGGTAGATGTGTGAGTTGTTTTTTTGTGTTTCAACGAGTGTGGGAGTGTTTGAATGTGAGTGATGGACAGCAGAGGCTGTTTTCTATGTGTAAATGCATTCACTCGTTGTAAAACACGAAGAAATCAGAGAGGACAGTAGGTTGAATCTCATAGTATGTAGTGCGAGGTAGGAGAGGGGGTGCTCCAACACTCACCGTCTTGCCTTGCAGGGTCTGCGGGGTGATGGATTGAGAAGGGACACTGGCTGCAATGGATCGTCGGTCAGGTGGGTAGCCGTACTGTGGAGGAGAGGGATGAGAATGGAGTCCACTTGACAGAAGCTTCAACTAAGCTGAATTCATTTCATTTAAGTTGATGGAGTTGATTTCAGGTATGGTAAATTGAGGGATTATAGGGCTGAAGGAACTAAGTGTGGAGGGAACATAGGATTGAAGTAATACAGGGCTGATGGAGCATCTTTTTTAAGGAATATAGGGTTAAAGGAATACAGGACTGAGGAAACATAGGGTTGAGGGAACATAGGGTTGAGGGAAAATGGAGCTGAGGAAACAGGGTAGAGGGAATATAGGGCTGCGGGAACATAGGGTTGAGGGAACATAGGGCTGAGGAAACATAGGGTTGAGGGAACATACAGTTCAAGGAATACAGGGCTGAGGGAACATGGGGTCAAAGGAATACAGGGCTGAGAAAACATAGGGTTGAGGGAACATAGGGTTGAGGGAACATAGGGCTGAGGAATCATAGGGTTGAGGGAACATACAGTTCAAGGAATACAGGGCTGAGAAAACATAGGGTTGAGGGAACACAGGGTTGAGGGAACATAGGGTTGAGGGAATATAGAGCTGAGGAAACAGGGTAGAGGGAATATAGGGCCGCTGGAACATAGGGCTGAGAAAACATAGGGTTGAGAAAATATAGAGCTGTGGAAACAGGGCTGAGGGAACATTGACACGCTCCCTTGTTCCTCAGT
Organism: Echiichthys vipera; assembly: GCF_963691815.1. NCBI lineage: Eukaryota > Metazoa > Chordata > Actinopteri > Perciformes > Trachinidae > Echiichthys > Echiichthys vipera. The sequence goes on along the minus strand of NC_139845.1, from coordinate 17,221,391 downwards.
CACGTTGTACTCCTCACTACTAACACAGTTTATTGAAACAGTGCACTTTACTTCACAGTAGTTAAACAAGCTTGTTTGGTACCATTTACACATCACTAGAAAAAGCTAATACTGAATGACATGCATAAGGATGACTGTTCGTGATGAAAAATATACATGATTTGTAGTTAAATGATTAACTAATACAAACGGAGACTTTAACGGAATTTATTCACCAACCGAGAGGAACATCAATGCATCAAAAGAGGAACATTATTAAAATGAGAAGGTAACAATAGGGTACAGTCAGCTGTAATAGCTTCACCCTGTTATCTATTTGCACACATCAATTTTCTTTGTTAGCAAACAGGCAATTAAATTCTGCTTCTACGTTGGGCTAAAGGGAATTTATTGTATTGAGGCAGAACATTGTAAAACTAAAAGGACCACAGAAAAATAAACATCATTTTTAAAGCCAGTTAATCTTATATTCAATTTGACGTTTAAGACAAAACTGGATTAACACCTGGCATGGCAAAGCTTGCAACTGCTCCAGTGACACTCTTTACAAATTAATTGAAACTTTGGTAAAATGCACCACTAAAGCACAGTATGAACTGTAATAGCAAGGGCCTTAAAACTGAACTGGGCACATGGCCTATTCTTTCTCTGAGACACCCTGTGTGTTAATACAACCCTGCATGGTAACTTTTTTCTTCAGGAACTTTCTAGAAACAAGTGTGGGTACAGTATCAGCAAAGCTCAATCGCTGACAAGGCTCTACTCTGATCTTTGTACGTGTACAACTATATCATTCTGTAGAGCAGAAATTCACTTCACAGACACAAGAACGTTCAGCCTTTTAGAGATTCAAGATAGTTACGCTTCAGTCCAGCTCATTGCTTCCAAATCGGATGGTGTTCTCGGTGGCTTCCTGCTCTCTCTGACTGTGAATACAGAGAACAGGTGCCGTCTGGTGTATTAACGTGAGCTGTCAACTTTAAACTTTATCTGAGGTGTCACTGTGGCTTACAGCCCAGGTTTGGGATTGGATCTGGGGTTTAGACCTTTGACAGGAGGATTGGATTCATCCACTCAAGTGAGAATCATCCACTGATTGCAAACTCATCTCTGTATCCTCCCTGACTCTCATGGGCAAATCAGAAGGAACATCTGTGGACTCTTCAGATCAAAGACTTTTTCATATCTGACAAGGACCTCATTAGTTGATGGGGGATGGAATGCCAAGCAAATTAGTGCGTGTTTGTATCGGAGGCAGCTGTTTTTTGTCTAATTTTCCCCCTCTGGATGGAGAAATGATAGGAGAGACAATGTGATTTTCAGCTAATTTTATCTGCATTTAATCTCTGTGATTTAAGGATGAATTGATGTTAAAGGAACATATCATCTGGGGAAGTATATTTGTTTTCCCTTCACACTGAGTCAGCCTTCAACATTAGGATTAGAGATGCTGCATGTTCAAACTGTCTTTAGCCTGGTTGTATTTGCATTTCACTTATAACGTTGAAAGGTAAAACTCGTTCTTTCATCCTTGATTTTGCCTTAAATTTTTACGCTTTTATTTTTGTTAACTATGACATGGAGTGAGGTAAGATGGGCATGAAAAAATTTAATGAAAAATTTTACACATGCATGGTTGTACTCGTGTGTGTGCATTTGTATGTGTATTTGATTCATAGTTGTGTGTGTACGTGTATACACCTATGTATATATCTGCTTATTTTTTATTACTTTTTAAAAATATTTATTTTTAATTTTTATTTTATCTCTTTTGTATTCATCTATTACTATTATTTATAATTTATTGTCTTTTTATGCCTATTTTTCAATTTTCTTGAAGCAGATTGTATTGCAATTTTTGTTTGAAATATGCAGCATAAATAAAGTTTTATTATTATTATCATTTAAGTCAAACTCCAGTGCCACGCCCTCTACTGTACCTTGGCGAGGTGTGTCCTGTGCCGGTGGTCCAGCGTCACGTCCCCCCTGAAGACAGGTGAGGACACCTCGGAGTGGGAAGTGCTTGGGATTTGAGCGACCTGCTGGCGAGGAGGAGAGAAGGTGCTGTAGAGCGCCAGGGAGCCGTGAGAAGGTGATGTGGGGATGGATTGTGCCACGGTGTGTTCAGAGATGTTACCCATGGTCTTTGTGTTGGGCAGCGTGCCATAATGACCAACAGCTGGACGCCCAAAACCAGGAAGAGAGAAGAAAGTCACAGTGGAGTAAGAAGCTGTATTTGACTACAGCATTTTCTGAGATGGTCATGAACTTTAATCAGGTAGTTTGGTTTCGAGGGTGTGTCATTCATGTATTAGGTGTGTCCTGTAGTACTGTGAACCTGGCAGATAGAACTAGGCTACTTGGCTCTTACTGCAGGACAGGACGTAATACATGTATTTTATCTTTCTGTGGTGTCTGTACCTGTTGGTAGAGCCATGCTTTGCCTGGAGAAGGCCTGCCTCTGCTGCCACTCATACAGCTGCCACATGGTGTCGTCCCTCATTGATCTCCTCTTCTCCGATGTGGTGATGGTGGAGGTAGAGGCGGGACGGAGGGCTCGGTCATACACAGAGCCCGCCACGCTGCAGATGCTGTCGGGCCTCATCATGCTGTTGCGGGGCAATGTGCGATAGCCCTCTGGGAAGCGGGGCACAATCTGAGCACGGTGGCTCGGCATGTTCCTCGGTAAGGTCTGGTAGGACGTAATACTGTGAGAGAAAACAGACAAGCTGATGAGTAGTGAGTTCTTGCTACCCGTGCCCACTCCTCATAAGTCTACCGCCCATGTTTTGGCCCAGCAATAAATCTACAAGAGACTACCAGATCTTATCCCTGTATTCCACTGCAGCTTTGGAAACAGTGTATGAGTGAACACAAACAGGGCTAATAAGTGTGCATATATAAGTATATGTGTAAGTGTGGGTGTGTGAGTCTGTGCGTGAATGTAATTCATGTATATACAGTATGTAGTATGTATGTATGTGCCACCAAAAACATTATTAACACACCTTAATATGTACCACTATAAAATGTAAATACTGTGTAAAGAAAGACCTTAAAAGGTCAGAACCTATCCTTGAACCCTTCTTCTTGATATGGATTTGCAGTTGGGAGAGACCATACAAATAGTGTGCTACAAGGGAGATCATTCAACTAAACAAACAGAAAAGGTCTTATGGGTAGCCCTTGTTGTCATAGGCAGCGCTAAATAAACTGTTTGAATTGCAGTTAGGCGTCTCACAGTGGAAAGTTTTGTTCCCTGGTAATCTGAGAAAGAATGTTTGAGGGCAAAGGGAACAAAGCATGAGACTGAAATCCTAAATCACAAAAACATAGTAACCGATAATGAGTAATTCAGTGGTATGAGCCATTCAGAGGCTAGGCCAGGTGCCACCACAGGTAAGACACCCATGGGATCCTTGGTGAGCTCAGTCGACATTACCGTCTTTCAGAGGCTGTAGCAGGCGCCGTCTTAAAGCTAGCTAGTGGAGCTACTGGTATCATCATGAAACACGATAATTTAAGGAATCCATTGATACCCTGACATGTTAGCTTGTCAAGGGAGGGGGGTAAATAATGCTCTCACCTCAACATATGAGAAAGAAAATGGGTCCTATGGGTACCCACAAGTAAGTACATGAGTCAATTTTTATCAGTTTATTTTGAGTACCATTAAGTGGTAAAAAATGGTTAAATTTTGAACCAAATCTGTAAACTGTAAATGGTATCAACCTAGAAAATAGCTGCAACAATTTATGAGACATAATAGAGCTTGATAATGGGCATCATATGTATGTTATAATATGTTCTAAACCCTTGTATAACATTTGAATAGGTGCCAAATCGAACAGTGTTTCCAAGGAAGAATGGAAGAATTAACGGAGCTTGGCAGAAACTAATAAACATGCAAATAAAGCGAATAACTGAATGAATGAGTCCCTGAGTCATGAATGTTGCAGTGGCCGGTGACCAGGAGACAGGCTGAGGAGAAAACATGCTCAGAAAAAGACATTTGCTTCCTTTGCACCAATCAAGAGAACCAAAAGAACCGTTGACATTAAACCTGTGGGTTTGATCAGAGTTGCTTGACATTTCAAGCATCAGCTACATCACCCACTCATACATTTTAATGTGGTTACTTACAGTAGTTACACTGCATAATAAGAACCAGGACTGAAGACACACATTCCACATAAACACCAGTCTCCGTCGGATCCAGTAGCAGTGAATCAATGCCTTTAATCAGGGTGTACTGAATAGGAACCGGCTTAATTATCTCGATGTGTGTGCCTTGACATGTATGTTGTGCTTGACTGGGTTTAATTATTAAACTACTTTTGTTAACAGAACTCTGCTTCACTTTCACTTTGACCTGGGAACATGAAGTAATGAGGAGCTTGTTATTATTGCAACCATTAGCAGCTCATCGTAAAATGGTCACCTTGATTTTTGAGGACTCTGGCTTTGACTCTATGAGTCTGAACGGACATTCATCATGGTTGTTGTCACTCTGGCTGCCTATCACCATTTGTCACCTGGAAAGGGGGAGAGCATTACAGTCCTTCTCCTTCTCATTTAACCTTTGATTTCAGCAGACAAGCGAATAGTCTGACCCGCATCCATTGTGTTTGACCTAACGCATTCAGCCTGACATTGTGTTCATGTAAGCCAGTAGCGGATGTAAGAAGGAGTGAACTGTAATTTCTGTAATACAACATCCTGGACAGCTGAGTCAAACCCATCCACCAGACTGGAATTGGCTTGTCTGGCCTGGGGATGTAGTGCAGCTTGTCAGTGGGACACGCCATTGTTCTGATAGTTGATAATTCCAAAGCCGGAAAATGTCCTATTGGACCGAAAGGCCATTTGTCAAAAAGACCGTTATTGGGAAACAAACACACACTGTTCCTAAGGGACATTTTTCTGACGGCACTCTCCCAAAACAGAAGCTGGCAAACTATAATGACGTAAACTGATTGGCTCACCCGGATATTCTTCCCCTTACCTTAATCAATCTTACCCCTCATGTCTAAACCTAACCAACCCAAACAGAAAATGCAATGAGTACTAGCCAATCAGAGGCAGAGTAGGAGGGGTCATGCCTTCGCCATCGTAAGAAGGTCTGATAACGTTTTTGGAGAAAAACTTGTTTTTCAGGATAACGGTCTGTAGTTAAATAGGCTTTTAGTAGCCTAAACCTGACAAATCTGTCAAACTCATGTTCCATTTGTTCTGGCAGATAGGTCTCCTGTACAGACACATTTCCGACTGTCCTGGCTCTGGGCAAATCAATCACAACCTTTTATCTCATGTAGAGCGAGTTTAAGACGATGACTGACCGTCTGGATGTCCGTTCAGCGCAGTTTTTGAAGCTCCCGAAACTCTAACTAGGCAGCGATGATCAAACATGAATCAAGATTCTGTTACTCTATTGCCTATTTTGCAAATTAAATGTCTTCAGAAACACATTTTAGTGTAGTGAAATCTCATTTTGTAACATCATTTATTGTAAATTTAGCTTTCAATGCATCTTTACAGAGTACTTGAGCCATGGCCAAGAGTAACTTGGGTTAAATGGCTTCATTAGTTTCAATTTCAGCACAGGCTTTAACGCTGTGTTTGTATTTAAACCATAGCCTGAATCAATATTAGCAAGGGTCTCCCTGTTCTGGCTGCTGAGCTTTGCAATTGTTGGAAGAGGATGAGGGAGTGCTTGTACTTGAGCCACGGGGTTAGACACGTTGGCAAAGCGAAGCAAACTGTAGCACTAGCATGCACACACACACATTGATAAATGAACGCTAAAGCTGGGCTGCACTCCACATATTGTAGATGATTCAGCCCCCAAAACAGATGAACTTGTAGAGGTGAGGTGGCATTAGTAAAAAATGGAAACGATACAATAGAGTTTGTCTAGCACGCTTAGATTAGCTTACTCTCCTTTTCCAGCGTCATACTTCAAAGACTTTCTCCACAACAGTTATATGAGGCTATATTACAGGAGCTAATTACTTGTTCCATCCGTTAAGCTGATAAGAGGGCAGTAGAACGATCTGCACAGCACTTGTCTCTGAGTTCTATATTCCCTGAGGAGCCTTCAGATGTAAGAAGGACCTTGAGTGCAGTTAAGTACAAAACCACCTATTTGAATTATTGAGCAAATCTGAGAAGTGGCCCTTGATTCTGAAGCCAGATATGTCGTTGAAAGTGCACTATTTGAAAGTGCTTTGAGCTCCAAAATCTCAGACTTATGACTGGGCTGATCATCTGACAACACTTCCTAATTGCATTCTGCAGCTGAACCTTAATTCAAAAATGTCTGATTCTCATAAGACATCCATTGCTAACAAATGGATGACCATGCAGACAGTACACACCTACTATGCATACACCCAATGCAAATCAGAACCACTTTTGGTCGATATACCTAACCATAACAAATGAAAAAAGTTTACTCTAATTGTGATAATTCATAATTTATTCTCAATATATTGTTTGATGATCTAAATTGGTGTCACAGAAGGTAAAGATGAAGCTAAAAACACAAATAAATTGATTTCTGATCATTTCTCGTATCAAATACACAGAGTATAAGATAATGTAATGTATAAAGCTATACCACTGTCAAATTACAACATATATTTTTTATTTTCCTTAAGCAAGATCAGTACTTATAGTCATAGTGGAACTTAATGAAACAGTTTGAAAGGAAAATGTATCTTGACCCAATCAGTGGGGCAGTCAGCCATTTAGGTCTTTGAAGGGACGTCAAAAAAAAATACATCACCTCTGTGCTCTGGGTTAGTTTACTGCTTCTCTTTTAACTTCCCAAAGTATTTCTTTTCACTGCTTTGACTATTATGAAAAATATTTTTTCTTGCTGATGCCGAAACAATGAAACAAAATGTGAATGCATTCCAAGTTTGTGGGAGCATTTGGCAAAGGAAAACATCAGAGTTAGCAAGATTATGAATTCATTCCCATGAATTAATAATTACTAATGGATGCAAAAGCGTTTTCATAGAAACTTGTTCTCCAAATCTCTGTCATAGAAGCGACTTTTCTTTCCATCTGTTCATATCAAACTATTTACTGTACACTGTCTCATTCTCCTGCACTGACATGTAGTCAATGTGTGGAACTGTTCTAAAAAAAGGGCTGCAGGATTACAAGCACTTGCTCAAAAAAAAACAAGTTGATGACATGCAACAAAGGCCTTCAAGCAAAGTCAAACCAGGTAGGTTGGTGATTCCACCTTGGACCACTGGGCTTCTATTTTAACATTTAAATCACTGCTTCCTGTGGTCTGACAAAAGTGGAATACCCCAAACCAGTTGTTGCCAATCTTTGAGGTACCCCCACAGCCCTGTCAAATGAAGGCCATTAACTCTAACTTCATTATAGAGAAGTAGATATTGTTAATACTAATAATGCTGTCGGTCAACTAAAGGTTGGTTTGGTCATATCCCTACTTGCAGTGAAACTTAACCATTAGGCTAACTATTTGAACCAGTTAGCCATTACTTTTGGCTAATTACTTGAACTGTTTACTTTAAGCTTTCTGAACTGTTTATCCATTACTTTTAGCTAGTTGTTTAGCTAACTTCTCAAACTCCGGTGCTTGCTTGCTAACTAGTTTTCACAAACTTACATGACTGCAAAATAGTGTTCAGGTGTTACAGCTGATATATTCTTTTAATCAAATCATCATTTTTTTTTTTTCAAAGAAGTTGAGCTGATCCACAATCTTTACAAGTACTCCCTGTCAAGTGAGTACTTGTACAAGTGGTACAAGTGGGGTAAAATTAACCCTGGTTGGGAATCACTGCCTTAAACTCTCAAATTATAAAGGGAATTTCAACCATCATAGAACAGGTAATGTTTTTATTTGGTCAGCGTTAGCCACCGCCTTTTGTTTTTGCAGGACAAAAGCCTGCCTTTCATTTGACTGCTGGCTTGTTCTTATTTAACAGTACTGTGTTATATTAAATATTTAAAACAAGCGCAATTTCGTTATAGCTATGACCATAGATGTGAATGTATCCACGCGTTCATAAACTCACACACACACACACACACACACACACACACACACACACACACACACACACACACACACACACACACACACACACACACACACACACACACACACACACACACACACACACACACACACACACACACACACACACACACACACACACTTGACTTCTATGTCAAATTTCAGCCTCCTAGGGTGAAAACTGTGGCTGCCAAAGGGTTGGGAAATTTATGTGGACCGACTGACAGATAAAGCTACAGTGAGTTGGTCGCAGCTAAAAATAAATCTCTCAATAACTTGCACATGAGTGACTTTAAACATAAAATATGTGTTTTGGGGGCATTCACCCTTTATATTGTTGTCACACAGGAATCTAAAATGTAGGATTACAGTTTTACAGGATTCTTACAAGAAAAGAAAAAGGAAAAACCAAACCAAGACACACATCTGGGAGCATACTGTATGAATAATAGATACACATGGATTTAAAGTCCCTTGCTTGCCAACATGCTTGGTCGAAGCACCAACAGACCTGTTGTAAACAATGGCTCTGTCGACGGCGTATCGCTGTGGGAGGATGAAGACGTGTAAACAAAACTAACTAACTGAACATACAACTAAGCTACACACAAACTATTAATAAGAAGAATATATTAAAGAGTAGGAAAAGAAAGAGAGGGCTGCTGCTCGTACAGCGCCCCAGTACAAATACTCCACACACTGTATATCATATGGCTGTTAGAAGAAGCAGGACTCCGTATTAACGACAATAACAATCAGTTACAACAAAGTTACTCAATTTCCCTGCTTTGCACCAAGTGCTGATAAAGATGACAAATGTGCTTTGGCAGCACTCAGCTCGCTCTGCTCTCATTACAGTTTCATTTCCATGACTTATTCATGGCAGCAGAAGGAGAGGGGAGCATCGGTGCTCTATAAGTCTGTTCCGCTGTGTTCCTCCGTACAGCCGGCTAATCGCCAGCTAAACGCCAGCGCTCCCAAATGAGGTACACATCTGTGGCCACACAAAGCGCTTTCAGGTCCCTCTGGTCCACAAGGTCAGAGCAGGAATGGAGGAAGATACAGAGGGAAACAAGGGTGAAAGATAGGATGGCAGAGATAAGCTAGACTCACCACCTTGTGGTTGTATAGCTCTGCTAACCAATCAAGTTGGAGTTTATATCCATGTCTGTCCAGAGTTACATAATATATGTAGTGAGGGCTTTCAAGGAATTTCATAAAAGGTACTAAGTGTATTTCTTGGTGAAACGTGGATGCTTCACACACATCAATCATTACAGTTTCAAGATTAGTGTCACCAATTCAGTATCCAGTATCCCTCTGTGCCTGACTTATGAAACATTCTGATGTCACAGTGAAGTTGACCTTTTGTATATAAAAAGTCATCAGTTTAATCATTTCATCCTATTAGACGTTTGTGTATTGCCTCGTTGTCAGAGTCAACATATTGGAGTATTTAGCAGCTAAAGAGACGGATACAATTTCCTTCAGAAGTTGGTGGTAACTCATGCCTTCAAACAGCGTGGTAAAGCTCATGGGAGGGGGAACAGTGGTGTGGGTGAAAGCCCAGTTTGACCCATCCACCACTCCCATCCTCCACCTTAAATGGACACTATCACTCTTACTTCTGGAGCACTTGCTCTGAGCGTCTAATATTGCAGTGGATGGGTTTACAGTTAAAAGCTCGGTGCGTTTCATATAGAGGCTCAAGGCTGCCTTATACGTCGGTATCATACCCTTGACAAAACAGGCGGTATTTGACGCCCTTGGAAGAGAACAAGCTGGATGGACATGTCACTCACAACTGACTAAACTAAATAATATTTTAAAACAGAAGAGAACAAATGAATGAAGATTATCAGGCTGCTTATAGTCCTGTGTCCTGAATGGTGGGGTAACATTTGAAGATACAGAACCGAGAAAGTTCTAGCAATTTCCTCAAAATGACCTCACTATGCACAAACGCCCTCATTTTGACATTGCAAAACCCCAAGTGGTTCCAACAATAACAGCAGCATTAGGAAAACACTTGTGCACACTGAGTCCGTCTCACCTCCTGGCGTCGTCGTCCAGTCCTCTGGTCCTGTGTGTGCGGACCCAGTGTTCCAGCTGCTGCATGGAGCTGGTCCTGGACAGGCCCCTCTCTGGCTCCTGGACTGGAGCAGGGGACTTAACTGGAGCCATGGCCAGGCTGCTTTCCACCTCTGCCGGGCTGCAGTCCCCCGTCTGATCACCTGCTGTGGACCCAGAGCCGTTTACCTGTGCAGGATTTGGAACATTCAGACTGGCCTGGCCCTGGCGAGACGCAGAGACTGCGGCTGCGATTGCTGCGGCCTGAGCTGGCTGCAGCTTGATGCTGCTGATCTTAGTCAGAGACCTCTCTGCACTCGGGTCTCTCTGGAAGCCGTATCTATCCCCGCTGCGGACTGTGGCATACTTCCCTGCATCTCTAAGTGTAGCGTATTTATCCCCTTCTCGGAGCGTACTGTATTTCTTCATTTCCTTCAGAGTGCCATATTTGTCCACAACATGTATGGTACCGTATTTACTGTCTGTCTCCCTAAGTATGCCGTACCTCTCTGTCTCCTTTAACGACAGCTGTCTCCTCACCTCCTTCTGGGGAACGTATTTCTGTCCATCCTTCTGGAGTGTGTGCCTGTCTCCTACTTTTTTCAGTGCATATTTTTCTCCATCCTTCGCGAGCAGGTACTTCTCTGCATCTTTGGGCGGAGCGTATTTCTCCTCCATCGGCGTCACAGTGCATTTTTCCTCCACGTTCTGAACAGCATACTTCTCCAGATCCCTGTGAATTGCGTACACCTCTCCGTCTTTCTGCAGCAAGGCTTTCTCCCCGTCTTTTCGCAGCATGTACTTCTCTCCATCCTTGTGGAGGAGATACCTCTCTCCATCTTTCTGAAGCAGGTAGCTAACGCCGTCTTTCTTCAGGGAGTACCTCTCCCCATCTCTCTGTAAGGTGTAGTACTCACGCTCCCTCTGGCCGTTGTGTTTCTCCAGGTCTTTTTGCCGTTTGTCGTCAACTCGAGATAGGGAGTGTTGTCGCAGAGGCTCGCGGTTGCGCTCGTTGTTCTGCATCTCGGGCCGAGTTAGGACTCTGTGGTTCAGTAAATTGTTCAACTCCTGAGGTGTCCGCTGATCCATTTTCAACTTGTCCAGTCTAGCAAGAAAGAAAGAGAGGAATGTGACCAATGGTAAAGGAAAAAGTTAAAGTTTTCTAAGAGTTGTCAGAAGCTCTGTATTTGCCTGACAGCCCCTCTATGTCTGTCACTTTTCCTTTCTAGGACTTCCACTTTGTAGAAGTTTTGGATCTCTGCCAGAAAGCTGTGACAGCAGGACTGGAGAGAGTCACTGCCCACTGGGTTTAACGTTTCCTTGGGAATAACTTCTTATTCACACTCAAGACTTTAAACTTGTAAATATGTCCATCTTATTGAAAACATTAGATCAAGCACTCATTGTTTAGAATATACTGTCTTTTGTAAGGTGGAGAAGTAGTAGTAGTAGTAGTAGTTTTTTAATATTTTAATCTAAACTTCTTTAGATAATCTAAACCACTGCATTTGGAGGTAAAATGGTTTCTTTGCTAAAGACGGGCACTTAAATAAATATAACTGACCACAATTATTGACCACAAAGGACAATTTAGCATCCCTTTTTTAGGGCAACGGCTAACATTTTGGGCTTTCCAGGGTAGCCAGTGGATATCCGGGCCAAGAATCGCTCTTCAGAGTGGCTGTCATTATTTACGCTCCAATTAGCATATTGACACACAAGAATGGAGTTGGAGTTAAGATATGGCATCTCTATAAACATATATCTACATATGAATGCACATGAACAACAACAAGAAGCTAATGAAAAGCTAAATCTCTGTCAGATAACAGATAACAGACGATGGGTTCCGTGATTGCATTTGGCTCAATGCCTTCTGACTCTTTTCCTCCCCACAAATATTGTTTACCTGCATGCAACCAACCAAAGCATGCTCAAATGTGACTGGTGACAGATCACTGTATACATTCCTATGCAGAATCTTTTTATCGAGATTACAAGGGATGCAACATGCAATCCAATAGTCTGACACTTCTTTAGTCAACAGCAGAATAAATCACAACAAAGACACACAACGCTTAGATGCATAAGTTCTCAATGCAGATTATGACCAGTTCAGTCAGTATCTCTCTGGCCCAGTGTTCCCAGTCTATCAAAGCATAGTCCTGATGCTCATGCTGGCTCTCTTGGTCTCCTCTCATTCCACTTCCGGTCCTGTGAGGATGGCAACGTTCCTTCAGTTTTAATAACAAGCTCAACTTTGCCTCTCTCAGTTGAGAAGTTGTCTGCCTGAGAGGACACTCCTAACTAGACGCTTTTAGAGGCATTTAGGAAAACTCCAGAGATATGATGAAACACTTCATGAATATTATAGCACTAATCTGGAGAATATGAGTTTGTGGTTACACTGTCTCTGTGTGTGTGAACTATGTGTGTGTGCGTGTGTCACATTTCTTCCTATCAGTCTGTGGACATTTCTCTGAGTGCCGACCTTCTGACTGGTTCAGTGTGGACGAGGGCAGCATCCGTCATGACTTTCATCCAGGACTCCATCTCTTTGGCTGCGTCAGTGCAGAAATAATACGTCCGCATGTTGGGGTGAGTAGCCTAGCAGTGAGGGGAGAGAGGGGAAGATATAGACAGTGAGACAGAGATAAACTGGAGAAGGAGGAGATAAAACACTAGTGTGATGGTGACCTTGAGATACTAGCAGGGAGTCTTTACATCATTGCTGTTGGCAGAAGAGTTTGCTTGTGTGCTGTCTCTCACTGAAAAACACACAAGTGTGAAATTCTTCAAGGCTCTGTGTATCTTGGGTAAAGCTGCATGAATAAGAATGACACTGAGGTGGCAGACTTTCTGAGTGTGTACAGTGTGTGTTTGATTATGCTGTGTGTGTGTGTTTGTGTGTGTGTTCTTCAGTTTTAATTATGTAAACTAAGAAATGAAGTTCATTGTAAATAAATTGACACCTTAATGGAACAGTGCACACGCTGGAACGCCAAGACGAGGGAGCGCCAAATCGAGCGGATCTCAATAAGACATGATGGAACCAATCATGCTTCCGTACCCGGTATGAGTTTTCAGACTGCGGATGCACAAGGGCCGCTTTAATGTGAACAACTGACGGCAGCACTTTGAATGTCTTCCAGGAGAGTGTCTGAAAATATTCCTGTATTATTATCTTAAGTCTTAAGTTAAGGTAGGAGGAATTTAAGGATTTCCCATAATTTGCAATTACACAAGCATCAATTTTATCCTCATCCAATATAATGTCAGGTTAGGAAATCCTAAAAACTCAATCCAACATTGGTTATCAACTTTTATATGTTACCTAGCCAAACAACTCTGTAACCGTTCTCATTGAAACATATTGAAACATACCAGAACATACACATTTTTTTGCAAAAACAACAACCAGCCATTTTTCAGTTGCACCACAACCAGGAGGGCCCCATGTTGATGTCTCAGCCTCTTCAAAGCTGGTCGCATTTGCTCAGCTAACACAGGCTCATAGCCTGGGATAGCCTGTATGCGCTAAAGAGCACTTTTTCCTCAAACTGTCTGCCATAAGCCTCTCATTGAATAAGTTCTACCTATTGAAATTATGTTGGTTGTTTAGAAGCAATAAATGAGCAGCCATATGGATTAAATACACTACCTGGTGGAAAAGTGAAAGCTAGGAGAGCTTAACAGTTAGTATAAAGTTAGGAGAGTTTATTGGCGATTTTGGGAAGTTAGGTTGCCTGTGTACTAAACTTTTCCTATTTTTAAGTGTAATTCTGGTGTAAAATCATCCCATGGTCTGTTTCGATACTTGTATACATCAAATAAGTCATCAGGGTTTTTTCGTGTATGGACTATTAACGGAAAAATCCGGTAGAGTCGCTAACAACCGGATGTGGCTAACACTGATTAGCTCGGGGCAGTAAAGTGAAGGCATTAAAACGACGTTTTAACCACTAATACTGCTCATCTGTGATGGGTTCTTTTGTTTTTACCAAACAGTTGAGATATAATCTGCAAGTTAAGAAGTTTCTGTAATACGGCTCCAGGCCTTTAAAGTGTCATTTAGTCATGGTAAAGAGAGACGTTGCAGATTTTCATCCAGCTTTGTCGTTGCAGTGTGGGCGGTAAATGCAGATGAACTGTGTTTGGCTTCCCTCCATGTTGCCACTGCCTGGAGCCATCATGTAACAGACTTTTTTTCCCAGCAAAAGAGCGGGGGAGCTCTAGGTGCTGACAATATGGAGGGAAGCCAAACAAGACACTTATGTTTTTACCTTGAAGGCGTATTTCCTGCTGATGTGATCGTCCACCGACAACATGGAGACGTGAAAGCTTGGCAGCAGGATACTTCCCAGGATGCTGTCCTCTTTCTCATCTGCACCAAAGTAGAACAATAGTCATAAGTCAACATATTCGGCTGGGACATTTGCATTCGAAGCCACATCGACCTGCACTAAACTAAGTGGAGTCTGGATCTGGCTCAGTGGACATACGATCAATACGGATTTATCAGTATCAAGTGAGGTTGTAGATTAAAGAAGGGTTTTGGACTGGTAACACAAAACACTAATATTCCTCTTTGTTCACTTTAGAAAATAAGGTCTTATCCCACTGCAGTGGTATGGCTAGAAGCTTAGCTCAATACAATATGCGAGCTTCTAGCTCAACTGAGTCCTCTGTGTACAAATTGAATTCTTGGAGGAAAGATATTCAGGGGGACATATTACTGGATGACTGGAGGAGAATTTGTATGAAGGCTCAGGCACAGACTGTGAATACTCGGCTAAAACTATTACAATACAGCTGGCTGATGTGAACATCTGTAACTCCTGCTAGGTTGAAGGAGCTGAATAGTACACAATCAGATACCTGCTACACGTGCAATCGTTTTATTTTTTTAAAGATCCTTTTTTTGGCCTTTTCATGCCTTTATTGGATAGGACAGCTTGAAGAATGACAGGAAACAGAAGTGAGAGAGAGGGGGAACCACATGAAGCAAAGGGCCGCAGATGGGAATCTGACCCGGGCCCGCTGGGTCAAGCACTTCTACTCTCGGCAAATGGGGCGGAAAGTGTCAAGTGCTTATTGTACCCAACCAATTCTCATATAAGGAACAATGTACAAACACAATATAATGATTAGGAATAAACAAGACACTTTTAAAAAAAGGGTTTTGGGGACCATGGATTTTGGTCCATATTCACAATTTGAGCAAAGTATTGTGGGGAATGTTTCATGAGGGGAACTCTAGGTTATTTCTTATGCTCTGTATACATGTGGGTCGATGGCCAATATCCAGTTGGCTTGTGACACTGTGTTTCATCTGAAACATGTCCCAAATATGTGTCAGACCACGCCAAAAGATAATTATGTGTATTTTATACTGCAGTGTTAAACAAAATGTTGTTTTCATTGTTTGTTTGTCTGTTTTTGCCGTCGTTTTTCAAATCTTTTCCTTCTTTTAAAACATCCAATCTGAAATAAGGATGTAAACATGTTCTTGTAATCCAGATTTTAGAACGTGTTGTCAAGTTTTGCCTTTGACTATGTGAACAAGGGCACACACACACACACACACACACACACACACACACACACACACACACACACACACACACACACACACACACACACACACACACACACACACACACACACACACACACACACACACACACACACACACACACACACACACACACACACACACACACACACACACACGCTGTTCTCTCCTTGATTGTTTTACATTTCAGAAACAAAACAGCTACAAAAAAAATAAAAGACGTGAATAAACATGAATACATTACAGACTCCTCTAACCAAGTAAATATTTATCAATGCTACATTTACGATTCACGTTGGGGTGCCTCTCTGTGCTCTGCATAGCTCGATGCTGCTGTGATGGAGCTTGCAGGCTACAGACTAAAGGCAGAAACACGTCAGCTGCACCTGCTGCAGTAAAAACCTACAGCGCCTCCAGCCAGCCAGCATTGCTGTTTGCTTTAGCCCGGGCTGAACGGAGCTTCTCACGCCCCAATCCTGCTGCTAAATTATTGAGATACACAGAACACACACACTGAAGATGAGCAAGAAAGAAAGAGAATGAGTAAGCTGGCATGCAGAGACATGCTGTAGGTACACGCTGCAGCACGAGTGGGTGTTTTCCTTTGAGAAGCAACTGACATTTCAAGGTTTTTCACCGGGCGGGAAGATGCAAATCTGTCATGAAAACACTTTTTATGTTCAGTTCCTGACCTACATATACAAACATTGTAACTGTGGATACTTAGATTAAGATTAAAGTTTGGTTAAAAGATTATTATCGTTTATTTCAATCAGATTAACTACTTATTTTGTACTTTGGGGCATCTGTGGAGCCTCAAAAGACAGATATTTCACATTATAAACACAAGAGAGCCATTTGAGCACACCAGTTGTTAGATTCATATCTTGTTCACACAAGTTTTTTCAAGATAATAACTTGTGCTCACAAGGTTATATTACTGATGGACAAGATAATCATTTCGACAAGTTATTTTCATGTGCAAAAAAAGTTGAAGTTGAAGGGTGGAAGTAAAAAGGTAACTAATGTCTCCTCTCTGGGGACCCCAGAGTTTAACTCTAGATCAAGTACTGTGTTTTCTGTTGCAAGGAGCACGGGTTGTAGCCAAACTGACCGTGGTTGCTAACATGGACCACTGGTTCCTACCACTAGGGGCGCTGAAGCTACTGGTCAGGATCAGTTGCTCAGGTGTCCCTGTGGATAGCCCTGTTGCAATGAGCAATAAATCAATGAATCGCATGATACCTTTTAATGAGCTCAATAACTGTTCCAGCCACAATACTTTCCATTTTTCTGTTTTCCTGGTGTCCCTCTATCAGACACTGGATGACAAGAGTTTTCACTCTGGTGCATCTGTTTCCACTGACCCCTTGCTTCCTCAGTGTAATGAGTCACTGTCGTGTCAATCACTTGTCAGCCGCACGGTCTCTGTGTGGGGAGGGCGGACCCCAGGCGTTACTCAGAGTGCAGCAAGAGCGCCCTGTGAGGAGCAAGTTAGAGGACACGCTAGTTGAGATTTGGAGGTATAAAAACAAAGATGGAATCGGTGTGGGAGCGCTTTGTGTGCAGACCGAATGACCGCGATGAACCTCTTCACCTGAGCGAGCCGATGTGTCGCATTTGTTGTAAAACAGTAGCAACTAAACGCGCCAATGTGTTAAAATAGTCAGAGTCCATTTCATTTATTGTTTTTGGTTGTTTTGTTTATTTATTTTGGAAACTAAAATGTCTGTGAGTTCTAGTGGTTAATATTCTTTCGATTCGTTTATTGATCTTTAAAGGGTGTACTTGCATTATTATGCCATTATCAATTTATCAGTTGAAAATGTTGTCAAAACGGCAATATTATCGCTACGTGCAATAATTTCAGGGACAATTTATCACCCAAATTTCTTATGGTGACAGGTCCGGAGTCAGGATACTGTACAGGTGCAATGACTCCATTCACCATCAGTTTGAATTAAAATCTGCAGTTGTTTTTGTTCTCGTTTGTGAAAGTGCAACAGCCTAGTAAGCTGTAAGCGGATACATCAATGTAGAAATAATCACAGGGAATACATTTAGAGAAAATTAGAAACGTTAAAAATGTAACTGAATGAATTTAACAGCATCTGAGGGACCACTTCAACTTCAAGCACAAACACGACAACAAGCTCCTTCTCTAATCGAATGGCAGAGGCACTGCACTTATACAGCGCTTTGCTGGAGAGTGTTTCACATTTGGCCACACACGCACGCACGCACGCACGCACGCACGCAACACACACACACACACACACACACACACACACACACACACACACACACACACACACACACACACACACACACACACACACACACACACACACACACACACACACACACACACACACACACACACACACACACACACACACACACACACACACACACACAGCTCCAGAGCTGCTGCTATTCAAGGTGCTGACCTGCCCATCAGGAGCAGTGTCTTGCTCAAGGACACTTGGACACGTGGATCGAACTGCCAACCCTTGATTAATAGACAGCTGCTCTGCCCCCTGGACCACAGCCGCACAAGTCAAGGGCACATACACATGTGCACATTCAACATGGTTGTGCACTATTTTGTTCCTTGATTGAACATGCTTCAGATATATGGTCTGTGCATATCAAGTCACTGCCAAACACTGTGGTAACCTGCTTTATATGTTCTGACAGCTGCAAATGTCAGTGTTGGGGTAATAATGGAATTATTAGACTGCATGTAGACACGGAATGAATGAACTTGGGTGAGATTTGCAGTGGGAGGGATTCTTATCATCCTTGTTCATACAAAAATAATTAAGAACAACTTCAAATTCTGCAAATGCTTCCAACCTGAGTGACAGAAGGTACTTAGGATAAAGTGATAGAGCAAGCAGGAGAAAAATGGAAAACGAAGAGGTTATTATCGGAAAGCTGAACACGTCGTTGTCCTTCCCGAGGACGCCTCCTCTCTCTCGTCTCTGGCCGGCTAAGCCAATAAACATCCAATTTTCCCTTGGGTTTGTCATGAAAGCGGCTGCTGATTGCGCTCAGGGAGCGGCTAATTTGTCAATTTATGGAGATGAAAAAATCCCTCTCAAGGGTTTAGGAGACACGAAGGAGGAACAGATGAGCTTTTGTGAACGGTAAAGTTCTAAATGAGTGGTGCTGCAGCGTGGGCGAAAGCAAGGACGACTACTTTTAACTGGCGAGGACACTTAACCTCCTGACCCTAGATTTGCCCTGTTACACTGCTCTGATTATATTATAAAAAACGGCGAGAGGGTTTGTTATCCCCTGGTTACACTAACTTGTTGAAGGTATATGAGCTCAGCCAAATGGTTTTCAATGATGAGAGCATCTGTTTCCACCCACAATTCAACCCTTAAGAAATGGAAATATTCCAATTACCCCTTGTGCATTGTAATCCTTTTTTCTTTAGAGAATGGTTGAGAGCACTAAACTTTACTTGAACTCAGGTTTCTGCTGACTCAGAGAACCCAGTCCCAGTGCCTTCCATCGTCTGGTCTTTTTTCTGCTTTTCCCTCACAAACTACAAGTGACCTGCTCAACTAATGCTGCATAGCTCCTTAATCCAATGTGTAGAGCCAACTGGCCACATGCTCCAAGAAAATAGGGGACAGTTTGACCTTGTGCAAGAGCTGCATGATTTATTGATTTCAGGGGTGACGCTGTACAAGATTGTGTATAGTTAGCCATGCAATAAACCTGCAATGTCCTCAAACAGGTGACTAAGATCTTGTGTTTCGCGATGGGCTGGTTCCCAGAGAGTCTTTCTCCATCCCAGAGTACCTGCCTCTCTAGGCCATTATACTTAACCTGCTAAAAGTCATCAATAAGCTATAATTTACATGTGTATTCACATTTTCCGAGCAATTCTGTTAAATATTTAAACATGTATTTGGTTATTGTGTGCTGGTGCCCCCATCTCCACACGCACACATACACACACATAAAGACACATAAGGATCCTTTATTGCATGCTATTACCCTCTCTTTGAAAGCATTTCTTCTGTCACTGTCAAATAATTTCAAAAAAACAAACGAAATAATATTCTTCTTCCTGTAGGCTTCCGGACAATCGTGCAGAAATTGTACTTTTAAATCCATAGTCTAACGTCTGGTTTCAAAGTAAAAGCCTACTACTGCCTTTGCATTATGATGCTTTTTATTGTGAAGCACATGCAGGAAGTGATGACCGGAGTAAATAAACAGAGAAACAGAAAACGGGCATGTAAGTGAATCTGAATTATTGTCTTCCTCTTTCCTTTACTCCTTTCCCCTGTCTGTACATTTGTAGTAAAGATCCTTGAATTAGTGAATGCGCTTTATGGCATTGCCCTTGAACAATACATGAACTTGCTTTTGAT
Source organism: Echiichthys vipera (assembly GCF_963691815.1). Classification (NCBI taxonomy): domain Eukaryota; kingdom Metazoa; phylum Chordata; class Actinopteri; order Perciformes; family Trachinidae; genus Echiichthys; species Echiichthys vipera. The sequence goes on along the minus strand of NC_139845.1, from coordinate 17,201,284 downwards.
TTGAAATTAAACCCATTCAACAGCATCACACATTTGGATACGTGTGTGCGTGTGTGTGTGTGCGTGTGTGTGTGTGTTTGTCCTCACCGCGGTAGTAGAAGAGGCACATGTCGCACAAAACGAACCACCTCTTCTTCCACAGCTTCATGCCTGTGCTGTCCTGCAGGGGTCAAAGGTTACAGACCGTCAGTCAGCCAGTCAAAGTGTACTCATTACAGAGAACAACCCTCTCGCGCACACGCACACGCACACGCACACACACACACACACACACACACACACACACACACACACACACACACACACACACACACAGACATTCCCTCTCCTTTGATCTCCCCTCACTTCCCTCCTCTCTCCCCCCTTTGCGGTCTCTCCCTCTGGCTGCTTCTATTAACCAGCTTCTATCTCCCCCTCTGAGACAAATTGCTCAGTTTTATCTCTTCATAACGCAGTGACAAATCTGCCTCTGTGAAGCTCGGGGCGAAGGCCTGTGCTTTGTTCTCTACGCTGCTGCTATGGTGCTTTTTTATTCCTCCCTGGTGCCGTAATGACTGCAGCGATAATACCAGTTTTTTTGTACACCATTGGCTCACTGTTTGGCCACAGATCCTGAGGTCAGGAGCTCTGGGTTAACACTGATGACATATATTCCTTCACTTAGCCGGACAGCTCTCTGTGGAGGAAAGGGCCAAATGGAGGTTTTTGACACTGGCTCTAACTGGCATCAGGAAGCTGAGATGAATAGCTCTTGATGAGGCTGTCTTCAGGGAGTCACGCAATGGTCAGTGGTCCACAGACCAATTGAAAAATTGACCCACAGTAGTTCTCTGTGGGGAGAAGAAAAATTGCAAGAGTGGGTGGAAAGCTAATGAGATAACACGCTGGGTAAGCTAACATCCAGGCAAGGAGCGGTCCTTTCAGCCTTCAGTCCTTTCATCTGTGACCAAACAGAGGAACAATTGCACTTTGTCAATTGTATGGCATACTGTATGGTGTAGTTTCGCAGAGCTCCATTTGGGATGGATATGTTAAGGGTTTATTGATACAACTACTCTTATCAATGCTCTTTATTGGTTCGGTTCTTTATGGAAACTCATTTTTTTGCTTCTTAATAACTGCTTTTAGAAAAAATATATTAATTTAAACAGGAATAAATTCAGATCAGGATTAGAATTGATTTTTCTGTTGTCTCTAGAGCATCAGCACTAAAGTTTAAAACTCTTTGCTATTTTAGCTATCAACAACAGGGCCTAAGGAGCGCTTGTCTGCCTGTCTATTCACTTGAGGAGAGCAGTGAGACCCCACGAATCCAATTGGGTCAAGCAGAGTGTCGCTTACCTTCTGAAAAAGACCTTTAAGCATGTTGAACAGGTGTATTGATCGAAAACATCATTGTGGTATTTTAATTTAGATATAGATAAATAAAACTGGTGGTCCAAATGAATTAGAAACTCACAACAACTCTCTCTAATTGCTGGGATACTGCACAGTCACTGCACTGTTCAGCATGTAACTCCCCCTAAAACTACTAGTACAACTTTCTATGTATTGTTTATTTATCAGTGTGCACCTTTCACCGTTAATATTGGCTAGCCAGCAGTATTCCTCACATATCTTCTATCTGTGTACATCCCGTAATCGTCCTTCTGTACCTGTTTGTAAAGCCAGTTGCTCTTGACGACCGGAGCGTTGGGGTTCCTCTTGATGGAGTTTGATCTCTTTCCAAAGTTGTGAACTTTTTTGGAAGACCTGGAAGGCTGTTGAAACACATAATGGGTAATAAATACACAGAAGAACCAGCTCTACAGAGGAAACATTTACATGTATTTTAAATACATACGTCAAACAAAATAATCCATAAACCTTTTTGAAAGACAACAGCCCAGATTATGCAATGACCCAATACATCAGCGTCTTTCCTGATCTCAACACAACAATGTGACGTGACACGTGTTTGGTGCACTGTATTGTAAAACAGCAGCTTTTCCCAGCAGCTATAAAAAGCAACCACAGAGGCAGATGTATTCAGCACATTAAACACATCCCCCATAAATCATGCCCGCTGAAAGATGCAGCGCTGCAGCATAAAAGTCAGTCAACAGAAGAAAGACACAGAGTTATCTGATTAAGTCTAAATTGAAGAAAAATAGGATGGAATTTCCGAGACACCATTTACCAAATGTTATATTACGTTTTTGATGGTGTTTCACTGGTAACATTTTCTTCAGCCACAAAGTGTCATTTTCATATAGCATATGGATGTTGTATGCCATACATTGTATATACTGTATATATAATGACTTGAACACTAGGATTAGTGTCAGGGAAGGATTATGGTTTTGGTAAATAAAACACCCCTAACGTTTATTAATCATTGCGTTGCGTATACAGAATTGCTAATCATGCTGTAGTTGCTAGGAAACTTGTCTAAGCATAGGTAAATATCATATATCAGGTGTTCATGAAAGCACAGAACTTCTGATTTGATCTACCCATGCATATTCATTTTCCATGTGTTTGCGTTGTTTACTGAGCATTTCTAAACGGACATGCCCAGTGAAACCGCGCAGTGACCCGTGTAGATGACACGCTGGCTGCTAATACAGCTGAGTTAGCCTGCTTCATACTGCCGTGCCTCCGGCCTGAAATGAGAAGTAATGACACATTCGAGGACAGTCACTTAAATGCTGGGAGCAAATGATGACTCAGCATGATATCATTGTAGAAAGCCTGAGGTTGACCTCCAGCACAGCATTAGGGGAACAACAAATCAACTCTTCAGGGGTGTTGATGGTTGCATTGGTTTAATGTTGGTGTGAATCGCTTAAATGATTCCCTTTCATTCAGTCCATCAGTTATCAGTATGCTCAACTTTGAATGCAAATTCTTGAACTCAAGCAGCTGCTTCTTTTGTATAATCACACTATTACTACCACATCCACACTAATATATTTTCATAAGTCTTTTCACTCCGTACCAGAAATAATCTCCATCCATATTAACAAGTCTTAAATGCATATCACGTGACCATGACGTATGCTGGTGATGCACGTCAAGGTGTAAACAGGAAGGAGATTGTCTGATGTTACTATGCAGTTGAAAATACAGAACATACTACAGAAGAAGAACAGCAATGGTATAAAACAAGACCCAAGATTCCTTTAGTTGGACAGACGATGAGGTGGAACTGTTCCTGAAAGCAACACATGCGTATAAGTGGTATCGGTGGCGGAAAAGAAAGAATTTGAGTCGTTGTGAAGCAAATACGTCATATACATATTAGGCTGTTATCAGGAGCATGATCCACCGCCACAGAAAGCCATGGCAAAGGGAAAAGAGCACCCGTAAGAGGGATGAAATCAGAAGGTATATAATATAACAAGCTGACTGGTAAGACCGACTGACAGTGACTGATAAGACCGAATCATCAAGCTAAGTCTCAGTTTTCACCTGTACAAACTAAAACGGGCTCAGCAGCGTTTTCAAGGGTTTGAGGGGCACGAAAATGCCAGAGTCGGTTGGATGCTAGGTGTTAACGTAGCAAAAGGTATGCAGCGTTTTAAAAGGAATACATATCAGTGTGAATGTAGCCTAAAACACACCTGGTCACTTTTAGGTCAGCCAGATAAGAAGAAAGTGTCAGTACGTTAAATATTACACTGCAGGCAGCAGCAAACTAGCTTAGTTTAGCACAAATACTGGCAAAAGGGGTAAACAGCTAGCCTGGCTCAGTCCAATGGTTACAAAAGCCACTGACAAGCACTTCTAAAGCTCACTAATTAACATACTAGACTTTGTTTGTTTCCACTCAAAAACTTCTGTCAGGCGGTGACTTTTTCTTACCGCTGACTTATTGCAGTTATATACTTTGCAAAGATTGTAACTATTTCATTAAAATTTCTCTAAAAACTGGATTCTTACACTGCATTTCTGGAGCGTTTACACACTTTGATGTGTCAGAATTCACGGCCCAATTTCCCAAATTCATTTATGCATTTTAACGCTCTATGTGTGTTCTAAAGGTGTCTTACTATGAGACAATTGTGTGTTGCATTTTAGAGAAACCTTTAGTCTAACAATTGCTAAATAGTAAAATGTTATGGCAAAAATACATTTCAGTCCGGACCAAAGTGGCGGTTTGACCAATAGACCGAATGACGGACTGAAATCGACACGCCACTGGCCAATGATGCTTGATAAATGTGGTGATGTTATTAGCCCTGATCTAGCACTGCGATTTAACTGCTCAACAGAGCTTTGCTGAAGATTTAAGTCATGTATGGATGGAGACTGACCCGTGTGGATGAAGTGCAGGTGGTGATAGTGGAAGCGGTAGTGACGACAGTGGTGGGGCTGCCGGGGAAGGTGCTGTAGTCGGAGCCGCCCGTGTAGTTTGACGCTTCGCTCATGGTGCTCAGAGGACGTTCCTTCTTGTCACTGCTGCTGCTCTGCTCTGATGAAGCCTTAGGAGCCGGCCTGCCACAGGGCGAGAGACATAGAGAGACGAAGAGAGAGGGAGTCAGTTACACCTCTATATCAACAAAGTACAGCACTGTGTGAGAGCTCGTAGGTGTGACCTTGACTTCACTTTTGTTTTCAGTGGTAAAAAACATAGCATTGTTTTTTTTTGTATTTGATTGTGTATTCAAATCGCTTAATTATAAGAAAAACTAAATTACATGCACGTACCAATTGCTCTTCCAGTGGACACACATTTTTCTGATGAATATTATGCAAATTGTATATTGTATTATGACAATTACGGGCAGCAGGCAGGTGAAGTGCATGGTCAGCCATCTAACTTCAGCCGAGCATAAAAGACAGGACTGAACTGAGCATGGACATCAGTCCAGAATATTTCCAGGATCAAGAACAAACTTTCAAATCTCTCCTCCTTCAGTTCATTTCTTTCTCTTGAAATAAAGGACACTATACACACTATTTCACTTATACCATTATACATGAAAATGACAGCGAAATATATCCCAAACAGTGCAGTTTTAGGTAAAACATTTTTAAAAATGACATATTTTATCTAAAAAAAAAACACATGCCAACAATATACTGTATCTGGACATCTGGGAGTAACTCAAAATTATAGGAACAGGTTTGTACAGTATATCTGCTGCATTCCCGTTCCACCCGGAAGTCAAAAATTTCTTTAATCTGGCACACCTCAAGTAGTCAGAATTTCCAAATCGAAATCCAACATAGCGGCACCCAGCATCAATAGTAGCTGCAGCTGTAGGAATGCCCTTCTCACTTCTGATTAATCGTGTCTCATTAAGTCAGTCAAAACACAGCAGTGTCCATCTTCTATCTGTGGACACGTTGCTATGCATGCGCAAAATACCACATAATGGGTTCAACTGGTATGTCCAACAGTGGCTAACCTGTCAAGAGTCCCCTCCAGCCCGTTTCATGTTCGAACTTTCAACCGAAAGGCAACATTACATGAAAGGTACATCTAAATGTGCGAGAGGAAACTGGGTCTGAGGAAAGTTATCTTGTTGCCAAATAAGATGTGAGCAGCACACAAGACTGACATCGCAGCGCACCAAGTAGTTATTCCATCGGCTTAGCTGACTAGCCCTAAGAGGCGTGGCTGCCAGGTGCTTGCAGTCTTCCAATTCCTGTCTTCGGCCTTCCAGTTAAATCCTGAGTCTTTGAGTTGCTCTTTGTCCTGCACAGGCTCATGGAAACGTGGAGCAGCTCTTCTCTTGCAAGGAATCTAGAGGGCTCATGTGAGTTCACCATCCGGTCTACATGGGATGGTAGACTTGGGAAGACCTAATGTGTCTTGCAGATAGTTCTGCTGGCAGACTGCATTTAGACTGACTATAAAGTGCAGCAAATGCCTCCTTGTTAATGTGTCCTTGGTTAATCAGTTCATTCTGTTAAAATAACTGATGTAAATGTGTGCAGGTAGATGCAGTATGTGTGTGTGTGTGTGTGTGTGTGTGTGTGTGTGTGTGTGTGTGTGTGTGTGTGTGTGCGCGCACGCTGGTATCGAAACCAATCGTGCTACCAAGATGACAAAGAGGAGTCGTTAATCTCAACGGCACGGCAATCCAGCCAGCCAATCAGCCAACCCTCCGTCTCATCAGGCAGACCCTATCTTCACTCCCTTAATGACACTCTCTCTCTGTCAGGGCCATTAAAGACAGGGAGGATGAAAACGAGAGGAAGGGTAGAGCGGGCTTGAATGAGCACAAGCAGAGAGGGAGACGACAGAACAGAAACGGATATAAAAAAGTGAGAATGTGAGGGAATGTGAGGGAAGAGATATTTTTCTCTGGGTGTCACCTTTGATACATGCCTCTGCGTCCAGCCAATTTAAATGGCCTGCCAAGTTGGCCTGACAAATTGAACCAGCTAAAAGTTTTTTTTTTTGTCCCTAGCTGAGTCGAAGGACAATAGCTAATGTCAGAAAAAGAAAGTTCAAGGTCTAGAGTGTGATTAAAACTAGCACAGAGTGACAGCCCTATCTCTGCTCTCAGGGTCGGCAGACTATGAGCAAGGAACGTCAAAGAAACTCATCGTCCATCTTATTATTATTATTATTGACGGCATACAACGCACACATTTTTTTAATTAATTCTGCTCACAGTGTAGTTCAAGGTTTTTCAAAGGCTGAGGGCCCGGGACTGCTGCCAATCCATACGATAATACTCAACAGTCTCAGGCCATTTGGATGTGGCCAGACAGGTTTCTGTTTCTGTTTTATCGTCAGTTTTATCGGCTACAAATTATGCCCTGTTTTTGTTACTGCTATTCTGTTTCTGATTTTAAAGTTAACAACTTTCCACAAAATAAAGTTTCTAACCTAACCTAAAGTTCCAGTGATCGATATTTCCCGGCCCTTCTCCACAGAGAATTACCACAAACTCTGCAGTTTCATCAGAGTTACAGTATTTTAGACTGTAATAGCTTATTGTTTTTATTTATCAGAACTTACACCCTCCTCAACCTGGTCTGCAGCAGCAGCAGCGGCAGGGAGCCAGTCTCGGGGGAAAGCTTTGAAAAACCCACTGCACACTAGCTGCCCAGACAGACACACTTTGCAGTTGGTAAAGAAGCTGCACATCTTGCAGCTAAAGAGAGCTAGAGAGTAAAAGACAAAGCTAAAGGAGAGTAAATGATGTACAGATTTTAATCAGGTGGCCAAAAACACGACTCCAAATAAATAAATAAAAGTTGCTTTTTTTCCACTGGAGTTCTAACCTACATAGGTAAATGTGTGCTAATATGTTAGCCGTAACAGCTTAGTAAGGTGTTAGTATGTCAGATGTTGTGCTTTTACCTTGTTGCTGTTTTTTCCCCGACTTGCTAGAGGAGCAGATTATACTGTTGTTATTGTTTTAGTTAATCTGACAATCTAACAGTTAGTCTACACATCTTACTCTTGTCCCGATGTTTCCTCAGGGAAGTGCCAAACATTTGTACTTGACCGAAACTTTCATTCATGACAAGGTATGTCAAAGAGTAATGACTAGATGTACTGCTTTATTTATTCATGACTCCTTTACTGATCCCTGTCTTTTCTTCTGGTGCCAAAATCCGACCACAGTTTCCACTCACACACTTCAGTAATAAAACCATGGGACACACTGCCATGGAATAACTGAGCATATTCAGATTCCTCAGAGGATTAACCCTGTTGGTTTTGTGACTAAATTAGTGTAACCTTCAATACAAACTTTGCATTCAATCCATGGTACTGACAGAACAGCTACATCTACTTTGTTGTTCATCCCTTGTGGGATTTTAGACTTTTAGCCTTGATAAAACTTTATTTTCTGTATTCAACGAGCACACACTAGACCTTTGAGTAAGCTGATGGTTGTTACCCCAATGAAATATAATATTTTAGAATTGCAAGTCAGAGCTATAGCACAAAAAAGTATCTAGTCTTTGATCTCATTACTCCCAAAAAGAAAACACCAAGTTCAGCACAGCAGAAAGTGACCGTAATTACTTCCCTCCTATGTAGAGGAGGGAAGTAATTAGGGAATCTAGAGCCTAGAAGTGGAGGTATGACTTTATGAAATGCTTTATGAACATCCCTGCAGCAAGTGACAGCATTGCTTTGCATTGCACTGCAAAACAAAGCTGTCAAACTCATTCGTCTACGCTGCAGAAGAACTGGCAACAAGGAGTCATGGCGGAGAGGAAGAAACAGACCAAAGCGTGACTTTATTTCGCAAAGAAAGATGAACAGTGCAGCTTATAAAGTCTGTAAAATGATCGTATCAAGTAAGGGTGGAAACACCAGCCACATGCTGAAACATCTTTCTATGCAACATTGGCTTCAATTTCACGAATGTCATGTATTTGACACTCTCTGTGTGAGTACCAGTGCTTACCAGTGCTTCCCTACTGAGCACTACCACTACCAAGAGTAAATATCCTGTTCTAAAAACATTAGCTCCACAGAGGCAGGCTGAGCAGATTTTTTCTTTGTCTAAGAAAACCTAAACAAAAACAAATCCTGTACAAATCTCATTTCATCTACACTGTTTTCAGACTCGGACAATAAAACAGTTTCAGCTTGATTGATTGAAACCTTGAAAACGGGGAAGGCCATTGAGAGCACGTTCTGTTTTACACAGACGCCCTGATTACAGCACGTGCAAAATAAAATAGAATTGATAATGGCATTGGTAACAATAGAAAAATGTTTCAATTCCTATCCCTAGCAATGACGGATTAAGCCATAATGAAATGGGTGTGATGAATATATTTTGAAAAAAAGTAGGTCGAAAGTACCACGTGAGTGTAGCGGTGATTGGAGTCGACTGCCTGCACTATCTTGGAGGCTTTGTTTCATTAGTTTAGGTGCAGGTTAAGATACACCAAGATCCAAGTTGATAAGATCTGCTTCAGAACAATCCATTATCAAGTTTGGGAGAAAAGTTTTCTTTCCAGACAGTCCCTGACACCTGTGAATAAACCTGTACCTTTAAGACACGCACACACAGGCTGATGGTGCTGATAAAAACAATATGTTTGTCTCCCAGGTGTGTTGCAGACTGCGATTGTCCCAAGCTGCTGGTCAGATAACCAGTAAGATTGCAGCAGTGACGGCCCCTGTCTTTATCTGGCTTCCAACACCTTCCACTCTATCTTACCTGCCTTATTAACTCTTTGTAATACCATCATCCCTTTACTATTTCATTATTCATCCTGCACAGCATCTATCTTAAATAAAATGACAGCTTATGACCACTGATCCCCAGAATTTACCGTACTGTACTGTACTTTAAAAGTGCTGCAGCAGAAGGAGCGTAATTGCCATGCAAATCATTTAAATGCCTTGAAAGGCATTAGCAGATTTTCTATATTCCACACTGACAGCTTTGATAATCTCCTTTGCTATACTTAAACCGACTCAGCAATATGTAGTCGCCTGAAGCCAAATGGAAAACCCCAACTCTGCAAATTAAATGTTTACTAAACTCACATATCAAAAAGGAACATCAATTTCTTGCCATGCCAATCAATAAACAACAATTATTTATGACCGTTTTAAAATTTGAAATGACCACTTGATAAGCAAATAACTGTATTGTGAGGGTTTAAAAGAAACTTAGCATGTTTTTGACCAATCAAAGTTATTGCAGTGCAGGCACACATGAGCAAAATTAACAATTATCCACCTCCCGTTGGCTTTCACTTTCACAGTTGCAGCCTCAACCAATAGCAACGAAGTGTGTGTGGTTGGTCCCGCTTGGCTGCAGTTTTCTTCATGAACCAAGATAGAGGAGACAGTTGTTGTTGTCGTGTCTAAAGAGCTTGTATCGCCTCAGCAGTGTGACACGCCTTACACTGGGATTTCATAGGCAGCTTCGATCACAGCAGAGCAGAGCAGTTCAGTTCATTCCCAATGAAAACAGCAGTATGACCAAAGTTCGCTGACAGTTGTGAAAGTTTACTGACATTCACAGTTCAGCCCGCTCACCGAAAGTTGACTCCGAGCGGTAGTCAAAGAGAGCCCACAGCTAATTCGAAGCAAAAAGTGTACAGCAGTTGCCTGTGAAAACCCAGCGTTGGCCATGGGTTTAAAAAGAGTGTAGAGCACTGGATACTCACAGCAGTTATCCATTTCTAAGTTTGGCAAAAGCACCTGAGGCAACCTGTCACGTTTACTACTTAGCTCTTAAAAGCTGAGTGTTAGCTACTAAGTTTACGGACATTCACCGCTCTGCCCGCTCTCTGAAAGTTGACTCTGAGTGGTAGCCAATGAGAGGGCAGACTCATGAATGTGCCTCCAATGTACAATGTAAGAGAAGAAAAAAGTGTAAAAATGTATGACTGCAGGGATGTTAATAGAAGACAGCTATCTTAGCAGAGGATTATATACAGCTCTTAGCCGTAGAATTGCAGCAACTAGCTAGTTGCTAGCAAAACATATCTTTCTACGATCCGTGACGCGCAAAGAAATGAGAGCAAACCCAGTATGTAAGTAACTAAACGCAATTTTTTAAAGCGCCAACGTGTGTGACTGGGGTGATAGATAGGAATGTATCAACACCACCAAACCAAACCCACAGCTCATTCTTAGCAAAAATGTACAATAGTTGCAGTTGAAAAAATCTGCCTGTGAAAACCCAGCATCAGCCATGAGTTTAAACAGTGTAGAGCACTGAAACTGGATATAGTTTGGCAATAGCACTTAAGGCAATTTGTCACGTTTAATACTTAGCTCTTAATAGGGGGAAAATTAGGCTACTAATAATTGTTAAGGGAGCCGCACTAGTGGATTAAGTTATGGTTAATTATGCCTTTTAGAGGAGTTTAGAAACTTGTGGCACTATTTTAAATTCTACACGGTGCTGCCTAGAAGCTACAGCATATCTGTTGTTCTAAATTCTTTTTTGATTCGGGACTTCACAGAGAATCTGCTAGCACGACACAAGAGAAAACCTCTCATACATGGAGAGGGCATTCAGAGTGGCAAACACGAAACCTGCATTATGTAGCAATGAGGAACAGCCTGGAATGACCAACAACAAGTTAAATCAAACGCTCAGCAAAATCCAAACATTATATGCTGCACCACTGCAGAGGGGATCATACTGTATTCCAATGTGTTTCTGGTATCTGTCCACACTGCTATGTGTTTAAATCCTCAAGCAATCTGTCTATTCACAACAGCCTCTGAATGACTTGACCAGAGCTCAAGAGTTCAGAGTCAGAATACATTAACTATGAAATGTTTTTAAGCTGTCAACATTCACATATACCAGTTTCAATTGTGTCTATGTGTAGTGTCGACAAGTGAAGGCATCCAGACTTTAGAAAACAAAGGAGCAATTGTTGCCAGGGGCGGATGTTCGGAAATTTCTCCCATGACGTGGACACTGAATTGCCGGCCAATTGACTGTGATTGAGAGTGGAGGCCTTCACTCGCTTCTAGTAACAAGAGCCCTACATCTAAAGCAGGGTGACAAACACGCACGTAAACAAGAGTCACCCACTGATCGTACAGCAAATGTTTTTTTCCCTGTCTTTTTTGTCTTTTCAGTCCTTCCCACTGTCTCATCTCGTCTGCCTTTTCATCGTTCAGTTGCAGTTATTTATTCAAATTTCTTACTCAAGCTTTTCCTCCTGCTGCTCTGTTTACTGAACTACAGTGACTTGCTGATGAAACCAGTTTGTGAACGCTGGCGGTGCAGGCCTTTACAGCAGGATCAGAGAGTTTTTTTATTTTTTTTACCCTGATCTATTTGTATGCAGTATGGCTTTCTTTCACTGTGTTTATTTACTCTGAATATGACTGCTGTAACTGATGACTGGCCTATTTCAAACATCCCGTTTTGGTTCCCTGTTCCATCCCATTTAAAAAAAAAAGAAATTTCTCCTTATGGCAACAGCATATTGGTAATAGATAAAATACTAGTTTTGAAACCGTTAAGTCCCTCAGACTTGACTTAAAGTTTTTCAATTAAAAGAAAGCACAAAATGCATCTTAAAGCCACCTATTAATAAAACAAGGTGCCACACAAAAGAATTCATTTTTATTTCATTATTACTAATAGATTGTCAAAGTTGTAGACTCCGTCCTCATAGACCATCATGTTTCATTGAATATCAAACACATACAAAAAATTGTGCTTCTAACATAACATGTGTTTCTGTACTTCAACTAAAATGCATTTTCCCCCCTGAAAAAATACTTTTATTATCTATTAAGTTGAAGTTGGGTCATTCACTGTGACAACAGCATTGAGGAAGTGAAATCACAAAAGTCTTCTGAAGAACATGTTGCAAGGAGAGGCAACTGTAGATCTTTCCTTAACTTTATTTCATTGTTTTTATTGTCAGATTGAGGTCATCAAGATCAACAGTTCAACTCTGTTGCATCAATAAATGATAGTAAATAATTGTTTATCACAAAATTTTTGCAAAACATTTAGCCTGAATACCATGTGATGATATTATCTTCGCTAAATATAGAGGTATGGCTACTTTTAGCCAAATACTTCAACCTGTCACATTACAATGTATGGTCAGTAACAGGGTTGAAAAGTTGTAATAGGTTTGACATTTCGACACTTCCCTTTTGAAGATTTGTATACTGAATATGCTTTTATTAATATTTTGACGATGAGAGGAAATATCAGGTTAATCTTTGCTGAATTATGTGTACCGTAATCGCAATTTTTGGCAGTTTTCAAGCCTTATTCAGTAGGACAGACAGGAAATTGGGTGAGACAGAAAGGGGGAGACATGCAGCAATGGGCCGCAGGTCGGAGTTGAACTGCCTCGAGGACCTTCAGCCTCTTTACATGGGCCGGCTACTCTAACCACTGTGCCACCGGCCGCCCCATTAATGCATGACCTGCTTTGGCAGATATATAGTGAGTATTAAAATAAAAAGTCTACTTCCAGTAAGCGATTTGAAACAAGGTACATCTCTTTAATAAGGTTCTTCAAGAGTTTACTTGAATATCTCATTAAATCATATAAATTGGGACCAAGTTGTCTTTGACAGGGTTGAACTCATTACTTTTAGTAAGAGAAGAAAGAATTGGCTAAAAATAATTGGGATTTTACACCTGAGGTGGGAATTTGTATTTTCTTCTTCTAAGGTTTAACTTTCCGCTGTGCTGGCATAGTTATCAAACCGCTATTCTTTGATCAAGAGTAATGTTATCACAACAAAAGTACGTATACACTGATACCCATAAACGATCTCAGGAGAGATTAGGATATCAGTAAGCTCAGAGCACTCTTGCCCTCTCCCTCCTTTTGTTACTTTACAAAAGCATAATCCAACCTATCCTGCTGTACTGTTCCACCTGTTTCTGCAACATGCTTGCCATTTCTAACAAAAACAAACTCTCCAAGATCACACCCTTCTCCTCTAAAATGATCCACTCCCCCGCACCCAACATCTCAGGCCTTAACGAAGGAGCCATCATAAGCCTTGCCCTCACCATTGTCAATGAAATCAATCACCTTCTAAATCCACACTTCAAACGGCTGCCATCTGGCTGCAGATACGGGACTCTGAGATGTAGAAGGACTCGCTTTGGCAGAAGTTTTGACCCTTCTGCCTTAACACTGCTGAATAAACTATCTCTCTGACTTTGTATAGATCTGTTGTCGTCGTTGTTAATGTACCTGTTCTATGTGTCCATATACCTGGCTTTATGTATCTGTTGTTTGTCTCTGTTCACAGCCACTTTATTAGGTGCTTACCTGGTGCTTAATAAAGTGTCAGTGTGGTCTTCTGTTGCTGTTCCCTATCTGCTAGAAAGTAGGTGGTGTTGTGTGTTCACAGATGCTCTCCTGCATTCCTCTGTTGGAACCAGTGGATATTTGAGTTACTGTTTCCTTTCTATCAGCTCCAGCCAGTCTGGCCATTCTCCTCTGACCTCTGGCTAAAACAAGGCATTTGTGCCCACAGAACTGCTGCTCACTGGATCTTTTCTCTTTTTGGGACCTTTCTCTGTAAACCCTAGAGATGGTTGTGTGTGAAAATCCCAGTAGATCAGCAGTTTGTGAAATACTCAGAGCAGCCCGTCTGGCACCAACAACCATGCCACGTTCAAAGTCACTTAAATCACCTTTCTTTCCCGTTCTGATGCTTGGTTTGAACTGCAGCAGATCGTCTTCACCATGTCCACATGCCTAAATGCACTGAGTTGCTGCCATGTGATTGGCTGATTAGAAATTTGCGTTAACGAGCAGTTGGACAGGTGCACCTAATAAAGTGGACAGTGAGTGTATATTGCCCATGTGAATGTAACAGATTGTGAAAACAAATTTCCCCCACAGGACAATGCATATCTATCTCTCTATCTATCTATCTATCTATCTACAGCTACCCATATGTATTACACTAAGAAACTGTAGAGGCACCACTTCGCAAAAAATACCAATACTATGCAATCTTACTTAAATAGCAGACAGGTCTAACACTAAATGACACCAGTACTCGGGTAAATGATGTTTGCATTAGCCTTCAGAGTTACTTCAGGTTTATTTCTCAGTAATGGAATTCTCTTTCTTGCGTGTTTGGGGAGACAATTTAAAGCTTTAGCTGGGAGAAACTTTGATACGCTGCCATTCAGCAGTGAAGTGTCTGTGTGTAGTCACAGTGGCAGCCTGACACCTGATTTCCTTTCATCGTATCAGGTTTAATACAAGCAACTGCAGAGGGGGAAAAAAAAGATTGAATTTGATTTGGATGGCAACAAAAAAGCATCAGTTACTATTGAATAACACACATTGTTATTATTCAGAGGAATCTGTATGCTAGAGACACAAGCCACGGCATACACATTAATCATCGAGAATATCATGAGCGTTAGTGTTGCACAGTGGCTCATCAAGCAATTCAAACAAAGTCTGAAATCAAGTTAGTTTTAGCAAGAGGCAGAAACATGAAGAAGAATTCTCAGACAGATGAACGGGGCTGAAAACAACGCTGGAATTTTGCATCAGTGTGTTATTCTTAGCTTTTTATTGCTAACATTGTGAGAATTCTTCAACACTAATGAACAGCTTGATTGTCTATCTTTAAACAGAGAGATATGAGAAGATCAATACTGTGTCCTGTACAGAGATACAAGTTTAGATAGCTTCCCTGGGATTTAGCAGTACATTCAACCAGCCTTAACGACTCTAGTCGAAGGGGTGTTGGCGTCTGGTAAAACAACCTCCCCATAGAATCCATCTGGGGTTCCTTGCTTCAATTTCCAGGAACCTCCTTATAAGGGATTTGAACATCCTTGACAATAGTGGACCTCCATCTGTTTATTGGAGGACGGATGAGCGAGGAAATAAGGAAACATCATTAGCAGAATGGAAAGCACCCAGTGAATCTCTCTTTGAGGCTTGTCCAAGTGAGTTTACAAGTTTGGCATCTCCGTCACCTCATTCTGGTGCACCAAGCCGGCATGGGCTTACCCTGAGGCCATTGAACACCCACTGGGACTACAGCCCATTTCACGCATGCACTGTAACCCTGAAATCATCTAGACATTACCCGGAGGAGCTGTATGTGAGAACACAAATATTCAAATCAGTTGGACCAGACATTAAAATAGTTTTTACCCTGCCAGCTCCCTAGTAAAAAGTCCTTGTTATTACAAAGTATCATGGTGTTCACGGCTCTGCATGCTCTCCAAAAGTTGACTCCGAGTCAACAGACACGCTACGTTATTTTTAAAATCCTGCGCAAATAAAAATAGAAAAAAAAGGGTGACTACAGGGATGTTAGTAGAGGACAGCTTAGGATTGTAGCAATGGCAACTAGCTAGCTGCTAGCAATAATATCTTTCAATGATCTATGATGTGCAAATACATGAGGGAAATCACTGAATGCAAGTAACTAAACAAGCAGCAAAGCGTGTGATTGAGGTTACAGGTGAGATAGAAATTGATAGAATCCTATGAACACCACCAAACTGTTAGCTAAAAGTGTACATCGTCTGCACCATGTTGTGGTGACACAATTCTGCTTGGAAAACATACCAGAGTTGAAGTTGAAAAGAGTTGAAAACTTTGAAAAACCCAGTGTTGCTGTTGGTGAGAACCGCAGTGGTCAATGTATTCTCATCAAC
Organism: Echiichthys vipera; assembly: GCF_963691815.1. NCBI lineage: Eukaryota > Metazoa > Chordata > Actinopteri > Perciformes > Trachinidae > Echiichthys > Echiichthys vipera. Next base: position 17,185,205 of record NC_139845.1, on the reverse strand, counting down.
AGGCCCATACAGTAGGATATCGTACGAGAAGTTCTGCACAAAAATTTGTATGATATCTTACGAAATGGCGAAACTGAAGTCGGGCGCAAGGTGACCATGAGATGACAATGGACCGGAAGTCGACTGCAACAGTTGCTTTTGGTATTGGTTAGGTTGAGGCACCAAAAATACTGTTATGTGACTGGCGTTTGCCTACAAAATGTGACATTAGGGTAAGGCATCAAAATGACTTAATTAGAATTAGATAAAAGGTGTTTGGTGGTTAGTACGCCAGGGACACGAACTGGAAATGGAAATGAAGCCTGCTCGCCCAGGTGAAAGTCCTGTGTTTTGAGTTTTTGGTTCATACACTGCATTCCCTGCTTTTAATACATACCCATGAAATAAATCCGTGGATAACACACAAATTACTGCGCATTAAGTTTCGTTATTATGAGAATAACCCGCGGTGGTACTTTCAGCATTGGCCACAACAGGCAGGTAAAGCGCATTTTCACCACACCACAACAAACAGGCAACACAAAGATGGCACATAAGCTACAGCTATGGTGTTTCATTGTGAACATTTCCTATAGAAGCCTCCAGTCCTACACAGCTGAAGAGACAGTGCCAGGATAATGTTATGATTTTTGGCATAACCTTACCTAATTCCGAGGTGCTTGGAGAAGATACATAGTCTGAAGAGGTCACCACCTGACGATGCTGGGTGGTCAATAAAAATCCACCATATTATTTCTACACGTTGATACTGATTTTCTCACTGACTGCTGAAGACGACTGTACTTTCCCAGCTGTGGAACTGTTCTTTGAACTTATTAACACTGCTAAGAACGCATGCTGCATGCAAGTGCTTAGGGTTTTAGTGAATGACAACAGCAAACTAGTATTGAAGGCAGAAAGGCTGACAGAGAAGCTGAGCCAAAGCAGCTGCGATGGATCGTTACCTGCTGAGAGCCTCTGTAGGCATGTCAGGGTGGACAAGCTTTCCACAACTCATGCTAGATACAAAAAAAGGGAGGGAGAGAGAATGACAAAATAAAATTTAAATTTGACTTAAATTCGATCATGCTACATGAAATAAACCATGACAGAAATCATAACATTAAGAATAGAAAAGGGAAAACAGAGAATAAAACATGAATGGAGGTAGTCACTCGAGGGTTTTGTTGTATGAGCAGATGAAATGTGAAAACAGGAAGGTTTCATGACCCAAGCTCTTCATTCTTCTAAACACCAATCTAGCAGTGCCTCCCTCTAGGCGATCTGATTATTAATTTAAAGCCATATTACAGACACCGCTTTGATCGTTTCACAGCCTTCATTAGCTCAGTATCACCAGTTCTGGTTTTCTCCTCATCTTCGCCTTTCTCTCTTTCAGATTTTCAGTTGTCTGTCTGTTAACATTATCTATTGTGTTCCCAACTTCTTATCTTGCTGTTGTTTGTACAATCAGTTAATAATAAAGTGAGGAAGAGAGAAAAACGTAAAGTGTCAGAAAGGGTCAGAGCAAGAAGAGCTTGACACATCTTAGAAAAATTCCCTTTAAACTTGTTAGGATGGGATAAATCAGAAAGCTATGAACAAAACATCAGGGAGATGAACAGAACAAGATATTAGTGAGCTGACTATGACACAAAACAGGGGAAAAGGGAGTCATTAATGAAAGCAAGAGCTGCAGAGACGTACAGTATATTCTAATGAGATAAGAGGAGAAGAACTTCACCCTGGGAACCAAAAGCAAACTTTGTGAATGTGCGTTTTACTTTTAGGATCTCTTGATTTAAACTACTCTTAGTGAGTGACATTTGAATAGCTGAAGGGCTGTGGTGCGCTGACTCCCATTAAATAGCCCTCAAGCTGTGGAGAAGGAGAAGTCACATTTGTTATAGGGAGATGTTAAGGCAAGGGATGGTTAAAATGGAAAGAAGGGAATGCACTGTTAAAGCTGCAGTCGGCAAGTCTGGCAGATCGAGTTGACTCGGTCAAATTTTCAATGTAACAACTCTCCCCTCCCCCACTACCATAGAGCTCCTCCGCTCCCTCAAGTGCTCGTCAATGCGTGTGCACCAGATTCCTGTGAATGTGCCTGTGTCCTCTCTAATGGATAAACAGCATGGAGTACACGCTACACGGATGTTTGCTGCACAAACTGTCAACTGCGCTGAGTGGACAGGATGATACGGGCGCGGTGGATTTTTGCAAAACAGACTCTCGTTGCACGTAGAGGCACTTTTTTTTCTTTTTTTTTAAACGGATGATTTATGTTTTTCTATCGGAGCATAGTGTCGGTTTCAGTGAATATGATGAAAATGTTGCCGACTGCAACTTTAATATTGAGTTAGAATTCAAAGTAACAAAGCAGATTCTGGGGATGTGAGAAAGGGTTCATCACCTCTTGCTTCTCTCTATGACAGACATTATTTGAACATTTGAATCAACGGCAAACACTTTTGCCTTCTAGCCCTGTATTCACAAAACATCTTAAAGCTAAAAGTAGCTAGCAGTAACTCTTGTGCCTTTAATGCTCTCTGATAATTCAATGATAAGTTCAGAAAATCCAACATTTGAGATTTTTAAGTCATACTGAATGTGTTGATCTAAATGTCTGCTTTTTGCAAGGGACTAAAAAAGGATTGAATGCGTTTTTTTTTATTTATAAAAACCACTTAAGGGAAAATAGTGTATATTTCAAACACACTCATCTTCGCGAGAGACCAGAGAGAAGGGAAGACATTCTGTAAAAAAACATCCTTGGTCATAAAAGTGTGAGCATCCTCTTGTGGAGTCTGTTTTAGCAATTCCTTGAGGATCACTTGAATCACCTCAGTGGAGCGCTGGGTTAAATCTGAGGAGCTCTCTTAGGCTGAGGAGACCCTGAGCCTGGAGGGAAAGCTTAGGGCTTGTGCTCATTTATTTTCAGATTTATTTAAAAGTCTGAGAGGAAGGGAGAAGAAGGGAAGAGGCTTGAGGGCTCATGTGGCTATGGGACGCCTTTATATTACATCAAATATAGGTAACTGTTTGAAAACCGTCACTTTGCTGCAGTTGCTGGCACGCCCTGTCCAAGCTTCCTTAATTGCTTCAATTAGCTGTGTGTCTCAGCCAGTGCAGCTGCAACAGCTGAGATCAGCGGGCCAAACTGCAACATACAACAGCTGTGAAACCTCAGCTCCAGAGTAAGATTATTGGACTACTGCTAACAAGATCACCATTAAATGTTGTGTGGATATTCATGGTGCCCCGAGGATAATTCCTGAGGATTTTACTGACCTTTCTTCTGGTGCCACCACGGGGGTAGCACTGGGGGGAATACGGGGGACAGACTACCCAGGGCCCAAGGGGGGGGGTTAACTGAACAGTGACTTTGTAATGTCTTCCCCTAAGCAAGTAAAGCCTGAGTCCCAGAAGACGAAAGGTGAGGTGGTATTAGCAGACTACTACGATAGCTAGCTAGAAGCTACCTAGCTGAGATTGACTAAACTGCTTACTACTGTACCTGAATACAGTTGAAGTTAGCTAGCTAGTTACTATGAGAACACACACATAGTAATATTACCTAAAGCATGATACTAAGCAAACATCATTTAACCTTAAGTAATTCTGGGGGGTTGGGGGTTCCGGTTGTGGTGGTTTGGGGCCACCACCAGGACAAAACTTTGATGAGAAACTTCAAAAAGCACGAGTTGTGGTTTAGTGAACAGATTTATGCTTCACAATGACTGAACCCTCTCTGTGTGCATTCCTTTAGCTCCTCCCTCATGACAAAACTTTTTACAGTTTTACAAGCGCAATGAATGTTATTAGAGCTTGGCATGCGTTCCTGCAGGTCTAATGCGTTAGTTACTGAGAGTGTAGTGCAAAGCAAAGATATTTTTACTTTCACTCGTCATCTTGATGCCAGCTGTGTGTGGGGGGTGCATCTCATTAGCAGCATCACCGCAGTTAAACACCTGTCGTAATCTGTGACTTTCTCACCTTCTCTCAACAAGTTTAAAAATACAAACCATGCACACCTTATTTTCATCACGCACGCACGCACGCACGCACGCACGCACGCACGCACGCACACACACACACACACACACACACACACACACACACACACACACACACACACACACACACACACACACACACACAGACACACACACACACACACACACACACACACACACACACACACACACACACACACACACACACACACACACACACACACACACACACACACACACACACACACTGTGGAGCAGCACCTTAGCATGAGCAGTGTGACAGAGGAGATAATTGGGATGGGAGATGAATGGGGGGAGTGTGAAAGAGATGGAGAGTGAGAGAGAGAAGTTCTGCCACTGAACCCCACTGAACTTGTTAGCGGTAAGACAGTGTGTGAAAATGTGTGTGTGTTGGGGGGGGGGGGGGGGGGGGTGTTGCACAGTTGGGAGACGAGAACAGATTGAAATAGCATCCCGACGACTCTTTCGGAGGTGGTGTGTGTAATTGCTTCAGTTTGTTTGTCTGTCTCAGAACCTCCGCTCCTAAATTTCATTTTGGCTCGGTTCTCCTGACTTCTTTTTTTTTCTATCTCCCTGTTTGTCTCCCGAGGAGTAGAAAGTCGTTTCTTTGGAAGAATTGTGTGTGCGCGGTGGATCCTATTTCAGAGTTGATGGGTAAGGAGCATCCAGCAGTCAGTCATTCCGACAGCAGGGAGCGAGGGAGGAAAACATTCAAAAGAGCTCTTTTCCATTTCAGATTGTGAGTCTGTTGCATGGCTGCCATAAACAAAGCACACAGAGCTGCAGAGATACAGGCAGAGAAGGCAGAGGAACAGAAAAAAAGATGGATTTACAGATGATAGAAAATGTAGATGACAGATTGAGATGGATGGCGGGAAAAATAGAAAAAAGAAACACAGTGGTGGCATTCACAGACTGGCTGACCTTAACTGAAAGTGCTACAAAGTGTCAAATAGCCCGGCATGTCTGCGGCTGAACCCACAACAGGAGACAGAAGGGAAACATAGAGTCAAGACAGATACACATAAAAGGATAAGTCCTGTTTGTTACAACCTGGGTAATTGAGGCATATTTATTGATTATGATAAAATTGTATGCACACATCGCAAACCATCTGACAGGTTGTAAACTGACCTGTCGCCCGGGGGGAAATGTAATTGCTGTGCATCAGATTCACATAGGCAGGCCCCCTAATCAACCTGCACATCACAATCTTGCGCAAGATTGATTTTTTTTTTTGACTTTACAATGCATTTGTAATCTAGCCAACAAACAAATATGAGCATCACAGGAACACTTGGTTGCGGTTTTGTGCTTAAGACTTATACAACGCCACTACGAAAGTCTCCTCACCACCAGCTGCACCTTACATCTGCTGTGCATTAGCAGCGGTCAGTGGAAACTTTTAATATTCAATACTTTTCAATATAGAAAAAGACCCAAGTTGTAATAAACTCCCTCAAACCCAACTACTGCCCTTCTCTTTCTGTGCACCTGATGCCCTCGGACTTTTGTTCTTAGCCAACTTTTACCCCCCTCACTCCTTGACAGATCGTCAAAGTTGCCACGTGCTTTGTACCTTTGCTTTCAATGAACTCAAAGAGGTGATTTGTCCCATTCAGTGTCTTTCCAACTACTGCAAAAACACCACCAGTACTGAAAAAACAGAAGCAGCTTTGTCAATGGCAACGCTGGCTAGTTTCTTCCAAACTTTAACCTCATTCCTGCCTCCGCTACATCCCAACCTGCTAATCTTCAGTCAGCTAGCTTGCACTCTTCACCCTGCTGCCTGCCTGCCTACCTGTCTGGATCCTGTATTTCCTCAACCTCATGAATCTTCAGTGGCTGTCCCACTGTTATCTTTTGATGAGACTCGTCTTACTATTTTTACGGGGGACAGTAGAGCCATCAAAACATCAACCATAGCTTTGGCAGATCACTATATAAATGTCCTTGTAGTAGTTATGGGTGATGGTGTTGAAAGGCACTGACAAACCATGTCCTGCCATTATGAGTTATATGTTTTGTCTTGCAGTTAAACATCACCCTAGCTTTAATCAGCGAGAGTTATGTAGAGAGGGGGGGACACAGAGAAAGACAAACAGAGCTGTTGGCTTGTGTCCAGCTGTAGTATGGATCAGGCAAACTTAAGCGATTATACAACAACCACAATCCTCCGCTTTTCTATTCAACCACCGCCTCCAGGAAGCTCAGACAACAACGCCTTGAGAGAGAGAGGATGGGCTTGAAAATGGAATTTAATAGGATTTTTCTTTTTTTTGTCATCAAAACCGACGGAGGATTGGGAGCATTGTACAGACTGCAAACTGTGATAAGCACCCAGTGGTTCTGCTCTCAGTGTGGGTCTCCATGCTGCTGTGGAGCTACACACTGAGGCTCTGTGTATGTCCTCACAGCTGCATGGACACTCAGCACAATACCTCCGATTATTACATTAAAAAAGGAGAGAGATGAACGGTCAGAGCTTTGACAAGGCCTACAGATGATGCAGTCAATCCTCAACACCACCACTGTTAAAGAAACGTGAATTGCTCTAATGCAAAAGAAGCTGCAGCGTGTGCACACTGAACTCATGTGTGTATTATCCTTTTTGCAAACACCTAATACAATAATTGCCTTATGTCTGCTGATTACAGATGGTTATCATACTTGGCTGATATAACTGCAAGAAGGCAACATCCGCATCGTCAGGCATTTTCACACCTGCTGTTAGTTTGCTTTGTTTTTATTCAGGGGCTAAAATGATACAATTTTTCCCGTGGTTCATTTTTGTTCACGCGGAAACATTCAACAGCTGTCCAAAGTTGTCAACAATGAGAGAGCAAACTGTTCTCTTATTGGACACAAATCTTACCAGAAGAATTCTCCTCAGGCCAGATTTTCCTGGTTGTATCTAGGTGGCAACCCTACATTTTTGAAAACTCGCAAAAACTCGCTTGTGAGACTCACTTCCCAATCACCTATACTAACCTTAAGGATAATGTCTAACCTTAACCATTCAGGGATAATGCCTAACCTTAACCATTCAGGGATAATGCCTAACCTTAACCATTCAGGGATAATGCCTAACCTTAACCATTCAGGGATAATGTCTAACCTTAACCATTCAGGGATAATGTCTAACCTTAATCATTCAGGGATAATGTCTAACCTTAACCATTCAGGGATAATGTCTAACCTTAACCATTCAGGGATAATGTCTAACCTTAATCATTCAGGGATAATGTCTAACCTTAACCATTCAGGGATAATGTTTAACCTTAATCATTCAGGGATAATGTCTAACCTTAACCATCTGACCTTAACCATTCAGGGATAATGTCTAACCTTAACCATCTGACCTTAACCATTCAGGGATAATGTTTAGCCTTAACCATTTAGGGATAATGTCTAACCTTAACCATTCAGGGATAATGTCTAACCTTAACCATTCAGGGATAATGTTTAACCTTAACCATTTAGGGATAATGTCTAACCTTAACCATTCAGGGATAATGTTTAACCTTAACCATTCAGGGATAATGCCTAACCTTAACCATTCAGGGATAATGTCTAACCTTAACCATTCAGGGATAATGTCTAACCTTAATCATTCAGGGATAATGTCTAACCTTAACCATTCAGGGATAATGTCTAACCTTAACCATTCAGGGATAATGTCTAACCTTAATCATTCAGGGATAATGTCTAACCTTAACCATTCAGGGATAATGTTTAACCTTAATCATTCAGGGATAATGTCTAACCTTAACCATCTGACCTTAACCATTCAGGGATAATGTCTAACCTTAACCATCTGACCTTAACCATTCAGGGATAATGTTTAGCCTTAACCATTTAGGGATAATGTCTAACCTTAACCATTCAGGGATAATGTCTAACCTTAACCATTCAGGGATAATGTTTAACCTTAACCATTTAGGGATAATGTCTAACCTTAACCATTCAGGGATAATGTTTAACCTTAACCATTCAGGGATAATGCCTAACCTTAACCATTCAGGGATAATGCCTAACCTTAACCATTCAGGGATAATGCCTAACCTTAACCATTCAGGGATAATGTCTAACCTTAACCATTCAGGGATAATGTCTAACCTTAATCATTCAGGGATAATGTCTAACCTTAACCATTCAGGGATAATGTCTAACCTTAACCATTTAGGGATAATGTCTAACCTTAACCATTTAGGGATAATGTCTAACCTTAACCATTTAGGGATAATGTCTAACCTTAACCATTTAGGGATAATGTCTAACCTTAACCATTTAGGGATAATGTCTAACCTTAACCATTCGAGGAAAACCTCTAAACGTAACCCTTGAACCTTAACCATTCAAGGACAAGGCCTAACCTTAACCATCTTGCAAGACTCTCGCTTTCAAAGTTGTGACTCAGTTGTTAAAGTTGGTGGGTCGATTGCTTTTGCACTGCAAACGAAGTGCTCCAGGGATCAGTTGGAAGCGAGCCAAGACCACCCTTTCTAAGTGATCTCTGCTTGTTTTTTTCCCCCTTATCCGAATGTGTTTGCCGTGTTCATATATGCCCAAACGATCCGAACTTCAGATGAATGCCAGTATCCAGTAAAATCAACATACTGCTCTCTTATTGTCAATACTTAAATACAAATACTGTTTTCATTCAGTAATTATTTATAGTTGACTTTCCCTTTTTTTGTTATTATGTTTCAACAGTTTTATCCTGTTGCCTATTTTATATTCTGCTCTGTTTGTATCCGGGTGTTGTTTTGGCCTCTAGCAGCTCCTGTTCTCAGTGTGCAGACAATAATCACAGAGATTATCGTGATACTGAAGGAAAATCTGATTAGTCAAATGCATGACCTGAAGTTACAAGGAGCAACTTGTTTTCTATGATTTCCAACAGATTTATGGATGCGTGTCTTCCATTTACATTTGAGAGAACGAACTGAGATAGCAGTGTGTGTATAACCTCTTCTGATTTGACTGTATTATAACAAATTATGAGGGGAAGTGGTGCGACATTTGCAGAAAACTGTGTTAATCAGACGATGAGGGAAAAAAAACCTCTGGTATATCCGAGTCCCTGGAGTTCAACACTCACACAGGACATTCACACAGTGACACAGCTGCACAAATCAGCTACAGCAGTGGTTTGATGAATGAATGAATCTCTAAGTGACCTTTAAAATCAGTGCTGGAATCTGGAGCATACAATGCTGTTGGGGGTGTGTCAGGGTGCAAAGAGACTTACTGTTCATTTACGACAAAGATGCAGTTGTCTTGGGAGGGGACGCCTGACACCGGGTGCTTACAGGTCACCTTTCGCTCATTGTGACTGCAGGAAGAGACAGAGTAAGACAGGAAAAGAGAGAGAGAGAGAGAGAGAGAGAGAGAGAGAGGGAGAGAGAGGGTTTGATAAATGCAACAGCCACAACAATTTAAACATGTAAAAAGAGGCATAATTCACACAAAATTAAATACAATCAGCTGAAAAAGTAGCATCTCTTCGTCAATAACACACATAAAAACTGGCCAAGTTGGATCACACTACACACACACTCATTCACACACCTGGAGCAGTGGGTGACGCTAAACTTCAGCATAATGTCCTGATTGGGAAAAAAAAAGTTATTGCAGATGATCCCTTCCAAAATAAAAAAGTACAGAGTTCACAAGTTAAAAAAAAGAACTTCCAGTGTATCCAGTCCACAGCACACTGAGGAAGTAGTGTGAGCAACTCCCGCATACAACAGTGAACTGATTCTCTCTCTCTCTCTCTCTCTCTCTCTCTCTCTCTCTCCTCATCATGTTCTCTCGCCTTAACCCTTTGGATTTCTGCAATGCAACTTTTAAGCCCAATTTTAATCATTTACCGTATTGTACCGAATATAAGACAGTATCTTTTGCCTGGAAATCCACCTGAAAAAGGCGGTTCGTGATATTTTCGGAGTCTAGATTTTAAAGGCCAAGTAAGTGCTTCAATAGACACAGTCACGTAATTTCTTCTGAAATGTTTGAATCATTTTCTAAGTTGGTTCTAATTTAACACTGAAAGTCTATCATTATAGCGATGGCACACTCCAAAGGCCTTCACAACAAATCACCGTGACGTTGCAGTAACAACAACAATCACTTCTAGGTAGAGAACTGGTGGTTGATTCACATTACGATGAAACGCAATGACCACGTTCAAATGAGTTTGAGCACTGATGTTTTCGCCGCAACGCCTGATTTGGTGAGAATGCAGCCTAAATGTGGAAAATATAGCCCAGTATTCTAGGAATTGTCCATATTGAATGGTTTGCATTGCATAACCGTAACCAGTCATCCCCTTACCTTAACCACTTGTTTTAACCAAAGTTTATTTACAATAACATACAGTACAACCGTACAATAGGTGCTCTGTGCAGACATTGGAGAAAATGAGATAAAAAACTGTCAATAAATGTAAGTTATGTCTGTTGTCATTTTAACCACAACTGTAGCTTTTTAAGATAACCAAACTCCGTTGTCTGACCTTTATGATGTTTCCGCTGTGTTTATTTTGTGCAATGTGTTGATTTGCTAGTATCTTTGATAAACCAAATCTGTTGGTACCAACAGCGACATCTCAACACTGGTCAGACTAACTGTAACTCCAACCTAATGTTAGTTGAAGTGTTGCTATTACAGAACACATTTGTCCTCAGAAATCACATTTTTTAAAACAGTTCAAACACAGGCTTAAAGTGAAGGGTTCTGGCCAAACCGACACATTTGCACATTTCAAAATGCTCAAACACTCGAACAACGCTCACAAACCCTGACCTGCAGCGCTCAGACTTTTTTATGAAGCCCTGTTCAAATACTTTTTAAAAAGAGACCTTTTCTTTCTTTCTGTGCCCACAAACTGTTTGCTCAGCGCTGTTAAATTGTGTGAACAGTAGAGCCAGATCAAAATATCTGATATCAGCCTATCACAGACATATCAGTATCATTGTATAGGTGAACAGCGTACAGGACGCATTAATTTCTCCTTCATATGATCATATTTTGCGTGTTTACTTCCTCTCACTGTTACTTTACTTCTCTCTTTTGTTCCTTTTTCCTGTATTATCGCTCTCATGTTCTCTCCATATGCTGTTTCTCTCTCAGCAATATGCTGCTGACTTGTTCACCTCCCTCTCACAACAGGAGAGTAGTTTTTTTTCTTTGTTATTGACCCTGAAAACACGATGAAGATCATTATATAATGAAGCCAGGAGGAAAGTTTGTAACATAGAGCAGCCAAACTAAAACTCCCCCTGATCTTCGTCTAATCATTTAGATAACCTTTACTGCCACTAATGAGAGAATTAGTGCTCTCAAAATCACACACACACACACACACACACACACACACACACACACACACACACACACACACACACACACACACACACACACACACACACACACACACACACACACACACACACACACACACACACACACACACACACACACACACACACACACACACACACACACACACACACACACACACACACACACACAGAGCTCGGTGCTACAAATGCAGACAGACAAACACCAATACACAGCCAAAACTTATTGGCTAAAAAACACATCATTACACTCTTACTTACAAATGTGACCTTATTAATCGAAAACACGATTACGTTTTTGAACACATTTCTGCAGCAGATTCTTCAAATGAAACAATAGAATACGTTTTATCTTCCAAACACTGGGCTGCGAGTGGGGCTGCACAATTAATGGAATATTAATCACGATCGTGATTTTGTCTCCCTTCAATGAAATGAACATGATCGACTGCGATATTGAGGTTTAAAACGCTCATAGAAAACACTGCTGAATATCAAATCAAGTGCCTCCGAAAGAAACAGCCAGCCACCAGTGGGGGGCAATCCAGATGTGTGGCTTCACTTTTGGGGAACTGCTGAGCGCCAGATCACCCTGCAGAAGCAGCCTGTTAAAGAACCTTCCTGAACGTTGCAGCTGCTCCAGAATAGAGTAGTACTATACAACAGAGAGCGGACACGCAAAACCAAAACCACAACCAAAATCAAAATCAACTGTCTGGAGCAGAAGACAATTTAATTTATATTCTGCTTCTATAAGATGCATTGTTGTCTTATTTTGATGTAAAGATTTGTACATGACATGAAAGCAGAGATCTGTTTATTTGAATGTAAAGAGTGAAATGGAAACATTGTGTGCTTAAAATCAATGAATAATCACAAAAAATAGTCATGATCTCAATATCGGTCAACATAATCATGATTATCATTTTTGCCATAACCCAAGCCGTAGTTTTGAGGCACTTTTAGTGAAGGAGCCGGTCAGAATTAAAGGATCACATTATGCACAGTACAGACATTTCCTGTACTGTTCATTAGAAAAAGGAATTGCTGGGAAACCAAGAATTCAAGCGTCACCTTAAAAAATAATTTTTTGTGTTATCAGAGTTTGATCCAATAAGACGTGTAAAGTGTCAAATAGCTGCCTCAGTAATCTGCACGGTGAGTCACCACATCAGCTTGAGAATGATTTTAATGCAATACAATCATGGGCCCCAAAACACAAAAGTCCCGTGAGGAAATTGCAGCATTGAGTCCTCTACAGTCAACCAGTTTGAATGATCTAAAAATGTAGATCATTAATATTCATAACAGCCAAACAAAAAGGTGAGTAGGCTGACACTTGGGTGAGGATCTTTAAATAAACCCAGTAGGCTCTCCGGGGGGTCAGCATGTGTTGGCAGCAGATGGAGGCAGAGCGTGTTTTTAAACCTACATCTGGGGACGCCAGATGTGGCCCAGCCGAAGGGAGTCAGGGAGGGTAGGGGGGTCCTCCTGGATCTAATCTAGCCAGCCATGCAACACTGTAGCTGGGATTGCTCTGCTATTTCAATCATCTGCATCTGGAGGAGAGCCAGGCCAGAGAGATGCAAAGGCCAGCCGGCATGATCAAGAACAGTAGGCTTTTATTTTGAAGAGCTGCTAGAATGCTTCCCCACTGACCATCTTAGGGAAGCAGCTGTGAGCTGCACTTTATCGGAGGTAGGCAGGGAAGTTAACATTTGTGTTGACAATAAGCCACACAGACATTTATGAGGAGATGTGTTCTCCATTTCAGTTTTCCACTGCAGATGAAAAGAAGCACACACCCGCTTCTCGAAACTCTGTCTCATTCAGAAAGTCCCCAACGGGGTTCTGTGTCCGTCAGACAGTCTGAAGGAGTTTACCACCATATCGTCATGCACAGCAGAATATAGGACAGGTGGAGTTTTCCCCCTGAAATATTACAACTTTATTCCTCTCAGAGAATACAGATATGAGGAAATGTGCAGTAGGTGTTGAACATGAGCAGAAACCTCGCTAAAACACATCTGGGCTATTAAAGTCCAGAGGCTGTATTCACCAAACATTTTATCTCAGCGCTAAGAGTTCTCCTAAGGAGCACTAAAAGGTCTTAGTTAAGGGTAATTTCTTCAAACCTTTTCCCAAAGCCTGTGAGACCAACTTTTACTTTGGAGAGGAGAGACTCCTGAGCTAAGACCAGGGGGTGGGGTTGACCTTGTTGCTATGGATGACATCATGTTCATAGCTTCTATGCCCACAGTGATTGGCTGAGAGGGAATGAGTCCCTAAGAGTGAGTTTATGGTAGAATCACTGGGAAATAGCCTGTTATGTGCAAATAAAGATTTATAAATAAAAATGAATTGCGTGTCTCTGATTTAATACTTATTTATTGACTTGTCTGCCAGGTAGGCCTACTGACATGTCTGACAGCTCATTAGACAAGCAGTGGATACGTAGGCTGATATAAGAAGCATTTTAATTATAGGGCTAGAATAACCATGGCTGATACAAACACATCCGCTTCGCCAAAACGGAAGAGAAAACCAAACTGGACCAATGACCAACTCCTACTCCTCGGTCAACATGTGGATGAAAGTAAAGATGTTGTCAAAGGAAAGTTTGGAGTTGGGATCTCTACAAAAACAAAAAAGAAGCATGGCAAACTATTTGCATGCATGTCAATGCTGCCTTCCCTCTCCTGCAGCTGCATTTTACCGAGGAGAGTTGTAGCCACTTTAATCTGCAGTGATATTGGGTGTTTTAAAAAATGATTGGTTGGTGATGTGATGGCATCCAAGTCTACCACGTTCAGAATGCCATCTCCATTAAGGCGATACCTTTTGAAAAGCTCACTATCATTTAATCGTTTCAAAATGTTGACTGCAGCAGCCATGGGAGGTCGCTCCTGATTTACTCTGAGTGACATCGGAGTCCACCAGAGAACTCCTAAGTTTTTTATAGATTTAGGAGCTACTTTTAACACTACAATGCTTTGTGATCTACATTTATTATTTAGTTCTTAAATTAGGAGTGAAATGCCCCAAAAGCCACAAAGACTTGGAAACCATGCTTCCATGTATGCCGGATCAGCAGGGATAACACGAAAATGAGAAAAATAGAGAATAAATATTTGAAAGCAATACAAAGTGGCTGACAGCCTTATTATGTTCTATTATATTTTCACAACTGTGATTTCCTTTACATTAATAGAGACGTTTCCACCAAAAAATGATGCAGAAATAGTCCGTCTTGTACAGTTAATTACAGACTTTTGACTCAAAATAATAAAGAAAGAACCATCTGTCACATCTTGTGATACATTAATCTTTTAAAAAAAATAAAACACGAGTACAGTAGAAGGAGCAGAAACATGCCTCTGATAATGACGCCGAAGGAGCAGCGCATCATAAAAATATGACAAGCTGTGAATAAACCTTCAGGGCAACTTTCCACAGGCTTTCAGGCTCAAACTTAAAGCAGCATTCTAAACCAGAAGCATGATTACACTCAGTCTCGGCACGCAGCCAGACAAATCACAGCGATGCGTCGTGAGTGGACTCCATGCGAGCTTCAATTTGAACTACAGTCACATCCCTGACGCTTCCCCGCAAGGCTGACATCGCTCCGACGAGACAACAGTCACCTTGAGTCATCGTAAAAAAAAGAAGAGGCAGGGACAGGCTCATATTCTCATTATCATAAGACAAATATTGAAACATGAACAGCTACAGGCAGCACTGACAGAACACACAATCAAGAGTTTAGTTTCATAACCACACACATTAATTAATGCAACGTCATGCTTATTGCTTACCAGCCAATAAACTCAGGTAAAAGTGCGACACTGGTTTGACATAAGAAATAGTTTTTATGACTGATGAATAAATTAATATGCACGTTGCACGCACTGATGTTGCTGCTGCGCACAAGCAGGACTTAGGCTGATTAGTTTTATACAATTTAATTATGGCTCCTTTAAATAATGTCCTTTGCATGACTTTTCCTCAACCCACAAAACAAAGTGCAAGCAGCCCTCTGAGGTTAGCTAAATCATTTGAACCTTTTCATGAAAAGGTTGAAGTCACAATAAGTCAGCGCTTATTGTAGTAAACAAAAATTACTCAAAATGATCAGCATTTTGAACGTATAAACCACCACCACCGCCACCCCTTGATCATATACTTCTACTGTCATAAATAACATTTTCTCTCATTTAGAAAAAAAACATTTGTATACCATGTGGCCATCGTATAAGTTCTATTATCATGCAAATCAACCAGTTGGAAGTGTTCCAAGAAAGACACAAAAGTTCAAATCACTAAGTCAAAATCCCAAATTGTGTTTCCAAAAACTCATCTCTCTACAAGTGAAGCACAACACATGGGACTCAGTATGAAGCGTTTCCGTGTTTATGTAGGGTTTTTGACTGAAATGATGTAATTTCACATCATTTTGGAACAGTATTAATACTTTACGCCCAAAAAGCTTAAAGACAAAACTTGCTATACTTGAATAATCATTGTATTATTTGCACATGTCACAGATTACATTGGATTATTTCATTCTGCATTCACAAATTCACATTCTGTAAATCAAAAGAGCCAATTCGGAAAACCTTTTAAACAATACTGAATTCATTACATTTATTACTACTACTACTACTACTGTTGCTACTGACACTAAAAGGTCTCAGGTCGCTGCACCGGCTATCTGTTCCACCTCAGCAAGAGGCCGAAGACCTTCTTGCTGTTATTTCAGGAAAATTAGGCTGTTTTAAAAGGAACAGGCCATCAGTTTGTAATTAAGGGTAATTAAATGTAGCAGAGAAAATGAAGAGATACAGGGAGGCAAGAGAGAAGAAGAGAGGAGGTGAGAAACAAACTGTAAATGATGGAGGCCAAGACGGAGAAACCAAAAAAATTACTGGAATAAACAAAGACAACAGAGTGCCAATTCACAGCAGCCTCCTGGTTTGGCTCCAACAACTTCCAATTAATATGTAATCTCATAAAAAAACATGTACGATGACTGAGTGAATGGGAAGTTTTACAGTGTACACCTTCTACAAACCACACATACGTTGAATCTCAATGTTTCTGAAGAAAAACTCGTAACGTTTCTTAGGTTTAGGCACCAAAACTACATGGTTAGGTTTAGGAACCATATCTGTTTCACTTTCTCACAGTACAGGACATCTCTGGGATGAAAGTCCAGTGTGTTAACTCAACCATCCACCCAACCTCCTCCCTAAGCGGAGTTTAACTATGTTCGACTACTGTATGTCACCTGACTTCCAAAGAACTTGCTGTCAGTTGAAAGCCTGGTGTGTATCAATGTTTGCAAAAAGTGCAAAGCCAACATTTCTTTCTGGTGACCATGCTCCAAAATGTCATAAAAAAAATGACATTTCGAGTTACTCAGCCACCCAATAATTCTCTCACTTTCTCCAATGTCTGCACAGAGCACCTATTGTACTTTTGTATGTTATTGTAACTTCAGTTCAAGCTTCGGTTAAAACAAGTGGTGAAGGTAAGGGAAAGACTGGTTACAGTCATGCTATGCAGATAATTCAATATGGACAATTCCTAGAATACTGGCCTACATTTTCAATATTTAGGTTGCATTCACACCAAATCCAGCGTTGCGGCGAAAACATCAGTGCTCAAACTCGTTTGAACTTAGGTATTGCGTTTAAGGTCTTTCCAGTTCTCCTAATACACTGTACAGCAGGGCTGCCCAAACCTGCTCCTGGAGGGCCAATGTCCTGCATGTTTTAGGTTTCTCTCTGCTCCAACACAACTTAATCTAATGATGTGCTCCTTATCAAGCAGCTGAAGCTTGTCACAGGTTTAAAAATCGTTAGACCCAAGTGTGTAAGAGCAGAGAGAAACCTAAAACATGCAGGACAGTGGCCCTCCAGGAGCAGGATTGGGCAGCCCTGCTGTAGAGGCTCTTAAGATGTCCTTCTTATCCCGAGTGAATTAGACTGACTTGAACAATAGAATATGCTAAATAACCCATAATACTAAAACCATTGTAAGTGCAAATGTCAAAGCCATTATACGGTGATAGCCGACGAAGATGTGGTATAAAAATGAAAGAAATATGAGCAGAAAGGACCCGTGTGTTCCAGCAATTTAATTCTTTTAATGCATCCTTTGAGCTCAGTCACAGTGAGAGGAACACTTTCTAGTCAACCATTTGGAAGCCTGGAAAAAAGTGCATCCTACACAGCATGCAACACTAACTGGCACAGAGCTGACATTTTAATGTACAATCTCTCCGTACACCCTGTACACATGACGCAGCACCAAACATATACCCCTGCACACACATGCATGCATGCACGCGCACACGCACGCACACAAAGACAATACTCAGCTCCGTCCATGTGAAATGCCAGCTAATGTTTAATGTCATTAGACCTCAATGTGCTCCGCTTTAAATGCCAGATGTGTGTGTGTGTGTGTGTGTGTGTGTGTGAGAACATCCACAGCCTGACCACAGCTCTCCTCACCTCCCTGCAGAGCAGCTGCCATTCACCGTCTCTCCCTCTGGCCAGGCCACTAACCTTTCAGAAAAGGCCACCAGCAATGACAGCCTGCCCCCACCCTTTCCTCTCTGCATCCCTCCATTTCTTTTTCTTTCCACCCCTCCTTTTTGGTTTCCCCACTGCTTTCTTTGTTCTTGCTGCGCCCTCCCCGACCTTTTCCGTTTCATTTTCTCCTCTACCGTCTCATTGAGGTCTCTCTCTCTGCAAGCCCTTCATCTGGTTCTCTCCATCCCCTCTGACCTTTTCACTTCTCTCTGCTTTTTCCTCCTCGCTCGGCAGTAACCAGAGCACAAATGTTTTACGCCTCTTCTAAAGACAAATCTGGCGAAGACCGTGAACAAGCCATCATTGGCAGTGGCATCTCCATCTAGTATGCGTGCGATTGAATGGGAGCTGTCATTATAATTGTACCTTTTCTACTTTTACCTGTACTTATAATGCAGCATTACTTTTGAAAACAATGTCTAGGGAGTCGGGAAAATGCGAACTACAAAATACTTTACCTCATGAAGAGTGCTTGTAATTATTTACCTTCATCGCTGATTAACTCAGCTACTTGACGTTTACATTGTGGTCATTAGGTTGCCCTAGTTAGACTAACCTACGTTATGATTCACAATAACACTTGAGTTAATTAACTGTGTGTGACCATGGCAGCCTTGATAGAGGCGTCTAACGTGAGCTAGCTAAGCAGTGTTAGCTTAGCTGTCATTACTTTTTCTCACTGTGTTAAGCTAAGCAGCCACATGGTATTCATTGTGAGATTGACGATTGTTAACCAAAACTCTGCCTGCTGTTGGGAACAAGTCCCTTCTGTTAATATTCTTGATCCACTTCTGGCAAACATCTGCAGGCCCAGGGAATCGATGTAGACCGCACGGCCTCAGACCGGGGCACTCTTCATGAGGTAAAGGTTTGTTTAGTTCGCATTCAGATTTTTTCCAAAGTTAAAGTTTCCCACTGATGTTGGAGCAGCAGAGAATTCCACAGGTTCTTCCCGACTTCCTAGACATCGTTGTCAAACGTAATGCTGCATAAAAAGTGCATTCAAAAGAAAAAAAAAAGGTCAATTTCTTATGACAGCTCCCATTAAATTGCATGCATACTGGAGGGAGACGCAACCGCGGTAATGGCGGCGCCGCTAGATTGCGAAACACACAAATGGCTCGCCTGATTGTCTATATAGAGGAGAGACACACTACATTCAATCAAAGGCTAAATAATAACGCTAAAACCTAAAGAGGAAGATGCAGGTTGATTGATTTACTATATTCCAACTGAACCTTTTCTGAAGATGACTGTTTGAAAAGTTAATGCAAGATTTAATATGTTAGAAGCTGAATATTGTAGAGCTTAAAATGCTGCTGCTGTAACCGCCTGTACTGGCCTGCAGCTTGTGATGGAGATTCAGATATGATGGAGGTCATGTTACAAAGCATGGTGAACCATGTTCAGGATTCGTATAATTCTCTGCTGTGCACATCTAGGCCTGGAGGGAGAAGCACAATACAAGGAGTGGCTGGAACTAGGGTTGGGGGATATATATTGCCAAAATGATATAAACAGCTTTACAGTTATATTTGGTCCTTTCCACTAAAGTTCTTAATAAAATTAATAAATACTCTAACTACTACTACATGCTTTTCATTAGCAAGTGTATACAAAAATAGGCTTCATCATGCACTTATTTCATATAGACCAGCGGTCGGCAACCTTTTGCGGAAATATTAAGCCTGTTATTGTCTACCAATGCAGGTCAGACATTGTTATTAATTTCCCAACTTTCGCTGCATACAGTGAAGAAGAAAATGAGCACTACCCAATCACAGGCAGAGTTGGGCACGTCTTCATGGAATGCTAATGGGGAAAAAGTCAATCAAAATAACGCAAATAACAGGTTGTGCACCTGCCAATGGCTTTGAAAGAGCCCTACGCTGTAACATTTCTAAAAAAACTCTCTTGCACGTTTATTTATAGTGCCATTGGTTAAGCTACAATGTGCCGATGGTGGGACCCATGTCTAAGGTTGCTGACCCCTGATATAGACTATTTATTTATTGAATTACTAAAAAACAACATGCTGTATTAAATATGTCTTTTTCAAGAAACAAGATTACATAGGCGCCCAGCCCCAGCAGGAACCAGGTACAACGCAATCTCTGAACCCATCGGCTCAGTCTGACAATGACAATAAGTCTCTCTGAGCAACGACAGGTATTTTTGAAAATCTGGGTTAAGAGATGACATCTCTATAAAGAGATATCCGTCCATGACTGCAGATAAAAAGATGTAAAAAAGCTAATGGAAAACTAAATTGTCGTCAGATGAGAGCCGGTTGGTTCTGTTTTGCATTTTTCGGACGATGTGTTCTGCCTCTTTTTATCCACACATGGACTGTTTACCTGCATGCAATGAAAGCATGCTCAAACGTGATTGGAGAATTTAAAAAATGGAAACAAGAATGCTTCTGATACATAAATCCTATCCTGTTGCCTACAGATTCTGCATTCATATGCACATACAGTACCTGTTAACAGAGGATGGTTACAACGTACTGTGTACAGTATGTGACGTATAAAATATAGCCCAGTGTAATAAAGTAGAGCTGCTCTGGAAGGTAATCTTAGCCTGACAAGGTTCAGCGTGTAATGATGATAGTTTACTGTGAATATCTGCTCATGGTGCACCATGCACTGTACAAACTCCTGCTCAACAGTCCTAAACAGCTCCACCTAAGGCCCCAACTGGGCTTGTCGAGTCAATGTGCTGTTCCATCCAGTTCCACTCACACAAAGCCGCCTGGACGAGCGTGCCAACACATTGAAGCAGCAACAAGCCAAAGCTCCTTTCCTACACTGAGACCCAGCAGCACAACAAATCTTCTTTGTTGCTCAATCAGAAAGCAATTCCTCTCTAACATTATTACTGGGGGGAAAAGTCCTAATCAGGTTTACTGAGAGACATGCTGTGCTGTTGGACAAGTATGTTTACCTGTCTGAGCTGTGTGCATGAATATCAATAAGATGCAGCCATGCAGAGTGATTCAATTTGAATTCATGCTAATTTATTAAACTCACAGACACCTGCCAGGTTGCCCAACACTTATAGAACAAGTACCTAACTAAAGGTTCTTTATGAAAATGTACAAGGAAGACCAGACAGTTATTTATCTTCCTCAAAGTAATGAAGCTCCTTTCTAACAGCCTTGACCTGTTGTACTCAAAGCTAGAATATGCTGATACACATTTACATAGGTACAAGCCTGAACATTAGCTTTACACTAACTCATTTTGTTCAATATTGTTTATGGTGCCATAAAAAACAAATACATGTACATTAATAGTTATTTGTTATATAACAATACAATCAGAATCATCCTATTTTAGGATATTTTAGCAATAGTTTTGGTTTTATGGCATTGATTCCCCTTTCCCGTTGATCTTGAGCTATGTTGTCGCATAAAGTGCCAAAGAAATTATCTTTAAACAAAAAGCTCTGAAGAACAGACTGACCCCATGTATGTTTAAAGAAACCTGGATACAGCGTGCAATGGGGAGCTACGTTCATTCCTATGAAAGTTGCTCAGTAGCGCACAAAGCCAAAAAGGTTCTACCACCACGTCTGAAAAACCATGACAAACGGCACTACTTCCGTATTATGGGGCAGACTTCTACTGGCTGAGCTGGCAAGTTCTGGTTAGTTCCCTTTCAGCACTCCAGCTAACCTGAATGGGGATTAAATGACTTAATCTTGCAGCTCTACTGGACTTTTAAAATGCTATCAGACCAAATTAATCAAGTGCTCACATGAGTTATTTTGGCACAGTATGATGTCACAGCACAGTTGTAACTTAGACTAGGGTTAAGGCAATATTGAAATTCCCCTAAAGACAATATTGCTTTAAAAAAAAAAAATATATATATATATTATCGCCCAAGAAAAGTTAAATAGGTAGGTACACATGGATATAAATATCTATGGAAATGAGAGGAATGCTGCAATATCATAACATGTCACAAAGTGGCCACATTGTATAGGCAGTAAACTCTATTTTACAGGAGGACATCAAGTCATATCAATCTATATAGAATTTTGTGCCACCCCTAAATATATATGTATATGTATAGAATTACGATAACACAGGCCAACAATTTATCCATAACCTACAAGTTTGGATTTACTGTTCATCGGACCACAGCTGGCGAAAGCACCCTTGTGCTACTACTGCTCAATCAGTGTTGTATGAAAACAGTAAAAGCACAGAGAAAAGCAAGTTAACTAATTAGCTGGCTTGTTAGCTAGATTGCTACCTTTGCCATGCTTTAATGCTACACTAGTAACAATGAGGCACTCATGAAAAATAATAATAGAGTTAAAAAAATCGAATTTCCCCGTTGCGGGACTTATAAAGGAATTCTTCTTCTTCTTTAGCAGCGGGCTAACAAAGTCAGGAGCAGGGCTCACTCCACAGTAAACACACCAGGGCACCGGCCTTACATTAACGTTCATCACTTCCAGCGATCTTCACGGAGAACAATTAGGGCAAAACTGCATCTCCGATCTGTTTTAACTCAATATTATCTGGTTTAGCTCAGCTAAAATCCACAAATCTGTCAGCACAGCAGAGTGTCAATCCCTACCAAGTCGGCTTCTAACCGGTAGGCTACGGTCAACATTATCTTCACCTGTTCAACTGACTTTTATTTTAGATAACAGACACTCGAATGTCCTGCAGTTATTACAGACATGAACTAAACACAGACAGCCTCGTTCATGGAGTCATGTCTGTAGACTGAATAAAGGGGAAACACTGAGGAGAGAGACTGAATATAGCACGACATTCATTAATGGTGCTGCATAATTGAATAATGTTCCGTTATCATGGATGCGTGAGGACTATTATCGTGGTCAACCAATATCGCGTTGAACGTTGCACCTCATCTTGAGACCATTCCTTGCAATAATCAGCGAGCTTTCCTCACTTTGGCATTTTGTCATCATTAACTTTCACTTTCTTTCTGAGAAATAATGAAAAGACTTGCGTTAGGTATGAAACCAGAGCCAGGAGGCCATTAGCTTACATAGCAGGCTGGAATCAGAAGTCCAAAGTTAATTAAAAATATCAACCCTAAAGCTAATTTTTTAATACTTTGCTTAGACGTTTTTAAGTAACCTAGTCGTAAGCAGCTGAATTTCATTGTTGGATCATCCTCTGTGCTATGCAACCAGTGGAATTTAGAGAATAACACTTTCTCATGCCATCCCCTTGTGTTTCCTGTGCTACACAATGCACTCAACTCACTCAATCCCTCACATTGCTATCACACTCCTGTATTAGGACCCGTGTTGCTATTGGTAACTGCGACAGATGGGTGATGGGATTGTGATTGTGATGAAAGTCCCTGGAGTTGAGCGCTATCAGCCAGTAGAGGATTCGACCAAAGAGACAATCCAAAGAAATCTCTCCTTCTGTCCTTGTATCCCCTCTTCTATATTTCCTCTTCACCTATCACCACCATCATCAGCATGTTCACAGCTAGCCTTGACGCCCACAGCCTCTTATAAAGAGCTGCATAAAGAGGCCAGTGATATCCTCCTCCTCCTGGCCTTTAGCCAGACATAACCCACTCATTTACACTTCCATAATGTAAGTGTTTGGCTGACAAGTAACGTCCAATGAGGGCAGTAGTAGAATACTCCAACAACTGCATTAACTGTCCATTACAGGATGAAGTCATACATTATGTACAAAACACTTGAACTCTGCTCATACCAGGGGCTCATAATGACATATATGTTTATGTTATTCACATTTAAGATGTGTCATTTTCACATGTTACTTTGTACTTTTTGAGATGATGGTGAAAGTACTGATATTTGTCTAAGGTACCACTAAATCTATTGATTATTGCTGTGGGATTTAATGATTGATTGAATAATCATAGTGACTGTTAATGTTTAAAATGCTATGTTTCGAAAACACACACTACAACACATTACATTGGGTATAGCCTGCCGCCTATACAAGGTATTCCAGACGTTCTTCTCACCAGCAACGTTTCCCAGCTCTTCCTGGGGAACCCCACGTTTTTCCAGGTCAGAAGAGAAATATATCTCTCTAGCTTGTTCTGGGTCTACCCAAGGGCCTCGTACCAGTTGGACATGCCTGGAAAAACCTCTAACGGGAGACGCCCAGGAAGATCCGGATCAGATGTTGAACCATCTCAACTTGCCCCATTTGACGCAAAGAAGCAGCGGCTCTACTCCAAGCTTCCTCCACATGTCTGAGCTCCTCACCCTGTCTATACGACTAAACCCAGCAGCCCTATGGAGGGGAAACTCTTTATGGTTGCTTGTTTCCACAATCTCATTATTTCGGTCACTAACAAAAGCTTGTGTTTAGCCCCCACTCATGAACAAGACCCTGAGATCCTTGAACTCCTTAACTTGGGGCAATATCTCACCAACCATCTGGGATATTAAAAGGTTTTTAGCATATAAATTGGAAAAACAGCTGCAAAATAATCACTAGATTTTCCAAGAATCCAATTTAGTATTAGGCACATTAAATTGAAAAAAGGGGGGAAGTTGTTAATTGCAATGGAAAGCAGGGAGGGACTTTAGTTTTTTACCTAGGCCGAAAAAGAAAAGTACTGGTACATGATGCAAGAGATTGTGTGACTCTAATGAGGTTAATTACAATTACAGTCTGCTAGTTATTTTAGGAATCCAACAAGGATAAATATGTGAATTCTAGAAATGAAGAAAACCTTTGTTGGGAAATTGCTTCATCCAGCCTGATCAAAAGCAACGTCCATCATATATGCAGTGACTTACAAACATATAAAGACTTATAGACTCTCTTTCTGTCAATAGATTGATAATTCACTATGAATACTATACTTTTTTTTGGAGTTAGTCAAATGAAAAAGTTACTTCCAGTGTGCAAGTACAGTCCAAAAGAAAACAAACACACAATGACTACCATTAACATGACTTCATCAGAGATCTGGGAACACAGTGATGTTATTACAATGACATCTAATAGTAATAATTCCTTGATAGCTTTCAGCTATTTTGACAGTGTGAAAGATATCACATGAATGTAACGCAACAGACAGTTTGGAAAATTGTTTTCCTAGTAAATTTGGGCAACCTGGCAGACAGTTTACAACACAGCGGAATGCCTCACCTGCCAGACTTCTCTTGAGTAAAATCACCCTGTTCCCTGATTTCAGAGTTATATCATTACTGACAGAAATTCACAAAAATAAGATGCAACTTTTATGAAACTGTAATTTCACTTCAAGAGAATTGTGATGTGCCAGCAATCTTGTCCATTTCACTAACACAGTTCACTAACTGTGATATATCGATGTGTAAAAACGATGCATGCAGCATCTTTGATTCCACCCGGGAGCGAGAGAAAGGAATGTGAAGTCAAGAGGCACTCTCCTGCAAGATGTGAGCATCTATACATTATGGACTGCATGCACATATAGGCCACTGCTTTGTGGGTTTCTATGCACAAATAAGCAGTGACACAAACAGGTCAGATGGTAACTGCACTGCATTGCTACATTGAGCCACAGTGAAATTGAAATTTTCCACTCAATTTGCAACAAAGTCTGGTTTCAAAGAGACATAAAAATAAAGTAATTTGCTGTTAGTCACGCTCCAAAATTGTTCTCGAGTCAGTCAGATCACCTTGTTTACCAAAAATTCAGCAACAATGGTCTTCAGGGCAGAAACAGCACGTTATTATGTCGGCGTGATGGAGATGCTTTCTGTTCTCTCTGGCTGTGTATCAGTGGCAAAAGCGTCCACAGTGTCCATCAGCTAAACCTCCCCATCCTTTACCCCCCTGACTGTTCTCACAGCCATTATGAGTTATCAGGATCGATCAGCCGTCCTGTGTCTCAATAGGAAACCAGATAGATAGTATGTACAGTATATACATGTATGTAGGGAGACAAATAGATCTGTTTTCATGTCCAGTATGGGTAGACAAATCACAGCGTCTTATCTCATAGATAGAAAGTAGAAACATTTGTAATTTTCTACCCATAAAAGATAAAAAATAGAAACAAATCCTATATGTAATATATAAACAGACCCTGTGATTTTAGATCTGATAATAAATAGAAAAAGAGAGACAGTTTGACAGACCAAGCCCAATAGTTACAAATAGGACCTAAATAGGACATACATTGGGATCTTATATTCCAAATAAATAAATAACTAATAGAAAGATTTTCTTCAACTAATGAAAAGAACATTTAATTTCAGATGATGCACATCTAATAAAAAGGAAATATGTAATGCGGTATATTTAACCTTCATACCGTATATGTTTCCTTTCAGAAATGCACGCCCACGTCCATTGAAGCCTAAAATCCATCATTAGTTACGTCTGATGCTAATGCCCGTAGATAAACAAACGTGGCTGCGATTGAGTTTCACATTGAGATTTTCAGCCTAAACACAGCGGGTTGAGCAGCAGTAATGACTGCTGAGGAAAATCAGCCAGCTGAAACAGCACACAAACAGCTCAGAGCCATGGTGAAGCAGCTCATTTTATTTTGCACACATTTTGGAAAGAAAGCCTTGGCAACAGCATGTGTGAATGGTACACCGCAATCACCACTGCCAATAAATAACCTCTCAGCATATGCCACACTGTACGCCATATTTCACAGTCTCTGCGTTCCAGGAAAAAAAAAAAGCACACTTCACGCAACAAAAAAACACAACAGAGTTAAAGTCCACAGCTTGTTGACTTACCAGGGGAAAGGTAGCAGGAGTTAAGGAGGCAGGAAGAGCAGGGGGAGGACGGCTGCCTCTTCCATGGGCTTTGCTCCGGGTGAAGGCAGCTCTGCTTGCGCGAGCGCCGCTCAACAGCCCTCCCTCCTTGCTCTCTCTCTCCCCTGCTCTGCCTGCACCAACACTGTGCTTGTGCTATCAGACAGATGTGCCAACGTGGAGTGGTATCCTGGGAGAAATCCCCACAAGGTTGCCCCGTGAAGGCGGCAGAGCCGAGAAGACAAGTACAAGCACATGTCAAAGAGAAGCATATGGATTCAGCCTTCAAGGGCATCACACAGGGTTTGTCCATTTATGGTAACTATTTGATCCACTATGTCATTGATTGATCACAAAACCTGCAAGCCATTGACACTGCTGTCTCTAAACTAAAACAACTGTTGCAAACTGTCATCCCGTCCCCTACAGTGCATGTAGAATATTGTAGAAGCGCAAATCTGTGGATAAGTGGCAGTTTTTGCCTGATGGTGGCACTGGATGAAAGGTAAGAACTAGGAGGTTCATCTGAGGACTAACTTTCCAACTTTTATGCATATCTGAGCCAGTCCTCAGATGCGTATGTGTTAAAATGACAAGAAATACTTCTGAAGTACCTCTAGTTGCTCAAAGCTAAGACCAAGGTTAGGGGTGGCACAAAATAAAACTTTGATATCACTATTATTGTCAGAGGAAATATCACAATGTCAGGATTATTAATCAGGGAATTTATTATTCAATACTATGGAAGGAAAAAAACACAAGCATACTTTTTGTCGGGCACATAAATCACGTCAGGCTACTTTACATTAAAAATAGAGGCTCCTGCTTGTACTCATAGAGCTTGAGTTACATCCAGGTAACTACTACATTTCACTGCTTGATTGAGGAAGTAGCGTTAACTACTCCCAGCTGAGTTTAAACCGCTTTGTTCCAACTTAGTAACATTCGCTAGTTACGTTTTGTTTTTTTACCTTGGCTTGGTCATAAAGGTGCGGATGATTATCAAACTATGTTTTAACATATTCAAAGTATTGGGCGCCTCTGCAGTCACTTTTCAATGGCACGTTTTGCAAATTTGATATCCATCTTCTACAACAACTCCCTGATCCTTTTGTAGATACTCCCAGGCTGCTGATTTAAGGCGCTTTTTTGGCGGATATAAGGCTGAAATGTCAGTTCCCTCTGACATTTTTACCGCTCTTCTTCTCAACACTTCAGGTGAGTGACACAACAACACTGCTGCACACAAAACATGTGTCACGTGTCATGTGACTCCGGAGGGGGGAGAAACAAACATTGCAACTCATTTTCACAAGGCAACAATGCAGAAATAAGGACAGCATAACTATTGCAGTTTCTACACTTCGCACAGTTATGAAACCGTGACGATATAGCAGGATTAGTTACCGACATCCCTTGCCACCACGTCACAAAAGTCATCAAATTTACATCTACAAGTGTTCTGCTGCACAAGGACCAAAGGGGACGGCTACAGAGCTCGGCAACACACAGCGACAAAGTTTAGCTACTGTTAAAGAGCATGTCGTAGCTTACAGTCGAAAAAGGATTTTTGTTTGCCACATACAGTACATGCAAACTAATTACAAGCAGCCAAGAGTTAAATTCTCCTGTCCTCTATGTGTAACAACATCAAACTCATTTACATACAAAGAGGATTAAGATAGATTAAAACTGTAGCTCAGGTGTGAAGATGTGGGTGTTTTTGTGATGTTGTCTGGGATGCAGAGCTTCTGTTCACTTCTGAAGAGGGGAACCAGCTGTGAAGCCTCGAGTGTACTTTTATTCTCTCAGTTACCAGCGGGAAAGAGAAAGAGAGACACTTTTTGGGGCCATGAACATGCTTTGATACCATTTCTTCCGATGTGTGTCCTGCATCAGTGCCTTCAGTTGTTTCTGCTGTGAAAACCCTTTCAGCTGTGAAATGCATGTTTTTCTTCCAGCTTTAGCAAGCCTTTTTAATGCTGCACCATCCCTCTTTCACTTAGCTATTTCCACAACAGATGTCGTACTGTAGGTGCGGAGCTTTTAAAATTCAAAGAATGTATTATTCATTAAACATGTATACTGAAACATTACTATGAAGCAAAAGAGGAAACCCAGTGCGTCTACACAAACTATTAGATCACAGAGACATTAACATTCTCTGAAGTAACTTCTGCTGGAGTGTTGAACTGTCTCATACAGTTTCAAAGACTCTCTCACTCTGCTCAGTGCAAACTCAGAGGAAATTATGACTGTGATCAAAGCTGTTATATCGTCTCGTTCTGCTGACTTGCTATAAGCAGCATTTATTAGAGCCCTCATCTAGACTCTTTTAGAAAAACCAAAAGAACAAGACAATGATACCTAGACCAAGAAATGAAACTTGGTCTAGGTAAATCACTGAAATTAACAGTGATTTGCCTAGATTTTCTAAGGCCTGAGCCAAGGGAAGGGGCAGAAGTTTCGTTTTCTCTCAGAACACTTGAATTATAACATGAGGAGATATTATGATGTTTTTTTTGCTCAACCACACCAAATATAGACTGCTTATCACAGGTTTAACCCTATTGCCGGTCATTTTAAACAGTTTGAGCTGCATTTGTATGTTGTCTACTATTTGTTTGTTGTTAGCCAGTTTTGTGTTCTTTAAAGCCCGGTTCAGACCCAAGATTCGCAATGCAACAAAACTGTTTCAGAACGTCATAGGGAAAAGTTTCAGCGCTGTGAACTGACCCGTCTTGTTGCGCATCTAGCCGGCTGATGTTGTTGCCTGCGTTTCGGCTTGTCAAATTGCGAGCGGCTGATTTTAGAACATAACACTCGTCACCTGTTTCAACAGCCAAAAAGAGATGGAGAGAGAGTGAGCGCCATAATCCAGAACAAAGCAGTGAATCAGGGAAAGAAAACAGTTGGAGGTTTGAACGGAAATACAGAGCGGCGTGGCAATGGAAACAATAAACCATCTCGCCTCATTTCCTTGGTCTGAACGAGCAGGTTTCAGAACGTTGCAGACCTGCACATTGCAAGTTGTTGCAAGTTTCAACTCGACTCCTTGCGAATCTCTGGTCTGAACTGGGCTTCAGAAGCAGCGTATTTACTTTGATAAAGTTTGTATCTGTTTTTCTATATTATCTACAGATGTATGTCTTTTTTACGAGTTGTCTCGTGACATTCGTGAACGAAACAGTTCTTAGTATGAACGTAGGGAACTGAGTCGTACTTGAGTACCGTTCTTTGTATACTTGTGCCCAAATTTCACTGCCTGCCCTAAATCCACAGTGCCGGACTCATGCCTGCACAAGCCCTTTGCGACACTTCCAGTGTCCTGCTGTGGCTGTGACACAACAATGGTCTATGGCTTCGACAGAACAATCCCAAGATAACAAGATACTTTTTCCAGAGCTCTCTACCCTATCACAAGTAGCCGCTGTAGAGATGAACTGACAATGGACATGATGACTGGGCCCATGAGTAAAACGGTCAAGGCTAGTAAGTGGACCTTGAGCTGGGGTCGTCTGGTCAATCTTCTATTTCCACGGTCAAGAATGAACTTTAATGCATAAACATATATGCTGCACTCTCATTGAGAAAAAAAAATCTATTCATTTAGTTTTTTAAATGGTGGCCTGTGGTTCAAAGGTTACACTAAGATAATGGAAGCAAGAAGAGGATGGACTGAGCTAGATGAAGACACTTGAGAGAAATAAAATAACTTTTCCTGCACACATCAAAATGTTAAATATCTTCAAGGGCATGCCAAGCAAGGTACATTAATGAAGAAAAAAAGTGTTTTGGTGTGTTTGGATACATTTATTCTAATTAGCCAGATGATCTGTTTTGGTCACTGAGTATAGTGTAAACAGAGCATATGTGAGTTTTTATTTGAGAATATTTCGGGGTGGCTGCCATTTGTTCTTGTGAAGAGTTAAATAAAGCTGTCTGGGAGATATCTAAATAAAAAAGAGTTAGATGTGAAAATAGGGTGGGTTTATTAGCGGGTGGCTCTACTTAACTGACAAGGTCAAACTTGGAGTTGGAACTGCTTCTGACTGCAGTGTCTGTTTTGTTCCTTTATCCTTTACATCTAAATGCCTCTCAGATGCCACAGCACATACATGTAGCCTGCTAAAATGTCTGGTTTCATCATGCAGACTACCCAGGCTTGTGGAATGTATTCAATCCACTGTAGGAGGCGGTAAGTGAGACCAAAATAGTCTGATATGTGCAATACTGTTTTCTGTTGCCATTTCTTCAAGATGGTGGTAAAAGGAGACTTGAGAAAGTGTTCCATCGTGGTGAGTTGCACTATAGGGGTTGGTCTAATGTAATGAATTTGGGGCTTTGAAAGAGGAGTACTATGCACTTAGGCTACAGTGGATGGAGCATATGTAGTGCATTAAGAAAAAAGGCCAGAGTCCCCGTTCAGTCAAGGGGACATGGAGAGTGAAAACACATTAGCTGAGATATTGCCATTTGAATGTACATGAAAAGCAGGGAGAATGTGTGCGTGTTTGTGTGTGGGTGTCAGATATGGCACACGCAAAGTCCCACATACACACACAAACACACAAACACACTTAATGCGGCTGCTAGCAAGGCTTTTATTTTTCATGTTCCGTATTTTCTGATGTGGGGACTAATGGTGCAATTAAATGGCAGAGTGAAAATGATGACCTCAGTTTGCCCCAATTTTGATCTCAAATGTTGTGTGGCCTAATGACACGCCAAATTTATTACAAATTAAAATTCTGTGGATAATTTAGAGGGATGAGCAAAACTGCAATTTTTCGAAGCGTTATTAAGCCCCCTTCCTGTCAAGCTAGCATGTTATGGTTGGTACTAATGGGTTTCATTCAAAAACAGTGCACTGCAGCCTTTTAAAGACAGCAATGTTGGCCGACATCAAAAATAATTGCCACAGTTAGGGGGTCGAGAGGGGTCAAGGCTAGAACTGCCAGTAAACATCCTGTACTGTACGCACCTTGCTCACACAAGCTAACGTCTGTACATTGTGGCATCTGCACATACAGTCCAGCTGATAAATGAGTTGACAAAGTTACAGTAAGTAAAACATATTCAATGTGAAAGCACTTCAATAGCTTCACATAGTGACAGCAGACTCCTACTTGTGTGTGCCGGTTAGCCACTTTGCCGTGCTCTTCACACACTTGAACTCTGTATCACGTTTAACACACGTTACCAAGACAACAGGTGGAATGTTCTCTATGGTTATTGATGTGTGAGACAGAGCAGCTTTTAACAAGGGCCCAGCAGTGTTTCAGAAAGGTGCACTATGACTACTGAAGGGACATATTTACTTTATTGCAGATGTTTGTTACAGCCTCAATTAGATGAAGAAATCAAGACCAACTGCATGTTAAAGGTGGAACAGGTTAATCAATTCTATACAACCACTTTCACTGACGCTTGTTAACGCATGTATCTGTACTAGGAGACTTTATGTGGCCATTTAGTGTTGTCTCAATGTGAGACCTGAGGCTTGGAGTCCTGTGGTCCCAGTAATGGAGCAGTGTTTAAAGTTTTATCTATAAAGGGAAAGTCAGCTGAGAATGTTTGCCCTTTACGAGCAACATGCTCCTCACTTCTCTGCTGCCAAATAAATGAGCAGAGTCTGCCAGACAAACCTAAACAGCTCCTGGCTGTATTCTATAAAATTCACTTTGAATGAACACTCAGATTTCAGACCGACAAGAGTCCAACCAGCGTCTGATTTTTTTCCTTTGGAGGCTGAAAACAAGTCCCCTCTAGTCAGCTATTTAAACTTTCATTTAAGTAAATATTTGTTTACAGCAATGCCATTAGCTATATGCTCACATGAGGATGCTAACATTTGCTAATTAGCATTAAACACAAAGTGATTATAATTCATCCAGAAGGGAATGTGTATGTGTATAATGTCATGGCACTCCATCCAAAAGCTGTTTTACTTAAAACCACAAATGTCAACCTCACACTGGGTTTTCACAGGCAGCTTTTTTCAACTGCAACTACGCTATATCGGTGACATGCTTTTTGCTAACAATCTTTGGTGATTTTTGGTGGTGCTGATACCTTTCTGTCACTTTCTATATGGCCCATCACTCCAATCGCACACTTTGCTGCTTAAAATGTTGTGCTTGGTTACTTGCATAGCCTACAGTATTTTCATATTTGTGCGCATCATGGATTGTAGTAAGATATGTCTTGCTAGCAACTAGCTAGTTGTAACTGCTACAATGCTAGTACATTGCTACTAGGCTACTAACTAAAGAAATTATAAAAATGCACCAGAAATAACAACTGCCAAGCCAGCTGTTGTCTATCAACATACCTAGTCATCCATTTTTCTTTTTTTTTCTTTTTAAAATATAGCGTGTGTGTATACACAGGAGAATATGTTGGAGGTTTGCAATTCTGCCCCTGTAAACTCTGAATTAGCTTTTCGAGAGCTTGCACATCAGTTAACATCCGGGCACTGCTGTCAGCACACATTGCTCATACTGCTGTTCTCATTGGGAATTAATTGTTATCAAAGCTGCCTGTAAAAACCCCGCATCATGGTGGGAGAAGATAAAAAATTCAGGGGGTTATCAAAGTCATTACGATTTATCCTCTTTGAACCCTGAATGAACCCGTAAACATAGAAATATTTCACTGCATAAGTGAAAACTTTGATGACAGACTGACATTGCCACCCACAGAGCCGTGCTGCTGTCACGTGTAAATAAAAGTAACATACTTTTGCTTGTTCCAATTTCATGATTTTACACCAAAATACATACCTCCAACATCAGCCATGGAGCTACTGCTATGACATAAAGCAGGAGGTGATTTCAAAAGACTGTAGCTAAATTTAAAAGTGCTGAGTCAGTTACTCGACTAATGGGTCTAATGACGGATTTGACAATTTTGATGATGGATGAATCTTTTATCCATCTATCAAGTAAGTTATTAATTATTAACTAGTTATGCCTCTTAATGTGGTGATTTGCTGTTTAATATCATTAAAACTTAATAAAACAGGCGATCTGAGAGTGTCACAGTGGGGTGTGCGATGGGAATATTTGACCAATTCATGACATTTTAGAGCAGTTACAAGATAAATCTGAGCATGATTGGAAAACACATGTTAATATTATATATTATTATGCCCCCCCTCCTGATATGTTCTCCTAAATCTTCTTGTGAATTACTGGGCAATTATTCCTCTAGAGGCCTGTAAAATATTCAAATTAAATGCAAAATATAACTGTCTCGGGGTTTTTCTAATTTGATATTAAAACACTAGCATGTGGTGTGTTAAGCTCAACTAATTGTGCATATTTTTTTGAAGTGGGCTATCCATTACTAAAGGTTATAAACAGCTTTGATGTGTTTGTTGGTACATTATTTAGTAATTAACACTATTTCAAGGTTTCCAACTTGCAGCCCTGATATTAACTGTTGGAAAAAATCCTACAGGAGTGGAGAGATTAGGAGTAAACTGTACAGTATACATCAGCGGGGGCTGACGCATGGATATATAGAGAGGTCCAAGGGAGAAACTTGGCTCGTGACTGGTAGTGTTCGGAGGTTCTACCATCTCCTTAAAGCCCGAAGTGATGTTCTGGCGTAGCAGCTCCTTCCAGACTCTCCGATGACATCTGAAGAACTTTTAAGTAGACAGTTGTTCGAGGACATGTGACTATTCAACTGAAGTTAACATGAAAAACTGGACTTCTCTCCAAACAGAGATGACTACCAGCTGCTGGCTGCAGCAAACAAGAGCAAAGGATATTCAGAAAATTTCATTTTGGCAGTTGGGGAGAAAGGAAGGATATTAAAATTGGTTTTGTGCCTGAAAGAGAAACAAATGGGCAAAGAGCAGTTTTGTGAGTGTACCCATGCTGGTTGGGTGAAATGCATTCACATATGTCTTCCATATCCCTGCTCTTCCATGAGCCGATGTGACCATTTATTATAAATGCACCTTATAATTTAACGGCCACCCACAGAGTGGGTGTAAGGATGTGTAGATTGATCATGTGCTTTTACGCACCGCAGGCATTTTTAAAAATGTTTTTGAGTAATTTGCATGACAATATATTTTTATAGAACACAGAACACGAATATTACGCAGCGTTATAGCATTTTTTTCAGAATTAGGTCAATTTTCTTAGATTTTGCACCACAAATTACTGACATGAGGATTAAAAAATAACAACATGGAAAATCCGTAGTCCTATTCAAGATGGCAGCGCATACCAGATCCACACCTTCCGTTCTTACTTTCCACAATAAAAGCCCTAGCCTGCGTCACATCACAGGCCTGGAAAAGGCCTCAACATTCACGTTTTCTCTTGCTACATAAATGCCATCATGACCACATCGTGTAAGCGCTTTGCCAGTGCAGTAATTAGCATCCATGAGAAATATCAACTGGTATTTCCACTGGTAAACAAAAGTACAAATTAATATTATTACTGATACAAATATTACGAATATAAAGTTGTGTTTGTATGTTGCCTGCATGTATCTGTTCTTCATCAATTAGCATGGTTTCCACATGCATGCTAGTTCTGGTCTGTGCCTCATTTCTAACACCTTACATGTGTCATTTGTGAGCACAGACTGAATCATTTTGAAGCATTTTTCATTAATTCATTCATATTTGCCAATACTCTGTGTTCAGATATCATTCAATTATATTCTAAATCCCATTAGGGTTGTTGTCAACTATTTTTTTTTACAACTTTCATTAATCAAATAACTAATAAGGTCATCGTTATCCCCAAAGCAGTTTCAGTCAAAAGCAACTGGACTTGGTTATTTATCTAGGAAGATGTTTCCCCTCTCATCCAAGAGGCTTCACCAGTTCATATACGCATCTGACCAGGCTGGGACTGGACCAGGTCTAGTGAAATGTCTTCCTAGACAAATAACCAAGTCCAGTTGCTTTTGACTGAAATTGCTTTGGGAAATGGACCAACTGGTACATCCGGTTTTATACGTATTCTGATCACATCCTTGCTGTGAAATCAACGTATAAACAGTTGCTCGACTGAAATATTGTTTTTTTGCCACGGAAACGATTTGCTTAAGGCTGCTTTCCGCTGTGCTACAACAGTAGCTCACACTTGACACATGCTTCAACTGTAGCAGGACACAGCAACCACTTTCAGTCTCCTCATGACTTATTTCCTCTATGGAAACACTTTAGCTGCATTTCGTTAGTGGTTCAACATGCCCTCCTTCACTTCCCCTCAGCCCTTGGTATTACGTAACTGCACACAAGGGAACTTGGGCAGGGAGAGGAGCGGGGTATGAAATGAAACACACCTGCCCTCGTTCACTTCAGCCCATGAATCCACCACGAGTTGTAGGTTTAGTGCTGTACTGTACTGGCTTTAGACTAGATTAGGCATTTTGTAAATAGCTGCCTCTGTCTTTGATTCAGAAACTTCTGTTTGTGATCTGTATCATGATTATCATCATTATTATTGCTATGACACAGTATATAACAGTTATTCCATGGGTTTACAGATAATGTTAAGAAGAAACCACACAAGTCAAGTATAGTTATATATAAGTTAAGTAGACTAAATATTTACTGCAACTAGTCATTTTTCAGTAAAATATTAAGCTATCAATGGGATTTTCTTAAAAAAACGATCTGCTCAATAGGCCAACAGCCCACACATGTAAGAATACAGACTTATAATAAGATGTTATTTACAGAAAACTGAAACTGAAAAGCAAGTTAGATAGTAAGGCTTTTCAATGATGATAAAAAAAGTTGCTTAATTTATGCATATTGTTCTTCTTTAGTGGTGAGCAATCGCTGGGTTTTACATCCATTACTGCCACCTACCCATGGATGTGTTCTCTTCCACAAAATGCATAATTGCAATGCATTGTGGGTGATATCAACCTCCGGAGTTACCATCGTTGTTCACTCGATCACTCAGCCCTCCCCGGGGTTGACTTCACCAAGTTCATGTTGAACTACTATTAAAACGCAGCAGTTAAGAAGTTTATGATAGCAGACACATGTACGTCGTTTGTCTGAAAATATAACATATGTAGTTAAAAAACTATCTGAGTAAAAGAGAGATATAATATTGCAGAGACAGACAGAGAGGCAGGAGGCCCAGCTGCTCATCATCCAGCAGATGCACCATGTCAAGGAGCTGCTACTACAGTGTGTGTGTGTGTGTGTGTGTGTGTGTGTGTGTGTGTGTGTGTGTTGGT
The DNA here is from genome assembly GCF_963691815.1 of Echiichthys vipera. Classification (NCBI taxonomy): domain Eukaryota; kingdom Metazoa; phylum Chordata; class Actinopteri; order Perciformes; family Trachinidae; genus Echiichthys; species Echiichthys vipera. The sequence goes on along the minus strand of NC_139845.1, from coordinate 17,148,233 downwards.
ACTGTAATTAGCAGCCGGTAACTTCACTGTTGCTACATACATCTTCACAGCTGTGTGAAAAACTAACATCAACCTCTGACACTTTCTTTGTGTTGCTTGGCAACAAGGCAGAATCTGCTTGTCTGTACAAAAAGATTCATGACTGCATGTCGGTACTTTCCTAGGGACGATGTGAGCAGCTCCACAGAGGAGGGGAGGAGAGGAATCTGTTCATCAGTGTGTGTGTGTGTGTGTGTGTGTGTGTGTGTGTGTGTGTGTGTGTGTGTGTGTGTGTGTGTGTGATGCTGGTGATGCTGCTGGAAGCTTAACATCGCGCTGTGCGTTGAACCATTCATGTGCCGGGGAATAGGTATGTGATGATGAACTATTCAGTGACGTGACACTTGACACTCCTGTGAAAAGTGAAATGAATTCTATGTCATGAAATGCATTCAGAGTGCAAACAGCACCTTGGGGGTACTGAGACTCACTCTCTGTGCCATGAAATCATTCCTACCATGGAATGAAGAGTCTGGAGTAAATAGAGTTAGAATTACAATATCATTACCATATCAATTTACAACACTTTGGACAAAATGCACCTTCACAACATCTCCCTGAGTCGTGGTGAACATTTTGTGATGGAGAAGCAATTTCCCGCACGGAAAGAGGCTGTGTGACGAGCCCTCAGATGCATCTCATGACCAAAAGCACTTTCTTGGTGTGATTTGATGAGTCTCTGTTCATGCGTGCAATGTCATGACATAATAGACTTATTACACGACATATCGAGCAAGGAGACGGTCCTCCAAAGAAGAAAACAACAGAGCTTAATGTTTAACAGACAAGGACCTGCAGCAGTTGTGTGACTGATGACTCTTGTCTGAACTGAACTGACTTTTGGCTCGAGAGCGGCCTATTTTAGTCATTATCTCCTTTCCAATAGGTCTTAACGCTTTCATTATTCTAATGTCTGTTGGTTTTAAGTTGGTCTTAGGGTTTTCTTATGTTGTTTAATGTCTGACTGTACAGCACTTTGGTCAATTTGTTGTTTTTAAATGTGCTTTATGAATTAATTTCGATTGGATTGGATTAGTGCGACGGACTTCATAGGGAGCAGGTTGTGGTGGATGGATGGGTTAACTGTAGGAAAGACAGGAGGCCGCTGTTTGCAGTCAATGCTGAAGATGGACCCTTCTGATAGCCCAGATAAATATTAGCACTGACACGGCTGATCCAGGGTGCTGTTATATAAAATGAGAAAACATATTCGCATCAACAGGTTTGCATGACATCTTACGAAACGTACGCAAAACAAATCATTTATCCTAGAAAACGTGGTGTTCTCTTCAATGCTGTGAAACAGGTTGGTATGATATCCTATAAAATATGAAGGATATGGGTTGGCATGATATCTTACAGAATAAAGGGTACAAGAAAGTAACAAAAAAATGATAGCATATTCAAAAAAGCTGCACAAAGAGCTCCTAATATACAATTTCACAACACATCAGCAGAACAACAGAGCTGTGTCATGCTCAACTCTCCATCGCATCTACTTGGCTGCTTTTTCAATCAGTGTGAAAGCTAATTTCAGTGGCCTCCTGCAGATTTTTCACATTAAAAGCCTACCAGCAAAAGAAAGGTTTGGAGACTTTTAGTGTTACCTAGAATTAATGTTACTAGAATTACCACCTTGCAGTTGAGCGCCCCTGCAAACCAGTCAAGTTTGAGTTTACATCCAAACTGCCCAGACATACAAAATATATATATATTGAAGACTATGATTGAATTTCATAAAAGATAAGCGGTTTCACTACAGTTTCAAGATTAGTGTGCCTCCCCTTCTGTTCCTGAGATATAGAAACATGAAGAGGTCAGTGAGGTTGACCTTTGGGATATAAAACGTCATCACTTCGTCTTTTTATCTTATTAGACATCTGTTTGAAATGTTGTCATAATTAGCGTAGGGATGCTTCCAAAATGTGTCATGTGAGGTCACGGTGACCTACAGTATACCTTTGACCTCTAAAGTCTGATCAGTTCATTTTTGAGTCCAAGTGGACATTTGTGCCATATTTGAGAGAAATCCCTCCACCATGATAGAACTGAAAACAAGAGTAAAAATGTATTTGAATTTGAGAGGTGAAGCTCAGAGCAGTCTGAGCATGACATGACTGCACTTATAAATGATGGATGTGGACATGGACAGAATTTATCAAGACAACAGATAAACATTCAGGAAGTGTTGAATTTGCATTCAGCGTCGAAATTAGGAAGAGAAGTGTTGAATATAAACCTTTATAAAGGCCTGTTTATGCCTGCTATTGAAGTAAATAAAGATCATTTAGCAGCGGATACAGTGTAACCTCTCTATCCCTCTCTTTGATTGTTCTTCTGTTCCTCTTTCTATAACCCCCTCCCCTCTACACAGCACAGAGCCCCAGCTGTCATTTTAACATCAAACTGTGTTTTGTATTTGTCGCAGTCGCCCCGAAGAAAACACTTTCCTCATTTTGCTCCTTTTATACTTTCAAATGAGCTTCTCTTCATCTCCTCCCTCCTCTCGTCATTTTCTCCTCCTCTCCACTTTTAATTTGGATTGTGTGTGTGTGTGTGTGTGTGTGTGTGTGTGTGTGTGTATTCCAGCCTCTGCTCTCCAGTAGCTTCCTGGGAGGTTTGCGTCGGAGCCGAGGCAGCAGTATTTTTAAACTTGCCTGCTACCCAGAGAGACAGGATCTGAGCCACGGATTCATCTGCACATGACACGTTTGAGTCCCCTGAGGAATTCCAAAGACCTCCCACCTCTGCAGGCTGCAAATTACGACATTAATGTAATAAAATGTTTAAAACCTCTGCCATCACTATCTAGTCTCTATTCTTACACTACTGTTTAAAGCAGAGTGGTGCTGATTTAGTTGTGTTACCACATTACGCACTGTATAAACTGTTGTTTTTTGCTGCTTGGATACAGATATGTGTGTGAATGCCTCTGGGCTTTCAATCAGCAGGCCACCGTCTGCTCCAGTTTTCAGAAGGAAACTGGGAAAATGAGCTAAAACCATGTGTTGGTTTGCAGTAATTAGTGTCAAAACTTTTTGGAAACAACAACAACATTTTGCTTTACACATTAGTAATGTGCATATTTACAGGCACAATTTCAAAAACGCTGCTTTGACTATTTCCCCTGAGTACATTTTGCATTTTTGCATAACTCTTTAGAGCTGAAATGATTCCTCAAGAAACTCGAATAACTCTATTACTCAAAATCATGATGAGATTAATTGATTTAAACAGGTGGTACGTAGTTAATTAGTAAGTAATTCAGGTAAAAACTAGACCTCTGCACGTCCTATTGGCTCTGTTTTCAGGGACGGGAGACTTTGGCCAATCACAGGTCAGTTCAGAGAGAGCGTTCCTATTGGCTCAGGACAGAGAGGTGAGAGGGAGAGCTGCAAGAAGAGGTCTCACTCTGCTTCAAATTCTTGCATTTCTTTCTTTTTACCTACTGCAGCTTTAATGTAAATACACAGCGCACTCCGTTGATTATAACAGTCAGATGATTATTACAGGCGCCGTGAAGAAGATGTGAATGTGCAGATTACAAAGTGGAGGAAGTTTGGGATAATTTCAAGATGAAACTAAATTAACTAAAAGTCAGTACACTGTGCCTACTGTAAATCTCAACTAGCTTACCACTATAGCACGATGTTAACGCTTTAGCATTCGGTCTACGCATCCAGTCTGCATAAAGCAGACTCGACACAAGGAAGCATTGATGACGTTAGAAGCTAGTGGCATTTTGGCAGCTTTCAACTGCAGCTGGGTAGCACAAGATACAGATGATATGGCACCTGCAGTGATCCACTCACCAATAGTCTGACGTAGCGGACTTGTATATGGCTTAAATATGACCTTTAATTACACTAAATGCGTTTAGCTTTTTGACAGAGAATATAATTATATAAATATAATGTAGATTTTTCTAAAAAGAAATCAAATTAGGTCTTCATTTTGAGAGAGCTGCCTTATTTTCACTTGCATATTTAGTATTGCTCTTTAATTAAGCTAAATGACTCCATATCTTAACTGAATAATCAGTAAAATATTTGAATACTACAATAATCGATCCACAGCCCTATTACTGTTGGTATCGGAAAATTGTGTGTGTCTGATACTTTAACCAGCAATGGAGGATTTTACAGCGGCCGACCAAGAGCATAGTCCACAGGTATAACGGAAATATAGATGGAAACCATGCGTAAGCCAGCTCCTACACATAAAGTGGTATTTATAAAAACAGAAGGTTGTGGGAATGCAACCAGCTCACACACAGTTCACTAGAGGGAACAGTGTGATGTGGTACAGTAGAAGGGAGCTAGTATTATTCTTTAAGGTTGTCAGCTCAATTCTCTGCATGTTTTTAATAATGTGCCAATCAGGAGGCCATTTATAAACTTAAATTATTCAGTCCATTAGATTTGATATTTTGCCAAGCGAATATCTTTTGTCTGCTTTGCCATGAGGAAAGTTTGTTATTGTACATGTCTGCAGTTCAAGCAGCGGTCAACAGTGATTGGCTGCGCCCACTCGCCTCCGTGTGGCTCTGGATCAAATTCGACTAACTTGAACTTTCAGTGCACCCCCGCTCCACCTGGTGAACCGCCGACAGCTTTGCAGATTCATCGCAACCCACCACAAAAGATGTTCTTCAGAATATTGTGAATAGGCCTTTAGTCTTTTTTTTTTCTCACAAATGTATTGATATTAAAACTGTCGATGAAGGAGTCTACCTCCATTCATGTTTAACTGTGGGAGATCCATAGAACAGATTTACTCTGGCCTCCGTCCACTGTGTTTAATGAGAACAGGAAAAGATGCATTTCTACTGTGTACAATAATAATAAAACTCCACCCGAGGTAGTTGTCAACTTTGAAATTCATTTATAGAATTACCAGAGAAGGAAAGAAAATTATTCAATTTACACTTTTTGTGTTTTCTTGTCTCTTGACTGAATATATTATAAGGTCAATGCTTCTACATTAACTTTACATTTGGCTACATTCTCAGGGCAGTACTCAGTGCAGTTGTGCTGATGTGGCCCAATCACTAAGTTTACTGGGTATTCAAAGAAAGGGTCAAAGTCAGCATCTGTGCTTGTTATGTTCCTCCACTCAGATGTTGGATTTTTCCTTTTTGTTCATCACCAGCCTTGAAATTCTCGAATGTGTCTTGAGTGCTGTGTGACTAAAACTTCTACAACGTGAGATTCATTCAATAATAGACTCGCTTTGATGAAAGTATAATGTTAGCGTAGCTGCTATTGTTGCTTGTTAGAAAAAACAACATGGCCGACATGGTTTACAGTGCACCATTCAATCTAAAATTTCTGAGGAATTTGCAATTTTATAAGAAGGAAGGAAAACTTTTTGTAAGGTCTGTAAGACAGATATAAAGAACAGAGGCAGCAAGAAAATCCTAAAACTCACCACATGAGACGACATGACTAAAGTCATGCTGTCGACAAGCATTATGTAGATGCTAGTACAGCTAGCATGACCAAGAACACGCAAGACAAAGACACGGATCTTAAAAAGTTTTACCAGCTGCAACTTGGCAAGGTCTAAGGTAATCATGGCATCTATAGCTCGTTTTACTGCTCAGGAGTGAAGACCTTGCAGTCAAACTGTTTTGGAAATGTAGTAAACATGAGGACATTTAATTCTGAAGTGATACATTTGTTTTCCATTTTCTATTCCATTTTCGGAATTCCCTGGTCTTTTATGAAATATGTCACTGTAAGATTTGCTTATTTTAATTCATATTGGAAAATGAATGTCTTCATTAAACAAATGTTGAGAACTGTATCAGATTCACACTGAATTACTATAAATTAAAATTGTAGCCCATGTTCCTAGATATGTCTCACCTTGTAAGGGAGATATGCAACCCCCTGATCTTTTGGCTTCTAAAATCATTTCCAAGTCCAAACAAAGCAGTCTGTAAGCTGGTGGAAAGCTGACATGTTGGTGATACAGACCTGCTAGTGAATGACGTGGGGCTGAGACAGACCTGAACTCATGCAGCTGACAAAAAAGACAGATATAAAATGTTTATTACAGCAGCATCCCGGTAAAGTCGGATACTGTTGTGTACTTTCTCCTCAGCCCTAATGCCAGTCTGAGACCTGATGACGTAGCTGATGTGTGCACTGTGGCTGGAATAAAAAGTAGAGCACTCTAACTGGTATATGTGAAGCATTGTATGTGTCCCTGGGGTTCTGGAAAAGTCTTTTCTACACGAGTGAAGGACTCAGCCTTAATGTGCTGTTTTCACCTCGTCCCTGTCACATGATGCAGCCTGTCAGCTGACTGCTCTTTGAATGTGAGCACACACAAACACACACACACAAGGACAGGCAGGGGTATGGCCGCTTTGTTGTAGCTCTGTAATGTAAAATGACACATGATAAGACATGGCAGAGCTGAGGGGCAGCCTGTGTCCCCCAGCCTGACATGTCATCTCAGTGCTTCGCCTACCTCTGAGACGCACGCACGCGCGCACACACACACACACACACACACACACACACACACACACACACACACACACACACACACACACACACACACACACACACACACACACACACACACACACACACACACACACACACACACACACACACACACACACACACACACACACACACACACACACACACACACACAATAATCCTACTTCCTTTTACAGCTGGTCTCACACATCCTGAAGGTTGAAAGCAGATCAGCGGTTGACTGACAGAAAAAACTTCACTTACGTTTACATGTTGTGGTCCACTGTGTACTACATCGCAAGTTCTTTAAGCTGCTGTTTTTATTAGACTGTAACTGAGCTTCCAGGCAGCCATTGGTCTGACTTCATGTTAACTTGCAGAGATTTGAAAGCAATCCATCAAGGTGAACGAGGTAAGTTCATGATAACATCTTCCTACAGTCTCTTTCTTGACATTTGTTCTGGGGGTTGTTATGTTATGCGATTTGTTCATACAAAATATGTGATATGTGAAAATGTCGAAGGACAATGCTCCAACTATTATTACTTTTGATATATAAACATATTAAAGTGTACTCCTGCCTTTTTGCTGTTTTTTTTTTTTTTTTTATAAAAACAGGCGTGTTGACTAAAAAAAAAAGTAAAAAAAATAAAAAGGAAAATATTTCCAACGTCATTTTTTTAAAGCTGGGATCGGCTCCAGCCCCCGCGACCCCGACAGGGACAAGCGGTTGAAGATGAATGAATGAATGTATTGGGTAGCCCTATATGTTACATTGCCTTTTGTTATGTTGTGTTGTGTTATCTTATACTATGGTCATTGAGGTTTCTGGATTCTGATTGGCTGAAAGATGCGTACTAATCAGACATCGGAGGCAGACACCTCTGATAAATGTGTGAAAACCATGTAATAACCAATGGATACAGAAAAGGGTAAAATATAAATAGATACATAGAAATAACATAGAAGCAACAGCACAAGCTATAAACAGTACAGTACGATACCACAAACCTGTGTAGAAATATGTCGCTTTGTTTGTTTCTAATAATTCCTGTACCGCTTGACACGAAACAATTCAGATTAAAGTTGAAGTGTTCTTGAATGCATCAACATGCATGGGTTGTCAAATTAGTGTTTCCCTGCAGCTGCATTACATAATGTTGATGTCACTTTGCATGGATGGATTAGTCATTACCTGACGGCAGGCCACAGGCCCAGGGGTCAGGTAACATCTCTAAAGCCGCATGATTAAATCATTTAAGACACATTCAAATTTGCCACTAACCAGAAGTAGCCAATTCAGTCTCTAGCGAGCCTGCTCTACGGGCCCATCAATGTTTTTGGCTTAATGCGCCACTGATCAACATTCATATGAACGAATGGGGCCCCCGCGTCAAACACTGTATCCACTTCTCTTAAAAAAGATCACAAAGAGACGCTAAATGACCATAATTATACATAGAACGACTTCAAAGAGACACAAAAAGGCCAAAACAATCAAAGGGAAGCAAAATGAACAATAATGTATGCAAAACTATCACAATGACATGCAGAATTACTGACAACCACTAAGAGACACAAATTTACTCCAAAGAGATGTAGAATTACTAAAATAGACTGGGAAGAGAATGCAAAACAACTGTAAAGGGATGTAAAATGACTAAAAGTAGACTCTCTGAGTTTGGGTGTCTTGTTCCTTTGCAGACAGGGTGGGGAGCCTCTTATATGTCTGTGCCCAGCAGTCCATTGGCTCTTCATCTGTCAATGCCACTTTAACAAAAAAATAAAAGGAAGGAAGTATCCAGAGTGAAGGATTATCTATCAGAAGTTGATATATATATATATATATATATATTTAATCAAACCACAAGTATCTTGTCTTTTGTAAAATGTGTGTGTCATCTGCTACAAACATTTAGTACAGAAATGAGAGCCACGCAGCGATCTTTGTTAAGCTGATAGATTCAAAGAGTCGTCAACGGACAGCAGCTCATACTTACTACTGTCATCTTCAACCATCAATTACTGGAAATCATCAGCTCACATTAAAAGCTTAATTAGCATTTCATTTGGGGAGAGGACTGAAATCTGAGAGCTTAGAACAGCGATGAAACATCTTCCAAACAGCTGACAGCAGCGATGCTTTGACGTGTTTCTACACAGTCTGCAGCCTTTTGGCGTCAGCAGGAATCAGTCTTTTCTTTCTGGATCCCTCAGACTCCTTTCAAGCTGTGCCACTCTTTTTCTACTGTCCTTAGGTAACACATGGATAATGAAGTCGTCATATTGGCTGGACATCTTCATCAATCCTCCGTCTAATTGAGGCGGATGGTGGCTCAGGGTGCAGGGACAAACCAGAGGGAGAGAGGCGGGGAGAAGAATGAGTTAATGAACGAGGGGAAGGAAATGATTAGACTAAAGGAGAGATTAAGGTGCGGTGCTTTATGGTGATGATGGTGTTGCTGGCAGCTTTTAGATGGATGACAGCATATTTTGTTCTGGCAGAATGCAGCAGCATGTAACATGATTATTACATGCATTGTGGCAAAATCTATTATAGATATTTTCCCTTCTTTTCTGACTGTGCCAATTACGTGCTTCCATGCGTGTCACACATTGCAAGTAGACACCAAGTGCCTGGCTGATGGAGTGAAAGAGACAGTCAATGTGCTGCACTGGCCTGACAAGCTACAACCTCAGGTCAGGTTCGGGTCTCGCATGTGGCAGCACTGGTCTGATTCAGTCAGGTCAGGTCCGGTCAGGTCTTCACAATGTGGGTTTTGCTTTCAGTTTTTTGCTCTCAAATATGGCTACATTTTTTAGTAGAAGTTCATTCAGCTGAAAGAACTGATCTTAATAAATATTATATTATACACTACTCTCAATACACTCTCTCTCTGTGTGGCTCTCAGCTCCAAGCCCATTGGTTCCTACTGAAGATGTAAATCTTTAAAAAAAATACCTTGCAAATATAGTTTCATCAATAATTTCATAAATTAGCTGCTCTCTATAAAACGGAAAAAAGGAGGAAATGGTGACTTTTCTTGGAGACCTATTTCAGCTTCAGATGAATCTTCATTTGGTGCTCTAGTGAGTACTTGTGGCAGCAGAACGGTGTGTGTGTCTGTGTGTGTGTGTGTGTGGGATCGAGTGGAAATAAACTACAGTGTGTGTTGGTGATGAGGGAACATGTCATCCAGTGCAACAGTGTGGCTCCTTAATGTGTTTTTCTTACCAACAATGGAAGAAGAAGTGATATCAGGCTGTGATAAACACACTATATTTGTTCAGAAATACCATAGACTGTATATACTGTCTTTAGTATAGGTCATAAACACACACGCGGAGGAGGCGGTCTCTACTACTCAAACGACGTTTCAATGGAGCTCCCAACGATCACACCCTTAATCCGCACGTACTACAGACATGGTTTAAATATGACATCTTCCCTTAAGCTACCAGATAATGCTAGCGCTAGCTAGCTAGCGTGGATAGCGAGGCGTAACCACTGAACAATGATAAAGACATTTTGAGGCGACCACAATGTCACATCACCTCTGATAAAGTCAAAACAAGTCCTAAAATGATAACACTGACATCTATCCAAGAACAACTTTGTGGCTGTTTTAATGTACACAGTGTTGTGGATATGTATCGCTAAGTGTCTATCCTGATTGACAGGTTGCCACGTAGCCACGCCCCTAAGCATACCCTGCTTTTACTCTAAATAGGACCGTGATCTACAAAATGAACATCATGCTGTATTGAACAAGACTTGAAACTATAGATTAAGACCATGAGAACACCACAATGACCATGCCATTAGTGACATGTTTACTAAGGCTCATATAAAAATATTCTTATTGACTTCTATACAATCTGGCTTCCTTTTAGGATTCGCCCCCTGTTGGACACTTCACCATTGGCCTCACTTTTCAGACCCGGAAGCTACATTCATTATTTACTTCAGTCCATGGGCTGAAAATGGGATTTCTTGACTATAGAAATAAAGAATATCACCATCCTTTACTGAAACAGGGTAAAAAGTGCTAATGTTGTGAAATTGCAGTATCACATTGTTACACATTGAGAGCCAGATGCATTTACACACCTTTAGCATCTGAATCGAGTGCATCGCAATCAGGATTTAATTGATCTCAAATGCTTTATGCATGGCTTTGATAACAGTTTGATGATAGTTGAATGTAAATGATGACAAGAATGATAATGCATTACATGCATCTTAACTGAATCTACTGACTGTGTGCATACATTTGCGAACTGTGTGATCAAACACTCGATCTAAAGCCATTCAGCTGAATCCTCTTCCTGGCTGAGCAGAGGAAGATATTTCACATTGTCAGTTGAAGGTGAAGCTGATGGCAGTGGAGCGAGTTGAGCTGTGCGGCAATGAAAACTAAATTTGGAGAGAGTTAGATAGATAAGGAGTCAGGGAGAGAGGCGCACAGGATGTAGGAGGACCCATGGAGATTCGGTGTCAAAAAGGTGAATTTGCCAACAGCAGCTCAGCTCTTGGCTGAGTGAGTTTTCAGCGCCCGTATTCTACCCTGCCAGCTCCCAGCTCAGTGTGGTGGGAGGCAGACAGACAGGTAGACAGATAGAGCAGTGGATTAATGCTACTGCCCTCTTTCAAACACAGCATTTACAGTTGCATACAAATCCCTCTGGATCTAATGTCCCTCCTCACCCCCTCACCTCAGTCAGCTCCAGAATCACCTCTTTTCTCACTCAAGATCTGAACAAAATGTTCCCAAGGTTACACAGAATCTCTCCCACGTTCGCTGAAGAGCGACCATCTTGCTGTGGTCAAAGTATGTAAACATTTACGGCGCATGCCACCGATGACGCAAGAGGTCAGGAAACGGTCAGGCCAATCAGAGGCCGCTCTACAGTCTGCAATACATGACTGGATCTGTGGAGGATTTAATTTTTAAAAACAGAAGCAACTGTGCCCAAAACTACAGTTAAATCATTCCACAATCAGAAACCATGGATTACTAAAACCATCAACACACACCACAAATTAGGACTGCAATCTGGAATCATGGAAGTGGCAGCCTACAACATGTGAGGAGCATTAAAGGAAGTAAAAAGGCGCTACTATCAGTAGCATCCATCACTGGGACCCTGACTTGGGCGCTGCATACTGACTCAGTGGCAGAGACTGTTTCACCTTAGACAACTGAGGAAAACCGGGTACCCCCTCAAATACTGAGGAATTCTACTTCTGTATCATAGAGAGCATTGTACTAGGAACATCACTGCCTGGAATGGAAGACAGGCCATGCAAAGTGGTTTTTTTCAACTGAACATACAATATTTTGGTTCCTTACCCTGCCTAAAGGATATTTGCACCACGAACGGCAAGGATAAGGCAAAGAGATTCTTAAAAAGATCCAGCCACCCAGGTTAACAGCCTTTTCTCTCTGTTAAGGTTAAGAAGACTCCAGTACCTTATAAAATTCCATGTGAAATGTTTAAATTGATTGATAAACAATGTGGCAAGGTTTCAACTAATTACTGAGATAGCTCTGGCTAAAAAAGACCATGAAAGATGTCCTGTTGATATTTACAAAGAATATATGCTGGCCTTAATTTGACCCGATAGTAGGATGAGTATCTACTCATGTCTTGTTTAACCGACCTCAAATCACCCAGAGACTGCCCTGCAGGCAGAAATTGCTACATGATAATGTTAAGTATGTCATTATATCTATTCATGTTAGATTGTGTTCTTGTGCTATTTATCCCTGATTATCTGTCTCTCTTGTACTCTCAAAATACCTTCAACACATCCAAATCAAAAGCTTACGTGTGAGGACTCTGATGAATACGTTTGTACAAGATTGTATTCAAGCAGATGATAGTGTCTGGGTCACATAAATAATACACTGAAGATTTTGCGTTAAAAATCTTGGACAGACCATCAAAAGTCAATGTCTGACTGTCTGCTACAGCACAGTACACTCAGAATATTCAAATGAATTTGCACTTCAAGGTCGGCCAATCACTCAATAATAAGTCAGTTTTGCATACGATTGGAATAATAGTCTGACTTTCAGAATGGGAGTTCTGAGATAATCGTATGAGTCAGAAAAGTAGGGACATGAACTTCCCTCTGAGCGTAGATCATACATACTCATGTCAACTTGATGTATGACATCATTATCTTCTGGGAAGAAATGAGCTCTAGCAGCGGGTCACTTTGGATCTTTCCCCTGTTCATGCAACCAAATGGAGTACTCTTCTCCAGCTTTGCATTTTCAAACCCCTGACCTCACATTCCCTCCTCTACAGCTCTTTTCATTTGATATTTAATACAGGTATTCCATTGTCATTTTCTATTAATGAAGCTTGATTTTTGCAGTACTGTGTTTTCATTAGAAAGCAGATTTCTTGTATATGAAAACATATTTCTAATTCCAGCTACAAGCGTCATCTTAACCATTATTAAGTTATCCCAAAACATAAAATGTTCTGCTGGCGGGGTAGTAAAGTTATTGTTTGCCTCGTTCCAGAGGTTGTGTGTAGCTGCAGTATGAATGGTGACATCATCTTTGGGGAAAAACTGACTGGCGGTGCTTCACTATGGTCAACGTTACGGTCCACTGGATGACTGTGAGTGTGCATGGAGGCACTCACTGTGGTCTGATAAAACTGCTGGGTGATTTTCAGTGTGTCTATCTGTGCCACGGTGTTTCCTCATAGTAGGATTCAACCAATTTTTAATGGTCTGATGATGTTTAATATTAAGGTTGTTACTAATAGGTTGATTAAAATCCCAAAGTTTCTCCAGAATGACTGTAGATCTGTTATATTGTGTTGAATTAGATTTAGCGAGGTGTCTTGCAAACTCACAACTATATAGTATAGACAGCTGAAATCCTGTCCACTTCCTGGTTTGCTTCTTTTCCACTAGCTTTCATTGCTGCATGTAGTTTGTGTGGGGATTTTTTAAAATGAAGTGTTGATTTTTGTCACAATATAATTGAAGTTTTGTTATGACGCACTGTGCACAGACAGAAGTTAAATAAAAATGATTAAGCGTGCTTTCACATTGTTATCAATAAACACAGATGGCATAATTAAAGGATGTTGAAGATAAACCCCAGGTTTAAACTAGGTGCAGTTAGATGTGAGAGGCTCAGCCCACCAGGAAGTGAAGCTACAGTAGGGAGTGTTCTTTCTACAGGAGCTTGTGGTTCATTGGAGGAACCGTGTGACCAGAGGGCAGAGGATTCAACTCGCGAGTCTGGGAGTGATGAAACCAGGAACCAGAAACTGCCTCAGCAACATTCTGAACCAAAGACAACAACTCAATGACTATTACTGTATAAATTCGTTGTGAAGGAGGGGCTCTGTGCTCTTCCTGCCTCAGTGGCTAAAAAGCTAAGGTGTCTGCAACTTCTGACCCCAGAGAGAGTCCTTGTTCAAGCTGAAAATTCTTTGCTGTTTTTATAATAAACTTTTTAATCTTTGAGAGGTATTCTGGCTTTCCTTGAGTAAGAACACACAACATTTGTCATATGTGACACTTCCTATGTGTTTCTGTACTTGGAGCTAACATTTAAACTAATTATCGTTTTAACACAGTGAACCAAGTTTTTGTTAGCATTCCACAACTCTTAGCATGGAGCGTAGTGCTTTGACAGTGCTTCTGAGGCAAAGACTCATGGGATATGTTCTTGTTAAATGATAATAAAATAAGCATTTTTTTGTCTTTGATGAATTGAAGAGATGTTAAGATAAGTTGAGGCAGTCTGTTGATGCCAGGCCTCCAGGAAGAGCACCAGGCTTTGAAGCCAATTTGGGTGGCAAAAACAGTAAAAACACAACTTCTTTGTCCGTCATGTGATGCCATTGGGCCCAAAAATACTTTTTCTCATTTACTTGAATGGCGAAAGTGTCAATTTTTTTTTTGAGTCACAACCGTGGTAGAACTATTAGACATGGATATGGCACCGGCGCTCAGCCTCGCAGCCAAGTTTTTCCAGTGGCCAATCCCCGTACTGCAACAAAAAATTCTCCTGCATAAATTAGCATAAGTTAACCGGGCACCACAAACTGCAAAATAAAGTCGATGATGACTCTTTCTATTATTAATAATTAACCCATGGACTTTTTATATTTGTAAAAGAATGTGCTGTGTTCTCTACTTGTTTTCTACTTGAATCAGTTATCCTTTAACAATCATTGGTGTGGTGGTCGTACTGCACATATGTTTGGCCATGGATGAATAGAGCAACAATCAACAGCAGTCTGGAAAACTGACAAAATTCTGCCCAAGTGAGCATCTGAACTGGTTTTGTCGCACCTCACCAAGAGATGCTGCAACAATTACATTGCTTAAGTGAATGCAGCATAAAACCACATTGTCTTTTTCAAATTACAGTAACAGTGCAGCATGCATGTCCACTCATCATCACACATTTAAATGTATATAGTCTGTAAAAACAAGATTCACTCTTCCACCAGATGTACCGTTATGTTTCAACGTTTCCAACTGTTCCACCATGACAATAGTTCATTACACTACTATATACTCATGCTGCTGGTGTGGTGTGGTGTGATCTTTGCTATCTTGATAATTTGATCAACATTTATTTTACCTCACACCTGCAGAACTCAACAGAATATTACACAAGCCATTGGCTAAATCAAATTAATTCTAAAAATAATCTAAATTTTATCAATTTTTTGGAATTATTACATTCAATTTTGATATTTTAATATTACTGAAGTTCCAAAATAAACGTGCCACATTCTCATTTCCTGTGTCAGTGTGAACCCTGACATACCTAGCACGTAGTTGTGTGGAGAGATACAGATAAGCTACATGTTGCACGTCTATACACAACCTAGACAATAACTGTGATAATGTGAATCCACCATGAAAGCCTCAGACAGCAGATACACAGATGAAAGCCTCAGATATCTCCAGTATCAGCCTGTGCTTCCACAGCACTGTGACCCACAGCTGCTGTACTCTGGATGAATATTAAGCAGGGAACTAAACCAGCATATTAAGTCAGGATGCGTCCGGAGCTTACCATGACCCCAGGGGCGTGCTGGGAACAGCCCACAGAGAGGAGAAACATGTTTACACCTGCTGCAGCTGTCTGTCTGTCCTTACCGCTCTCCCGCTTGTGTTTAACCAGGAAGTGGTTGAATGCTTTCTCCCTCTCTTTCACACACACACACACACACACACACACACACACACACACACACACACACACACACACACACACACACACACACACACACACACACACACACACACACACACACACACACACACACACACACACACACACACACACACACACACACACACACACACACACACACACACACACACACACAAACACAAACTGGGTCAGTTTGTTGCCAGTTTCAGGAAAGGGGCTGAGGGATGCTCGAAACACAGCAAGTGATGACATTTCAGGGAAAAGAATGCACCCATGATGCCTCTGCTGCTGCAGGCATCACTCCTGCCGTGCGACTGCACACACTGCCAGCATGGTGATATAATGCAGCACAGAGAGCTGCAGGGAGAAGAGACACTGATGGAAGCTTTTTTTATGAAGAGCTGCACATGGATTTTTTTCAACAGCAAGAAGAAGCTATACAATAAAGCAAGAAATCTCTGTCCGTCTGTCTGTATGTAATTTGCATACCTCGAGAAGTGTTCTTTGGAGCTACAGTACAGGTGTATTTGTGCACTTTGGCCAGATGGTGGCGCTATGACAACAAACTTTAACTTTTGTCCTGTAACTTTTTCCCCTTGATTCTGTTGGTCCAGACAAATCTATCCATGTGAGGCACACCCATTAGTGTCTACATTGCTTTTCAGCCATTTTGAGTTGTGTCCAAATCTGTTTTTTGGACTGCTGCTACTCCTAGAATTTTTTTTGCGTAATCACCAAATTTGGGAAAGACCTTCTTTGGACCTGGCTGGAAAAGGTAACTTTTTCAGATTTTTGATGGTCCATACAGTTTTTCTAAAGCTGGCCCTCAAAGTCTGCTCAACTAGATGGTTATATCATTCAAATGTCGTATCTCCTGAATGCTTTCTTAAATTGCAACCAACTTTAATGGACATGTGTAGATATGATGTTTAAGTGGCCATGACAAATTTGGTGCCATCTGATCAATAGCTGGCGTTGTAGCAGCAACATCTAACGATAAAGGAAGGAATCTCTCTCTGTCTGTGTATGTATGTACTGTATGTATGACTGTCACATAATAGAAGAACTGTTAATCCAATTGTTAATCCACAATTGGCAGGTGTACTGCTGAGGACCCAAAGGAATGTGGTGTTGAATGAGCGATTCTCTTGATTGCTGCAATCAGCACTTCCGGGGGCTAAGTAACCGTCCTGTTCTGAACGGGCACATTCACCGAACAAGCACTGCAACAGTGTAACAAAAGGTGCAATAACCCCAAAAACACTGGAGAGAAAGAGTGAACTCAGTGAACCAGCAGTGCATTGAGGGTAATGCAGATGCCAGGGTTTGACAATGAAGAGTGAAATTTAAAAAAAGAGGATTTCTGGTTCTACTGCATCCATTTGAATCCTTTGTTTTGTTTTTCATAAAAACTGCCTATCATGCGTCCAAGTACGTTGTAAAGGAGAGCATTAATCCTGTGGAGAACTCTTTTCTAATGCACATGGTGTCCAAATACTTTTGTCCAATGTTACATAATTCTAAGTCTATGTGACATAGTATGATTTACTCTATGTGCACCTGACACTAAAGATGAACTAAGCTCAGGTGGTTTAAGGCCTCACCTGGCCGCAGTGATGTCACAGGGCACCACCAGGGTGCGTCAGCGCTGTGACATTAATGAAACACTACTGCTCAGTCTAGTAGTAAGTTAATCTTAAAAGGAGTTGTTGAGCCTGCACACTCACGGAGGTATGCGCTTGTTATTCATGGTGACTGATGGCCATTTTTTTCTATGTACATGTAAACAACAACATATCTGGAGATTGGGATTGGATGTAGAAGGAGAAGAAGAAGATGATGCTGGATCTGTAGATAGAAACAGAGAGGGCACTGTGCTGTGTCTGCCACAAGCGCTCCTACTTCAGGCTGTTGTTGTCATGGTTACCCATCTTTACACTTACTATAACCCAAGCACGCACCCACACACACATACACACACACAGAGGAAGCGGTAAAGATAGAGAGATAAATAAAAAATAAGAAAAACAGAGTGGTGTAAGCTCCAGTGATGAAGAAAAGACAAACTGCCAGAGCATATCCACCCGCTCATCCATCTCCTCATTCGTCCATCAAGCCATCCTCCCGTCAGCCCCATCAAATGTGAGACAATCCAAAAACATCAACCAAGGACAGACACACACACACACACACACACACACACACACACACACACACACACACACACACACACACACACACACACACACACACACACACACACACACACACACACACACACACACACACACACACACACACACACACACACACACACACAGAGTTTTTATTTATTTAAATGTGGGACCTTGAGATATGACAGTAGAGATGCAGCGTGACATTCAGAAGGCTAGGACCGACACACGGAGATAGATGGATTATGTCACAGAGAGGAGGGCGGAGGAGTGTGGGGGATGGGGGGGTGCAGCTCTAGTTCATGACTAATGCAATAAATAAAGTGGAAGAATATCCCTTTAGTTACAGGCCCAGGCCGCACGCACGCACGCACGCACGCACACACACACACCCACACACACACACACACACACACACACACACACACACACACACACACACACACACACACACACACACACACACACACACACACACACACACACACACACACACACACACACACACACACACACACACACACACACACACACACACACACACACACACACACACACACACACACACACACACACACACACACAGCTTCTCTTCCAGCATGCACCTAGGAAGAAACTCATTGTTTCCCAAAAACACATAAGAAAAGCAGCCGCTTCTAGGGAACAAACAGGAAACATTAAAAAGCAGATACATTGAAACAACGTCTTACCTGATGACGAGAAGATGCAGTCGTACAGCAGAAGGACATGGGCAGAAAAGACAGAGAGAGAATCTGTTAGCTTCTGCCGTGTACACATGTCAGTTTAGTCTCGTATCTGTCATACATATGTCTTTTGAATAAAGTCATCCTTTCTCAGTGTGAAGGCCAGAAAAGAAAGATGAATTTTCTCACTCCTATCTCCAGAGTTCAATAAAGACCCAGGAAACACAACTTCATCATGTCACTGCACAGCATGACGGCCCACATGTCCTGATGTGTCAGATTGCGAAGAGTAAATAAGTTTTTTTTTTGAGTAATATTCAATACAGTATAGACATTTAATCACTGATGACCCTGATAACCAATACAGATCATCCACCCTGATATCAGTGAACCGTGACTGTTATTTTAGATATTACGACATATATGAATGTATTATATTTTTGACACAATAAAGAAACACAATCAAACCACTACCAGTCAACAAATATGGTTTGGTGAGGAGAAGATAGAGCAGCTAATGAATCTCTAAAAAAATGTTTACTGATTTGGGCGCTGAGGCCAAACACACTGACCTGGAACTAGCTCATCACGACCACCTCAGTGCCAATATGCTGTGTTTACAGTGTGTTTGGACTGGCAGTGTTTTAGAAGAGGATGAGGCGGCCACTACTCGGTTTAGTCTAATACATCCTTGACCTGTGAGTGTCAGTGTGTAAAGCTGTCAGTAGGTTGAGTTGTCTCGGTACATTGTATTACTTTGCCCTGGGAGACTGCCTGCTCTGTGATGTGCTCAACCTCAGCCCTCTGAGCAGCACGCACACTGAGGAGCAGTGGAACTTTGTCTCCCTCTTGTGCCCACAAACTAACACAACCACCACCCATCAAAACAAAACATACACAAGCATTCGGTTAAGGAGTTCCAAAATAAGTCAATGCCCTCTCTCTCTCTCTCTCTCTAAAAAAAAGGGACATTTCCTCACAGGGCACCATGTGGCTACTGCGGGGGAAGATTCCAAAACTATTTAACCACCGTTTAAATGAATAGAATAGGTAAAAAAAGTGAAATGAAATGAATAAATCCCCTTTTCACCAATTCCACTCAAGGTCCTCTTATGGCCTCTTCAGACTTTATCTTCAGATAATTATTTAAACAGCTTCAGAAGTTCAAAAACAGCTTGAGGTGAAGGTGTTTTACAAAAGGAGGGTTTTGAAAAACAGCAGATGAAGACACGAGGGAAAGACACTCAGGGTGAAGAGCAGAAGAGAGAAAGTCACATGAATAAAAAGAGGTTTGAAGATGACTGCGGGGAAGCCGTTCATAGGGTCAGTGCAATCCGACATCTGATGAGGTTTTACCAAGCAGGGGAGGGCTAACTTAACATTCTCTTGTGCTGAATTGTGGGAAATGTAGGAAACAATAAGTTGTTTGCAGCTTGAATAATGCTGGTGGGTATATCCTGTGAACTGGTACACCAGTTTTAATTTCCCGCATGATATGAATTTTTCATAAACTGCCATACCTGAAACAATTGCTGTATCTCTTCTACGGGCGGCAAAATATACAATACAGTTCGCCACAAAACGCACTGCAGTCGGGACAAGCTGTGAGTGTATTGAGAGGGGACCCTATTAACTGCATACCCTTCTTACCAACTTTATAACAACAATTAAAAACCCACAACTAACTCTCTTTTACAGGGCAGAACACCATTAGCCTATATGTGAGACACAAACCATTTGTAACACCAATAACTGTACATTTGCGAGACCACACTGCCAAACAGCACGTTTATATATTCTCTGTACTCCTGACAGTAGAATAAGCCAGTATATTATGGCTCAGACATGCAAAAAAAACACCGCTCTTTACCAGCTAAGCCACACTTACATTTGGGTAAACTGATCAAGATATCATACACACAGAGACGCTTTATTTTCCCAAAATAGACAGAATAAAAGATGTCCTCATAAAAAAAATAGTCCTAAAACTACTATAAAAGGATAATGTATCAGAAAGAGAAGATGAGAAGAACAAGGCACACACACAGGTATACTTTTTTTTCATGCCGAAAGGTAGGACGCATACAGAAGCATATTTCATTTACCAAAGGAAAAAAAGAAGAAGAGTTTCTCTATTCTTCTTCGGCCCTGGGTGATAAATGCAGCCCTGCGGCAGCCAATCACATCCGTGCAAGCAGCACCCATTCCTGGTGGATTACTTTATTAATAATGTGAAAGCTGTAGTTCCACTGTTTACTTTGAGATCTCTATAAAAAAAAAAAAGATTAAAAAGTTGCAATCCTTGAATGCATTCATCTGTTGACTTATACATAACTTAAACAACCCGCCCCCACCAAACAGCTGTTTAACACACTAACCACGTCCTGACTCCATCTCTGTACTAACACACACACACACACACACACACACACACACACACACACACACACACACACACACACACACACACACACACACACACACACACACACACACACACACACACACACACACACACACACACACTTGATCTTCTCATCTCACTCTCAGAGAGACAGAGAAAACATGCATTTCCCAAATCGCTGAACAACTGCTCTAAGAAGAAGACAAACAAGAAGTGCTGTATCATAGCTAATGATGTTCCTGAACCGCTCTGCATATCTGTCTGAGTAATGGGAATAAAGTATCGACTTTCTTTCATGTCGTTTTCATTCTAAGATGATGTTAATGAACAACTCTAATCTACAAGTCTGATCTGAAACGGAATGATTAATGATTGTGATATTAACTTTGAATAAGGTTTAGAATAATAAGAGTCATGTAGAGCTGATTCATGGCCCATTGGGGCCATAATTCAGCATATAGAGAATGACCTTTTCAATTCTCCCAGGAGCAGGCCTCCTCCTAGAGGCTCTCACTCACTCAGAGCAGGTGTGTAGTTAAGAGCCAGCTCTCCCTTCTGAGTTATACTCACACTGGAGGGGAAGAAACCTGTGAGCAGTGATCCGTGCAAACATTCAAACAGATGTACATCTTATCAACAGCACAGGACAGGAGCAGAGACAGAGAGAGGGAGTGAGAGAGAGAGAGCGAGCTTCCACTAATGCTCCCTGGCCTCTCCCAATGCCGCCAAACACCTGCCCTTTACTGCAGGGCTGCCATCTTTTGTCAACTAGCTGGAATGACATTTTGATTTGGCTGATGATAGCAGAGGCACAGCCGCTATAAAAGGATGTGGCTGTGCTCCAGGTGTTGCATTGGCCCGCCAGTGACCTCCTGGATCCTTGTCGTCACTGTGATGCTGACAGACCCCAGGTTCTGTATTCACATAACATTTGATCTTACCACCAGGAGGACTCCCTCACATATCACTAAAAGGTCCTGGCTAAGAGTGTCCTCCTAAAACCTGTTCACAAAGCTGCTGAGATCAACTTTTACTAAGGAATTGGGAGAAGTCTGAAGCTAAGAGAAAGGGCAGGGTTGATCCCGTTGCTATGGATGATGTCATGTTTCATCTGCTCATTTAACATGAAACAAGGAGTAATGCAGGCTACTGACTAGCTAATTGTCAGCCTCTTACATGTCTGGCAGCTCATTAACACTTATATGTATCTTTGTGGGAAGCCTTGTAATTATCAGACTACAATGGCTGATAGTGGGATGTGCAAACGCAAACCAAACTGGACACAAGAACGGATTTTTTTTTTTAGTCGTGATAACTGCAAAGGACAAAACAAGTCTGGGAAAATTTAAACAGTAACTTTGGTTTCTGGTAGGGATGGGCTTGAGCGATTGATTTCTCGAGTAGTCCTCGTTTCAAATTAACATGATTGGTACTAAAGTTTGTTTTTTTGTGCGGGCACACAGCACCTCCGATTTTGGAACTAGCTATTCGCCTCACCATTAGAGAGAAGTTTTGTGATCTACATGACAGGGTTACTGTGCAAGACCCAGACGAGATGGAGGGGGAAAGCAGTAAAATAAGGACTGATGTTAGGACATTTTTAAAGAGTTACTCCGAAATCAACAAGTTAGGAACTACTTTAAGCCTTAGGATGTTTTGTGAATACAGGCCCTGGAAGTCACTGGCATGGCCAAGAAATGATTCTATCATGTAAAACCTTTCCGTGTTTGGATTAAACTAACAAGACACCCTGACGATCTTGTTCTTGCTGACCTCGCTGCAGTGATGTACAGGTGCATGGTATTACTGTTGGTTGTGATCACAGGTGAAACATGGCACACGTGGAACTAGAGAGGGCGGTGAATCACTGATTTACAGCCCGGGCTTAAGTTACTTGAAAAAGAAAAGAAGACAGAAACTGGAGTGTACAGGCCAAAGAGAGGGCTCAACATCACATAGAGGAGGCTGGTGGAGGGGAAGAAGGGGGTGGGATCTCCCTCCTCCTCCTCCTCCTCCTCCTCCGAGTGTGTGATGTGTTGCAGCCAAGCGTGCAGCCTTCATTTGGGTCCTTAATTAAAAGAAGACACGAGTGGAAAAGTGCCTAATGCTTCTGGCTGCGTTCCGGGATCAAAGCCCACACAGACGCGATGCATGCAGGCAGGCAGGCACGCACACACACTCACTCAGCGGAAACAGAACCTAAAGCAGCCTGCCACCCCACCCTAAGCCCCCCCCCCCCCGCCCGAAGGCTGCAGAGGGAGAAACGGAAAGAAGGACCAAAACAGAACCATAATACCCCCCCCCCCCTCCACACACACACACACACACCTTTTCTAGTTGTAAAACAGAGCAGACATGCATCCTCACGAGTTACGCATTTAAAAAATGAATTAGGGAACATATTATATCACTTATGCTATTCACTCTCCCCCCTGGCTGAGTGAACAGAAGTTGTGTTTGCGATGTTTGTTCTGAACATTACACAACACTGCTTCTTTGATTAAATGATTAATGACTCTCCACAAACCAAAAGTACAAAACCAGCCGTGATTAACCGCAAAGTCTCATCGGAAGATTTTCATTTTTTGAGCAGAGTGCCATTTATCAATTACCAGAGATAGACTGACAGAAGACTCTGCTGTACAGTCAATTACACACTGTAAACGGCATTAAACGTGGAGTGGCCCTTCTGTGCCATTAGGGGATGTATGTTTCTGTGAGGACAAATAGGGGGAAGATGATGTGCAACGACGTGGCCATTATTTATATAGGTAAGAAAAACACTGTATCCCTTTGGAAGATATGCCTAAAAGCATGTTCAGTGTTACAGTACATAAAAGTTTGCTGAGCAGAAGGAGCAGTTTCATTTGCGCCCTCCAGGTGGCTTAAGGGTTTAAGGAGCCAATCATGAACTGCATCGTCCTCACTTTGCCCGCAGCCAGGGACCTTTGTTGTATGTACTTCCCCATCTGTCTCCTTACTTTTCTACTGCTGCTATCTCTCCATTTGTGGCTATGCAATAAAAGCATTAAAATAATTGTTTTGCCTCAAAACAGATGCATTTTGGTGTGACTGGGCCTTTAAGAGGTGTCTGTGAGTCCTGTCTACAACCTGCACAGCTGTTTCAACGTGTTGCTATTTTCCTGGTTCTGCACACAACCACATCCTTGATTCTGCCTACAAAGCCCAATTGTTTTTCCAATTGTGTAAACACCTGTCAGTGAGTGCAAAATTAATCTATTTGAATCACTGAAATTAAATGGAAGAAATTACGAAGCGTTGAACCAGGCTAAACCTAATTTGGAAGAAATACTGAAACAGAAAGGTAAAATAATTACCCAAACCACTTTATCCTTTTCACTTACCAATATGGTTTCCCCTTCTAAAAAAGTGAATTAAGTCGTATTTGGTGACTTTGATGTTGTGATGTCACTGTTTCAGATCTCCAAAATGACTTTGACGGGTGCAATGTTATCATAAAGGAAAGAAATGTTGTAATGCTGCGCGGTATACCGGTAGGCCTATCAATTTTGTGTACGGTATGGATTTACTGCCACGGTCATTGTGAGTACTGGGAGGGTAGCCATATTAACAGCATACACTTCTCACTCATATTTATCCAACTTTAGAACAATTAATAATCTACAATTTTTTGTACCAGGGCTTAATTAGGCGGAATTATGCTGTGAAAACGGCATTTTCAACGTTGGGGTCAATGAGAAATTGCTCTATTATGAAACATGTCCCTACAGTGGACACTCAGCAAAGTGCAATTTCAATTTTTTTTGGACATTAATGTTTTCATTTTCTATGCACTCCTGACAGTTGAAGAAGCCACTTTAGAGGCCCAGTTATGTGAAAGATAGAAAATACTGTGACACTCATTTTTGATCATGCCACACAGCACTAAAAATGATTGCTAAAAATCTACGCAAAGTTGTAATATCCTTTAAACATAAATTATGTTTATTTTAAATGCACAAGCATTATATAATCTACTTGTGTACCAGGAACACTCTTGGTTAAAGTCATTTCTCCTAGTGTGACTGATGCACTGTCTGCTCCTTGGCTCGGCTGCATAATACTGTCATTAAGACAAATGCCTGTGCATTCATTACCTCTGCTGAATAAAGTGGTCCAGATTCTGACATGTACTTATGAAAAATAAATGGTCGGGGATATTATTCCCGCTCAGTATGACAACGCTTTAATGTGGTTCTGTAATGCAGTTTTTCCCAAAACAGCTCTAGAGGGCACACAGAGGACAAAGAGCAGCAAATATTCCCACATCCATCAGCAACCATCAGCTGACACTCAGCACTTAAGATTACACAAAAACAGTGCTCTTACATACACCGTACACTGTTTTTATCCAGAGAAAGGTCCCTGTAGAGAAAGAAGAAATTTCTCTCAAGCCGTCTGACGGTAGAATCTAATCTGGATTAGCTCGTCTGATTCATTCTTTAGAAAAGTGAGACATGTATAAGCAGCAGTACTTTAACACAAGAATAAGAACCTAACACCATGGATATGTTGTAACCTGTTCAGATCTCATCTCATCTCATCTTCAACTGCTTATCCGGGGTCGGGTAGCGGGGGCAGCAGCTCTAGCAGGGGACCCCAACCTTCCCTTTCCCGGGCCACATTAAATATAATCTCTCCACCTGGTCCTGGGTCTTCCCCGAGGCCTCCTCCCAGCTGGACGTGCCTGGAACACCTCCCTAGGGAGGCGTCCAGGGGGCATCCTTACTAGATGCCCAAACCACCTCAATTGGCTCCTTTCAACGCAAAGGAGCAGCAGCTCTACTCCAAGTTCCTCACGGATGGCTGAACTTCTCACCCTACCTCTAAGGGAGACTCCAGCCACCCTCCTGAGAAAACACATTTCGGCCGATGCACCTGTTCAGATGTAGCGTGTAACGTGAACTATTAACATACACACTGAATCAATAAATTCCTCTAATGTGTTTTTCAACATTTTTAACTCCTCAAACTGCAGTTCCTTTATTGGCCACAAGATGCCGACTGAAAAGAAAACCAATGAGTGAATGTGTTTTTAGCCTCAATAATTAATTTGTGAGAACGCATATGTCCAGTCAGACCGGGCATCAAACAGAGTTCATGAATAAAGCCGCTCAGTCTCCAGTGTGCACGGAGAACGAATGGGCATGCTAATGATGTTTATATCACGCTGCGCTGGTGGAGGAAACCAAACCTTCAACGGTGAAGAAAAAAGGTGATTAACACAAAGACGGCAATAAAAATGTCTAACTGGAGAGAAGACAAGATTGAGGAACTTCTGTCAGTAAGGGCTGATGCTGAACTCGTCAGACAAATTCAATGAACAACAAGATAGGCAGTTGTTTACGACCATACTAAGAACCAGCTCCTACTTGCGTAAACAGAGTGAGTGAGAACATGTATAGGTATCCCGAGTGTAGTGACCTTATTAAGCAGATTGGTAAAATCTGGCAGTTATACTCTATAATTCAGTGTCTCTGCTTGGATTTACATTGATTAGGTCACAGCAGGCTGCCATTATCTATATTAGGGCTGCAACCGGGGCTTAATTTGTGCTGGACCATGCTGGAACTTGATCAGGCACCTAAAGAATTTCCCCTCGGGGATGGATAAAGTTTGATTGATTGATTGATTGATTGATTGATTTGATTGGATCCAGCAGCTCCCTTGTAACTATCACTTTGTGTAATATTTTGTCTGTGTCTATTTTTGATTAATTTTAAAACATTTTTTCAGAAGTCAATAACTTCCCACCTGACGCATTTGAGCTTTGTGCATGAGTTAACTTTAATACAATTTTAATTACGATTCCCACAGCAACAAGGAGGAAACTGGTGAAATGTCAAAAAGACAATCAAATTTGTTAAATTTCTTCAAAGCAGTAATCAGTCAATATTTTGGCATATTAATGTGAGCCCACACAGCTAGTGGGCGTCTGAGCTGTGCGGTGAAATGAGTGGAGTCGATTATAATTTATCAGGCTCCAGTGTCATGTCAGAAGATGCAACAATTATTTCTAAAATGTCAGTGTTTCGTTTCCCGAAGCCCAAGATGACATCTTCAAATGTTTTGTTTGAAAGATTCAAAGATATTGATATGGATTAATGCCGCTGCTGCAGCTCTAGTTTCTAGTGCCACGACAATCCCTGCCTCCTGTTACCTCACACCAGAAGGATCCCAGTGAGTTTCACACAGTGGCCCTCATTTATCAATCTTGCGTGAAAACGGGCGCAGATCTGAGCACAGAATTGGCCGTAGGACAGGACACACGTGTGATTTATGAAACATTCGTATCTGACCAATCTCAGCATACGATAAATGCGGCGGCTGAATTCGATCGTCATTAACATGTTACGCCCTTAAATATTCCTGGTTCGCCCACTGAGGACAAGCATGGAGACAAGGAAGACTGGGAAGAAAATAAACTTTTCAGACACACACATCAGCATCCTGACATCCGAGATGGAGCAAAATAAAGATGTGCTTTTTGGCAGTCTTAAGAGTGGAATAAAAGGGGCCCATAAAAACGCTGTATGGAAAAGAATAACGGAGGCAGTCAACCCGAAGCAGCGCTCTACTGTGACCCGTGTGCGTGTGTGGGCACTGCTGAACCTGCGCTCCTGGTCTGTAGCGGGGTTTGCCAGCGGGGTTATTAGGTATTCCGTTAGAGGATAACCTTTGTCATCTAGAAGAACCATACCAAAATGTTGATCATCTGATACCTTGTTTGATTTAATGCAATTTATCGAGGGGAGCCACTAACAGAGGAGATGACTTTGGCTCTGCAGGGCGCCTTGCTGCAGCCGCGCGCCAACACATCCATTCACTCATTCATCTTCAACCGCGTGTCCCTGTCGGGGTCGCGGGGGGCTGGAGCTGAGCTGTTTTGAAATATAAAAGAATCGTGTGTCCCCACTGGCCACCTGGCCACCACGTTTAAAAGCGACAGCTTGGCATCACAAATCACCTGTACATTTATCGAGTGGTAGTTTTTGCGATTGATGAATGCGTAATCATTCACAGATGGTGCCTTCAGACGCATATGAGTACAATCAATTGCTCCAACCACAATTTTTATTTTTTTTATTCGTTTTAAGAATCCGTTTTGATCTGTTCTTAATATGTGAGTGCTTATGCTTAATGACAACTGAGGTTTGTTAATTATTTTCACCCATATTTTGCTGTGCTGCACCGCAAATCCACAGGCTGAAATGTGCGTACACGATCTCAGACCTGATGTGAGATTTGATCGTAGCTCCCACTCACGTCCAAATTGATAAATGCCGAAGTTTGCCAGGAAATGGTCGTACACACGTTTTTCTGCCGTACGTTCGTTTGATTAATGAGGGCCAGTGAGTTTACAATTACGCAGATGTCCCTGAGGTATCACAATAGGTATAGGAGCGAAAAGGTCAGATTGGTGTGATCCCTTTTTACTAAATTAACCTTGAGACTACAGCGAAACAAGAAGTGCTCATGTAGACGATAACTTTGTCTTCAGAAACTACCGCCATAGTTGTTCATATCTGCTGCTGACCTCATTTCACATCTGCATTTCACAGGCATTCATTTCACTCTCATTCCAATCAACGCAGAAGACTAACAAGAACCCATCATACACATGCGTAGCTACAAGCATGTGTAAGACCCTCCAAGGGTGACCTCCAGTCTACCAAGAGATCCAAATGAGCAATAACAATTACTGTCTACTAAGCAGCACTGAGCAATAGTGAAAACAAGGCTTACCAAAGACCAAACTGTTAGAGCTTCACTAGCTAGGGGGAAAAATGCATTCTGAACCCTGACACATGAATTTAGGTTTCTCCAAAAACAGTTTGTCCAAGGGCAGCTGGACGGTTGCTGCTGAGTAGCTCAGAACATCTCTCATCCAGTAAAACGCTCATCTGCTGCCTGCTGGGCTTGGCAGGAGCTCTTCTCTAGACACTCAGTAATACAACCAGGGACATTAAACTAACACCCCCACATTACTCTTCTACAGTCGGTGTAATAATGGACGGTAATATTCCAGCTTCCCTGAACTGTAACTGCCTCTGGACTGATGGCTGCAGCTTCTCAACAGCCTGCTTAGCTTTGACCCGACAATGTTCCTCGTCTTTATCTTTTAGGCCATATAACGTATTCAAATGAGTTTTTCAAACAGCTTCTTAGTAACATAGAGTTCAAATTTAAGCATTCAGGAGGACCAAAAGGCTACTAGATAGTTAAATATAGCATAAACAAGGCTCTCGTGTGTTTACGACTAAACACCAGTGGAGAGCCATGTCTGCTGAGTGTGTGGTCTTACACTCACATTTAATAACAGCTTCAGGGCCGGCTGACAGTGAAATGATGAGGAAATGCGGCATAGAAATGTTAGGGTTTGAAGAGAGATGAGAGGAGAAGAGAGCAGAGACAAAAGAGGAGAGGAAAAGAGAGGAGAGATGAGGAGAGGAGAGGAGAGCAGAGGAGGTTGCAGCAGCCAAACGATTTCAGCTTTCAGTGAATTTTGTTTTTCTTAAACTGCAGTCTGAGCAAAAAAAGTCAGATCATTAGGCAAACTTTTTCTGCAGCTGGTACTGGAGGGTACGGGGTCAGGAAGCCCTATGTGTCCTGTGTGAGTGAAGGCCAAAGGATTTTGAGGGCCACAGTAAATAAGTGAAGTTTTAAAAGCCTGATATATATATTCCGTAAAGTTACAAGTGTAAACTGAGTTTGTCTGATGTCATTCATGAATAGAGCTGAAGGAAGGAGGGAACAGCATGAAGTGGGACTGATAACTTTGCATGTGTGTGGTTGGATACGGGAATGTGGGCGTGGATTTGAGCATTAAGAATGTCCATAATGAAAGACACATGGGGAGACCAGTGTTAAACACACACACACACACACACACACACACACACACACACACACACACACACACACACACACACACACACACACACACACACACACACACACACACACACACACACACACACACACACACACACACACACACACACACACACACACACACACACACACACACACACACACACACACACACTCTCTGCTGCAGAATCAAGAACACTACACTAGAAAGCCAAACCTCGTAGTAAAATTCCGTGTAATAGGCAGAAAACACACCGGGCATCAAACAGTGTGTACGCAGAAATACGTGCTCAAATGGCGAACGTTTTACGCACAAATCCGGGATTGATGAGTATTTTCTTACCTCTATTTGTTCCTACAAATTTATTTTCTTTTATCTTCATTATCAAAATATTAGAAATATTATTATTATTTTTTACAATAATTGCTGAGAGTCTGTGATCTTGTTTCTCCTTCTTTCTCTTCTGGTCACATCACTTTGATGTCAAACCCTTTTCTTTTTCTTTTTCTTTCTCTCAAGGAAAAAGCCTGTTCTCATACCGACTTTTCAATTACAAATGCTTTGTCAGAACGGTCAAATGCCCTTGATGTTAAAACACTTTAGAAAAAGTGCCCCTTTCTGGCTTTAATCTAAGACACCATTGTTTCAGTTACTTTAGTCGTGAAGTTGTTTAGCTTCTTTGCCTTAGGTGACATGCCTCTCTGTTAAAACAGCTTCACCACTTCCTCCGTGATAGGCATAAAGCAAGAACATTTCCACGCACATATTAGTGAGTGAGAGCCACTGTTCTCTGAAGATAAGTAAATAAACATTTAAAGGCCCATGACTCTCTTTCTTTCAGCTTAGTCCGGACCTCGGGGACTATTTTTTTTATTTGTAATTTTGATGCTTCTTAATGCACTCTCGCAGTTTAGTTACAAGACGTCATCCTTATTTTATTGCACATTTTGAAGATTGCCCTTCAACATGACGACATCACCGGAGGAGCTCACTTCTACCCACCAGGGCAGTGCATCTTTAATACATAGTGCATACATTCTGAAGCACAGGATGGCTTTCAGTTGGATGTTCAGGGTTCAACATTAGGCCCAGCGCGTCACTCAAACAGTTTTCCACTGACTCGGTATAATATGATGCAGCTGCACCTTAATCATACTATATATTTGCACTGCAGCCTCAGGACAGGTGGGAACAGTGCTGACCTGCAACATTCTGGCCTTTCTTTGGAGCAGAACCAGACTTCGATGGTCTCCACTCTCCAACTAAGCTCTGCCATCATAGTGAAGTGATGGGCTTAACGTGTACGGTCATGGTTTAGGTGTCCCAACTGTGTGCAAATCAAACATTGCACATCAAAGCTGTGGCGTGTCACAGTTAAGCGTAGCACTCAGCTTCTGCTGCAACAGCCTCAGATAGGGGGTTAATGCCCTCCATCTGGGTTTACTCCATATTCATGAAAGACCGTACACTGTTTATGAAGGAATATATAAGTTCATGCACTTCTATGCATATCGGCAGTAAAATAAATCCAACTGTGCATGTAAGGACTTTTTTAATAATTGAGTGTACCGAAGGAATACAATAACTGACAGACTGAGTGAAGGTTATCCAGACCTCTCAACTTAAACATATGCCAGGTGGAACCACTAAGCTATGTGCAGTATAGGCCTTTGTAAAGATGTTGACATAAACATTCTGAATGTGTCCCATTTTACTTCCTGTTGCACCATTTGAAGGCCCCATATCTTCTCATCTCTATGGCAACACAGTGACTTTGTTTCAAGATTAAAGGTGACATAGCAGCATCTTTAAGTTACACTACAGACGATTACATTATGTCCCATGTATATCCTCTTCTTTTTGGTCATAATATTAACTGAGGCAATTTCATAATTGAACATAAACTCTATTGAACATCTCATTGAAGTTAATCTGCCCCTCTCATCTCAGCATCTCCAACATGAGCACAGTGCTTCAGCTCAGCACTCTATGTCATGCTAAGTGTGCCCATGCTGATTAATAAAGTGCTGTGGAATTTTTATAGACTGGCTGATAAACAGCCACTCCTTTACGATACATTTGGTATTGTTCAGATAATATTAAAGTCATCTGTTTGTTTCTTAAGCAATGACAAAAACCTTCTTGTGTGAGAGTAAAGAACTGATCCCAAGGCTCTGCTACAACCTGATTCATCACCACTTGCGACCCATTAGGGAAGTAAAGATGTCATTTCATTTTGTCTTAAAATCAATTCAAACCCAACAATAACTCACAGCTACCTCATATTAACAAACAACACAGGAGGCTTTTTAGCCGTGTTTCATGGAATGGATACACTTCTATTTAAATCAAAACGGCGGTTGACTCATGGAGCAAATTTTTACTATTTTCTTCTGTTTTACGTGCATAACTACATGATTATTGTGTGTTGGGCTCTGAGCACTGACAAAACATTGGTGACCATTACTTAAAGGTGACATTATCCAAAGTGCACTTTTTCATGGCTTTTCAACATGAATGTGTCACAGGTGCATCTAGACAGAAGACCCTCCTCTATGATGAATCGCCCCGCTTTGCCGGCTCTAGTAAAATGAAAATGTGGAAGGTACGAGCAAAGGTACTTGTTATGTTAATTGGCTGCAAGAACCAACAGAAAAGTCTTCATGTACTCCCATCATCTGAGGATGTGAAGACTGATTTTACACTGAAATGCCCCCACAACAACTGGAAAACTCTTTCCAGTACGCAACAGGATTCACTTAAGAGCTGATTCTCAGGGATTGGTTGATACAGATGATCAAACAGGTAGCTTAAATTTAGCAACCTGATTGGTTCTTAACCGTGGTATAATAACCACATACAATGGCTATGACGTGTAATTTCTTTGCACAATTCAGTATAACTCTGCGTCTCAGAAAAACACGCTACCTGGTCATCGGACAGCCATTTCCGGTGTGGAACTGAAACTGTCATCTGTGCTCTCTTCAAAGCCCCCAGACTCTATTGACAAAAACAGTAATTTCACCTCACAGAACGCAGGAGTTGCTGATCTACCGCCTCGGTATGTGCAGGCAGAGGCCTGTAGAAGTATCTGCAGGCAGTTTTAAGGTTGTTAGGTCAGGGTTAGACAATGGCATTGCCTTTTTTAGAGCGCTCAGCTATTTTATACATTCATTCATTTATCTTTCTGTATGTCAAGTTTAGTACTTCCAAACTGGTATTTCTCAGGAATCCAATGACTTCATCCTAACATTACAGAAAAGACCACAAATGCCATCCCAGTATGGCTGCTCAGTGTTAAATACACCCTTCTGAAACAGGCACAAGAGGAAACATCGCTTCAGGTGAAAATGAAATGGGCCGTGCTGTTCTCAGTGTCTGGTTATACGAAATCTTTAGTGAGAACAAGGGGGACATATCTCAGACAGCATGAGCTCTGATTAATGTGCTCAACAGATACCCATCCCCGCCTGTAGAAAATGGCACCATTTGTGGAATTATTTTGTGCTCCAATATGTCCTGCTAATGTCTGTGATTTCCACCCTGACCTGATTGTAATGAGGACTTGCTCTGACACCAGACCATTAGAGGTTACTCAGTGTACACAATAATGGATGTGTAGACTGTCTGGAATCATCATCTGAGATTTGAAGCCGTCATTATAAGTCACTCAAACAGAAAAAAACTCAGCAATGAGACCCACAATGCTTTGCAGCTTGTAAAACTATTCCTGCAACAGTAAAGACAGTTTTTTTCTCCCCGTAAAAGCTTTTGGAAATTATATGTTCTTATTTATACTGATTTTATTCCCATTTATTTGTTCCTATCCATTTTTATTTCCCCTGTGCTTCCTTAATCTCATTTTTTCTGCCTTGTCTAGTTTTATTTTTTTTGTTAAGCACTTTGAAAAAATGTTAAGAAAAGTGCTACATAAATAACATTTATTATCATATATTGTAAGACTGAGATGCCACAGCGTCAACGCATTTGTCAGGTATTGACAAATCATATTTGTGTCACAATTATAGTGTGATGGGACATTTTGAGCACAGAAAAAAAAGTGATTTTGCAGGAACATAAACTACATTTTGTAGAGAAATAACCATCATGACAGATAGTCCTAGTAGTGATCTGATTGGAGACAAAACAGCACACAGAAATCCCTTCACTCCAATGCTCTGATGGATTGAAAAAGCTACACATTGTTACTCTGTCAGGTCGAATGAGATTGCAGGAAAACTTGACAGAACAGAGCAGATATGTTGAGAAAGAAAGACTGATACTGTGAACATATGTCCAAGGGTTTGAAGCACACACCGTTGGGATATCTGGAGGACAGAAGTCATCATCGTTATGTGGGTCATAGCTACAATACAAATAAATGTATGAAACACAAAATAGATAATTGTTTGCTCACATGAAATGAGTCTTTGTATGATCACAAAATAAGCAAACATGGAGACTTTTCTACCACTGAGAAATAAACACTCCATATTCCTGTTATGCTCAATACTGAATCAAAAATATCCAGATAATATCTAGAGTATGTGTCAGACTTAAGCTGCATTACATTTATGTATATAAAATGGTAAATGAATATCAGCCCATTGATCATTATCATTTGTTTAGCTATAGCAGCAGGATGCTAAGGACGTCAATGCAGGTTTCGGTGGTCAGATCCCCACTTTGGTCCACATTGAAATGTCTCAACAACTATTGGATACAGATATTCAAAGTCCCCCCACACAATGTAGCTTTGACTTTTCATCTAGCTCGACCGGCAGTGTGACATCCACTAACGCAACTAAGATGGTTAAAATTGTAAACATTATATCTGTTTAACGTCCGCCTGTTAACATTGTCACTGTGAGCATGATAGCATTCTAAAATTAACGTTTAGCTAATGGGGTGAGGAACTCATTACAGTTCATGGGCCACATACAGCCTAATTTGCCCTCAGACCAGTAAAACCACTCAAGCAAGATCGGAAATCCTATCCACCACAGAGTTTCTTCTCAGGCTGATGTTGGCAAAAACCTGCTGCTTGTCAGGCAACACCGTTTCTGCCGCTTCAGCGTGTCTTCACAAACTCACCCTCGGAGTATGGTTTTGATGCTGATACTACAGTATTTTGTTAGCATAAGTTAGCTAACTTTCACAGCTGCGTCGCTAATCCCCCTGGCTACGACTAAAATCAGACTGCTGTTTCCTCAAACTTGCTTCATTTTTCCCTGTGAAGAGATAGAAACTAGTCATTTTTCCTGAAAAACCTGACATTGGGTCCACTTTTCTACTTTTTTAACAAAGACATTTTCCACCAACAGCTCCTACTTGAACAGTAGCCTAGCTTGCCAGTGTGTAGCCTGCACATGAGCATGAGAAATCAATAACAGCGTGTCCAGCATAGGGCCTGCTACTCTTTTTAGGACAACCCCAGGGGACAAATTGAAATAGCAGTGCATTTTATTGAAAAATGGAATAAATTACTTCTCTGCAATTTTCTCTACAAAGTCATCTACTGGGCCAGATTGGACTCTTTTGGGGATGCATGTTCGACACCCCTGGTTTAGCTCAAAGCATCGCTGTGCCTAATACAATCTCAGAGTGCTGGCACTGCTGTAGGCTCATGGGTGTAGTTCTTTTTCAATTTAAATTCCATTCAGCTCCATTGTATTGTGATGAAGTAAAACATCTTAAAACCTTGACAAATAAAAGAAAACTTCCAATAGTGCACATACAGTACAGACTCACACATCTCTGCAAAGACAAAATAAACGAACAGAATACTGCATTATCATTACAGTACTAATGCATAGACAGATGTTACTGTACATATCCACAGTTTGAGTTCTGAGTGCTGCACCATTGTTCAAACTTTGGGATTTTTGACAGAAAACTCCCCACTCGTGCTGACAGCAAAGTGTCCTTTTGGATTCACTTGCCTCAGGTGAAATGAAGGTTGTGAAAGATATATGAAGTGAAAGCATCTCATCTGTCACTGCTACTATCTCAGCGACCCTACTGAGGATCTACATGCTGCACAGGCCTTGTAGGAACACAACGCTCTGCATCTATCACCATAAGGAAAATAGAATTATCATCTCCTCAACTCATCTAAACTCTTAAATGTAGTTCAATTCAAGGCCTGTGAATGTTCTCGTACCAGTCCCAGCCTGGTCAGATGCGTACATGAACTGATGAAGCCTCTTGGATGAGAGGTAAAACGTCTTCCTAGACAAATGACCAAGTCCAGTTGCTTTTGACTGAAATTGCTTTGGGGATATCGATTCAATGCAAGGATGCAGGAAAATATTTACAAATTAGGGTTGAATAGTTAACTGTATATAATGATTTCAGATGCGAAAAAAGTATTTCTATCAACAAGTCTTTTATGTTAACAGCTAGACTCCACTACATTTTATGCATAATGAAATGTGGAGTGTGGGGAGTCTTTAATACAGCGATTACTTTATTACACAGAGGATGACATCCCAAAGAAACAGCAGGTTCTTGCTTTTGACAAGCGCTTCAATATTTTATGACGGATTGTGGATGAAGCGGAAGAGATTCCGTCTTTGTAGCGTTGAAAGGCTTTGGAGTTGGGAAGCCTCGCAGGGCTGAAATATTCATTCCTCTACTTGAGTGCGACTGAGATCTCCATTGAGTTGTGAATTTAACATGTGTGTAACAGGATGGAGAGGGAAAGACGGAAACAGAAGCCAGAGTTTAATTCAACTGTCAATCCAAACTTTTGAAACCCTGCAGAGAGAAAATGTGAACTGAGGCTGATAATGAAAGGCAATATTTGTGCATGATAAAACTGAATGAAGTACAGCCATGACTCAAAACACTGAGCAAACAAGAAAATTAAAATCTCACCAAGCATTCAAAACCAACTTTCAAAACTTGCTCATGTTCAGTACTTCATGCTAGGGTCAAAAAACAGTTGAGGTTCGACACCCAAACTAGCTTTACATTCTTACATTTGCTAATAAACACTAAACATGACACACAGCTGTCTGATTGGACTCAGGGCCAGCATATGGTCATAAAACCAAAGTAGTGGACACATTTAAATGTTGACCTGATGATGGAGCTGGATGACAAGTCAGAGGATCACCAATTTTATTGGAATTCACCTTGAGGGGAACATGAATGATAAACCTCATTTCATCACAATCCATCCAACAGTTGTTGGGAACTAAAGTGGTGGACGGACATACAGCGAGTCACCTTTGCCACACTGCTAATCTGAAGGTACTGGTTGACTTTTTGTCATAAACCTTAATAGGGATCCCTTAAATTTGGTTATTAAAACATGTGATATTTAATGGATGGGATATTTTGCAGTTGATCAAGCGAGTGTTCTTGTTGATGATCATGCGTCAGCTAGAAACCAGAAGGAAAACAGATCTCCGACGGTGAAGAAGGGTGATTTACATAAAGATGCCAACTTCGTCTAACTGGAGAGATGACAAGATTCAGAGCCTTCTGTCGATAAGGGCCGATACCAAGATCTTAAAACAAATTCAAGGAATGGGAAGAGACTTGGTTAAGAACTAATCTGTCAGGTAGGTGAGTCTGCAAGGCAGCAGGCAGAAAGACCCAAATGCAGACAATCCAGGCAGACAGAACGGCTCAGAAATTTATTGAAAAGGAGCTTACTGGCATGGGTAACAAGTCCAAACTGAATTAAATGAGAATCCAGTATGCAGACAGGCAGGTGCAGAAAAGGGGTTAAGGTTCAGGAGGCTGGAAAGAAAATGCATGAAGAAGCACTGGCAATCTGTCCGGGCTGATGAGGGAAAGGGGTAACGAGTGACACAAGGGGAGGGAGGAATTTCAATTCACTTGATACTGTACAAATATCATTTAAATAAAGTATAAATATTTTAGGTCCCAAAACTGAACCTTGTGGAAAACCACGGGTTATTCTTCTAAAATGTGATTCAGTATTTTTAATTTTTACATATTTAAACGTATTATTTAAATAACTTTTTAACCAATTATGCGCAACAGCTCTTATACCATATTGTTCCAATTTCTGCAAAAGTAAGGAATGATCAATTGTAAAACGCTTAATGTAAATCATAAATATACCTACAGTGTGTTGTTTCTTATCTATTGCTGTTGCTATATTTTATACAAATTCCATAACTGCTTAAGATCTTGATCGATTATTCAAATTATCTTTATCAGTAACCCTAATGAGAAAGCGTTGGAGGTCATTGGAGAGTGGCTAACACAGGGGGTAAAATAGCATCAGGTCATCCATATAGTAGTTTACCTGGGCACTTTGTGTAGCAGAATTTCTTTTCCCTTCTATCCTATCTTGCAAAACATCTAGTGACTTCTGGAGATATACAAAGCAAGCCCTTGTGGGGTCAACCCTCCAGGATGGGAACCACAGAGGTGAGAGAGAGGGTGGCTCTGCTTTTATTATTTATTATTAAGAGGCCAAGCATGTTGCTCCTTTATATTCACCTCTGCTTCACTTAGTGGTTTGTCCTTGCTCAGTAAGTAAACAAGGCACACAAGCACAGAAACACAAACACCCAGTCATTTCAGCCCAGAAAATTTCAATTAGCTGTGGAGGGACAGCATGAATCCCTTTAGTGTTTGTTGAAGAATGCCAGTGTGTGTGTGTGTGTGTGTGTGTGTGTGTGTGTGTGTGTGTGTGTGTGTGTGTGTGTGTGTGTGTGTGTGTGGCAGCAGACATTCGCTGTGATTGGGCTGGTGATGGCACTACAGCACTCAGAGAAAACACACAGATACAGTGAATGCCAGCAATAAGTTTCCTGTCACATTATATGTCGGATGTTTTGGAGTCTGACCAAGTTAAAAAAATTCAGTGTTGTCGAGCAACATCTGTCAGTGACCTCCAAGTTCATCACAGGAGTCTCTTATCCGTCGTCCTCCAAAAGATGGAACCAGATTTAGCTTTCCCATGATAAGAGCCGCTCATAAAGTCCTGCTTCCTCGCCACAGGCTGCTGCACTCAATCTAATCTATTAAAGATACAAACCGCAGCTGTGGCCCACTGGCTCACCATGCTCCCACATTTCTGCAGACACTAACAAATACACAGCTTTCAGTTTGTCTTCCTCCAAGCTGCTGTTTTTGTACCAGAATTTCATCAAGTATTTTTCTTCTTCTTTGTGACTTTATCTTGCAAATATTTGTAATATTATGTAATATTATGCTTTTTTGAGTTCTTGTCCTTTAGTATGTTATATAGCTTGTTTGAGCATGTAAAAGGTGTTCTAAGTATATATATATATAAAAAACAACGATATTTCACAGCAAACTGAGTTTTCTTCATGGTTGTGTCCCCCTCAGACAGCACTTCTCTTTAACTGCCTGAAACTCTTCCATAGCATTTTCACTTTACTTCTGTGAAAATAGTATGTCATTCCTTGTCCCAGAATGCCTAGCTGTGACCTCTTCCTAGTTAGGCACGCCCTCAAACAGACCTGTGCGGACCTGCGCAGAGACTAGCAGTTAGACACCGGGACCTGTCAGCTGTTGTCTGCATATACCAACAGAATAGCTGTCATGTACTCCCATCATCAGCGTATACTGTAAAGGGTGTAACATTGCGGACATGTTCCTAAATGATTGACCAAACACAGCAGAGTAAACCAGCTGACCAAAAGGGTACAGGGCACATTGGGTTCTTCGGGAGGGAGGGGCAGAGGACAGAGTCTTTCACACAGAGGTGCTGCGGCACTGGGCAGGATGAGAAATATTATGTGTTTTTTAAAGATTGAAGCATGTAAACCTAATGTAGCTGAAAAATACAAATTTGACCCTGATGACTGAAGACTAGCATAATAGGGCCTCTTTAACATAAAAAATGTCATACAATTTAACTGCTGCCTTATTAATATCAATGTTGAAACTATGTTAATGATCTACTTGGCATAATTCCCTCAACTAAACACGGACGTACATTTGCTGCTTTTCATATATATGTACTGTAAATGCAGCATTGGCAACTGCTCTTCATTGGTGCAATACCTCAACACGGCCGCCATCTTGGGACGGGGGAGCCACGTTTCCTAATGCAAGTATGTCGATCGAGGCAAGAGGTGTTTCCATTATTAAAATCATCATCAGTCATCAGATTTTTAAGCTGTTTGGTTTGTTACACATATGAAAGATGTTAGATATGTATTTATGATACAGGATACTTGCTTAAATTAAAAATGTGTGTTTTCATACCAGACTACTTTATCTTGTGTATATAGTAACATTAAATGGCTTTAAGCCTTAATATAATTTAAATGCTTGAGTTATACAAAAATTCATCCCCAGTTCAGTAATGATGAACGGTAAAATTAGCTTTAGAGACGAAAGCGTTTTTGTACCAGGCTGCAAATATGTTTGTTTCTGGTGTAATTGTGCATTTGGGGATTGACTCTTTTAGAGAAACTGTCAAGTGGACAATAAATTACATACAGTGACAAACATCATTTTCACCATCTTACTAAAATATTTTTAATTTATGTTAAAGAGGGATAAGGACCTAAATCTTGTGATATATTGAATTTAACACGTTTGTGACGGTAAAATATTGAAAGACAACTTGCATCAAATGTTACTCCATATTTTGGCATTTCTTTCGTTACATCCAAAAGCAGCACAAAAATCAAAAGGGGTCTTACAGTTATGGTCTACGATTTGGAATATTGGTCATTATTATTAACATCGTTTATAAAGCGATCGTGGTCCTGTAGTCCGTTCTACACAATATGAATAGCAAAAAGAACCAACAAATGAATTCAGTCTATCAGCAGGCCTGCATAGAAATCGATGGGAGCCCTTCGTCAGGGAAGGGTTTGATTTGGCTCGTACCCTCCATCAAATCTTATCGCCTTCCCTCGTCTCCCCTGCTCTTCGTCATCCCGCCTCGTCCCCTCCCACTCTGTAAACTCTAAGCGGCTAGCGATTAGCTTAGCAGCTCAGAGTTTTTTCCAAATCTATCTCAGAGGCTCAGCTGATTTTCAGAATGTAGAACATAGCTTTAACCACAAGGTTATCTAACAAGCCGTATGATATGGCTGCTTTTGGAAAAACCTTGTATCATCGAGTTTGGTATTTGATTAGATAGACATTTAAACAGGTTTACCAAGTGACTGTGTGTTACAGATGTTGGACATATGTATGTACATGTTCCTTGAAGCTTTAACGAGCCATTAAGAAGTGGGCAGTAAGCTACTAGTAGCCTGCAAGCGTCCTGTTGGAGACCGGATATAAATACAGTGTAGCACTGTAGCCCCTTTCACACAAACATCTGCAGACCAGGGGCCAAAGGTCACAGACAAACCAGCTCTTCCTCCCTGATTCTTTCTGCTAGACAACATGACACAGCACTTCATGCTGCTTCTGCTGGCCTGGCAACAACACCTCTGTATGTGTGTGAATTGTGCTGTTGGGGAATTGGCTCGACCAACTGGCCTGCAACCAAAACACACTCACACACACACACACACACACACACACACACACACACACACACACACACACACACACACACACACACACACACACACACACACACACACACACACACACACACACACACACACACACACACACACACACACACACACACACACACACACACACACACACACACACACACACACACACAGACAGACAGACAGACAGACAGACAGACAGACAGACAGACAGACAGACAGACAGACAGACAGACAGACAGACAGACACACAGACAGACAGACAGACAGACAGACACACAGACACACACACACACACACACACACACAGTTTTGCTTGCTCCAGTCTGTGTTTTCAACAAGGTCATCAGGTTATCAGGTTATTGTCCACCTTTCAAGCTACCATTTCACACAGCTGCATTAACTGTCAATAATCCAACAGTCAAAAAGGAAGTGACAGAAGAAATATAAAGAAGGTCAACACAGGTCACTGCCCAGGTGGGCAATCTTAGGAGTCGGTAAAGTTTGTTAACACTACTATGTAGGATATGTAACTACTGTATTTCTTCAAATAGTGACCAGCATCTTTTTTGTTTACTGCAGAAGGGGACAGGCCTTTTTTTGAAGCAGGCTTTTATTGGAGGCAGGCCTTTATTTCTAATTATACCTGTTTGATGAGTAGAATTGGCGATAGTTTAATATGACGTCCCATCTGTCCCCATTTACCCTGTTAAAGTTACAAACTCAATACTTTAGAATACTTCAGAACTGAATTTATTTAATTAAAGCGATGGAAATATACATTATGCTTAGGTGGCATGCACATGATATGACAGCCACCAGGAGTTTATTCACCTCAGTTTTTTCCCCAGCCTTTATTTGTTTATGTCGACCACACCCCTAAACATTATTCTGGACCTGGCCATTATCTGAGGAAATACGGTATAAATTGTATAAAAGCAGTAATTTTCGTAGTGTACCTTTACTGAAATGGGATATTATATAGCATACACATGCGCTGCACACCTGAAATTACCCAGAAATGATCCTGCATGGCTGTATGTGTGAATGCAAATATCTGAATCAGTTTATTGCACCAGCTCCTTAAACTAAAAAGCGTTTAATCTCCTTGTGGACTTGGATTTGTGAATACAATACCATGTGTCAGCCAATAGCGGATGGAAACAAACCTCCGTCGGTGAATAATAAGGTTGATTCAAACAAAGTCAGCAATGAAAATGTCTTACTAGAGAGACAACGAGATCCGGGAACTTTTGTCTGTAAGGACCGATGCTGAAATCATCAGACAAATTCAATCTCTGTAAATGAACTACGTGTCCTGCTGCCTAATCTCTGAGGCTCATGTGAAAGAGTTAAGCTTCACATTTGAAACCGGCAACAGGTTCCACCCTCTAAGGTATTTTTTTTCTTTTAATCTTTTTCTTAAATTGAGCCAACAGTGATGCTAATCTCAAGCAATCATTGGGTTCCACCCTGCTTTTTTCTCTTTCCTTCCTTTCAATTTCCATCTCTTTCATTCTGAATCTCAATTTCTGTGATCAACAGGTACCCCTTTTACTATTTTCTTTTTTCCATCAAGCCCTTACAAACACACTACTCCTCCTCCTCCTCCTCTCCCCATGTCTTCCTCTCTCTGTATCACCATCCCATCTCTGAGTGGCTCCTCTTGAGGCTGTGAACCAAAAGAAAAACAGAACGGAGCGCCAAAAGGAGGAGGAGGGGCCAGTTCTCCTGTTACACCCCTGACCCGCAGCAGCCCAGATGGAGGTGAAGAGAAATACCCACATCGTGACTTTCTCCATTGGGCTGACATCACTGAGTCAATGTGAGGACACTCCTGGATGACACAAACACACCCTCAGTCCAACTGCACATACACAGGGTCATATGAAGCGCTGTGTGTTCGGAGGGGAGTATCTGGAAGCTTCCAGAAATGTTTTGGAATGAAAGACAAGACGTTCCTCCAGCTGCCAGGGGGAGAGACCATACTAACCCAACGGGCCACAGATGGAAAAGTCAATAATGATGTTTCATATGTTTATTTTTTTTTCTGCTGATAAAATAATAACTAAAGGTTGCTGCGGTCAGGCCATCTATGCTAAGTAAGAGAAAAACAAGACAGACTTAAAACTCTGATCTGCTATGAAGAGACCAGCTGATGTTTGTGGTTTGTCCTCCTCATATTGTGTTTTCTAGCCTTGTCCCTGAGACTGGTGCAGTCTCACACACAGTGAGGGAATATACAGCAACTGGCCTTTGGCTGAGATAGTTTATCCTCGAGGACAGTGTGTATATGGATGATATGGGAGTTCAAGTCTGACAAACAGCAGCACAGACCAAACATCACAATCTGGTTG
The DNA here is from genome assembly GCF_963691815.1 of Echiichthys vipera. Lineage (NCBI taxonomy): Eukaryota > Metazoa > Chordata > Actinopteri > Perciformes > Trachinidae > Echiichthys > Echiichthys vipera. The sequence continues at coordinate 17,104,467 of NC_139845.1, read as the reverse complement.
TCTTTGCTCCCTCTACCCCATACAAACATACTGTACTCCCTCTCTGAAACCTTATCCTTAACACGGTGCAGTTGTAGCCAACTTGGAGTAGTCCAATACAAGTATCCAAAGTGCCAAAGTTCAAACGATACGATACATTGTTTCATTAATGGCTTTCTGATCTGGCACCCCTTCTGGTCGGTACAATGTCTTCCAAGACCAATAGGAAACACCTTTACAGAAATAAGTCACATTGACACTGTCTTCCAAGAATGATGGCATCAGTTGTTTCTGCTAGTACCCCAAAATGCCCTCCGTTAGTGCTGTCTAGCAGCTAGATCTGAGGGATTAATCAAGTTCAAATACTGTATATCACAAGTAACACAACTGAACCAGAGAACATGCGTGGTCTGGATTCAGTAGTTTCATTTTGAGGACTTTTTTGATTCATATAACCTTTCCATATAAGGTTTGGTTGGGTTTAGGCCATGACTGTATTTAAGAGATGGATGGAGCTACCATGACGATGCCTAATTGTTTGTAGACTACTCTTTTGAAGCCAGGAGATTGGCATTTTCGAAGTCCACATCTTGTTTTTCTTAAACTGAACGTGACCGTATTTGGACAAGACGGGAGAGCTGGGGCGGAGCACTAAGTAGCTTCAGGCTGTTTATACGGTGTCTGTCGTTCATATGGTGCCGCACTGAGATAAACGCTAAAAAGAAAAGGAAATGCAGGTTTTGCAACCGACTGATGAGAGTCACCAGGTGACCGATGAGTCATCACCATAGTGAAGACTATTCTTCCGGGGGTCCAACACAAGACATACATAACCAAATACTATAAAGCACCACACATATCGGTATATCCGAACAATGAAACAGATGGTAGCATTTTATAACACAAAGGCACAGTAGCATGTTTTTTTATGATATAAAACAAAAAACAGTGACATGAAATGAAATAAATACTAAAGAAAGGAAAAAAAGACCCATATCTCTTTACTGATAACAGCTACTTTTGAAATATTTAGCATTAGGATTTAATATGGGGGGAGGCTGTTCCAAAATTTTACAGCTCTAGTCACAGCTCTAACTATTGCTGACAGATGAGCCGGGTGCTACGGTCACTGGCGCCATTTGGTACAGTGACATGGGGCGTGTTGAAAATCACCAGTTTCCCTTAAGTTACCAGCTAATTCTATCTAGCTAACATAAACTTTGTTAGTAAGGTGCCACCGAACACTGATCAAGACATTTAAAGCCAACTACAATGTTAAAATTAACTTTAATGAAGTGAAAACACACTCAAAGTCCCCAGAATTTTACACGGACAACACCCAAAAACAAGTTCACAGCTATTTTAATGTACACATTGCCGTTTGTTAGTACTGCTACAATTATCCTGTCACTAGCATGTCTATCTCAAGGTAGACACGCCCTAAAGCATACACCGCTTTATCGCCCATTTTACTCTAAATGGCCCCATAACTTACAAAACGAACATCATGCTATATTGAGGAAGACTTGAAACTAGCGCTTGAGACCATAAACTAATCAGGAAAACATTAGGAAAATGTTTACTGAGATAATAAATAAAGTGAGAAGAAGGGTCATTTTCTCATTGACTTCTATGCTAACTGAATTTTTTTTCACCCCCTGGAAGAAATTAGAAAGAATGCAGGTTTAAGGCCTTCTGACATTGGCTTCACTGAAGCTACGTCCATCTTTACTACAGAGTCTTTAGTCATATAAACAACTTGGTTAGATAAAATGCATAGTTTGGGTTAAATTAAACTACTCTGTGCAAAGGAACCTTTGTTGTCACGGTTAAAAGAAAGCAACGTTGACTGAAACAGGACACAAACAGTGGTCTCCTGATTCAAAGTACATACTTTGTTGATATCCACAAGGCCAAATGGGCATCCGCTTGTGTATTTTGGCAGCTTCTGTCCCCATACATCGCTCACTGTTGTCGTCTTACATTAAATACAAACACATCTCCTGGAAAAACTCCTAAATCAGTTTTTTCACTGCCATACCTTTGTGCAGGGCTAGCATTTAGCAAGGGCAGAGATAACTGAATTGTCCTTCCTGTGTCCGCCCTCTGCCTCAGACACACAGTAAACAAACTTCCTGTCCGAGGTGGCCATGTTTGTCTTCCCTCACTCGTGTGTGCTACTACAGCCATATTCCTTCCCACCAACTATTTAACACAATACTTAGGAGACCTCATCATAAAAAGAGGATATAATTCAAAGTTATTATTAGAAAGACAGAAGGAGGGCATGTGACGTTCACTGTTTCTTCTCCTCTCTCTCACACACATTAAATCAAATCCTGCCTAAGTCTCTCTGCACATGAGGAGACTAGACAACAGAGAAAACACACACACCACATCTGCTTTTTTTATGGTTTTATCTCTTCAAGCCCAAACAATTCATTGTGTCTCTCACACTGAGCTACACACACACACACACACGCACACACACACGCACAAACACACGCACACACACGCACGCACACACACAGACCATAATGTCTCTTTTTCTACCTGAGGAATGTTATGTAACTGTTATGCTATGTTATGGATATTATATAGAACAGTCTCCCAAAACTCTGCAGTCCTATACAAATTCCTCCTGGCATATTGCAGTCGACCTTTGATGTTCCTCATTGTCAAGGATAGAGTATGTCTTGGAGTCAGGCCGTGAAGTCCTTGTTTGTTAAGCACTTGTCCCGACCTTCATCAGGTCATCCTATAGGTATTTTGCAGTACCACAGGGTTTTTCTTAGTTGCTCTTGATTAAATTTTGGGCTTTCTCCCACGGCCAGACAAGTTTGCAGCAATGCCATAAGTTTGAAACTTTCTGCTCCCAATGGTGTCAGTTGGAATGTTAATTTTTTAGGAAATCTTCACATACCCAAAGCCCTTCAGGTGCAATGAAATAATTTCCTCTCTCAGCTTTTGTGGAAGCTTCTTAGTCTAACCCATGATTGCATCTCACCTTGAAAACCCTTAAGGGTGAAGTTTATATGCATCAGAGCTGAAGCAAGTTAATGACCCATTTAACTCCACTTTTTAACTAAAAAATCTAGCAGAAGGTTTTAAAAAGAGGTTGAATAATGGTGACTTGGCTATATTAACTATATCTTAATTAATTAAATTACTGTTACACTCAAAACTACACTCAACTGATATCACTCTGATAAATAAGTCATCCAAAGCAAAATCTAGCTCTTTGAAAATTGCAACTGCATATGTTGATTAAATATGTATTGGACACACTGACATAACAGCTAGGACTGGGAAATAATTCAATATAACAAATTTATCGTCTTTCAAAGGAATGGTATTACAATTAAATCATATATGGAGATGCCGTGAAATACAGTTACATTATCAAACTTAAAATAAATAGAAATATTTGGAGGGAATGTCATTTGAAGATTTTGTTTTGACATCACACTACGTGTGTATGTATGCATGTAAACAATGGCAGTGTATAGCTGGAGAAATATATACAATTTCACTTGAAACTGTTGTATTAAAGCTCTTAATAAAATGAGAAAACACTCATTTGTCAAGTATAAAATCCACACAGGAGTCTACAAAAATAAGCTTTACCATGTGGTTTATTTCCAAGCCCTCACGGCAGCGACTTCCAGGTTAATCCAATATAGTAGTGCTAAAAATTGCACTTCGCTGAGAGTCCACTAGGGGCAGGTTTCATAATCGAGCAATTTTCATTGAGGCCCATGTTAAACAGTCCGATTTCACAGCATAATTAAATCTATTTAAGGCCTGGTACAAAAAAAAATTCTAGTCTGTATGTTTAGGTCATATCTCCATGACAACACTGATGGGGGTGAATTTGTTTGTACCAGGCTAGTTTTTATTTTATTGGAGGTTAAAGTTTATGAATTATTAGGGAGCGTGGCCTCTTGAGTGACAGCTAGCCTCTGGCCCTCGCTTCTACTTGGAGGTATACTTCAGCCAGATCGACGTACAAGATTAAGTTGAGAAGATTTAACTATTGAAATTATAGGAATGAAAGTTTTAGAGGGGGAATGTGACACTGTTAACTACAGAAATATTCACAGGTGTACATCTGTGCTCCGGAGTGATCTTTCTTTTACCTAATAAACAATCTTTGGTAGGTTACATCGGCTGCAGAGAACACTTTAACCACACAATAAAGAAGTTAATAAACAGAGGTTGATGTAAGCTGACGTCTCGGATGGCTTCTGTGTCTCCAACTCCTCCTCAACTTACAACACACACTCATTCAAAGAAACCCCAGCACACTGCTACACACTCTTACACAAATGTGACTTGTCTTTAAAAAACTGAATAAAATCGATTGCATTGCAACATACAAAGCCACTATTTCTCTCCCAGCATGCATCAGATCTCTGCATCTGGGCAGAAAAAAACACAATAGTACAAAACCACAAGACAAGCAGCCGCTGCTACGAAACAAACAGGAAAACAGGCAGATTCATTAAAATCACATCTTACCTGGTGAGGAGGCGATGCAGTCATGCAGCAGATGGACATGGACAGAAAAGACAGAGGGAGAATCTGTTAGCTGCCGTGTTTACAGAAATACTGAACAGAGTGAAACATAGAGCAGGTCAGAGTGATGGATTATAATATATTAGTCCTGTCTACGTCTCTGCATGAGTGACACGCCCGATGTCAGGTTTTATCCCAGCATTGTGCATCCAGTAAGCCAGACAACATCATATGCACAAATATGTCTCATATATGAGCCGAAACAGGAGAACCTGTCCAACAGCAGCAAGGTCCAGACAGCCTCTTATATGTGTTTTCTTCTTAACATTGGCACCTTGCTCTCAGGTTAACACTTTATTTATCCCGTGAATGGAAACACGCCAAATTCACATTCCAACCAATCCAATGATTATGTAAAATACACACACACACACACACACACACACACACACACACACACACACACACACACACACACACACACACACACACACACACACACACACACACACACACACACACACACACACACACACACACACACACACACACACACACACACACACACACACACACACACACACACACAGCTAATGCAGTTTGCAACACATTTATCTAAGTTTTGAATTCTTTCTCAATGCAAGTGGCCATGGAGAAACCTTGATTCGGATTGGCTGGAGGATGGTTGTGACTGACACATAACCACAGCTGTTACCAAGCTAAGATAATGAAAGACAAAGTTGGTGACAACACAATACTGCCCCAAAACAACTGCTGAATGCTGGATAGTAACCCTGAAATACTTGTTTCAGACCAATGAAAAATTCCTTGTAGTAAGTTTAGAAGTGAAAGAATGAATCAGTGCATTCACAGAAAAGTACTCAGCACCAAGTTTGATCATCAAACACCATAAATATTCTGTGGGTGCCAGAGCATATGAGCTTGAAGATTTTGGATGGAGGGCCGAGTGGATTTTTGAAATAGTTGGAGCATTACCTTATCTCCCGCTCCAATTTCGCTCCAGTACAGTTCACACCATCAGACCAAACCTGCCGAGCCCGACCCAGAAGGCTTCTGTGTATTGCGCATCCACACTGACACGCAAGTTTTTTCTTATTTTGGAGCGGGTGGTGAGCAATTTGAGTGGAGCGAGGTGAAATGTGAGTTGAGCGGAGCGGTCTCAAATGACTTTAAGCGGGTGGAACCAACAGCTCTGGGAGGGAGGGGCCGTAATTTTCAACGCTAGCACGCTCTGTTGGGTGCAACTTCCAGGATGGGATGATTTGCTTCTTCTCTTTTCTCTATCATATCATACATATTCATCTATTCAGGTTTTAGACTGACATTTTCCAAACTAAATGATAAATTGAAATAATAATCGTCATTCAAGAAATAAAATGAAAACAAATAGTTTAGGCAATTTATCATTTTCTGTTGAAAAAATAGGACTAAACCTCTGATTATTGCACAAGTTGTGATAGTGTTTTTGTGCCAGCTTAAAGCGACATGTCAGGCTAAAACCAGACAACAACAACGGCAGCATCGAAACATGGCTATGATCAGGCGCGTCGTTAGACCTGGGCATTCGGGGCTATAGCCCCGGACCTCTGTGCCATCATCAAAAACAACATAATGGTGATGAAAATAACCCAGCATAGTAGACTTTTATGTGGCTGCATTACCAGCAGCCGCAACATTGTAGCAGTGGAAAAATAGTGTGTCCACACTGTGATAACTTAAATCAAACTTAGGCAGACAGACTTGCCCGTGTTTCAGTTTAACTAGTGACCCTGTTAACTGGCTGGTTGCAGAGGATGAAAACAGGATTCTGTTTTTAAGAGAGATTCTCAGACTGTATACAAAGGAAATCTGTTTCACTACACCAGGGTGACGTGGCTGGTGGCGCACCGAGTTAATCTCTTAACTCTCATTTATTTTGTCTACGACGGCAGGACTAGAAATCTCCTAAAAAAGTTTTGTTTTCTTGAAATGGTGAATAAAATTCTACGCACACGTGTTTACACAGGCAGCTTTCAAAGACAGATTTATTTAGAAAATGAATTAGAGATAGATCTTATTAGGAAGAGCAACTCTCCTCCTGTTTAATGTCACAACAAGCAACGTATAAACGCCACTGACATATTTACTCAAACAAAACTAAAAAGACTGATCAGGTAGGTGAAATTATGTTTAACATTGTCATGAAAAAGTAAACATAGAGGCATCAACGCTTTCAGCTGAAAGTGTCCAGTTAAGGAGACACTCGTCGGGACACCTGTCGCGAGAAAAAACGTCCGTCGGAGCATTGATGTCTAGTTTTCACAGTTTCAGGAGACCTGCAGTGAATTCAGCCTGGTCCACTTGACATTGGGTCGGTGCATGACAGTGTCTCTGAGGCTGTAGGCTGCTCATGTTTCATTCCGCTGCTGGTGTCTGTGCTGACCTAAACTTTAACCTCCTCAGTAGACCTGCCCCGACAGGAGTCACACATGACCAGGTCTTTCCTTTAATTCCCAAACCACGTCACAATTGCATGTTCATCAGCCCAATTTCAAAAATTTCTACCACTAATCCACAGCCACTAAGCCACAGCCGCCCATGTCAGGACTTTGATTTACTCCTTCAGTTAACGTGAGCTCAATGGAACCAGTTCATGGATCACCAGTGAAACCACTGCATGGAACTAACCTGACTTGTCAAATGGTTTGTTACACAGTCGCTTTCAAAACATACCGGGCAGGTGATCAGATGAACCATCTTTAATCACAAGGAGAGAGAAAACATCTTTTCCGTAAAGAAAAGCCTTCAGTTTTCTTATCCTAAACAAAACTCATAATATTGTTGCTGGGCGGCAACTAACAATTCTTTTCATTATGGATTAATCTGTAGATAATTCATTCTTGAAATTCATCCTTTAGACAAAACAACTATGAAAAATAGCCCATCCATTTTTCCGTTGACCAAGATTTGGTTATAAACCCCAATACATTGAGTTTACAATGATCAATCTAAGGAAAGGAGCAAATCCTCAAAATGAATCCTTCAGCAATTACTCAACTAATTACCCTATGGTGCAGTTATAAAATAGTTATAACATTAGTGGTTACAAGCTGTTTCATGACAACAGCTGTTTCATGACAACAGCTGTTTCACTACAATCACATTTTAATAACACCTTGACAGCTGCAAAGGTTCAAATAATGTCAATCTCTGAATATAATTAGCCTTTTTAATGAGAGTATCATGATGCATATTGTGCAGTGAGACATTAGGAAATGTTGGATGCTCTGTAATTTGGCAGATGATGAACGTGACAATCTGAATAAGTTTACTCCTTTTGGAACATATCATCCTGACGCTCACTCTGACATCCCTTCGTCCCACATTGCCATGGCAACACGCACACACACACACTCAATAGACTCTCTTGACTTTCAGTAGAGGAAGAGGCAGCAGTGCAATCAAACAGCATTGAGAGCCAAACAGCTCTTTCCTGTAATTATCCCCTTGAATTCAAGCCAGAGGTCTGACACATCAACTGTGTGTGTGTGTGTGTGTGTGTGTGTGTGTGTGTGTGTGTGTGTGTGTGTGTGTGTGTGTGTGTGTGTGTGTGTGTGTGTGTGTGTGTGTGTGTGTGTGTGTGTGTGGTTAAGAACAGAGAGCGTGGTTTCTTTTCCAAACATAAGACCGCGATCATCCCAGATGAAAATGCAACTATACGCAGTTACCACGCACGCACGCGCCTATCAGGTGACACTTTCTAGGAGAGAACAGGCAAAAACCATTTCTTTCTCCTTCTCCTCGCAAAAACACATTCAGCTGTGTGTGTGTGTGTGTGTTTCCTCAGCAGGCTGTCGCTCTCTCTCTCTCTAGGGATGCTGACGAGACATGCGAGCAGATGAGTGCTGGGAGCTGCTGCTGCGTTTTTGGGGCGGGCGGACACACACACACACACACACACACACACACACACACACACACACACACACACACACACACACACACACACACACACACACACACACACACACACACACACACACACACACACACACACACACACACACACACACACACACACACACACACACACACACACACACACACACACACACACACAAACACACACACACAGCAGTAACACACAGTACATGTCACTACTGCCACACAAGAAAGTTAGTTTGTGCTGTTCATGTTGACGCAGTGACTAACTCAGAGCGTGTCTCATTACTGTTGTTAGAATGAGGCTGCAATTTATCATCTCTTTCCATAAACAATGTTCCAATTAGGGGTGGAATTATGATCTGCAAAGATAAATGTCTACTCATAGACATTTATTAAGATTTAGTCTTTAGACGGAAATGCTTATTAGCTTTGGTCACATTTTAATCATTTTTATCCTTCATAGTTTTAGTGGAGGAAAAGTCATTAGCAGAGCAGACAGCTTGTATTGATTTAAATCAGTGATCACAGAAACAGTTGGAGACAACAGAAAGTTTATCAGCATACAGCCCGACCTTCACTCGGGACACTTACGTCATCATCACTTTGTAAAAGCTCTGTCTTCCCCGTATACACTGAAACTATAAGGTTTATTCCCTCTGTGCCTGTACCCTTCACCATTGTTACTATTTCTTCTACAGATTCACAGGTTGAGGTTTAAGTCTATTTGCAACAAGAAAAGAAGCTTTGTAAAGCTTTGCAATTGTGACAATGTACAATGACAGAGTAGCAAACATGGTCTCACATCAAAAGCTTTGATGTCGCGAAGATTTCAATAGGGGTGCAACGATACATCCGTCTGGATCAATATATCGATTCAATGATGAACGATCCAATAACACACAATATGCATCATGATACTCTCACCATCTTTATGATGCACTTTTATTTTGAAATTCCCACTTTCTTGCTGTCTTCCCACCGTCTAATCATATTTTAGTTGCTTTTTGTTGATTTGGTCACCAACTGTGCTAAATGGGCAGATGATGGATCACAGGCCCCTGGATTGAATTGAAATTGTATCGTGGAAGACTGTGATAATCAGCAAATATCAAACTGTTATCCAAAGAATCAATATAATATCATATTGTGATAAAACTTGTTATTTACATGCATTTCATTGATGTTTATAGGTCAGCCCTAGTAGCATTTTAAGGGATAGCAGGAGCATGAAATTCAACAGAGAACATTGTGACTATGTGGTATGTGCCCAGACCATCCGGCCATCAGGACGCCCCAGCTGCCAAACTCGTTAATCACTGCTTTAAATTAGTGCTCGTTATAGCCTAGCATATGATGCTGCATTTTTCCAAAAGTAATATGACAGTGCTGGGACCACATACTCCATTATCTTCCACTGTACCGACGTGGAGGCAGGAACCCTCACCTGTAGTGTACCTGCTTACCTTCCTGAATTATTAACTGATCTTCATTAATACATCCCTGAACTGTTCCTTGTCTGTCTGGACTATCCGCCTTTGGGTTCTTCCGCTGTTGCATCGTGACGACAAGAAACTGGAAATATGTGATAAAAGTGCGTGTATCCGTAGCTGTGTGAGCATATGTCTGGAGTCTTCCTTTCTCCCGACAGGATTAAAGGAGGCGCTGCACTTTTGAACTAAAATGTTTTGCGCCACTCTGTGCACGCCGTAAAAAATTAGGTCTTAATTGCCTTTCAGATCTCTAAAGCGGCGCCATTGCAATGAGTTTCAACACAGCAGAGTCGCTTATGTCAACACCTTTTAACTCACCCGTGTCTCATTTGCACTCCTGACCATTTCACAGAACAATATACCCGCTCACGCTCACACTGAGAGAACGGCCTCGTGACTTTAGATAATAAAGGGAGAGAAAAATCTGCTTCTTTAAATCTAGGTCTAGAGGGAGAAGACGGGCTGACATTAGAAAGAGAAGGGGGATAAAGAAACTCTCCAAAGTCAAACATTCTGTGCATGCTGAGCATTCAGCTCCTAAATCCACCGCAGCTCTTATTAAGGAGGCAATACAAGGTTCGCTGGACACACATTAGTTGACGTTCATATAAGTGAACAGAGGTACTTTACTGCCATTTGTAAGCATTAAAAATACATCCAGTGAAATTAAATATGGAGCACTCGGAGATACAGAGAGGGGACATAACCATAGACCAAATGTAATCTCTAAATACTGCACTTTATTTGGACAAAATCATTGAGGTGCTCAACCACAACTATATTACAGTATGTTTAATGATAATGTTACCAATTCAGGCTGCTCTCATTCACTGTTCTTACTTATAACAATGAAAAGTAATGCACTCAGTCGTCAATCGTATGTCTAAATCCATGTTCATTAAAGTACAAATTACATCCAGAGCAAAGAAGGAAATCAGATGACTTAGTACCAAGTGTGCCAAAGTCCATCTAGGGAGGTGCGTCAGGGCGCTGGATGGATCCCGAAACCGCATTCACCTGGGAAAATCAACCTAGCAAAGGCGTTGTGGTGCCTCAACTTAACTGGTCACTTAACAGCAGTTTTGGTGTGCCTCGCAAAGCAGTCGAATTCTCGCGAAATCACAAGATCATGCGATAATCGCATTCACATTCCATGTTAAAATCTATCTTGTCAGGCTCCAAGTAATGTGTTTGTGTTTCCGATAAAAATCATCTGTCCAATCAGCGTCCTCTTAGGAGCTGTTATTAGTTGAGGGGTGAGCGGGGGGTGTGAGGCGTCAGCTCATTCAAAACACCAATAACACCAAAACTACTCTCAATACTCCATACCTCTCTCCTTTTCTTTGGCTCTTAGCTCTAAGCCCATTGGTTCCTTCTGGAGACAGGAATATTTTAAAAGGCCTTGCAATAGTTTTTTTTATATATATAAAGGCTCAGTAATTTCTGTTGTTGTAAAGGGACCTATTGTATTAATATTTCTGTCCTAATTTAATTAAAGAAAAAAATGCTTTCATGTCCCTATAATATCCTAATTTATTCTAGGGAGATGTTACCTTGTATGAACGTTGTGATTTCATGGTAATTATAGCTTTTTAAATAAGAGCTCCATTTAAACCAAAAGAATATGCACTATCATTAATTACCATGTATGTTGATTTGTATGCTTGCCAGTAGACGAATTTCACATTGTTGCATTTCATTAAAATGAATTGGCAGTGCAATCTAAATGAACAGTTTAATCAATACCAAATTACTTTTTCCTTTCCAAGAAAAGTTCTTGGAAAATATTGGAACTTTACAGACCCATAAAAAAAGTGTTGTTCAGGTTAACAAACTAAACTTAAAACAAATGCAATGAGTGGTGTTTTCCATTTTTATTTCAGACAACACACACAAACACACACACACACACACACACACACACACACACACACACACACACACACACACACACACACACAGACACACACACACACACACACACACACACACACACACACACACACACACACACACACACACACACACACACACACACACACACACACACACACACACACACACACACACACACACACACACACACACACACACACACACACACACACACACACACACACACACGCCCGTCCAGAACCGGATCAATAGAAGTGCTTCTCTCAGCACACTCCAGGCTCCAGGCCCGACTGCAGAGCTGTTCAACTCTTTAATGATCACTAATTAGACGACAGTAAAACATCAGTTGACGAACAGAAAAAGGCAACGGGCTGTTCAAAGTTCGACAGGTCCAATCCTACAGATAAATGGGCCAAAGTGGCTGCTGAAAGCTTTTACATTGCAGGCTTTCATTTTTAAAAGGAGACTTCTGTTTGCTGTTCCATGACTCAAAATACTGATTATTTAATCATAGAAGACGGTAAGAAATTATGAACGTGTAGAATAGTTTAATTTGCATGTCAAGTCTCATTTTGTCACTGTGTTATACTTAATTGATGTTTTCCCATTACCTTTTGTAACTGCTCATTCTGACTGCCCTGCTCTTTTTCTATATATTTTATAATCGTTATTTTCTCATCTCATCTTTTGGTTTGTGAAATAGTCATAATTCAGCTCCAATTATCTTTTTGGAGCATTTTGCTGACATAAAAGTGTGTTCAGACTGCACATAGCACACAGTTGGTGTGATTGCATATAAAGTCAGTATAAAGGTCAGAGAGGATGCATCTAAACCCTGGACGGTGCAGATGTGTCTGTGAAGTTTGAAGATGTAAGTAAATGTGTCGTGAAATAATAAATGGCACTTAGTTATTAGTTATTACGAGAAGAAAAGTTATTACGAGAAGAAAAGTTGAGATATATCAGTGAGTGACCTGTTGCATCAACACAGACACACTCCACCAAGCTCACAGCAAACATCTGTACAGTAGGTACATTAGCTGCTTTACCCAAATACATTAACAAACAACTAAGCAGTCAAAATGGTGAGAATAGAGCAAGGGAAACATTTGCTTTGTTTTAAATCACCTTCAAGCTGTGTTTGGACTGAACAATTTATTCTGCAGGGTCGTCTGGTTCAACATCTAGAATAAAATGCACTGGGTAAGCAAACACATTACTGATACCTGTTATTTTGTATCCCTATGTTATGGTAAAGATCCAGGAAGTTCTTTTTGAGTAAGACACCTGTGACTTTAAAGGTTATTTGACAAAAAAGAAAAATCATCATTTTAACCACCAGGTAAACAGTGCTATTACCTGGGATGTGGGTTTGTATGTATATGAATGGCCACTGGCGTGCTTTAGTGGGACAATTGGCCTTGTATTGTTTTGCAGCAGGGCTTTGTTTCATATGCTATGGCCATGGCAAACCATAACTCCATAAGGAGTGACCATAATGAAAAAAGTACCTCTGTGGAGCATGAATGTGGTTTTCCTGTGTGGAACTTAACATATTTGCCTGGTGCGGGCTACACATAACTCTTAAGCTGCGTTCACACCAAACGCGATAGATGCAAACTGAGCGGCAACTCTTCATTAAAAATCAATGTAAATGGCGCATGGCACTCGATTCAGGCCGTGCGAATGGAGCATCCCGCGTCTGGAGAGACGCCAATGTAGTTGAAAATATTTAACTTTTCAGGCAGCATCGCGCCAGGACATCCAATCAGCATTGAGATTGCAGTAAGCGTCATCAAAGTTCTCCGTGATACATTCAAGGGCTCACCTAAGCTGCTATTGTTGCAGTCCTTGGGGGAAATCAGACAAGTACCTATGTATATAACACAATTGATTTAACTATGAACTGTGGATTCCTGCAAAGTGCCTTTAGGAATCTAGTCTGCCGGAAATCCAAAAGAAGAAAAAGAAAGCTGTCAGAGTGAATCGTATCCCCGTCTGAGACTGGACAGCACCTGTACAGCTGCAGAGGTTAAATAAGTGACGGCCTGATCTCACTAAAATGGCTCTTTTAAGAGCCACACACTTCCTCTGAGAGCTCATTTCTGTTCTTAAGCGTCTTAAGCGATTGCATTCGCGTCTATCACATCTGCAGCTCAAAGGAACCACTAATGTTTAGCCAGAGGTTGATTAATGCACAGGCTGGCTTAGGGGCCCCAGGTGTGCAGGGGCCTCAGATTGGCCAGACTATTTAAAGTTTTTTTTTTTTACTTCACTGGGGGGGAAAAACTTGCCTCCTATTGGTGGCTAAAAAGAATTAAGTCACTGATGGAGTAAGGAAATGTAGAAATCACCTACGAAGGATGGATTGAGGCATTTCAGCATGCTAGCCAGATCCGACTGGGCACCTGTGCATACACCTGTGGGCACACATTTACCCAATCAGCTGCCAACATGTGGCCTGGTTCATAAGGTTATTTTTTTGTCAAATGATACATCACTAACTGATACTTGACAGTATAGCTGCAAAATGTCAGAAAGGAAATGTGATAGCGGAGCACGAAAAAGAAAACAACTGAAAGAACAGCAGGACCAAGATCTACTAATGAAAATTCCTAAATTGACAGGATTTGTCAAGGTTGCAGACTATTCTTCTGTTGTAGTGGATTTTTTTCTGATAAAGCATGATTAGTAATGTGGGGGTCCCAAACAGTAGCCTAGGGGCCCATGACCACCTTATTCCGCCATTGTCTACAGCGCATTCTGCAATATCTTCTAGAAGAGAGTAGTTTGCCGAAGTGCAGTCCAAATGACTGAATGGCATTGCCATCCTTAGGCATTGAGCAAAAGCAAACTGTTGTGTCTGCCAGGGACAAAGGACACATCATTTGCTGTGCAGCAGAAGGCTGCTTTGTTAAAAGCTTATTGGTTGATTCAGGATTTGATAAGGACCAGATTTGACTCTGTATCTACATGCCAACAGAGCTAAGAACTCAGTCCTACAGCGCATGCATTTTCTCTTGTGTCCATGCTCTTCTCCTTTAGTTTTATAGTTTTGATCTTTATCGATCCAGGAATGTCTGACTAAGCATTAATCCTCTTTTTCTTGCAGTTTTACAAAGTTATGACATATTCCCTCTAGAGAGCTACCCGCTGCAACTACAGTCTGCTGCAGCTGCCAGAGGTCAAGTGTCTTGCTTCTGTCTACCTGTCTCTCTCTCTCTCTTTCGCTCTCTCCCTCTCTCTCCCCATGTAAGGCTGTGTGTTGGCGGAGACATGTCAGCTTTAATGGACTGCATATACACACAGGGAGCGTTGGGTCGAGTGAAAGAGACGGGGGAAAACAGACTACAGGCGGGGGGAAAAGCAAGGCACAGAAACAGAAGGAGGTTTGATAAGAGAGGGAGAACTGAAAAAACCTGGAAATTAATCTTAATTCCACTCAATCCAGCCCTCAGTCAGTGAGATGCAGATGTCAACATTTAGCAAACACTAAGCTGTCAGACCAGCACCCTTTCTCTTGAAGTTGTGGAGAAGGGCTTTTTTTTAAATTGCACTGGATGTGACGCTGTGAGAGCTAAACAGACTTCTGACGGTGGCTTTACAGAGTACAGTTTGATCTAGGTGTTTTGACTGTCTTCAAAAGGCAAGGAGCAGAAACTACTGTTTGGCAATGCACAAATGAAAGAATATTACTTGTTCAACACAAGCCTGACAGAATCAGCTTTAACTTTGAAGTAAGTGAATCACTACTGCAGAGTAAACAAACAGGCAACCACCAGGGCGAGTGTTTTAACCGACTCTAAAGTGCCTTAAGCTGCAGCTTCTTTGATTCCCATTATAGGAATAGGTGTCAAACCTCAACACCGCAATGAATAAGAGTACTGGATATATCACAAATGGAAAGATGGCATTACATGTTCTGCTCAGATTCTCAGACTTGATTAGTAGAACTTTTAGTGCGGGAAAGTTGCCACAGTCACTTATATCGTATTTCTCAGCAAATACGATCATTTTCTTCAGTGGGTCATAAGCTCAATCACCAGTGTTTTAACTCACTCTTTGATAGATAGTAACTTAAACAATTATGTAGGTGAGAATCTTACGAACTACAACAGTTTAGTATGATAAGTGACGAAAAGGGTTCAAATGTGCTTGTATTCCCCAACTAGGACACTGAAATAGCAGTGCTTTGGTATCTGTAGCAAAACTCAATACAACAATATAAACAATATACAGCCCTAGTGACCACAACATGCTGGCTCAAATAAACATCAAGAAGTGAATGGAAAACCCCAAAACTTCACTCCAGCTTGGACGTCTTCCAATACGTGTCTTAAGGCCTTTACACACTGGTGGCAGGCGAATACACACAAGAATGTGAAATACATGCCTTCAAATATGTCGTATCAAAACTCTTCATACCAGTGATATACTGTATAATTCATACATAAATAACCCCAGCTCATCTATAATTATTCCAGGCATATTTTAGGACGTCTGTGGGACAGTTTGAGGTCCTTATGGGGAGGCTGGTGAAGTAAGAGGGAGAGGTGTGATGTGAGCACATGAGAAAGAGTGTTTGGATCAGAGGAATCCTATCCGGTTGTTAAGTCTGACATAACACCCTTTCAAAATACGACTTCTGTGTCCAAACTCTCCAATGAAACAAAACAGATAACGGCAGAACACGTGAACAATCACCTCTTTCTTTAGTGAGACACCCTTTTCATCCATAGGAAAGACGTAAAATGACAATTACCTTTTTTAAAACCTAAGATCTGTTCAAACAAGGGGGAACACAGCACTGCGGCGTTGTAGAAACACGAGGCATGGACTGGCTTGGATCTGGAAATCGTGTTTTGAGGGGCGTTACAATAGCTGAATGGGTGTGTTTCAGTCTATGTATTAAACACTAGTACAGAGGGGGTCAAATTAGGTTATATGCCAACTACTGCGTTTGCACATCCACCTGGCTGTGTTTCATTTCCAGAAGCCGGAATGTAGCCAAACACAAGATGACACAACCAGTGTATCTTTTGGAGCCCAACGTCCCCATGTTGACAGTGTGCTGGTCATCTGTTCAGCTATAAAGGCCAGTCTGAAAAAAGAAGTCAATTCCTTAGGGAGGATGTGCAGGTCAAGCCTTGAGTCCTCTGAATGTGTCACAAGTAGCATTCATTTTTAAAACTCAACCTTGCACTTAGTTTCCCTCTTTGAAAAATGGCAAAAATGGCTGACATAAAAATACCAAAATATTTTATCCCGGTGTTCAACTTAAACACAAAAACTTGACTTTTGCCCTGGTATTCATTATGATGACGAATGTGAGCCTTTAAAAAAACCAATAGAAATTGTCGAACAGGTCAAAGCAAGACACATACCTTGTGGATTTAAACAATTACACAATTCCCATTTCTCCAAAGTGTGGTCTGACCTTAAACCCGCAACGTCTAGACTATTGTGACGAGCAATCCATTTCCTAACAAGATAACAGCCAAGTCATTTTCATTCAGGCTGGCTTGCTAACATGATAATGGCCATCTTTTATTTTCCAATAAATCCTGCTTGAGAGAGAGAGGTCATGACACCAAACCCTCATTTACAGCTTTCCTTCATTCTTGCCTTTTTCCTGGAAGCTGTGTACATGGCCGTGTGGTATACTGAGGGGGGGGGGGGGGGTACTTATGTACAGCCATCAGCTGTACTTCTGTAACAGAAGCCTGTGTCTGAAAGCCTGACACAGGAAAAAATGCGAGCAGAAGAACTAGTTGGCTGGTTGCGTAGTTTACACATAGTTTACATTCTGCAGTACACAGATGCTGTGAGGACCCCTCTGCAAAGGACAACAGACACACTCAGGGCTTACAAGCCACTGGACTAACCCCTCATTAACACCAGTGAACCTTCCATTCAATCCACACCAACTCCAACAGCTCAGGCCTGGCCTGTACTCACATTACTTGAAATGATCTGGGCCTCAACTCGATTGCTTCTTGCTCATGTCATCACTCCTCTGAGTGTTTCTGAATATTCTCACCTGATCAAATCTGCAGTAAACATTCCACCTCCACATCAGACCACCGCTAAAACTTCGGCTGCCCCTTTTTAAATGTCCGGCACAGGGAACAGTGGCATATAAATATTCTCAGGACCGTCGCCAATGCTCGTGCTCGTACACGTGTGCATGCTCGTCCTCTTACATGTACAATCATGCTTTACTTAAGTCCACCTCTCTCAACTGGGCGGTGGCCTAGGGCATGGCACACTTGTACTCACACTGGTAAAACTAACTAGACATTAGCTGTGATTCATGCTTGGGCACGGCACAAATGATAAGTGTGAGTAGACTCTTATATGAGACAATCTAAAATACTGCATACATTGTTCTTATTCATTGAATGGTATCTTAACTAAATTTGGAAGAAAATCAAAATAAAAAAAGTAAAAGAAAGCCAGTAATTGCATTATACACTCACCTCTCAAAGTCATAGTAACTCAGTGTCAGAAAGTACTGTGACTAAACTACTAGTTCATACATTTCCCAGTGGCATTCAGGGGCGATTAAAAAAAAAAAAACATGTAAAAAATCCAGTGTGGAGCTATTTGGACTCTGATTGACTTTGATTTTGACTCGGCTACATAAGTGAGCGTGACTCACATAAGAATGTTTTACTTTCTCAGAGAAGAAAAAGTAAGAAGTTACACCGCCAAATCATGAGTGCTTAGTGTGTTAAATGTGTTAAGAAACTTTTTCTGAGCAGCTGAAATGTGACAGATTTAAGGAATGCTACAGAAACTCTTCAAAAATGCTGATGATGTGGATGGCGCTCCACTGGCAGCCTCTGTCAGATGGCATAGTGATGATTCTGCCTAATCTGACAGAAAGAGAAGCCAAGAATCTAATGCTTGTCCCGAGGGCAGAGCCAGTGGAAAGGTCATAAAATCTAAAGGGTTTATCACTGACCAGCATGAAGATGTTTGGCTGGTTTCATGGCAGTGTGCCTTTTAGTTTATTTAGTTTTGTCTGCAAAGGCATTTGGCCTGAAAGTGACAATTTAAAAAAAGTGATGTATTGTTCAAAATAAAATCTGATTCTCTGGGGACCAGAGTGTTGACCTGCCTCCATTATGCTGCAAAAATCACATTAATCGTTTCAGTATGATTGCCCAAGGACTTTTTTCTACCTGCAACCTTTTTTATAAGTTGTCTCCTTTGTGTCATCACGATCAGTTTTTGTCATCTTTTTTTATGATGCTTTCTTGAGAAAATAAAATTCTTCAACAGCACCCACCCACAGTGCATGTGGTAGTTTGAAACTGGGTAATAAGCAATAAATAATAACCATGATGACTTGTCTTTCAGCTTCAGTTAACACTAATTATGGATGCTTCGAATACACACTGCCAAAATAAATCAAGACTGTGCTATGACTCCCCAAATAAATTAATATGATAATTTAGCCTTATAATAAGAATCAGCTCAAGTACCTCATTCCCTCCAGGTGAGTGCAGTTTGTCAGACAGTCCGTGTGTGTGTGTGAGATGTGCAGCTACAGAGTGGAGGTAAGAGGCAATAACTCTGCATCATTTATCACTGAATAATTGCATTAATTAATTGATCTGGCCAGATGTCTCTCTACTCCCACTGCAGTTTATCCAAGAGTTCATTCATTTCGTTAGCAGGGTGTCTGTGCATGCTAATCAGTTCCCCATGGTCTTAAAAGCAGACCTAAATATAGGTCTGCTTCACTTGTCCCTCTTGGCGGCAGAGTGAAAGTAAAATAAAATCAGATTAGCTAATTAGCACCTACACATCTCTGCTCTCTGATGGTCTGTGTTTTCTCCTCTCTCTGGACCACTGCACTACAGAGGCAGGACATCGTCTCTCTGGGAGGGAAAACATAATTTATGAAAGGCATGTTCACATTTTTTACAAATGTATTAACATGAAGGCGTTTTAGAGTCAATTCTACGTGTCACGATTTAATTTTCCATTGTAAAAAAAAGCCGCCAGAGCACTGAATGTTTGCTTCTTTACACAACTCCATTCGACCAATGGAATTAAAGTAGAATTTGATGTTATAACGTCTTTCACATCAATCTGTAGACTGATATTAAGATTGCCAATTTGTTTTTACTTGAAATCATGCTTGCCATAGCCGTAGTGAGTGACATCATTTTCAGTCAAGACAGAAGCAGCTGTAGCAGTTGCTAGCCGTTAGCTTAATCATTTTAATTCAACAAAAGAAATGTGTCAATATGTGTCAAAGCTATTTTCAACAATATTATATACAGCTGTGCCACTCTCATTGTTGCTGCCATTTTTGTGGCATTTTTTTTATGGATGTAGTCACGTAGCCTTATGTCAGGGAGCCCCATGTCACGTAGCCTAGCAACACATGGCCCCGCATAATGTAGCCTCGCACCACGTAGCTTCACACCACGTAATCTCATACCACATAGCCTCATGCCACCTAGCATGCCTGACATAAAGACTGAAGTGCTATTTTGTTTCTACTCGACATCATGCTGTAGTGAGCGATGTCATTTTTTCAAGACAGAAGCTATGGCAGTTGCTAGGAGCAATTGGCGCAATCACTTTAAGTCAATAAAAAAAATGTGTCAATTTCAAAATGATTGCTGCAACTCAACAACACCTGCATCACACTCATTCATGCTGGTCGCCATTTTTGTGGCAATTATTTTTTTATGGGTGTAGCCAGTTAGCTAACTAGCTTCACTGTAAATGAATGTCTACAATCTTACATTTTGACTCAAGCAGTTTCCTACCGATCGTATATTTTTTTAACTCTGAGGGTTATCAGAATAATTCAGGGATACCACCAGCTAGAGTAGAAGAACAATAGCCAGACGATACACAGCAGCATTCTACAGAGACCCAGAAGGATATAGTGGAACATTTTAGCGCTGGAAGGGTAAAAAAAGAATCAACTTTTGGGTTTTTCTCACACACTACACACTTTACCAGTCTCCTGTAAAACCATACTTTTCATGACCTATTATTCTGTATGAAAAAAACATGGTGAAACAATGAAAGACAGCATGCAAACATCTACTAATTGGCACTAAATACTGCACACAGCTGAGACAGTGTGACGTGGGACTGTTTCTTCCAGAATCCATGACAATCCATCTTATAGAACAGGATGTTTCACTCTGGATAAAAGTACTGGACCAACTGACCAACACTACATTATGGAGTTACAAAAGTAGCCTACCAATATCGAAGGACGCAGGCAGAGCAGCCTCAACCACATTACTACTGCAACAGATGGTTACACATATGTGACTTGACTTTAAAAAACAAAATAAGAGATGCAGCACTACCACAAATAAATCCACACATTTTTCTTCCAACATGCATGAGATCTGGGCACCTGGGCAGAAACCCATTATAGTCCAAAAAACAAATATCTTACCTGGAGAAGAGATGTGATGTGACAGATGGACATGGAAAGAAAAGACAAATAGAATTTGTTAGCTGCTGTGCTTATCAGAAATACTGAGCAGTGTTAAAGCAGTGACAAGTCGAAGCATCCTTACAATCATTTATATATTAAAATACATTAAACCGTCAAAAATAAACTGGCTAACAAAACTGTTACAACCGATCAAAATAAATTTAAAAAATAATATCGTATTACACATTGGACCAGACTATTGATCAGCAGTAAAACCGGCAACCAGAGTCAACAGATGACAATGTAAAGCTCACATCAAAGGGCAAGCAAGCCTAATGTTGCAAAAGAAAACCATTGTCTTCTTCTTGGCACTTTCTTTATAAAAAGAGAGGCATCTGGACAGAAAATGAATGAACCAAAATTGTTCAATATATTTTTAGTAAATTGGTGATTCTTAACATTCAAAATGAGCAATACTGAACAATGGTGTGGCACCAATATACAGAGCGCCGCAACCCCCCCCCACATTTTCCTGTCAAATAAATGCACCAAAGGCCAAAAAACATATCTTAAAAAACAATTTAAAAATACTGAACAATGGTGAGTTTTCAGGAGAATGCAGAAAGATGGTATAAAAATATGTTTTGACTTTCCTGCCATCACAGCAGTGTGAACAACATAGACAGAAATGAATTTAATGCTACTACCTGAAGGGCAACAAGATATAAACATATAAAAACCCAATGCACATCCTATTTTCAAGCGTTGATGTGCGTCAACTCTTCAGGAAAACAAATTATTGGAGTATTCCACTCTCTGATAAGCACACCCAGCTAATTTTGAAGTGTGTGCTACATGCGTGGATTAATGCAACGTTATGAGACGTGTTTCTATGTGACCCCCCCCCCATCTGTAGCAGAACTATTTATTTTGGTTAGGATTCATATTACCTCCCTGCTTTGGCTCAGATCAAATTTGACATGCTCAAATGTTTTTCTTGTTATAACAGCGTCACTAATTCTACACAAGGCCCACATGTTTGTCGAAGGAATGAGAGCTGAATTTCGTTTGACAGTTTATCATCGTTACATGTTCCTGCAGCAGGAATGCTACAGTAATGTTTCCCGCCTACGGAGGCTTGAATGAATCGAAGCTACATGACCAACACATTCTTGGTGTTCTCGCTCTGGGAGTAGTGCACTTCACAGGGTTGCTTGGCAGAGAAGAGGTCCAACGGAGCCAAGACTGTCTTTATATACTGCAAACTGTAAACAAAGAATACACACACCACAATAAAGCACAAACTCCTGCATTCGACAAAGCGGCTGAGTAGATTAAGGCTGAGAAACTAGTCCTGACTAGAGCCAAGGTTCTCTGGGTGTGTATGATATGCAGAAGCTCTGCTGCTTTGGACAACACTTCAAATCTCCTCCTCTTTTCTAAGCTCTGTCCTCTTCCAAACCCTCTCCTGCTCATTTTTTTTGTCCTCAATTAAACGCTTTTTCAGTAAATCTACTTCTGTCCTCTCGTCTTGGAAGTGCTCCTCTCCAAAAACATATTTCCCGCCTCCTCTTTTTAAGTGACTCTACTCTTTTCTCCCTTCAGATCTTCACAGAAGTACGTCTCTCCTGCCCTCTTCTCTTCCCTCCCAACTTCAAGATCTTTGCCATCTATCTACAAACTTCATCATCTCACTTGATCTCTCTCTTCTTATGTCCTTTTTCTATTACCTGACCTCTAATATCCTTTCCAAAACTGTTCATCTTCTTCTCCCTAACTCTTCTTTACCCGTCTCTTCAGTTGGAGTGACTTCTCTCTTATCTTATCTTCCGGTTGTTACAGAGTCTATAAGGAAAAATTAAACTAGTGTATGTTTGAGAATTTACAAAACATAAAAGATAGTTAAGACTGTAAAGCAGTAAGCAAAACGTTTTTTGTTTTTTAATGCCATTGGAGGTTGGAGGTCAATAGGAACAGGGGACAGAGAGAGGGAGCAAAATGCAGCCCAGCGTAGTATAATCCAGGCAATTTAAGTCCCTATTACTTTTAGTCCCTATTACAGTATCCACCCATCCATCCATCCATCCATCAATCTTAAACCGCTTCTCCTTATCGGGGTCGCGGGGGGCTGGAGCCAATCACAGCTGACATCTGGCGTGAGGTGGGGTACACCCTGGACAGGATGCCAGTCTATCACAGAGCACACAGAGACAAACGGAGACAGACAATCATTCAAACTCACACTCACAGCTATGGGCAATTTAGAGTCATCAATTAACCTAACACCTGCATGTCTGTGGACTGTGGGAGGAAGCCGGAGAACCCGGAGAAAACCCACGCAGACACGGAGAAAACATGCAAACTCCACACAGAAGAGCCCCAGCCGGGATTCAAACCCAGCAACCCTCTTGCTGCAAGGTGACAGTGCTGACCACCACAACACCGTGCCGCCCTATTATTTATTTACATTTACAGTATGGCTCAAGCTCAAATCCAACACACATAATACAACTGTATAACATCTTTCATTTGACCCTTCCTGCCTGCTAAACAACCACACGTATCAAACTCCACACTTCCATTGCATACTTTAAGTATTCTGTAATTAGTTTCCAGGAAAACCCTGATAAAAGGTCCCCTTATCCAGCTGGCAGTGTAAAAGCACAATGTTAATAATAATAACTATGTATCTCTGTCCAAAATCAAAGTACCTCCCTCCACTAAATCAGACTGTCCATGGTCATAAAATGAGCTCCGCAGTGGTGTACCATCAAAACTATACAAAACAAGTGTGAAGGAGGCAAAGACTGTGATAAATGTACGTAAAGGAGAGGACACACGCCCACAGTGAAGATGCATATCCCTACTTATAATGTGAGCTCACACACTGGCTGCTGCTTGACAGGAGCTTGACAGGATACACTACTGTTCTGCTTCCAGTAAACTCTCCAGAAAAGCAGCATCATCACATTCACTCCTCAGATCAGCACATTACGCCTCCTATACCCTGACTACTTGGGGTCATCCCTTTGTTCCCCGGGTCCTATGTTCCCCACTCAGGGTTAGGGTCAGGTTCAGGGGGTAGGGTTAGGGTCTACGTAGGCCTATCTGCCGGGGAATTCGGCACTGATTGTGGAAAAAATAACAGAATGGGGAACATAGGACCCTTTCTGTGAAAAGGGTCTGCTGTTCCCCAGTCACAAACAAAGCCGGGAACATAGGACCGCGGGCCTATGTTACGCAGAGCTACGTTATGCGAGGCTACGTTACGCAAGGCTACGTTATGCAAGGCTACATTATATGGGGCTTCATTATGTGAGGGTACATTGAGTGGGGCTACATTATATGAGGCTTAATTACGTGGAGCTATGTTGTGCGGAGCTACATTACACGGAGCTATGTTACGCAGAGCTACATTATGCGGTGCTTTAACACGGTGCTATGTTATGTGATGCTACGTTACGCGAGGCTATGTTACATGAGGCTAGGTTACATGAGGCTACATCATATGGGGCTTCATTGAGCGGTACTACATTATATAGGGCTAAATTACACAGGGCTATGTTACGCGGAGCTACTTTACGCGGGGCTACATGACGTGAGGCTCTTTCCAAACCCTCTACTCTCAGTACTCCTGCTCCTCTGCCCTTACAGAACAGCTCCTCTCCTCAGCATTGTGCTCTTCTCCTCTGCATCCCTATTGTCTTGCTGCCCACTTAGATTTGCCATCTTACATAAAGTCATTAGTAAAGGTGGTTTATTTATACTGTGAACAGTGTTTAAACCTCATGTCTCTTTCTCTTCATTCCAGTGCCTACACACAGATTTGCTTTTTTTTGTAAAGTCATCAGTAAAACGGTCTCTTCTCACAATATTTAGACGCCCACACACAATTGCAGCCTGAGTGGAATATGTAGTATTAGCAATGGAACACAAAGGAGTAGAAGGAGGAAGATATGGTACAATAGAGAGACTTGGGATTCACTGAGAGGGATGAGGGGCAGAGATAGAGAAGAGAGGGCACTGACACTAAGCTGACAGCGAGGAACATTATCATGCTGTCACACAGCACGCTTCCTTTCCTTTTACTTTCTTCAGCTCCCATTGCTCCTCCTCCTGTTATTATAGATGTTTTACTTATCCCACATATTTATCATAATCCACATCTCTTCCTCACTTTACAGCATTCCTGTAGGTCATTAATATCTGTTTTTGTAAAGCGTACACACGTCGGGAGAAAACAAAGGAAACCTGCTGTGATTTTGAACATTTTTACCTCCCAAAAACATAACGTAGGGTTCAGTTTTCTGTTGACAAGAAACACATTATCCTTAGTCTTATTTTATCGGCCTGAAAAAGGTTAGGTACCAATACATTATTATCTAAGGTCAGCATATCGCAAATATATGATCTTATCATTTCATTGTCCTACAAATCAATGAGCGAGCAGGCCAAGCACACTAAATAACTTAAAAATAACTTGTAGGGTTGCAACTGTAGGAGATTTTCACAGTACAATAACCATCTCAAAATATGTTATGGTTTCATGGTATACGATATCTTACAATTATTATTATCAGTTACAATGACCCTAAAGGAAAGAACAAATCTTTGTTATAATTAAAAACTTACTTACAGTACAAAGTACATAGTAAGGTATGTGGACACCTGAATGTTTCAGGATTTCCATCATATGCTGGGACCTGCTATAGGGATTCGCTCCAATTCAGCCACAGCAGCATCATTCCTCATAATATGGTTTTATGTGATGATGAATAATGCTGCTGTTGCTGACTCAATAGTTTTACTCATCAACACAGACTTTGAGGATCTCACTGAGTCCATGACCACACAGACCCCACAGTCCATTCAACACACAACAGTCCATTACTGCACAACACTAAAGATTGCAGATAAAATGAATTAAGTCATAGTTGTCATGTCAACATGAAGATAAGAAGAGGAGAATAAAGCTAGACACATCCTTCACCGTGTCCACCTGCTCCAATTTAGACCTGTGAACCCTCAGCAGCTTTAGAACTTTGTGTCTACAGTCAGCAATACAGAAGCCTGTCAATGCTTCAACAAGACTGACATCCCATTAGCTCTAACAGATAAGTGAAACTGTACAAAAAGAGGTTATTAAGCCAGCATAAGGACAAGACGTGGCCTTGTTTTGAGGTGTTTCAGTTTCACATTAAAATATAAAATCAGAAACTTTTTTACAGTTATTTATGGTGATATGATGTGACTTTTTAATCTTCAACGTTATTGGCAAACCAAAAGGACAGTGAGATTTCAACTGAAGATTTTTTCATACACACACACAGCCACACACACTGTACTAAGACATTGTATAGCAAACAGTATGACTCCTTCTGTCATGTTCATCTAGACTGGATGCGGGAGGGTGTGCGTGGCTTGATACCTGCACTGTGTTTTTTTCTGCTTATCCAAAATGTGTCTGTGTTTATGTGTGTGTATGTGTGTGTGTGTGTGTGTGTCAGCATATTGAAAACAAACAATAGGCCAGCACTGCTGCATTCAGATTTCCTGCCAAGCGTGGGCTGAATTGAAGATCATCTCTGCAGAAACAGTGACACGTTTCATCCTTTCTCTATGGATGTGTTACAACAGCTTTACTACGCTTATTCCCACAATACATCATTGCACATGAAGCCTGGCACACTCATTTTGAACAACAATAGAACATGTTTTTAGTGCTGTTAAACCTGGGGCAGGAAGTTGATTTTTTGGCCAAATCCCTAATAATCTTTCTTCATAGTGTAATTCTAGTATTCTGAGAGAAAACTGGACTCCTGCACTTCCACTGGGCTCGGTTTTAGTATACATGATGGGAGACTTTAGCCAATCGCAGGTAATTTCAGAGCGAGAAAGAGAGAGAGCTTTCCTATTGGCTCAGGACAGAGAGACAAGAAGCTGTCTCAGTCTGCTTCAAATTCTGGCGTGTTCTTTGCTTATTATCTACTGCAGCTTTAAGGCAGGGACACAAACCGATGGTCGGTCGTCGTTAAAAGTCGGGAGGACAGTGAGAATCCCTAGTTTTTGCGGTGTGTCCCTCACTGTTAGCACAAGTCGGCCATCTTTGGCTGTTATGCGGCCTATTCAGCATGCCGTCGGAAGCGTCTGCGGGACAACTTACTCTGAATGGCAGCTCAGTCAGTGCACAGGAAGAGAAACAGAAGTTAGGAAAGCAAATAAACGGCTGAAGTCAAGAAGCTGTGAGATGAAAAACAGACTTGCTCTATCATGTAAGTATACTTTATTTATGGCCACTGAGCTCTTTAGCAGCAACAGTTCACAATTGTTTGTATTATTGTTCGCTTGCGCATAAACGGTAAATAGAATTAGTTCTTTCACCATCGGGTTATGATCTTAATGTGCCAACGAGCGTATTGAATCTGCAATGCAGAACACACTACAAGAATGCCACCAAAAAGGGGTTAGCGTAATTGTTGGTTCTCTCCACATACTGTACATACCCAACTTTAGGTCAACAGTGTGAGCAGTCTATGGTATATGTCTGATACTGGGCTTTTTGTCCAGTGCTGCTGGATAACCAACATGAGCTATACATCCATGGGCTAACCCAACTAGCAGAAAACTAGAAGAACATCAGCACGGATTTGGAGAGATGTTATCATTCAGAATTTGTTTTCCACCTGGTTGGAGCGCTGAGCGTCAGATCTCTTCCCCCCTATGGACTGCAGAACAGAGACAGCACTACTACAGTACACTGGGTCCAACTTGTGCAAAGTCAGCCCAAGAGCATATAATATTTTACTGCAAGAAAGGAAATGTCTCAATTTCTTTTCCTGAAGATGGTCTTTTTTTATGAAGCATAAAAGATTGGACAGGGAGGGATAATGTGTGTCCCAGGATGATACACTAACAGAGACTCACAGCATGCTTAGTGATTCCAGTCATGTGTATAGATCACACGGGCTGGCACTCATACGAGCACAGGTATGCATGAGCTGGCAGCTAAATGGGTATTGCGTTTACCCGATGTCTTAGCTGACCTTGGATCTGCCTAGATAGTCAAAAGTAATGTTCTGCAATATCACATTTTTAATACTGATGCATCAATGTCAGAGCAGCCTGTTATGCTGTAGCCGCTCCAGGTGGATAGAGTTAAAGAGCTTTATATACTTTTAGGTAGTTTAGTCCCAACCTAGAGGTGAGGCCCATCCAAAGGAAGTAGTTCTGATACACTAATCTGTATTTTTCTTTTATTTGCCAACAACTCATGGACCTACTAATTATGACAAGTAACAGAGAAATGACCGTCATTATAAAGGGAAGGTTCTGGATATTCTTATAGTTCCTGTATGAAGTGTGTGTTCTGGTTAGACTGAATTATGATGGTAAGAAGAAGGGCTACAAAATTCATTTTTTGTAATTTTGAAAGGCAAATATAATATGTACTAAAGATACTTTGTTACAATACACCACTGGTTTTCACTCACTCCCACCTTCTTACCCTTCCTGGGCTCTGACAAAAAGGAGGTGTAGAATTAAGTAGGCATTTCAATGAGGTTTCTTTGTCCAGAGAAGTAGTTTATGTCAGGTTACCAAGTTTAACATATCAAATGACACAACAATGGGCCGTTATCTAAACCCTGCACCCCTGTGCCTGACAAGCTTTTTTAAAATGACGACTGTTAGGGCCAAAAAATGGTACACGCATGTACGCGAACATGGATGCTTTGAGCTACGCAAGATCAATTTAAGACATTGTTGCATTCTGGAATGTGTCACCTGAAGATCGTTTGAGCCGCCACCCAAAATGAACATGACATGCTGGCCGTCACTTCGGAGGCAGGACAGGACAGGAAGTCAACAACGACCAACGCTGTTGCCTAGCAATGGAATTCAAGTGAAAAGGTCTCTAAATGACAGTACACACTATGCATCTGCAAGAAACTGTTCCTCACAGCCATTGGACTCAAATCCTGTTATCCCTGGCAAACGCGGCTACCACTTTACTTTGAGTGTTATTTGTTCTGCCTCCATGTATGTCAAGTGTCCATGCAATTATTATTCATTATTATTAGCCTTTCTGTTATGTCATCATAAAACAATGATGAAATCATTGATCTTGTTCTCTCTGGCCTTCTGTACATCAGAAACAAGCACCAAGCTGCGCTGATTCATTTTTCAAATGTGGTACAGAACCTGCAGATCCTTGCACTCACTGAGGTTGTCCTTGTTAAAAATATATATACAAGGTTAGGGCAATAAGTTATTCACAGCAGCGGGAACAGAGCAGAGAAGCTCTCTTTCCATTGGAAGTGTCTGAACACAGTTAATCTCTGCGGAGATGCGATATGACAGGATTTGAATTGCTCTGTCACAGATTATGAATGGATTAGAGTGTCTTACATGTGCAATACTGAATATTATAGCAAGAAACATGATGGGCATCACTGTACTGAGTACTGAGCTCTTTGTGTCTGCAGAGTGGAATTAACAGCTCTGCTTTCGCTTCCACTTCACTTAACAGTGTGTGTGTGTGTGTGTTGGATGATTGTTACAAGTAGCAAACTGTTAATTAAGTCTAGTTAAACCTTGACTGAATGCTGGAAGAACAGCTGTTGGTCAGCTGTTGATCAGCTTTTTGTACGTGTGTGTGTGTGTGTGTGTGTGCGAGTGGTGTTATTTGAGAAACGTGTATGTGCTCTGTATGCTAATCTACCTCGTAGCAGTGCCTAAATATTTTAACAGTACGCCGCGCTGCCCGCTGGTGTGTTGCGTGTTCGGACTGAAGGATGATGAACCGAATAGAGTTAAATAGTCAGTCTAAAACTAATTCTGGATGTTTCATGAAAAAACTAATAAAACAGCAGCCGTAAATGCAACTGGATTTATTGGAGAAGAAGAAGAAGAAGAAGCAGAATTAAAAAACTATGACCTTATGTGGTGGTGTATCTGGCAGTGGCAATGACCTTTTTAGCCTATGTCTGGCCAAGTGTCCACACTGTTGAAGACTACAGTTCCCATTAGGGTTGGGAATCGAGAACCGGCTCCAAATGTTTCGATCCATCGGAACTGTACACATCTGCATTTTTATAAATTCCTCTAACGATTACAGGTGTTCCTGTGTCGCCGCATACATAGTGTTCCGGCACCGTAATTATAGAGCATGTAATAGAGAGGACATCCAGCACACAGCTGAAAGTACTGGAGTGCTGGAGGGCAGCGGATCATACGGTGCGTCTTTCACTCGCCTGATAATCAGGGGCCTGTAGCCAGATAAAAAGTGTTCTGTGGAAACAGAGAAATGATGAGATGTGTCACGTGTCTCTTTCTCTCTCTTCGTCCAGACTAAAGACAACGAGAGTTGGCTGAAGCCACACCGTGCCGTCTCACTGGGTGGCGAAAATTGGGACTAGTGCTCCATTACATTCATTTAACATTCATTTAAACACAAAAAGCCACGATAAAATTATAATAAAATTTTTGGGTACTTTAACTTCCAATACTTAAGTACATTTAATATCAGAAAATCACTTTTGATTTTTATGTACAGTAAATATCCAATACTTTAAGACTTTTACTGAAGTAACATATAGGACAGGATTTGTCCATGTTTTAAGATGTCAGCATATTTATCACCACTGCTACTTATCCTCCTCCAAAATATTTTCTATATTTTCAATTTATACATCCAGGATTTGCCACCACAGAGTAACGTTAGACAATCTGCTTCCTGTTTCACGGCAACATGCACATGCAGTGTATGAATGGTCACGTCATATGCATTTTAGGTGTGTTAATATGGACAAGAGATTATTTCTGATACAGAGCTAAAACGCTTTTGTGTATGGAGATCGATATGAATACCGGGTAGGGAAGACACCAAGTGTTGAGAGCAATACTAACACATTATTGTTTTGGTTTTTAATGACATTTGTTAACAACAAGAGAAACAGGAGCACCGGGCTCAATTCTGTTACCATGGCTATATTGATACATCTGATCCTGATAACACCAGTAACATACAGGCTGCTGCGATCCACCTAACCTCATCTCTACGCAGAGCTCAGCAGAGGGGGCGTATCTTAAAAGGAAGCGATAATTGGCAATATGACAAGATTTATATACAAATCGTAGCTAACCAATATCATTAACATTGCTGCGTAGGTTGCCATGGTGTTGGCGTAGGTCACCTTCTCTCTACTGTCTGCCATTACATTTCCCTTCAAAACACAGTTTGAAATTACCTCTGAGGGGTCAGTGCTTGCCTTACACAGACATCAGAACTGCTAAAGATCCAACATTCAGCTTTCTCAGTCCTTTCACTAATTGCGTCACTTTTTCTGTGAGCATATAAACTGCATGCACTGTTTGGATTCTTTGTGTCTCGGCCCTCTCCATGATGTCAGGCTTTTTCGTGTGTTTCTGTCCACAGTCAACAAGCTCTCATCAGGCCAAAACATGATTCATGTGATTCACACCCTCACAGTACTCCCTCCTCCTTCAGTTCTTCTTGTCACTCTGCCAGGTGTTGTCTGCTCAATAAAGCAGAAAGAGCTTTAACATAATCAGTTACTGGGCAGCAGTGGAGGTATGTGTGATGTTGCCCACGTTCACACAGAGAGACCTGTATCTGCACCGGCCAACACTGCTGCGCTAACTTCATCCGATTTATGGCTTTAGTCTGCAGCGGGGAACACAATGCTCCATAACACAGGCTCCACATCATCCACTTAAGGGGTGTGTGTGTCGAGGGAGAGATTTGTGATGCGTGTGTGTGTGTGTGTGTGTGTGTGTGTGTGTGTGTGTATGCTCATATCCAGAGAGTCAAACTTGACTTTTGTGACAGTGCAGAGGGCTGCAAACTGACTGCTGCAGCATATCTCAACAGTCACACACAAAAACACAAGCCTGTTTGTGCTGCCATCCCCTGCTTTTAAATTCATAATCATAAACCAAACATAAGCCTCCATTGACTCCAGAGCAGCGGGCTCACCTCGAAAATCCTATTCATGTTATCCATTTGTTTGTTTTGCACACACACAAACATGAGTATATACACAAACATAAACACACACACAATGAAGAGATCAGCCCTCCAAAGCCAGATTGAGAACATTAGCGTAGTGAGAAAGGCCTGGCAGCTGTCTGCCAGTGTGGATTGAGAGAATTTCAGAAGCTTGGCACAGGGCAACTCAGATCTCCCATGATTGTAATCCTGGGCAGCCTCAGTACTAGATTACCTATATATCCTGCCTGAAGCATGATGGGAGATCAGAGAGAGGACAGAGTGCCATCTCCGAGGCACAGGGGAGCTGTGATGTGGATTACAGGGATTAAAGCAAACAATCATCTAACTGAAACATTTTTCAGCCCAACTCATATTCCCCATCCACAATGTGAAGGCCTATTTGTAAAACAAGTTACAGTGGATGCCCCACATTAGGGCTCATCGCACTGTCCAGCTTTTTACAGCAGACAGTTAGATACATATGATGCCTTTACTCCTGGTTAGAGTTGCTCCTTATAGCCCCTTCTAAAACATTTCTCACATCTGCTCAGTGTTCACTATGATGAACAGACATTCTGCACAAATATACATCTGTATAAACACCCAGCAGGGCGAGACACTGGGAGACATGAGCAGATGAGTTCATGTTGTAAACACAATGAACAGAACTGAACCTCTAAGCAAACACAACAAGCTTGGAAGTTGACACTTTAAAACCCCCCATGCTGGCTTAATGACGTTTATAGAAATAAAACACTTCATCTAACCCAACTGACCCTTGGCTTAGCCCCTCCCTAGAACGACCACTGTCCAATCCTATGTTAGCAACCATATCTAGAGACGGGGCCTGTCAAGCTTTCAGAGCAAGGGAACATGTCCGACAGCATTTTAATCCGTTTGGCTCCAGGTTGTTTTTCACTTGCCCCGGTGATTGGCACATCGGGTGATGCTGTGCAATGTGTGTTATCATGTTGGATGTGTTCCCATTCACATATCCTACAATGGTGGAGCAATGGTGACACTGCGTCCTTGTCTTATAAAGTTACCAGCCTGCCTGGTGTCTTAAAAATAACGCTCACAACCAAACTACATTCTCACTTGCATTTTGAGAGAAGCTCTGCCGTTTCATTTGCAGTTGCCATAGTGTGACTTACTGGCACTAACTAAATTTTAGATTAAAATAAAACAATATATTGACTTAACCTGCTGTTCAAGAACATAGTTTCTGTCCTTTGCAAAAATTGTCAAGACGTGGGCTGCCTGACGCTTGCATTGGCATCAGGATTTGAATGTCCTCTTCATTGAAAATACTACGACAAATTAATGTCAATTGTGACTGTAGCTCTCAAATGCATACTGTAGTTCTAGACTTTCTCAAAATTACAGTGAAATTCATACAACAATACATATATTTTTAAGAATATTGTGACTTTAATTTGAAAATCTCACATTATTCCCACTGTAGTAGCTCTTTTGTCCCAGCTGTAGCCTGAAATCCTGTGATTAGCTGTGACCATCCAAGCCTCACTGCTCCTGGACATAAACTTGATCGGCGGCAGTAGCCAGTGTTTTATTTCTTTCTTTAACTCCCTCCCATCTATCTCGGTGAGGAAGCTGGAGAGGAGAGTGCGAGCAGAAGGCAGAGGAGGCATAGCCATAGCCAACACAGCAGAAAAGTCCACCTTTCTCCATAGCCAGTGGGAATTAATCACAGTGCCTCGCACAGACTTATACTGCTACGAGTCCGCATCTGTGCAGAGTACAGCACTCTGTAACACACTGTAACACCAGCCAGATGGGACATTTAGGGAATTACATCAAGCTAGTTTTAAATAGTTAACACTACACACACACACACACACACACACACACACACACACACACACACACACACACACACACACACACACACACACACACACACACACACACACACACACACACACACACACACACACACACACACACACACACACACACATACTTTTTTTAAATGTATATATAACATGTAACAACAATGTGCAGATAACAGATAGTACTGAGACAAACTGATACAATTGTATGCCAGGCAACAAGACGAGACTGTTGTTCACTCATGACGGACTAATATGGACACTTGTGCAGACATACACGTAGTCTGTTTGTCTGTCTAAAGCTAGACTGCAGCTCTGATTACTACCTGCTGCTGAAACATGTTATGTCAAAT
Source organism: Echiichthys vipera (assembly GCF_963691815.1). NCBI lineage: Eukaryota > Metazoa > Chordata > Actinopteri > Perciformes > Trachinidae > Echiichthys > Echiichthys vipera. The sequence continues at coordinate 17,069,998 of NC_139845.1, read as the reverse complement.
GTTATAAGAAAAATAGTATGATGAAGATAATGTATTCTGTGGATAACAGGGGCGGGACTAGGTAAGCGTTTGCTTTGTCCCGCTTTCCCTTTCGGTCATGTGAATTGTATGATTTAAACCAAGATAATGTGTGATGATGATTTGTCTAACTGACTCACAGTGAAGTTGACCTTTGACTATTAGATATGAAATGTCATCACTTTGTCCAATAGGACATTTGGGTGAAATGTGCTAACTAGCATAGAAATTCCTGAGTTATGGTCAAAAACACATTTGTAAGGTCACAGTGACCTTGACTTTTTAACCTCCAAATCCTAATCAGTTCATCCTTGAGTGCAAGTGGACATTTGTGCCAAATTTGAAAAAAATCCCTCAAGGGGTTACTGAGATATACGAGAGTGGTACAGACGGACCGATAGACGGATGGACAGACAGACAACCCGAAAACAGAGTGTCTCCTGGTTACATTTCAACTGAGAACCCTAAGACACACTGAGATCTCACCCACTACAAACCCAATAACTGAATCCCCTGAGGAGTCCCTTCTGTCAGCTGATCCTCCAAATAACACCCACTGCTGTTCAACCTCAGGCAAGCACTGCTTTCAACCACTAATCAGAGGAAACCAAATTATTACAATTTATAACTAAAGATGCTTATCTGGAACCAACACGCAAAACAAACTTAATTACTGTCTGGCCCTAAAGCATGAATTTAACATGATCATGAATACCTCTTATAATATTTGTAGCAGAGGCAGATCCTGAGCAAGTACACACTCAGTGACCACAGTCTAGCCATCGAGAAAGGCAGACACAACATGGAAAGAGTTTGTAGTTACTGGACGAGAGCTGAGATAGAGACAGATGCACTTCCTCTTAAAATGTGACAAATCTAAATCAAATATCAGAGCCGAGTACTTTAATAAATGTGATTTGTTAATACCAAACTTCACAGAGCCTGCGGCTTACTGAGCTGCGTAATGTGACTGCACATCATTAAATCATATCACATGCATGCGCACACACGCACGCGCACACGCACACACAAGCACACACGCACGCACAACCGCACACACACACACACACACACAGGTAATGTGTTCAAATGTAATCTGAATGTGAACTGATTTAATTATTTAGCTTCTGTAACCAGCAGAGTGTCCTGTCAGTCACCTAACTGTGTTTCATTAACAAGACTTTAACTTTCAGAACCCTGATCCTGAAATAACTCTTCTCCGTCAGCTACTCCCTTGTATTTGCAGGCAATTAGGAAAAGATACGTAATGATACATATGGATACGCATAGTCATAAAAGACCTGCTGACATGCATAAGTATCGAAACAGCCAAAAAGAAAAAAAACATTGATGCTCATTTATTTGATTGTCCTATTTATCATTTCCAAACCTAATGTTGCTGACTTCACTGGTACACACAAAACCAACCCAGACATAGACACAGATGACTGTTTTCAAACACAGACAATGCAGCTCTTGCATAAGGCCGGCAGCAAAGCAGCCAGTTGGTTGAATCGGTACATTTTCTTCCCTGTAATGTTCAGTCAGGGCTCAGAACACGAGCTGCTGTAACACTGCTGCTTGAGACAGTCAGGCCCGATGACACACAAGTGTGACTGCATCAACAACGACTCTTCGTCATCCACACACACCCTATACTAATCCACATGTTGTTATTACTGCCACTGTGTTTCAGGTTCTACTGTGAGGGAAGTGTGGGAGTGATACATACGTTAGTTCTTTGGAAGGTTAACTAACTTGTCTGACTGCCTACGGGTATGTGCAAGTTTCTGCAGGTCATATTTAAGTGTTTTTAGCACTGTGAAAGAAAAGCATAAAGACCCAGTGTGTGAACTTCTTTATACTGCACAGTAGTCATAAGGAGCAGGTCAGGCTTCCTATGTGCTCAACGATTTAGGCTACTAAAACATTGGTAAAGGTTGGTGAAAGACTGTACTTTGCGTGAATCCAGAAAAAGTCATCATATCCCATCTTTTGCTTTAAGACGCTGTTTACTTGCAATATTTCAACCAGCTTACTCTTGTGGAATGAATTCATCTGAATGTACAGAATGCCTCGGGTCGACAAACTAATGGATGGGCATGACATTGCTCATTTGATTACGCTGGATAGGTTTAGGATAGATCCTAAAAACATAATGGACGTAGCTTCCGGGCCAGTGCTTTAAATCGCCATTGTATTATCCTCTCGCTCCGCATGGCTACGCATCCCTCCAACAGTTTCGACACATACCTCATTGTACCATGGGGCAATATGTGACAGCACAGCTCCAAACCTACAGAACAAACGACATTGTCACTTGGCAAAACTAATGCCAACAGTGAAGCTGGCAGCAGCCACCCTCTACTGTCACTTGGTCTATTACCTCAGCGAACATTTTCCCATTGAGTTTAGGGTCTCAACCACTAGTTTCAAGACTTCTTCAATGCATGTTCAATTTGTAAATGGTCCCATTCAGAATAAAATGGATGATAAAGCAGAGTGTGCTTTAGGGTGGTGCTTTATGGCAACATGTCAATCAGGATAGAGGCTTAGTAATGCATGTACAAGGCACTGTGTAGGCTACATTAAAATAGCTGTGAACTTATTTTGGGGTGTGTGTGTTAAAGTCTTAGAACTTCGGCCCTCTCCCAGTGCATTTTCACTTTATCAAATCTGATTGTAATGTTTTGGTGCAACTTGCTAACCAAGCTAGCTAGCTAGCGCCAGCATTAGCTGGTAACTTAAGGGAAATTTCAACTGGCTCTGTGTCACTGCTGTACAAACAGCGCCAGTGCCGGAAGCTTCCTGATCACCTGCCAGCAAAAGTCCACCAGATGATTTGCATCAGCCAGTTGAAAATCAGTAAAAGTTTCCCTCTTTAGCATTTAGCTTAGCTCCATTGAAAATACAGTGATTTAGCTCCTCCTCAGCTCTGCCCCCTTGTCCAAATATGTTTTTTTGTGGCTCCAAAGTAGAGAAAAAGAGGGATACAACAGAAATGAGAACCTGGGACATGTATATACTAAGTTAATATTTGGCAAACCTCGAACTTCATTTTGAAATTTGAGGTTTTTTTGCGGTCTACAAATTCGGGAACATTTAACGGAAAATGTAAGAAAAACTATGTTTAAAAAGTAGTGACAGAAAATGAATTCTTTGTCTTCCCGAAAAGACCAAGTTTCCTACAGTATGTGTGATACTGCAAAGCATAATCCAAGATGAATGGCAGATAATCCACTCTGTGAGAGACTCACACTTATTACCCGGTGACAGAACACTGAGTAACAAGCTGAGAGACAGACCTCTGAAGCTCCACGTGTTGCTCAGATTCCACAATGTTTCAAAACCCATTTCCCTCAGACGGGTCTGATCAGTCAGCCGAGAGAAAAATAATCTTAAGACTTGGACAAGGAGAGCAGATGAGAAAAAAAATATATCTGAATTTCACTGTTTGCCTTTCGGTTTGCTTCCTCTTTAAACTGCTTATCCAACCTGCACTCGTCCCCTGTTGCGCTGTTGTTCTCCCTTGTGTCTCTCTTTGTTACAGTGACCTCCAGTCTGGGACCCCCCACACAGACTCAAAACGCCAGTAATGATCATTTCAGGAGGTGCAAGCACAGGAACAAACATACCCTATAATCATACGGTCCACACAGCCCTACAATGGAAACAATGGAGGATCCCAGGAGAGGTCATTCAAAGTCATCTCTGTGATTCAGGCTGCTTCAGCTGGGATTATTCATTTCTATTCATTAACAGCCACCAAGACCACATTAATCAGCTCCCTAACACTGCCATGTTGATCTGTAGCAGCCAAGGTCAAGCCCTCTGTTTGTCCAGCTGATCAGGAGAGGATCATTTACAGAATGAAGACCAATTATTGTTCTTTTTTCTGTACACCTGGCGCTTGAACTGCATCTATATGTGCATCATGGTGCAGATTAGGTTTTTTGAGGTCATGGGTTTTTTATTACAATGCCTCAGATACTTCCTAAAATGCTGGTATAGGCTTCGGTGACTTGGTTATATGCTACCACCTAATTTGACCTGACTGAATAACATGATTCAACATAATTAATAACTAATAATTAATAATGAATTAATAATATATTATTTTACAAGTGCGCACAGCTGCGCGCTGTAAGTCTGCCGCCTGTTAATGACACCAGCAAAGTACACACAAAAAGTCTAATACTAGCGTATGACAATAATAAAACGTATTTATCTCTGCTTTCAAACTTCGGACCGCCATGGGCAGGTAGCTAGGCTAACGTTTCTTACATGTTAAAGGTGGTAGGTCATGTTCGTCATAGGAAAAGTTTTTCTTGCAAAGTTTGCATGTGACCTTGGGGTCATCCTTGTTCTTTTCAAAGTGATCCCATATTTTAGATGTCTTTCCCGACATGATCGGCTATTAATTATTAATTGTCTAACCGTGATGTCAAAAGGACCTGGCCCTGCTGTCTTAAAAAAAACACAGACAGTGACTGAGTGTCACAACTTTTTGTATCTGGCCCTTCAAATTGAAGCCCTCCAGCCTTTTAGGCCAGCTGCCAGTCACAAAGATTTTCACTTAATTTTTTTTTCTCTTTCGCATATTAATATGGCCATAATTTATGTAGATGACTACTTTCTTAAATTCAAACCATTAGCATGAAAATGTCAGAACAGAAGAAAACAACAACCTCCTCCACCCACACATAGATCCTGCTTTGTGTTCAGGCTTTGTGTTCAGTCTGAAAGGATAAAAATACACTTCGGTGTGACCTCCTGCCTCAGAGAGAGGCTGAAACACAGAGGCCAGGGCGAGCCGTGAGCCAAAAGCTGTCTCATCGCTCCACCTGAAATAATTTTGTCCTGCTGCAGTAAATGTTCTGGGGAGGATGACATAGGACTGTGTGAGTGTGCTGGAAGACCACTGAGGAAATGCATTTTAAGACCATTGTTATACATTTTCACCGTTTACAACAGGGGTGTCAAACATACGGCCCTAGGGCCTGAAACAACCCACCATAGGGTCTAATCCCACTGGATGACTTTGCAAAGTGTGAAAATTGCAGAGAAGTCATTAATTCCAATTTTTCAATATTCCTATTACTCCCGTGGGGGTCACACTGTCCTAATAAGTGTGGCAGGCCCTATGCTGAATACACTATTATAGATCCCACATGCTTATGTACAGGCTACACTGTCAAGCGTAGGCTACTCATGCAAGAGCTGCAGGTGGAAAATGTCTTTGTAATAAAGGAGAAAAGGGGACACGGTCAGGTTTTCTAAGAAAAACGGAGCAGTTTCCATTTCTTCACAGAAGTAGATGGGAAACAAATTTGCTTCAAGTTCACAGCCCCTTTCAGTGCTATTAATTAAGTATTAGAATATTTTGCGGCCACATGATCAGAATCCAGTTGAAAAGTGAGACATTATGTTGAAATTCCACTTCTTTCTAAGATATCTCCAGCTGTTCATCATCTGTTTGCATTCATTTTTTGCATCAAAATACTATCAGTCTATCATGTTTATAAAATCTGAATGATCTAGTCTACCAGAGTGACATTTGGGTTAAGTGCTGACAAACAGTACTCGGATCAGTTCTCTTTGAACTCTCAAAGATTCGATGAGAACATGGTGGTGTTCTCTATGGAGGGACAGTTGTAGAATTCTGCTCTTTTGTGATCTTCATCATGTAATATCAATAAAATATTCACAACCGCTCTGGAAACTTTTGATCTTGATGCAGTGTTGAGTGGTCTCTGAGAATCCAAGGGTCGGGTGAGGTGGCGTGCCCTCAGGCTAACAACCATCAGGAAACAGGAAGCACTTAAAAGGTTCATCCTGAAACCAAATGTAAACAGAGACAACAATCCACAACATGAAACCTGATACTAAGACCGCATTCCGTTCTCAAATTACACAACTAACTTTGTGTACACAACTGTGAGCCTATGAACTACTTTTCCAAATGACCAACCACAAACTGTTTTCACAGCAGTGAACTCTAGCACCATGTTTCCCAGAAATAAAACAGCCCGATCAAAACTTTTTCCTGTAGACTGAAAAAATAAAATGTGGAGACTGCTGTATGTCACCTGATGCTTCTGTTGCACAAAATCATGTCGATTATTTTGTGATTTAGCTTTTCACCTCTTCGGGCTTCTGAAAATCTTAAAAATGCTTTAACCTGAGAAGGAAACCACTTGTAGAAAGACAAGCAGGCGTCTTGGATCCAAAATAAAATACTTTCTAAAATGTATGATTCCACTCAGACACTGCCCGATTAAAGTATAAATCAAGAAGATTATAAATCTGACATTCACAACAGGCCAACATTGCCAACTTTTATGTCTTTGTATTTTTTGATAAGCTGTACTGCAGAGACTTCAGTCTGGAGCAACCGGTAGTGCAAACTGTTGTGAGAAAGACGGACGGAGCGATGTGATCGAGCTCTCTCTCTGCAGAGCCATCCTGCCTCAATGAGTTGCTCCTTCACTGAGCAGCAGACACAGACTCAGTTCAATCAATCCTCCTCACCTCAACAGCCTCAAGTTTAGTCATGAACAGTTTCTTAGAGGCATCAATGCCTGGTTTTAGAGTCCAAGCGCTTCATTACTTTTAAAGCAACAGTGTGTGTTTTTGAGGCTGATAGTGATTGGGTAATGTAGGATTGTGTGTGAAAAGAAAGGAGTCAAAGACTTTTCTTAGTAGTTATGAGCGAAAGTATTGAGCTGCTTTGACAGCTTCATCAGAAACTGTCAGCTCCAAGACTGCAGTGTCACATAAGCACGGTGATGTGTGACGTGGATCAAGCTCATTTTACTAAATGAGACGTAGGGCCCTATTTACATGATCTACTGTATGGCTCTTGGCCTAAAGTGCATGGCACAAGTGCAATTAGGGCGCATTCATTTACACATTTGCTAGTTAGACAGCGATTATTTGGGCCACTAATTAAAGGCAAAGGTTGTATTAAGTCTCATAATTAACCATAGGTGTGTACTGGGCTTGACACAAATTAAAACCACAGTCAGACTGTCATATCCCGTTCCCTTTATAAGCCAGGTGTAGCTGCAGCGGATTTGTGAAAAAAGCCAGCGGTTTTTGAGCTGCGGACCGCCCCCTGTCTCACAGTCCTCTGTTCCATCAACAACTCCATTTGACTGCATATGAGCAAATACACTGATAACCCATTTAAGTGAGAAAAGGTGCTGCTGCATGTTCCTGTGTGTGTGTGTGTGTGTGAGTGTGTGTGTGTGTGTGTGTGTGTGTGTGTGTGTGTGTGTGTGTGTGTGTGTGTGTGTGTGTGTGTGTGTGTGTGTGTGTGTGTGTGTGTGTGTGTGTGTGTGTGTGTGTGTGTGTGTGTGTGTGTGTGTGTGTGTGCGTGTAACAAGCATGATGCACATTGCTTTGATGCCATCCAAATCAACTTGTACACCTAAATCATCATCTCGCTGCCCACTCGTATGAATAAATTTCACTCCCCCTCTACCAGTCCCTGTTGCTTTTTAAATTGTAAATTGTATTGCTACAGCACATAGGGGTTTTCTACTTTGAGTGTAAACAATTCCATGCGCAGTAAACAATTGTGGGCCATTTGAGCAGCAAAACTAAAATCTGCAGTTATAAACTTGACAGATGAAACAGAACTAAATGTTTAGCTTCTGAAATCAGCAAGGAAGTTCATCATGCGTAAAATGCGCACAAGCAGCAGTGGACAGCAGCTCTGCTAACATTTTAGAAAATGTGATTAATAGTCTCCTAATTAATGACATATTATTTCACACATCCGCTTACTTTTTATGGCCCGTGCGATCCATGGATTTACCCCAAAGCTACAGCTATAACTGCAGTCTGTGGATCACTAATCTTACTATCTGAATGATTCCTCTTTAAGATAGCAATAGGACAAACAATGTGCCTGATCACACCCCATTTTAAGACCAACTGTGATGGAAATTTATAATTATGACTTTGTGCAACTCAAAACACAGGACAAGTCAGGACCTTGTGTTCTGATATGTTGCTGTAAACGTCATGCCAGCTGGGCTGTTTGCGCTATCTGTATTTAAATTCTACAGAACCTGACCTTCGGGGCACTCTGCCTCAGACGGTAGCCGATTGTGCAGGCATCTTGTAGACGGCCTTCCTCGCAAGGACATGATTTGGAAATAAACTCACAGGGAGAAAGCCAATCTTATTGTCTCTTCAGTTTTCTTCATTAACCCTTTAACAAATGACCCATGACGCAACACACCCATGGTAGTACAACACAACGTAACTGCGTTCGTCTGAAGATAGTCATGACCGGATGAATGATAAAGCCCTTATACAGTGAAACATACACCTGTCAATGTTTAACATGTCACAGATAAATGTTTTCATGTGACTTTAACATTGATCCCAAACAGATAAGTCAGTGGAAGCATGAAACTGTTCAGGAATCTAAAGTGGAAACCGCTGTGCCATCCGTCAGATCAGCATGCTTCACATCAATTTCTATCAGATTGCTAACATTTTGTGAAAATCTGAAACAAACATAACAGAACTCACACCAACTTTGAAATTGCACTTTATAAATATTCATTAAGTGATTAAGTGTAATTTTATCTGAAGTCTTCCAAGCTGTGACAAAATAAAGTGTTTGGTTGCCTTTTGAAACAAACACTATTGCAGTTTTCAGTGTTGGCAGGAACACATCATTTGTCATTGCCTTTCAAAAACAATCACCATTACCATAATAATATATATAATATATATATATATATATTACCATAATGATATATAATATATATATATATATATATATATATATATATATATATATATACGGTATATACAGTAATTATTAAAAAAGGAAACCTTTGCTGACATGGTTGCAATAATAACTTCTTGGTTAAGGTTATGAAATGATTTTGAAATGATTGTGGGAAGAGATGACAGTAAACAGGCACTGAAAGTGACAGAAACAGGAAATAAACTGTGGTCTCCCATAATAATCCAGACATCTTCTCTGCAGGGTTTCAGTCTCTGTAGCAAAGTCACGCTCCTCACATGGTGCAGCACTGGTTACATGCTGGCTTGCATACGTTTTAGAGTTTGCAAAGCGTAAACCTTACTGATCATGGTAAAACACAGGGTGGTTATCATATTGCTGAGGGTCACTCTCAATAATCCCATATCAGCCAGGCCCTTGTCAGAGTATCAGCAGCCTACATGCACATAATCTGGACGCCTCTGATCAACAGACCGGGAACAGGAAGGTCATTTCCAGAGAGTGTCAGGTTAAATGGGGTTAGCTGTGTCTTTAGGGGTCTGCGACTCCCTCTGCCGCGAGACCATTCCCGTTTCAAGGTCAGACGTTTGATGGGTGTCAGCAGAGACAGCGTGAGGGATGCAGTCACCCACACATGGAACAAAGAACAAGCTGCAGAAGTCTGGGAGTATCATTTTAAAGTGAAATATTCATACAAAAACAAAAAGCAAAGCCCACTCTTTCAAACCAGAAGGCAAACCTCTGCCAACACTCAACTATTCATTCATCATTCCAACACATCATTCCTATGGTTTCGGTTTGAAGTTGAAGTGATTCCTTGACTCTGCACATATCCCCTTAGGAGTTAGAATAAGCCTCTATCTCCATTAGTTTCACAGTTATGGCGCCATTCAGTAATTGTTTAATAGTGGAACTTACAGGTGTGGATCACTACCAAAATCTAATTGACTTCAGTCCAGCAAAAATCCAGACAAACTCATTAACAAACATGTTCATACATCAGTTACTGCTTGTATATATATTTATGGTCATTCTCTTTTTTAACATTTGTCCTCTACAATGGCTTATATACATACAAAACAAAATAGATCTTTTACTATCCTCAATTTAGAAATAGGCTATTTATGTAAACCCACATCCATGCAGGTCTGGTGAGGGAGAAACGATCGACCAATCAGCTCAGTAGGCAGGACTTAAAATGGGCGCATAGTGATTCAACCAGCCTGGGTGAGATGCTCTAGATTCAGCTGTTGTAACATAAATCATTCTTAAATTGGCAGATTCCTTGGATCATTAAGAAACATTTTAAATGAACTGCTCCAAGCAAATACTAACAGCTTCTGTGTTAACTAAAATGGCAATGCGGTGTGATTATGGGAATATCAATGCATAGCATTTTGATGTGATTGCAGCATCTTTTAAATTACCACTTGAGTTGCCAAACCCAGAAATGTTCAAATCCTACACCTGGGGTTTCATTAAAAAGAAGAACTTCTGAATGTTATCCAGAACGCAAATGACACATGGAGGTGTTGACAAGCTACAAATGCTTTCAAACCATCAACTTTATAAGGTTAAGATGAACAGAAAATGATTGCTTCTGCCAACAATTATTCTACTTATTTAAATTGATCTGTACAGAAAATGATAAAGAATGTCCATGACAAATCACAGCACAAAAGATAGATTAACATCAGAATATCGCCATTTATGTAAACACACTCAGTGTTGTGATCTTGTGTTGCTCCTGCAGTTGCCCAGTCCTCCCTTTAGGGATGATTCCTACTTTAGATCGTCAAACTACAGTTTTTACAATCCTCACACAAGTCCTCGTTTGAATTCACTACAGAGCATGTTTCATCTGAGAGGGATCCAAAAACACAACCACAAGCTGTCAGACGCTAAAGGTCATATCAATTCACTCAAACTCTTTAACGGTGTGTGTGTGTGTGTGTGTGTGTGTGTGTGTGTGTGTGTGTGTGTGTGTGTGTGTGTGTGTGTGTGTGTGTGTGTGTGTGTGTGTGTGTTTGTTTGTGTGTTTAAATTGCACAGGAAACTATTAGTAGATCTGCCCCACCCAGCCAACGACCCACTTACTCTAGGAACTGTCTGCCCCTAAAAAAAAACCCTGAATTGATATTGCAGTGCTAGTTATAACTATGGAAACGCACGCACATGCACACACACACACACACACGTCCTTGCCGTCACAGTTGTCCGCATTGCTTGTTAAGATGGAAACACCTGCAGAATGTATGACGGAGTGACATGTCCTGTCTTATCCATTCTTTCCCTCTGCTTCTTCGTGCTCACCATTTCCTCTCGTCCTATCTCTCTCTGCATCTGTTCACCACGGGGTGAATACTCTGACCACTGGCTTGTAAATATGCACACACACACATTACTTTTGGCGCTCGCACTTCCCTTTAGTGAAGCCTCAGATCATCTTGCATTAAGAAACACACACATAAAACTACATGTATGAGCCATGGATGCATAAATAGAAGCGGATACAGCGTTCAAGGTGCCCCATTTATTCCTAGGAAAGGTTCAACTGCCGTCTTAAAAATACCTGGATGATCAGCACTATTTCCGCATTATGGGGCCCATAGAGCAGGCGTACTAGAGACTTTGAGCGGGCTGATTCCAGCTTAACACTCTGGCTAACTTGAACAGGGATTAAATGATTCAACCATGTGGCTCTTCTAGACTGTTCAAATATTATCGGGCTGAATGTATCAAATTCTTATAGTGATGTGATATCTGGGGGGTTGTGATGCTTGTAAAAAAATAAAGATCTACTGTATCTATGTAACGTCTCTTTTGCCATGTAAGTCAATGGGAAAACGTTTTCTACGGCCAATGACATCATGTGACGGACCCGATACTTGCAATTACACAGTTTGGCCACTATGTCTAATTGGCTTAAAAGCCCAGCACACTTCCTGGGGCCTAGTATAACCCCATTGGATGGATGGATGGATGGATGGATGGATGTTTGCACTATATCAAGGTCAAAACAAACATTGAAGATATTGTCATGCTTATGAAGGCAGACTCTTCAGTGCAAATCTAGTGCTTGAAGTCAACAGTCCACAATAAGAATCCTAACACTCAGATTCTGTTTCACTTACTGTGATAATCTTATTAACTTGGCTTCTCTCCTTCACTCTGACACCAAGACAAAGCTTTCTTACACTCACTGCTCTGCTCTGCCAGTACTAATAATAATACACATATACTAAGCCATAATAAAAATGATCTTTAGCAGTCTAATAGTCATAGATTATATGGATCAATCAGAATGTGTAATCTTATTTTGTGACAACAACATACAGTATATGATAATACACTACATTTTTTTCAGAATCCAAGAAGTTAACGGATTATAAATATAATAGCCTGATCGGAATGGCTGTTTATGGTTAATCCAGTGAATTAAATACCTGAAAAATTCCAAGTACCTTGTCACATTGATGTAAAAATATCCATACATCATATCACTCATCCATGACCAATAGAAGCAGTTTCTGAATAAATGCGAGATGAAACATGGGCCATGCAGTTACAGAATCCAGTTAAAATTGCTGCTCAGTAGGTTGGGTAATGAGGTTATCATCTGAAGTTCAATGATATGGAAGATAAGGCTCCTTTGTTCCAACTGGTTGTGTTACAAACTGAAATCCTGTGGCAAATATAAACTTGTTCAATACACTGTAGCTTCGAGAGGATACATTTTGAGCACTTTTGGATTAAAATGAGATACAAACTGCCAATAGTCAGAGCAATGACAATGCAAAGAAGGCACTGCTACTTGCTCAAACCAGACATGTCCTGACTCTCAGTATTCTGTCCTTGTTTGCTCTCAAACCTGTTCTGTGCTCATCAGTGTGTCTCTGCATGCTGATGCGCTGTTGTATACACCTGCCATACCTTTGAGCACAGACATGCAGTCGTGCAAGTGCATATTTAAGTATGCATACTGTACGTAAGCACATAAATGTGACTTCACTGTGTGAGCTTCAATGTGTGAGGTGTACACACAGATGAACACACACAGTACTATTTACATCCTGGATCAGTGGCGGCTACACATATGTGGAGGAGCTCATTAAGTACCCACTCCTCGTTGAGGACCGTAACTGCAGAGTGATATGTGCTTTCACATCAGAGTCTCCAAACACCACAAAAGTCTACAATAACACCTAAAAAAGTTGCTAGATTAGTTGCTTTTGACAAAAAAAGGCACCATAGGATTTGGTAAAGTTGATAGATTTAGTGAGAGTGTCGCCAAGTTGGACACTGGATGTCACCCATTGGTTTGTGGACTCCTGTTGGCCTACCCCATCTTGGTATTTTGGAGCCAGAAGTGACCATATTTGGATAAGATGGCAGAACTAAGGAGAAGCGCTAATTCAGTGTTGTTTCAAAGCATTCAAGAAAACTTTCACCGATTTTCAACCAATCATCCGGTGGACTTTTGCCACAGGGTGAGCAGGGAGCTCTTAGTGCTGGTGCTGTTCATCTGCATGTACAGAAGTGACACAGAACCGGTTGAAAACGCATTCCCTTAATTTACCAGCTAACGCTAGAGCTATTTAGCTAACTTTGTTGGCAAGGTGCAGCCACCAAACGATGATCGAGTCAAAACACATTGTGAGGGGTCAAAGTTCTAAAACGATACCACAAAAACAATTTCACGGCTATTTCAATCTTGCTGCAGCCCGGCCATAAAGTACACCCTGCTTTATCGTCTACTTTACTCAAAATTGATGCAGCAGAACAGGGGATACCGTCCTTTTATTTGAGGCATATTCTCTGCCTGGTATGCCTACATTACCCACAATACAACTGGTCACAGATTCAGGTGTATCTTCTTTCTAACACACATCCAGGATACATACAAGCAGTTACCTGAGGCCTAAGACTAAGACAACAAGATTTTTTGATTAAATATTTTCTGTTGGATAATCCAATACTCAGTGCATTTACATGCAGTTTCAAAACCCAACTTAAGGGCATACTGTGGTTTCTCAAACACCATGTAAACACCTTACCCCGGGTAAAATAGGAACCCCGGTTACCAGACCTAGAAAACTCCTTCAGTACCCTGATTATTCGTGCATGTAAACAGCCTTCCCGGATTTTAATTGGGTTTCGTTTCTGCGCATGCTCCTCCGTGGCAGTGGTTTCTGAACCGGAAATTGAATAAACCAGGAAGCAACGGTGCTGAAAACAATGTGAAAAATGATGTTATGTGTAGGCTGCAGAAACAAGTTCTAAAAGATGTTGTCCAGCACTTTTACAATGTTTTATTCAAATGAAATGTACTTATTGTAATAAAAGAAATGTATGTTTGCAGAATAAATTCTGTGAAGTGCTTTCAGACATCTCTGCATGAACACATGCCAGCACACATCCACACTGAAAGGAGAAAGTTTTATTGTCTGCTGAGCATCATTGAGTTTTACACGGTGAGTCAGACTGGGCTGCTGCTGCAGTGCATGCATGAAGTTGTGTTTCTGGTGGGCGGAAAGCAACAAGGCTATGTTCATGTTACTCTAACTGTTTATTTTGTGGTGTTCCCAAAGCACTGAGCAGCTGCCTAGCAAAACCAAAGACACATACACAAAGGCACAGAAGAGAGGGAGAGAGAAATGTAGACACAGTGAAAATGGAAGAGAAATAGGGAGAGACAGCTGAGTGGCCTGACATGACTACCACCCCTCCTCTCTTCACAGTGTCAGCTCCAGGTTACTCAGATTCTCTTTCATTTCATTCCTCAGTCCCTTTCTCTTCATTTTTTATTCATCTGTCTGTGTTAGCAGAGGGCTGGAGTATCAGGAGGCTCAGCAACACAGCTAAAAACCTCTTTCATCTCCACATAGTTCAGTCCGAATGACAACTCCCCAGACCATGCCCTGTTTGTTAACTCTCCCACTGCAGAGGTCAAAATTCAGCTGCATGTCAGAGTTGGTGAAGTCAGACATAAAGTTCTGACCTCTAACCCCGAACCCTCATCACACTCATGACATCTCTTCCGTCGTGATATGTTTAAATAAGCACCCCAAGCTAGTGAGTTTCAGTATACAGCGGATCATTTTTTATTCATATCCAAAGTGTGCTTTGCTGCATTGTTATGCATGTGCCTGTGCAAACTGTAGCTGGAATTACTAGTTTAATTACATTTCCCATAAACATTCAGGTAATGTCTGTGTTTATTTTCTCTCCTCTAAGTGCAGGACAGCACCCTAAACACTACAGGAATGTCTATTCTCCAGCAGAGGCTTCACTGTTGTCTTTCAGTCGAATAATTAAAGTGAAAATGGAGCCATGGGATGCTTTTTGACATGTGACAGTATGTAGCAGGAGCTGGAGTAAATAATATCGTCTCACTGATATTTTTGGCCAGTCATAAAGATATCAGTATCAGCATGTATGCTTTCCAATATGATCATTTTTGTTACAGAACATATAATGGGGAAAATTCTGGTTGGGGTGATTTAACCTAAATGGTCATCAATTGACTGATACTGAACATGATGAAGATAACTGTGTTATTATTTTATCTTTATTTTAATTCAGAATTGGTTGACAATATAATACATTTGATATACACCATATAATGTATATCAATGTTAAATATTCTTTAATAAAGTTATTTGTTTAGGGAAGCAACTTCTGAGTAGCTTTGCAGAGGCATATTGGTGTGAAATCACTGCACAATCTACATAGAAAAGGACGTTTTTCATTCCATTTAAAAATCCACTATATCAGCCGCCATATCGCCATATAGTACATTTTTCCCCTCTAAAATCATTTGTTGGTCATGCCCTACTTTTTCCCATTGTCTCCTCCACGACTGAACTGCATTTCAAGCTTTTCCAGCAGCTTACAGATCTGGTAAATTACATATTTATATGAAGTTCAATGCTCAATAGTGATTATTTCACGTCTTCGTCACATTGAATAAGATGTTATTTTGCTATAAACAACCAAAATGATGTTTTGTTACATTCTACAGAAGGGTGATACATTAAAAACACATTTATAAATGTGTCACCTGTTTGTAATTAGACTTATGTTCCTATACAACCTACATTTTCAGCAGTTTCAAGCACTTTATCTAAAATCCAAGCACTCATCAAACCTTGAAAATTACACATTAAAATTCAAGTGTTTTTCCAAGTAATTTCCAGCCCCTCTAAGAACCCCGCTAATAACAGCATCAATATGCAGGGAGTTCTTCTTCTTCTGGCGAGCATGAATACGCTCAGACCGTTTCAAAACAACATGGCCAGAGTTAGAGCAAACTATTGTTGACTGATAGTAGAAGACAGAATGCCCAACCATCCCACTGACATCCTCTCTACCCCTTTTCTTTGAAGAACTACAACCGTCATTGTGCTTCTACCTTTGCAGAAATAACTGCAAAATCCAAGAAAAGAAACTAAGACAAAACAATCGATATTCTCACAACCATAGCCGGCTCTCAGGAGAACAGAAAAATGCCTTTATAGGGGCATGTGTGCGTATGAGTGGGCGATGTATCTATGTATGTAGCTATGTACGTGAATTGAAATAGCTCTTAGGGAATCTAGTACTTTATTTTTACACCCTTAAAGTTCTTTATGCACACCAACTTTTCTCAACTTATGTGCTTCTTGGGGAAAAAAGAGCCCTGCCTGAATTGATGGACTGACATCCCAGCAAACATATAAATATGAAGTTATGAAGTTACAGGTTCCCAAGTTAGGAATAAAATCCATCTTTGTGCTCCGCTGTGTTGCCATCCGTCGTGTTTGCAGTGAAGAGGATCAGCTGCATCCACGACTGCCCTGTGGATACTAATGTGTTGCTATGTGGCCGTCCTGCATGCGTCCTTCCCCCGATATTTATCACCATCACTAGTCCTCATCAGCTGTGCTCATCATGCACAAATACAGCAAGCTTCATCTCTGCTGCTATATATCACTTCCTAACTCCTGCACCCATACCACCACAGTCACGCTTACGCAGAGGGGCAGCAGAAGACTGGGGAGGTGTGTGTGTGTCTCAGGTGCAATAATACGTTATTTGGTGCATATCTAATAGTGTATTTTAAGGATGTCAATAGTCAAGCAAAGGGACAGTCAAAAGTCAGAACGGATCTGTTTCTAGATCAGGGAGCACACACACACACACACACACACACACACACACACACACACACACACACACACACACACACACACACACACACACACACACACACACACACACACACACACACACACACACACACACACACACACACACACACACACACACACACACACACACACACACACACACACACACACACACACACACACACACACACACACACACACACACACACACACACACACACACACACACACACACATTGGGAGTGTGAGAGCTGCAAGGTCAAACTTCTGATACCTGCCAGGCTCATACACCAACACATTCAGAGGAGAGGTCAAGCTCAAAGTTTGCGCACACACGCACAGGCACACACACTCACATATATATTCAGATTTAGAGGATAGGTTCTTATTTAGTGCCCACGTACACACAGCTGGCAAAGGCTTTAAGGAGTGCTCAGTGAAGCAGGGAGCAAACATCAAACAGCTCCAACCAGGAGAGCAAGAGAGACACACACACACACACGCACAGAGGGGGAGAGAGAGATGTAAAAAGAGAAGCTTCACACAGATTTCTCCTGGGATTTGAGACCTGAGGCCCCCACTAAGCAGAAAGGGTCTACACACGCACACACACGCACACGCATCTGATAAAAAGGAATGTGCACACAAGGCTACTCTCACAGAAGAAATCAGTGTCTATTATTTGAAAGAAATGGACAACACAAATAGCATCATTCATTACCAAATAATACAGGAACAATTAAACGTAACCTGTGAGCGACAGATTCAGACTTGTATGGATCCTACATTTAACATAATGCAACATGAAAGTCTTTTATTCCCACTTGTAAATACACGTCAACCTCCAAGTTGTTATTATGATTTGTCGGAAATATGCAACTTGGTGCTTAATAATACCGTGTGCCGCATAAAGCAAACAAATATGGATGCCACAGTCTTTCATTTATGGATTTATGGTTGCTTTATACCCAACACTAGGGATGTCACGATGTGAGGTTTGGATATGACAATTATAATCAGAGAAAATATCACGTTTTCACAATTATTAATCAGGTAATTTATGATTCAACACTATGGAAGGAAAAAGAGACACAAACATTATTTTCCTGCACATCAACCATGTCAGCCTACTTTATATCTAAAATAGATGGTTAAGCAAATTCTCCTCAGACTGGAGTTATATTCAGGTAATTACTACATATCCCTGCTGGATTCAGAAAGAAAACAGTAGCATGTGAACTACTACTACTACTACTACCCCAGATTTTAGCATAAAGGGCTGGATGATTATCATGAAGATGCTGGAACATGTTCAATGTGTTGGACCTTTTGCATTCACATTTGATGGCAGACTTGCAAATCAGCTATCCATCTTCTACAACAACTCCCTGGTCATTTTGAAGATCCAAATTGCGCCCACGCTGCTGATTTCAGGCACTTTTTGAAGGATACTATATAAGCTGGAATGTCGGCTCCCTCTGACATTTTTACGGCTTTTCTTCTCAACACTTCAGCTGAGTGGCACGACGACTCTCGCACACAAAGAACAAACTGGCGCACACATAAACGTCAGTCGCGAGATTTGTCTTCACAGGGCAACAATGCAGGAATCAGGACACTAGATCGTAGCTTCTACAATTTGAACAGTTATGAAACTGTGCCATTTACCAAGGTAATGGCAAAATTGGTTAATTCCAACATCCCTACACAACGGCTATCGTTCTGCAACTTGTACCAGATAGAATACAAAAAAAAAGTGATTTTCAAGAGCTATTTTACAAACCTCCTTGGGAATTCATTATTGTGCACATTTATAAAAACCCACGTGTACTCTCCAATGTGTGCAGAGTGTAGTGGGAAGCACAGTGTCCCACTCGTACAACCCAGTGGGACACTGTGCTGCAGAGAGGAAGAGAGAAACGCTGAGAGACTGAGAGAAGAGACCAACAAGATAAACAGGCTGGTGACCAATTTAAGGGTGATTCTGAATAAATGAATGGAGAAAGATTCTTTACAGAGCCCCGGGGCTCGCTGTATATTTATTCAGCCATGTTTTTTTTCATCCAGCTTCACTGCAACATTTGCTGTATTGTATCTGACCCTACACATCTATAAAACCTCCCCGATTCTGCATCTTCTCACAATCATCCACTGCTCCTACAACAACAGCTGCAGCAGTGTACATGTCAGGGGTTATAGATAGAACTGAGTAGAAGTATCATCTTTCAAATCACTGTTTGACAGACCTTTGCAAGTTCCTTCTGATGGTGAAATATTAAACCAACTCTTATTCATCCACATTAAACTACTTATACAGCACAGCAGTAGCCCGCTGGATCTGTTGTTTTAGATAACGCAAAGTGGGATGAGATGTGAGAGTCACATGTTGATCATTTCCCTTTTTGGAAGACATTTGGAGCCACTTCTTTGCTCCGGAGCTGACATGGACAGCAGCCGAGTGGTGAAACAATGTGGAAGTTGCAGTTCCTCTTATAGGCTGATTACATGGAAGTCAAAGAGAAACCCCCCCAATGTGCAATCTCACAATTCTTCTTATCAGAGTCATACCCGCACCACGGGAAGTGATGCTACTACAAATACAGGCCAATATAGCCCCACCCAGTCCACTGTGAAAAATCATGAAAATACACAGAGCATGTGTAGGCCAAATGGAAAGAAATAAAACTGTAGAAATGAAGCAATACATGAATTTGAGCTTTTACAGTACCAAGACATTGTTTTACACAGATTGAGATGGTTGTAATGTGCCTGGAACACTGACTTTGATCTAATCTGTACAAGCATACCACTTTTATCTTTTTTAAAAGCTGTACCAGCACATGTTTAATACTGCGACACTCGCATGCAAACTGATGAATCTCTGATTAGCCCAAATTACTCAAGAAATAAACAATATATGGCATTATTTACCAGAAGCCTGTAAATAGAGTAAAAAGTGTCAGTTTCAAAAGGTTGATAAGCTATGATTCCATTATCAGACTAGTCCTGTTCGCCAATTGCTTGGCCCTCGGAACTGTTGCTTGCAGCGTTCTTGATAACTGCTCATCCAATCAACTGATTGAACCGATGAACAGTTAATGAGATATGTGCAGGACAGTCATATATACATATATACATACATACATACATACTAGGGCTGCCCCCAAATAGTCGACCAAGCACTGGTCGACCAAAAAATCTTTAGCCGACCAAAATTTCATTAGTCTATTGGTGGCAAGAAAAAAGACAACATTTGGAGCCATGTCTTGTAGGGATTGACTGATATGGATTTTTTAGGGCTGATGCCGATACCGATTTTCAACCTTATCCGATGACCCATACAGACTGCCAATTTTCTTGAGCCAATATTTGGGGCTGATACTACTTTTGCTCCCTCAATTTATATCATAAAAATTACACAGATGATAACAAATGTTACGAATGTCAATTTTTTAAAAAAGGAACATTTATTAAACTTAAAAAAGGCCTCTCCAGCAACACGGAGCTGCCTGTGGTCCCTGTCTGTGAATAATGCCTGAAAAAAACGAATAGCGAATGCAGCAGCCCGCATAATATTGGCCGGCTGATTTATAGGTCTAACACTAATGTCTATGTGACTGGCAGCTGGCCCAAAATGCTGGAGGGCATTTCATTTGAAGGGCTACATACAGGAAGTCGTGACACTCACTCACTGTCAGTGTTTTGTTTTTATTTTACACGGAAGGTCCCTTCGACATCGCGGTTAGACAGCTAATAATTAATAGCCGTTCATGTCGGGAAAGACATCTAAAATATGGGATCACTTTGAAAAGAACAAGGATGACCCCAAGAAGGTCACTATCTTAAACATGTAAGTAGCGTTAGCCTAGCCCAATGTTTGAAAGCAGAGATAAATACATTTTATTATTGTTATACGCTAGTATTAGACTATTCATGTGTACTTTGCAGGTGTCATTAACAGGCAGCAGACTTATAGTGCATGGCTGTGTGCACTTGTAAAATAATGGTTATTAATTATGTTGAATTATGTTATTCCGTCACAGAGGCTATACTTGGGGGGAAATATATATATATATATATATATATGCGTCTATTAGTCGACTTTTTGTTTTAAGTAATGACTAGAGCCCTAATACATGAAGAGATTCCTTGCTTTATAGTAAGGTTATGCTGTTACAGCGCCACCTATAGGTCAACTGGTACCAAAATTTGCATTGGTAAATCTATACACGTCCACTAAATGTGGTTTCAATAGCATAAAGCGTTCATGAAGTAGATTGGATGAACGCTTCTCGAGATATGCAAAGGACAGACAGAATGACATACACACATACAGAGATTCCTTGCTTTCATAGTTGGATACTAAAGCTTAAAAATGGCTAGGCCTTGAATGACGGGTGTCTCAGCCTATCACTCAGAGGCATGAAAGCCACTGTCTAATGCAGCAGTAAGCACTAAAGCCTAAATATTTCCCCCAAAAGCCAAATGGGTGACATCATTTACTTCATGTTTTCCTGCAGTCAATGGGACAACCACGTAAGTTGCATGCTGGATTCATTTCCCTGAGAGCCATGTTGTGCATTGTTCACCTGAGTGAAAGTGAAATATATTCTATAGCGGCACATGAGAAGCTGTGTGTTTCAATCCAAGCCAAAACTTCTCTTGCATGCCATGAGTGAATGCAGGAGCAATTAGTTAGCCGTGCAGAGCTAAAAAGCTTGGCAGCACTTCCAAATCTGGGCAATCAAAGAAAACAATGTTTTGAAAGTCATTTGGAAGACACTGCAGCAGTCCCTGAACACTGAGGAACATACAACAGCCCAAGAAAAACTGTGGCCCAGCCCTCCATGTTTCACTTCTCTCTGAAACAACAGTGGTGTGGACTGAAGAGATACAGTGACACCAGGGCTTTGCACGCTGTCAAATTAAGATTGCGTCAATGTTTGTCGTAAAAGCAGTGCGGTTTCAAGCGTTGCCAAGTGATGACATTTCAGCTGACTCCGTTTACCCCAGCGTGGGGTATTTAGAGTTAACTCGAAAGGCCTTACAATGCAACCGAGGACAGAAACATATCCAAAATCAAACAAGAGCAAGAGCCCTTTGACCCCCATCCCCGAAACACTGAGCCTGGGGAGTGACCGCCTGTCAACGGCCATTCAGAGGGCAGCATGTCCTTCAACACCACGGATGTTCCAATAATGGGTCTGATAGAAAAGTGACTCTGCAGGAATTTGGGAGGAATTTAAAGGATTCGAAGAAGTGGTGATGATGCAGTGTTGTTCAGTGAATCTGAGACTGAGCCCGATTGTTCACAGTCAATTGCTGCTCATTGTATTCATGACTGTATATGTGGCAACATGAATCCTTAGCGTGCGGTTCAGACTGAGTCAGCTCAGGCCTAATCTCTTCTATCAATGCCTATCCTAACTGCCACCAAGCACAGACACTAGTACAAAAATGACAATGATTGACCAGCTTCAGCCCTTACTCACAGGTCATGTTCTTCAGGGAATAAAAACACATTTGTGCTCAGGCAAACAAACAGAGGAGGCTTGAGGTCGTTTTCTGGTACCTCTGCATTTACGTTCATTCTTCAACAGTGCTGCCAAACCTTGATTATGGAAAGTAACCTCATAAAATGAAGCAATGTCTGCCTGAGGACCATTTGGAGTTCTGCTACAAAGCCCACATGGTCTCAACATAGTTTTGGCTGTTTTCGCATTATACTGGAAAACAAACAGTCAGTATTGAATGGTATAGAGCATATACCTTCAGGTCTCAGGTTGAGTTCTTAAATCGGCAATAAAGTTGAGTTCAGTCGAGTCAGGTCTAAAGCTCCAGCTTCACTGCATTAGGGCTGCAACTAATGACTATTTTCATTTAATCCATTGATATTTTTCTCGATTAATGGGTTTGTTGTTCGTTCTAAAAAACGTCAGAAAATGGTGAAAAATGACGATCAGTGTTTTCCAAAGCCCAAGATGACGTCCTCAAATGTCTTGTTTTGTCCACAACTCAAACATATAAAGTTTACTGTCATAGAGGGGGAATGAAACCAGAAAGTATTCTCTTTTAAGAAACTGAAATAAGAGAATTCGTAAAAAGTTTAGTTTTAATACCTTTAGTTTACGTTATATAGTGCCCATATGGTAGACCTTCCTCAATAAAGTTGTGTTTAATTACAACTTTATGACGTATTAATGGCAACTTGGAGGTGAAGTGGGGAAGGGGAATGCACAAGGCACTGATGGCCATAGGTTGTGGGGGGTCTGAATTAGTTAATCCTGCCATCAGTCCCAACTGTTGCACGCATTTCATGCCTCCCTGCACCACCTCTGACTGTGTCCTGTTCTGATCCAACGCGTCCTCAACGTGCTCTGGCTGCATTCACAGCTGTCCACTTCCAGAGACTCCTTTAACGGACCGGCCGTGTTTGCATGTGAGCACTTAACATGTGTAACTGTGCTTGTATATTTACATGTCCCTGTGCACGCATACATGCATGCATGCATGCATGCAGGGTGTGTATGTGTGCACATTCTGCATGCATTCATACATACCAATGAGCAGCGGTTCTGGGCTATTTATAGAGAGGCTATATTAGCTCACCATATGTGTCAGCTGCTGCTCTCAAAATGGCCACAGAGAGCAACAGCAGGAAAACTAGGTGGAAAAGTAGGTAGAACAAATGAAAGTGTCACCTCGCAACCTCAGTGCATGTGTGTGTGTGTGTGTGTGTGTGTGTGTGTGTGTGTGTGTGTGTGTGTGTGTGTGTGTGTGTGTGTCAGCTATGGGTGTATGCGAGGCTAAGAGCTGCAGGGTGTTTTTGTCGTCAAACAGGTCCACAAAATATATGTACGTAAATGGGCACTTGGAGCCGGAGTTGCTAATAACCCTGGAGGCGTTAGACACACATATATAAAACACACACACAGCACACACATGTGCACACACGCAGGACACCAACAAGTAGAGCCTGTTCAGCACAGCGCAGCAGCCTCTGAGTCACAATTGCTTGTCAAACTTGCATCCTACTGACAGCAAAGAATGGCTCCTGAGAAAATCCCTCCACTGGTGCGTGTTTACCTGTTTGTGCATATGTGTATGTGTGTGTGTTTGTTTTACAGGAGGGCAAACAGAGATATTTAAGAATTCCTGCAGCAGGGCAGAGAGGTGGGCGTTGATAAGAGCTGAGGGAAATCTCTGTGCCTGCCCACCAAACAAAGCAGCCCCTCACTGCCTGAGCTCTCTCTCTCTCTCTCTCTCTCTCTCTCTCTCTCTCTCTCTCTCTCTCTCTCTCTCTCTCTCTCTCTCTCTCTCTCTCTCTCTCTCTCTCTCTCTCTCTCTCTCTCTCTCTCTCTCTCTCTCTCTCTCTCTCTCTCTCTCTCTCTCTCTCTCTCTCTCTCTCTCTCTCTCTCTCATCACCACATTCCAACTCACTTGATGAAGCAGCGAGCTCCCTCGAATGTGTATCCTTCCTCCCATCCTGTTGGTAAATCTGTAAGAAGAGGGGAGGGAAAGAGAAAATATGAGCAGCTGAGCAGAGACATAGAACTGATTATACACACACACATACATACATACATACACCTGCACAGCAATGCAGTGTCTGGACCACAAATAGCTAATTTGGCTTGTGCCCTTTAATTGTGCATCCCACCCCCCGTTTCCCCAATAAGCAGAGCAGACATTGTAGATCGCTGGATCATTGTGTGCAGCTCAGCCTCCAGCTGTCTGAACGCACTGCTGATGTGATCTGCATGGAACCCGCCATCCCTTTGGCGTCGCGGCAGATGTGCCATATATATATTTGGGAATATGGGTTTGCACTGACGCACTGCATTGTTCTATAAGCAGCCTCGGCGCCTGGACGTGCTAAGAAACACTGGATTTCTGCAGCATAGCTGGCTTCATTGGGAAATATGTCAAATGCCACTGCAGGGAATCGGCTCCGAAATCGGTTCACGCCTACGTGACGGAACTTTTAAAAAGTGTGTCGCAAAGTGTCCAGGTGGAGCGACCAGGGGGCGGTGGTGGTGGGGGGGAGGACGCCGTGCGTAATGGTCCGCCAGAGGAGGGCAGAGAGAGGGTAGCGGAACAGAGGAGGCTGTTGCTTTTGCTGCAGAGAGAACAAATCTCCCCTCATCGTCTTCACGGCTCTTCTCCGCAACTTGTCGCCCTCTTTTCTTTTTTTTTCTCCTCCGCCGTGACGCTCGGGACAATCTTTCCCAGGTGTTGCGCGCGTGTGCGTGTGTGCGTGCGCTGTTTTCGAAGGGATAGAATAAAGAGACATTTGTTTACCTGGAGTTTTTCTGTGCCCCGTGATTATAGCTTCTCCAGTAACAGGATGCAGCCAGGTTGTGCTCTTTGCTTCTTCGCTGTTGGTGGAAGAAAACGGGGGAGAGGTGAACAGAGAACCCGAGAAAAGACAAACAGGAAAAATGCGTCAGTGCGTGTCCGTAAATCCATGCGTCCGCGTGATATTTACTTGATGAAGAATATGCGTCCATCCCGAGTCACCCCATAACTCCAGGAAGAGGGAAGGCAGGAGAGCCAGTCCGGCTTAGGATCCGCCGCCATGTCTAGCTGAGAGCCTCACTGCTCTGGGTTACTACACACAGGGCTGAGTGCGCGGCGCCGTGCCAAGCGCGCGCACAATCCTTTACGCGCGCCTACAGGAGCGCGCTTCGAGGATAAAGACAAGAAATGATTTTTCTGCCAAGTGAGGGTAGACGTCTCGATGGGTGTGTGATTAAAGGAACGTTCACTATTAGTGTGATTCCTGCACGTGTTGCCATAACTGCTTTAAGGTTCAGCTGTGAGTTTATGATCAATCAACAACTTTGTAACAAAACTGACAATACAGCCAAGTTCACCAGGAAATGCAAAATATTATTTTATAGGTTATATGGTGCACTCATTTTTATCAGTCCATAAGTCCATATATAATATATACAGTTTATATAAAGTATATACATATACATTTGAATCTTTATTGAATATATAATATATATATAAATATATAATAATAATAATAAAAACTAAAAGTGAATGAGCAGTAAAAAGTAAAAAAGTTGAGCTCTAAATGGAGGTGGAGTACAAATTTGGGTGTGGTCCGAGCAATGGCAGTATACGTATGGGGGTCGGAAGTAAGGATCTTCCTTCCCTCTACAGATAAAACCAACAAGTGTGTTATTATTATTAATAATTAATTAAGGTGTTCCAACACGGGCCTCCAGAGCAGTTCCTTGTCAATGAAACCTACTGGAGGATGAGGCGCATTCTTCTTTTGTTACTTCTTCACATTACAACGTCTCCATTACATAAAACTGCTTTATCGAACGTACAGACTCATGTCCTTGATAAAGGTAATACAGACTAACAAATAGACACCAACCTTGTAAATAAAATATATTTCTTTAATGTGTCATACAATATCAAAATTCAACTAACTCAGTATAAAATCCCATAAAAAATAGTCAAATACAGACTGCAGTTTATGAATAAATGCATGCTATGTTCAAATAACCCATCTGCCAGCTTCTATTACACAAACACGATGTCGTTTACAAATAGTGTTTGTCGAGGGTCATTGAACAGCTGTACTTTATTCTTAATCTCCCTGTAATTTATACACAAAACCAACAACTGCCTACACTGAAAAGCGGCCAAATAAAATTAAGACTAACAATAAAACCAAAGAGATGGAGTGAAAACAGTAATAAAAATGTAGCCTTCTGCTGATCACAGCCAAAGGCTCACGACTGCCGCTAATTTAAGCTCATGTGTCTGTATTGAGCAAGAGCCTTGAATCAAAGTGTGTCATCTTAAAGGGCTTTACAAAGAAAACAGGATGGTTTTTCTCATATAAGTGTTGCTATACAGTGGTCATGATCACAGTGACGCTGGGAATGGCTAGTGCTCGTACAGGTTACCGTCTGAAGGGAGGGGCTGAGGACGGAGAGGAGAGAACTGCAGGAAACTGATCCCACAGCTTTAACAGAGGCTGCAGACACACTCCAAATGAACAGAACATCAATTCTACATCTTAGTTAAGGATTAGGGTTATGTGTGTTGCATTAGAATTTAATTCAAACTAATTACATGCAACATCAAAGTCTTTTGAACATTAAGTAATACAGACAAGGCACTGTAGGATGTTGGGTGAACAGTTAGCGTAAAGCTTGGCATTACAAATTGGTGGACCACTGCAGCGCTGCAGATGCACATCGACCCAAAATCTCCTTTAGGTGTTCTGTTGGGTTGCGATTATAGACTGTATTTATTCCAATTGTCCTTGCCTTGCAAGACTTTGACTCCTCCTCATTTCCTCTTTCCAAAAAAGGGCATGTATGTGACGTTGGGGGGAGGGTGATACATCCATCTCGCTGACATATACCTATGAGGCGAAGTGAGGGCCAGAGGCTAGCTGTCGCTCTAGAGGCTGCACCCCTAATTATTCATAAACTTTAACCTCCAATAAAATAAAAACTAGCCTGGTCAAAAAAAAAATGGAGATTGGCATGGATATATGACCTAAACATGCAGACTAGAATGTCTGTATGTTTGGGTCCAGGCCTTAAATAGGTTGAATTGTGCTGTGAAAACAGTCTGTTTAACATGGGCCTCAATGAAAAATTGCTCTATTATGAAAACTGACCCTAGTGGCCAATTTTTGGCACTTCCTTATTGAAAGAACCGGGAAATATCTGTGGTTGGAGCTTGTTTATGACCCATACTGCAGCCAGCCACCAGGGGGCAATCCAGATGTTTTAGCTTCACTTTAAGAGAGCTGTCAAGCCGTCCATCTTTAAAGATTCTATGGGTGAGATGTGTAATTGAGAAGGCTGCAGCATATGATTTACTCCATATTCACACTGAAACAGTCAGCGAGCCCTGTGCCTGTGGTGCCCTCTGAACCCTCTGTCACAATCTATTAAATCTGCTCCTCTTTATCTTGAGCCAACTGCTCCTGTTTAGCCTTTTCCGTCATGTCACAGAGCTGAACTGAACTGTTTATATTTTCCATTTCTACATTTATTCATGTTTTTCATTTTATTTATCACTGGTCTGTACACGGATGTATCACTTAATGGGATCTCAAGGTTATTTTTCTTCTTAATGAATGAAATGCAACACATTTTGTATGCAATTTAACAAAAGGCATACGCTTTTAGCATATCTTTAGTCAGAGCTGTCTAATTTCAAAACCACTTCTGAGCAGTCACTCACATTCTTCAAGAGCGCTGATGGTTTAATCCTCAAATCCCACTTTTCTGATGCAAAGCCCTAATGACAACGCTAATGTGCAGTCATTCAAGATGACAGGGAGGGTTTTTTGGAGCTGATTGTTTGCTCAAATATTGATCAGTCTCATGGGAGGTCACACTTCCCCCATGCACTTCCTAATCAGGCTAGACAAAATGCACACACACACACACACACACACACACACACACACACACACACACACACACACACACACACACACACACACACACACACACACACACACACACACACACACACACACACACACACACACACACACACACACACACACACACACACACACACACACACACACACACACACACACACACGTTGTTAAGCCTATCCCCGAGGTCAGAAATAGCTCACACACACAGACACACCCTGTTCACCCACCCACCCAAACACAAACACAGAGGTCAAATGGCCTGTCAGGAGGAGGAGGAGCCCCTCCCACTGTTAAGTCCTGGCCAAATACAGCAAGGGTCTACTCACACTATCCATTCATACAGTGCCCAAGCATGATTCACATCTAAAGTCTGTCTCTAGTTTGTTTGACCAGTGTGAGTACAACTGTTCTGTGCACACTTCTCGGCTCCTGCCCAGTTGAGAGAGGTGGGCTTTGGTAAATCACATGTACAAGCATATGGTTACTAAAATTCTGCATTACAACAGTTGGTGTTTGAGTGCATGTTATGGCCCCAGACAGAACAAGAGATTTGTGTGTGTGTGTGTGTGTGTGTGTGTGTGTGTCTGTCTGTGTGTGTGTGTGTGTGTGTGTGTGTGCGCGCGCCCCTCAGGAGCCCCCCATAAAGCCATCTAATTACTAAGCCCCTGTGTTAAAGGCAGGTCTTAGCTGATTATGAGCCCGTTAGGGCAGACAGGATTGTCAGACCCTTGTTGAGGCTGTGGAGGTCAAGGAGGGACAAACAGTATCAGGGTGAAATGTGTTAACAGTAGTCATGTTGTCAGGGCTCACATTAGCCATACCTTAGCTATAGCAGCAGAGCATGTCCATTATATCCAATCAGGCTCAACTCTGTTATTACCGGCTTGCCTGAGGGCAATATGACGCAGCAGAGTAACCTTGTGTTTTTATTTCATATTAAAATAATCAATCAAATCAATGTGTATCCGTGATCCTGAAGTCAAAGGGATCCAGTTAAGTAATTCTTTTTAATATCGCCTCCGCTTCCTGCATAACCAACTGCATTATCACTTGGCAAAGCTCAATATGCACTCTGAAACTGGCAGCAGCCACAGCTACAAAGACAGAGTCTTTGCACATCGGCTCCCCATGTTTTTTTGTCTGTAAGGCGGTAATGGGGGTTGAAAAAAAGAGATTTGAAAGGGTGACCTATTAGAGCATTATGGAGCATTATCCATCATGAAGTATAATGGGTCTGCATCATCGTTTCAAGAGGTCTTTGTTTCTGCCCGTCAAGACTAAAATGCAATGCCATCCTCAAGTTTTCAAAGCTTAGTGTTTCCAAACGTCTCTGTTTAAGGGGCTCAGAAACAATAGTGAGGATGCGAGGTGTAAACATAGCAAGGGATGATGAGAGATGCATTTATTTTGAACACGTAGTAGTGTGGATGTGGCCTCAGTGTGGATTTAGCAGAGATGCTGTGGCGGTGAGGCATGATGGTGAGTGGCCCAAACATCCACCACATCCTTAATGTTTCTGTGCAGGATAAGAACGTCAGAACATCAGCCTATGTCTCCTTTAAATATGTATTTGGCAAAGCAAATCATTATATCAATACTTTGTTAGAGACAGGGTCAGTGTGTACGCCCTTAGCCTCTTGCCCAGTGCATGCTGGGAAAGGCTCAAGTAGTCCCTTGTGACCTGAACAGGATGGGCAGCTTAGAAAAAATGGAAGAGCGACTCTTTAAAGAGTTATTGTTTTTCACTCAGAGAGCTCCTAGACATATATTCAGCGAGTTCTCCCTTCATGCTGCCAGTCAATTTGATCGAATTTGTGTCACAGTTTTCAAATAACGGATATCTGGCTTCACAGTAAAACTCCTGAAAGAAAGAAATTCCCTGGTGATTTCCCTACCCATTTCCTCTCCTTGTCAACCATGTCAGCAACTTTTCTTCTTCAAAGACAGAGGCTTGGTAAATAACATTACACAATAGGCTAAAAGCCTCTCAGACCCACTGGGTTCTAATTATTCCAGTTAAATAGCCACATTATGGGACCACTGACCACTCTGAGAGGGGAACCCTGCAGTGCCATGTATGACCTGATATTTCACATGCTTAAATTCAACAAAGAGATTTATTTTACACGCACGCACGCACGCACGCACGCACGCACGCACGCACGCACGCACACACACACACACACACACACACACACACACACACACACACACACACACACACACACACACACACACACACACACACACACACACACACACACACACACACACACACACACACACACACACACGCACACACACACACACAGTACAGAATAACTTCAGTCAATTCTAAAATAAAAAGATAACAAGTACAAAGTGACCAGGGCAGGGGTGGGTGTTCATACTGAATACATACTCTGTCACTGCATTCTCATCCCTTCCTACATCATCTACACTTCATCCTTCTCCTCTCACTTCCTATATGTGTCTATCCTCCACAAGGTCACTCTGTGTCTTCTCTTTCCCTCCATCTCAACCAGACAGTGTGACCTCCATTTAATTTTGGCTGCCCACGACTTGCCCAGGTACCTGCCCTGCAGCCCACGGGTCCTCACCAGCTCCCACTCATACTGAATTCAGACAGAGATAATTGAGGTGCCTGTGACATTTCATTTTAAAATCATACCATCACTCGCTGAACAAAAAATGTGGTGTATGTGAGTGTGTTTGTATGAATGCGCGGATTGGATTCATATCGCTACAGTGTCTTCTCTTCCTTTCTGAGGCTCAGTAAAAGTGCTACCATACTGTCTCTACCTTCCTACAGGCCCAATCCAAAGTCTCATTTGTACCCCACCACTTTCCCCTACCCCGTGTTACAAGGGGAAGAAATGAAAATATACCCCTATGAACGAGCGCGATACGTCATTATGTTATCAGCATCCGTTTGCGCTTGTCTGCAGCAAAGTGAAGACTTGTCAGAAAACAAAAACGTCTTGGAAGTGCGGGTGGAGCAGTTTATGGTATGTAGTACAGAGTGCAAAAAAGGTTTTGTAGCTGGCCTAGCTACACAACATGCTAACTAATGCATGTGAGTCAGTAGATTCTTTGGATTCTATGTAATAATGAATAATATCTCATACCCCTTCGTTTGAAGTGGGGTATGAAAACTCAGATTTTAGCCCGAGTACAGTGTTTACATGACGTTTGAGAAACCGGATGATTGCCTTAATCCGAGTATAATCAGTTTTTAAACTGAATGTAAACGCAATGAATGCCAGAGGGAATTGAGACACCCCTACCCCTACACGTTGTTTTTGTTGCATATTTTTAAATTTAAATGTACTTGTGGTCAATGTGTTGAACACATTACCACATGTATTGGCTATCCTGAACCTTCCCCATAGTTCCCTCTGGTAAGGCAGATAGTTTCCATACGTCCACAGTGAGAGTGAGATTTATGGTGGGCATGCTGCAGTCTCAAGGGCTAGAAGGGGTATCAGAGCTCGCCTCCACATTACACATTCAGTGTTTGTTAAGCAACTGAATTTTTATCAGACTGTGCAAGGCATGCTGGTACAGTGCACCCAAATGCCCTATGCCCATTATAATTTAGTACACTTCTGGCTATATGGCTCCAAGGAGAAGCAGAGTAACAAGCAGCGGCAGCTCAGGTCACAAACCTCCAAATGGGTACCTCTAAATTCCCAAGCAAATAATATCAAATCAAAGATCAAAGTTTTTTCCTATCATCAGCTAACATACTCCAAGGTGCTGCCAGTACCAAAAGCAGCCTGAGGCACATTGCTCGTGACAAGGCCAGACCCAGATTCAGATTTTCATGTTCCTACCGTCAACGTCTCAGTCATGCCATGACTAATTGTGAAAGACTGAAAGTACAGGGAAAGTGGAAAAAAGGGATGAAAGAGCAAGGAAGATGTTGGAGATGTGGAAGGTCACATATGGCAGCAAATGGCTTTGGAGAGAGCATAGATAATGACTCCAGTTCCCCGTTGGAAAGGAAGGTCTGACAGCAAGGTAAAGTGGTGAAAATGTTCTAAATATAGTGTACACTTAAAGGTTGAATATGTAGAATCTTTCTTTAAGAATATTTTAAAAGCTATATTTCAGATAAAAAATGACACAGCCACAGGGAGTTTTGATAGATACAGAATGAAAGTATTGCTTTTCCATAAAAAAATATCTTTAGGGGTGACCGGTGGCACAGTGGTTAGAGCAGTCGCCCCATGTAAAGAGGCTGAAGGTCCTTGAGGCAGGGGCCGCAAGTTCGATTCCAACCTGCGGCCCTTTGCTGCATGCCCCCCCGTCACTCCATTTCCTGTCTGTCCTTTCTCATAAAAGGCTTGTAAACTGCCAAAAAGAATCTAAAATTAATATTTTAAAACATTTTGACAGTTTAACAATGACTTTCTGTCAAGTTCTGTTTTCATTGTACCAGCCAATAGCAGCCGGCATTGTGGGTTGCCAGGGTAGTCTGTTGTTACAGAAACAAGGAATCATTTTGAGTTGAGAGCTAGCTAATGGATTCCACAACACTCAAAGAAGGACTCCCAGGTGAAGAGTGGCTAACGTTAAATACTGTTGTAAAATTAATTGATTAGTCGAAATTAGTCGTTACCCTGTATGATTCAGCACGTGACATGGCGCAGGCTGATCGCTTGACACACTCCGCAACGAACATGGCATTTGTTGTTGTTGCAACTACGATCTTAAGACACTAGATGCTGGTGTTCTTCTCATTCTCCATATTCAACCTTTAACCTGACATGGATTTCTTTAGGTAACTAAAATATGTTTAGTTGCTGCTCCCGTCCACAGCTCTACATTACATAGCATCTATGCCTGTCCTCTTGCCTGCTTTTTCCAAACTGGGGCATGCCGACCCCTGTCTACTGTAGATAACACACTGAGTATACTATATTCACATCATGGCTTTAACACAGAGTCATGTTCAAAACTCCTGAAAATAAATTGCTAGTGCTGAACCTTTAATGAAAAATATAATTCCTTTGAAGGCAGGAGGTTCAGGTGGAAAAGAACTGAGACGTTTAGCATGCCTGATGGATTTTCACAGAGAGACCAAACTGAAGTTGAAAACAATTTTAAGCTGTAAGTAGGTAATGGGCATAAGAGGTATGGGGCGTAAATGAATCACAGCCATACGCTCCGACTGGGTGGGAATGGTTTTGCTGGAGGTGGTCAGGTAGTGTCATTTTCAAAAGGTAATTCATTTCACTGCTATACAACATTATCTGTGGTAATTACAGGGCTTGTGTGCTCTCGGCTGTAATAGTTTTAGAAATAATAACCTCAGCTTTCTTGAATGACCTCTAACTCACTTCTTTTATTCAGGTACTATCCGAATTAAAGTCAAATAGTTTCATAACTAACAATAACCTTTCAAACATCCTTGGCCTTGTGTGTCCTTAGTGATCAGGATGTAACATAACAGCAAACAATCATAAAATGCACCCGGGTGCTAAAGGTTCTGCCATGCAATCCACCTTCAGAGAGAGACACTGGGGCTGTTCTGACAACAACCACTCTGAATTTCAAGTTTGCATTTCAGCTAAATAATAAGCTTTTCAGGACACACAGAGCAGGCAGCTGTCATCATCACCAACTTGTCAAACATGGATAATCAGGATATTTGGGGATGAGGAACAAGCCAGATGAGGTGCTTACTGCCAGTTTTAGATTAAAAAAAAATAAGGAAAGAGGAAGAATTTCAGTGGATTTACCACAGACACATGACAGAGGACACAAACACGTCTTAATGTTTGATTATAACTCTAACTTGACAAAAAAAATACACATTTTACAGCCTTCCTACAATAACAACAAACTAAAGCATGATTAAAGGGTAGGTTCACAATTATTCAAGAGTGACGCATGTGAACATAGAAACACGTTGGGCTTGCTTGAGGTTTTTTTCTTATGAACTTTCAATGTAAGTTATGAGCGACCAAATCCACAGTCTAATCCACGTTATGTGCGAAAATATATTCTGAAATGAGGCTTCATCACTCTGAAATATATAAATTATTTAAAGTGGCTATCTAACTAAGTTACGATATTTTTAGAATTACAGTGTTTCCCTGAAATTTGTTGTAATTTGGATGGCTTATAGCTGTAATCCGTAAGCACTGAGATGCGTTGTTTCTAGTGACCTCTTTGGCAGTAAGAGGTCATTGCCTGTTCTTTCAGAGACTCCATCTTGTCACGTTCATGGTCACTATGTGTGTTGACTGTTCTTTTGTAAACTTTATTGACACTCATTCACCTCTCTGCATTTACTATAAACCCGACTCAAAAGTTGGAAGTTCCCATTTTCCAAGTACAAGTGAACGCAGAATATATGGCAGTGATGAGCTCCGTCTGGGCTGACCTACGACTGCAGACTGACGTACACAGCGTCACTAACATGGCGGTGCATTTGTATTTGGAGAGAAAATGTTCAGACACACAGATTGGAATACTCAGCAAAAACGAAAGTACATGGCCTTTCATTAGTGGGTCATATGATCACCATCCTTTTAACTCACTCTTTTATAGATAGTAACTTAGAAGACAATTTCATAAATTAAAACCTTATGGACTATATCTTTAAACCTCATATTAGCTTCAGATTCACCTTTGAATCATTTTTACTAAGACAATGACTGCGGATTTTGTCCCCCATCAGTTACATTAAAAGTGCATTAGAAAAAGATATTTAAATAGCCAGTATGAACATGTCTCAATGTTCATATGGGCATCTGACTATTGTTCCAGACAGACTTGAAAAATGATGAACCTGTCCTTTGATTTTAAAGGAGACCGTCTGATTTAATCAGGGGATGCTTCACTTGAATTTTAATGTGTAGTATGTCTTTGCACTACTTTTGTGTTAATTTAGATCTCAGGTTGCTCTCTTTACTTGTGTTTCTCTTTCTACAGTACATTTTCTTTTATATTGCATTGTTTAAGGAGCCTGAGACTCAAGAATTTTCTTGTCAATGACTGCTGCTGTAACTGTGTATATGACAAATAAACCATCTTGAATAAAGAATCTAAAATCTACAGTTCATTTCCTATCCAAAGTCTGTTTTGGTTTCTTTTAACCATGACCCTGATTACTTCCCTCACCTTCAAGTTGTAATCCGTACATTTTTTATCAAGTTAATTGTATTTAAGTTTACATGCATCAAAGAGTTAGTTAAACAATGGTAATTGATCATATGACCCACTAATGAAAGCACTTCTACTTGCCTTTTTGCTAAGTATTCCAATATCCGTGTCTGTAGAAGCATTTCCTCGCTAGATGTAAATAGGCCGCCATGTTGGTGACGCTGTGAACAGCTGCTGGTCTACCCAATTGAGCTTGTCATTGTCGGTTATGCTGCTTACACTTCGGAAATCCAGAACTTCCAACTTCTGAGACAGGCTTGTAGTAAGGGCAGAAGTGTAATAGGAGCATGTGTGTGTGTATTATTATGAGGCTAACATATAGGGGAGGGACTTGAAGTAGGGAGGTGAATGTGTTTACAAAAGTTTACAAAGCAGTGAAAAAAGGTCAACACACAAAGTGGCCATACATGTGACAAGATGGAGGGCTCTAAAAGAAAGGGCAATTACATCTTAACGCCAAAGAGACAGATAGAAACAATTTTTTCTCAAATGAACAGACATCCATGCAAACATACGGTACACAGTACAGTTAATAAAACTACATAGTACATACATCCACACATACAAACAAACATACAGTACAAAAGACAATTTGTTACTTAAATAAAGGGCTTAAGTGAAAGGAAGGTCTTTACTTTGGTTTTAAAGAAGAACACAGTGTCCAAGCGACTGTGAGATCAGCAGGCAAACTGTTTCGTTCTTGAGGTTCATAAATACTGAATGTCATCTCACTGGACTTTGAAAGCGCTCTAGGCACATGGGGGAGATTTCCACTTTGTGACTGGAGAGATCTGCTGGGTTTATAAAATGACAGTATGTCTGAGATGCACTGCAGAACTCTGAAAATAACAACTAACCAATGAAGGTTTCAGTGGATAGGAGTAATATGATTTGATCTTTTTGTCCTGGTTAGAATTGCGGTTGAGTTCTGAATAACTTGTAATTTGTGAATCGTTTTGTTTGAAAGACCGATAAACAGAGAATTCTAGCTGGCTCATAACATGTGTGCATGAGTTTCTCTGAGTCAGTTTGGGAAAGAAAGTCTTTGATTCTGGAAATTTTTCTGAGTTTGAAAAAGGCAACCTTGGTGATGTTGTTGATGTTATCACCATCTAAGATTACGCCTAGGTTTTTGAACTGGTCAGTTGTTTTCAGTGATCTTGACTCCAGATACTATAAGACCAGTTGCCTCTCACTGTTCAGCTAAAGGGTTTGCTAGAATTCAGATGTGGATTTCTTCCAAGCAGCTGACCAGGAAGTTCATGGGCTGGAAGTCATCGGTAGATAGTAGAAGAATTACTTTATTTTTATCCCAATTCAATTTTCACTCTTATTATCATACATGTTACACACACAGGCCCGAAATACACACATGCACAACCAGGACCTTTACATGCAATTGAGGAGAGATGTTAGAGCGAGGGGGCTGCCAGTGACCAGCGCCCCGAGCAGTTCGGTGCCTTGCTCAACAGCAACTCGGCAGTGCCCAGGAGGTGAACTGGCACCTCTCCAGCCACCAGTCCACGCTCCATATATGGTCCACCAGCGACCCTACGGTTCCCAGCCAAGTCACCTATGGACTGAGCTACTGCCGCCCCTAATGAGATGAGAAGTGGTGTGTCATTGGCATAAATAAGCCCCTCGCGGACCCCAGACACAATCTGTGAATGGAGTAGAAATCAAATATGACAGTGAAATTTCTATTTTTTTGGGAAGGATTCAAACCACTAGATAACCATGACAGACACACATTCAGCCTTTCTGGCAGGGTCCCATGATTCACAGTGTTAAATGCTGCACTGGGATATTTTACTGTTACCATTAACAACATTTAAAAGAACTGTTTCTGTGCCACGGTATACTATATGTGAAAAATAGACTGGAATATATGATGAAACTTTATTATCTGTAACACAGCCGTAAAGTTGCAGATGTACAACCATCTCGCTAATGTTATTACAAAAGGTGAGGCGGGAGATTGGCCTATTGCTGCTAATCGCATTTGGGTCCAGGTTGTTCTTTTTTAAGAAGTGGTCTGCTGTTTTTATGCAATAGGGAAATATGCCAACTTGGAGAGAACAGTAAACTATTGATAAGATGTCATCTGTTAAAAAATGTTAAAAAGAGATTTAAAAAAGGATGCTGGAAACAGATCAAGGGGGCAGAGGATTTGAGTTGATTTGAAGCATCAGTGAGAGTTCTGGAATCAACAGTGGGGAAATGCTTGTGTCCAGTGGCACAAAATGGTGGAAGTTAGAAGTGAAGTTAATAATTGGAATATTTAGACTGATGTGAAGAATTTTGTCATTCCAAAAGTCTGAAAATGCATTGCATTGTTGTAGTTTTGTTTGTTTGTTCTTGAAAAGTTTGCGCTCAATGGTCAGTTTTGTTGTTTTTCCACCTCCATTCTGTTTTTAGGGTAGTCTCTTTTGAGCTGCTCAGCATTTCTTCATGGGGCTTTACATTTGTTAGAAATTTGTTTAGGTTTCAATAATTCAGCATTATCAATACTGGCTACCAGAAGATAATTAAAGTGATCGACCAAGTCATGAAAACTGCTGCTCTCAGAAAGAAAAGGACAATGTGAAAAGACTGCAGTGATGTTTTGCAGAAGTACCGTTTCTTGACACTTGACACTTGTCTACTTGTGTTGGCTCGTTCAGCAGCTAAGAGAAAACAGAACACAGAAAACAAAGTAGTGGTGGTGGTGGAGCTGAGAATTTATTTGAATTGGAAATCTGCAAACCAATTACCTGAATCAGTTACTCAGTGGGTCTGTGACACAGCTCAACTGAACTGAGAACTGAATAGCGATTTGGTTTATTTGGAAAAAAGATTTGTTCTTTTGAACAAATCATTCACAAATGACACAAAACTACCCCCTGCTTTGATGCTGGTTTGTGTTGACGGCACAAGCGGCTGTACATTCCTTTGGGGTGTCAAAATAAGTTGAGATCTCTCATCTGCTTGAATCCAGCACTGTGTTTTAATTGATGAAACTGAGACACATGACCCAATAAATATTCTTCTTTGCAAAAGGAGAACAGGGTAATTTCCAACAGTACCACTAGATGGTAATGATAAGCACACAAAAATATGTAACCAATAAAGGATGATTAAAGCTGCCATATGCTATTGTATCAATCATTAATAAAATCAAGATTTTTTTTTTTCATTAAGAGGTGGTGGCTATGATTGTTAAAACATATGACAGATCAAGCCCCAAACTGCTCCATATGTTTCATTTGCTACTCAACATTAGTTAGCTGTATAAACCAGCCAAGGCTTGAATTTTGGGTTCTCAATCCACCCCAGATGAACACGAGATTGCCTTGCTCTTATTGGCCCTGTTCTTTCTGGTCATTATACCTCTGTTCCTCCTGTCCAGGGCTGCATTTCTTCTACTTTTGGGTTAGAATGCTACCATGAACCTTTGTGTTTGTTCAAACTGGACGTTACTCACCAGTCACACACAAATGCGCATCTGTCAGGCAAGACAGCTCAGCTCCTCAGCAGGGGTCCACTATAATCCCATAGCAATATGGTGTGTCTGCACAATCTTGTGTGTGTGTGTGTGTGTGTGTGTGTGTGTGTGTGTGTCTGTGTGTGTGTGTGTGCGTGTGCGTGAGGCCCTCAAAAACAGAACAGTTAGTCAGGCCATAAGTAATTGTGGCTCACTGTTTGAGGTCTCTTGCTTGACTCAGAGGTGCCTCTTTTGAAGCAGAGTATGGTAGTTTAGTGTGTGCGTGTGCGCGCGTGCATGTGTGTGTGTGTCTGAGAGAGAGATCCATGTGTGATTAACGCTGCAGCTCTGCGGGGAGAGATAACTGCTACCAGCTGGTCACCCAGAGACTTTTTGTGTGTATTCTTCTCCCTGTGTGGAGAGTGCTATGCATGTGTGTGTGTGCGTGTGTGTGTGTGTAGATGGATACTTGTCTGTGCGATGATCGGCATGACACTCACTGGGACATCTTGGTAACCAGCTCTTTAATTTTAACTCAATCAGTAAACGTGATCCTGTGTTGGCTCACATTTATCATCACATCGCCAAGGAACTTTATTCATTCAAAGTGAAGAAGAAGAAAATAAGCCTGTAAATATTCTCATATTCTCATCAATATTCTCAGGTCATCGTTATACCCAAATAAATTTAAGTCAAAAGCAACTGGACTTGGTTGTTTGTCTAGGAAGATGTTTCCCCTCTCATCCAAGAGGCTTCATCAGTTCATGTACGCATCTGACCAGGCTGGGACTGGTCCAACTAACTGGTGTGAGATCCAGGTATTTAACCTCTAGTGAGGACGTTCACAAGGCTGATGATGTCACTGGAACCCTTCGTGCCCCAAGTGCCAACGACAGTCGGGAAGTTGGTTTTCAGCTTTATTAGTGCTCTATTGGGTCTTAACACAGCCGTTAGAGTCACAGGAGGCCATTTGTGAACAGCTCTTTGAGGTCAGATTGTTGAATCTTCTGGATTTGTGCTTGAACACCACATATTTCCAGTTTAATGGCACTTTTTACAGACAAAAACACGGCTGTGCCATGGGTTCACCCGTATCCCCTATTGTGGAAAATCTATACATAGAGGAGGTAGAGGACAAGGTTTTAAACTCCTTCAAAGGAATAACACTGAGCCATTGGTTCAGATATGTGGACGACACATGGGTGAAAAATCAAATCCAAAGAGGTGCAAACTTTTACCGAACATATAAACTCAGTGGACAGACACATCAAGTTCACCAGAGAAGAAGTCAAGGACATCAGTTTGCCTTTCTTCGACTGTGACGTCCATATGGAGAATGACAGGAGCCTCCACATTGGGGTATACAGAAAAACCCACTCACACAGATCAATATCTACTGTTTGACTCTCACCAACCCCTGGAACACAAGCTTGGAGTTATCAGAACAATGCAACACAGAGCTGATAACATACCCACCAGCTCAGAGGCCCAAAGGGGAAGATCACAAGCACCTGAGAGGTGCCCTCACAACTTGTGCTTACCCCAGCTGGACCTTTCTGAAAACGGCAGCTGCTTTCGGAAAGAAAACCAAAGTGGTTGAAAAAGAAAAAGAAAACAAGAGAAACAACATAGTCATTCTGTATGTGGCTGGGGTATCAGAGAAACTCAGGAGGATCTTCAACAAACACTGCATCCCTGTGTATTTCAAACCCAGTAACTAACTCAGATGGAGACTAGTACATCCCAAGGACAGAACACCACACACCCACAAAAGCAACCTGGTTTATGCTGTCCAATGCAATGAGGAATGAAAAGAACTCGACATTCGAGAAACAAAACAACCACTGCATAAACGCATGGCCCAACACAGGAGAGCTAACTCCTCAGGCCTGGACTCCGCTGTCCATTTACATCTCAAGGAGAAAGCCCACTCCCTTGATGACAACAATGTCCACATGTTTGCGCCTAGATCGCGACCTGACCCCCCCCCCAAAACCCATTGTTTTTAACTTATTACCACCAAGGAGTTGATATTGAGAGAAGCATGGAAAAAGAAGAGAATACAAGTGGGTGGAAGATTAATTTACTTCGACCATGACTACACGTCGGAAATCGTAAAAAGGCGCAATGTATATAACATGATCAAAAAAGCCCTGAAAGAAAAAGGTATCCGCTTCCAAACACCATACACAAGCATGCGGATTCACAGGGCCATGGGAGTCTGCACATACAGAACTGCACACGGCTTAATTTTTTATAGTTGGACTATTAGGATGGCAGAGTTGTTTTTTGACTCATTTTCCAACCTTGACATTGGGCCCTCTCTGTGTGAGAGGCTGTTCCCTCGACCCACCAACAGGGTTGCACCTGTGGAGGCCTGTTTAGGTTCATGTTTGTGTTTTCTAATTGCAGGTCATGTTATGAGTTTTTTTTGTGGGGGTGTGAGCTTGCTTGCTTTGAGGGGTATACATAATGGGGTCACATAGTCTGAAATGTGCTTCCTTAAATGTGAATGGCCTGAGTAACCCTGTAAAGAGAAGTAAGGTATTTGCTTAAATGAAAAAGATAAGGTGCAAATCATATAACTCCAAGAGACCCATATGTCCAAAAACGAACATGAGAAGTTAAATAGGTTTGGGTATTCAAACTCCTTTTTTAGTTCATGTGAAAACAGCCGGAAAAGAGGTGTGGCTACTTTGATTTCCATCAGCCTTAATTTTGAATGAATTATGGAAAAGAGAGATATACAGGGTAGATACATAATTACCAAAGGAAGGATTGATAATATCCTTGTCACTTTTTGCTAATATATACGTCCCTCCAGAGGGCGATGGAAAAGTCTCTGTTTCACATATTACCATCTGAAAGTGAAGGAGTATTAGTCTGTGCAGGGGACTAGAACACAGTCCTGAACCACTCTATGGTCACAACAAGTACAAAAAGAGATGAATGCCTTAAATCAAGAGATCTCAATTTGCTAATTCAAGAGACAGGTTTGATTGATGTCTGGAGGAACCTGCATGCATCTGAAAAAGGCTATACCCGCTATTCAGCTACTCACCGACTCACGCAGATACTGTATATCGGACCACGATGTAATTTATCTGACTATACATCTGAACGACAGACAGAAGTGTACACTGTGGAGACTAAACATTAGTATTCTAAACAGGGAAGCGGTTGTTAAGGAGGTTAAAAGAGAAATTAAGTAAAGTATAAGGATAATATAATAATATCACTGATCAAGTGGACCAGACCACTATATGGGACACAGTTAAGGCAATAATGAGAGGGAAACTCATCTCAAGAACAACATATTAAAACAAGTTGATGAAGTCAAAATACGATAAACTACAGAAAACACGGAGAAAAAAATTAGAGAAGCAACAACCAAAAGATGAGGACAAAGGCTTGAAAAATCAGATTAAAGAAGTAAAAGTTCAAATAAATAATATTCTGAATGATGTACTGGAAAGGAAATTGAGATTCACTAAGCAAAGCTTTAACAAATCAGGCCCAAAAGCAACAACAATTCTAGCTAAACGCCTTAGGGCTTAACAAATGAAACACATGGCACGCAAAATTAGAGATCCTATAACAAAATAACTTGTGAACCAGATGCAATCCACAAACTTTTCCAAGATTACTTTGAAACTCTATATTCACAGCCTAAAACTGGGAAGAAAACATCATACAATATTTGTCATCAATAGATCTCCCTTCCATAGGAACACTTCAAAACGATACATTAATTGCTCACATCACGAAAAAAATAATTGGATATGGCTATCAACAAACTGAAAACAAATAAGTGCCCTGGAAGTGATGGTTTCCAAATGAATGGTATAAGATCTTTAAAGAGGGCCTCGCTCCTATTATATTAGATTCATTTAATTGGACTCTATTGAAAGCTATGGCACAACCATCATGGAAAGAGGCAGTGATATCAGTAATCCCAAAAGAAGGGAAGAATAAAGAAAATTGTGGATCATATCAGCCAATATCTATATTGAATGTAGATTACAAGTAGTTTACATCTATTATCTCTAAAAGAATTGAGCATCACCGGCCCGACTTAATTAATGAGGATCAGACAGGGTTTATAAAAGGACGCCAAACTCAAGACAACATTAGATGAACCTTTCACATCATAGAACAGATCAATAAAAAACATCTAAGTGCGGTATTGGCTAGTCTAGATGCAGAAAAGGCCTTTGATAGGGTCTGTTGGTCCTTTCTGTATCGAGTGCTAGAGAGACTGGGCTTCAATAGTCAGCAGGGACCCAACTATTAGAATAAAAATCAACGGCCATCTTACAGACAGCTTTAGGCTAGACAGA
The DNA here is from genome assembly GCF_963691815.1 of Echiichthys vipera. Classification (NCBI taxonomy): domain Eukaryota; kingdom Metazoa; phylum Chordata; class Actinopteri; order Perciformes; family Trachinidae; genus Echiichthys; species Echiichthys vipera. The sequence continues at coordinate 17,026,620 of NC_139845.1, read as the reverse complement.
GGCACCCGTCAGGGCTGCCGTCTGAGCCCTGCACTTTTCGCGATATTCATAAAGCCCCTAGCACAGAGCATAAGACAAAATAAAGAGCTGAGAGGAATCGGCATAGCAAACGAGAAGCACATAATAGGACTCTTTGCAGATGATATTATTATCTATCTCCAAAACCCTAATCCAACACTCCCTAGACTCATGGCAACCTTAGGTGAGTATGGTCAAATTTCAGATTATAAATTAAACATAGCTAAGACAAAAATACTCTCCTTTAATCACACACCAAGTAATGATATGAAATATTAACTGAATATTAACACCTGTACACCTGTGAATATTGCCTCTAAGCTGTATAGAGGTCTACAAAAATGTAATGGAAGTAACTCACTATATGTAAAATCAAAATGGGAACTAGAACTGAACATTAAACTGACTGAGAGTGATTGGCATTCTATGTGCAGAACTCAACAAACCTCCACCAGCTTTAAAAGATGGAGGGAGTTTGGATGGAGGAATTTAATTCTATTTTCTTTTCTATTTTTTTTCTCTATTATCACTCCACACATTAAAAATACAACAAATAGGTGAACAGCAGCAATGTTGGAGACAATGTGGGCAGATAAGTGCTAATCACTCGCATGTTTTTTGGTCATGTGTAAAACTGCAGGGTTTCTGGGACCGGGGGGTTCAGATTCTGGAAAAGATCTTTTCCTACAGGCCACCCAGGGACCCCCGGATTCTGTACCTGGGTTTGACTCCGGAATGTACTATTCAAAAGAAGGACTTGTATATTTTCAAAATATTGATCTTGGCATGTAAAAAGGCCATAACGAGAAACTGGCTGAAAAGTGACCCTCCGAGCCCAGGTCAGTGGCTAGATATTGTGGAGGAAATTTACTCGATGGAAAGACTGACTTACTTTCTCAGAATGAAAGCAGAGACCTTGGAACAACGGTGGCATAAATGGACTGTGTACATGAAAAAAGACGAGTCAAATACTCAGCAGACCTTATGGGCAGTGACAAAAGGTGCAACCAGAGTGATGTGCCCCCCTTTATTTAGTACTTTTATTGTTTTACTTTACCTACTTTTTTTATTCACCTGTCGTTTTGGCCATTTGCATTGTTGTGCAAGGGCTGCTGTTCATGTAAAACAAAAAGCAAAATAAATAAAAAGTTTAAAAAAAAGACAATTGAATAGATAAAAATCTTACGGATTATATTTTTAACAGTTTTACAATGGGTCATCTTGGATCTGCAGTAATAAAATAATGTTCTATACACAGGGGAGCACGTCAGCAACTTGCTGCTGTATCACAAGCAGAACAAGAGGTTTTTTTCTGTTGTTGGTCCAAAGGCAGAGTGCTGTTTTGTTTCCTAACTAGCTGCCATTCCTCGAGCCTTGACATTTGATAGAGAGTGTAGGCCAGGGCACAGGCAGGGAACACTTCGCCTTGGGGGCCTTCAAGGGAAATGATGAGATGAATGCCAATGCAGCTTTATGCCAAGTTTTTTTTTTTCGATCCACGCATGCACTTGTGTCTGTTGGTGTTTGACAGAGGTGTGCAGCATAGTCGGAGGTGTGTTAGTAAGATGTGAGGTCGGTGTCGAGGACGAGTATACCTCTCTTTCTGTTACTTTGTCTTAATTATAATATGAATCCCATATGAAGTCCGAAACCAACAATTTAACTGGTCCTACAAACTAGCATTGTGTTTATATCAAAGCTTGATATATCTTATTCCACGGTACTATAGAGCTCCATCAAAAAAGTTGGATAGGAACTAAATTAACCAGCTTTTTAAGAAAATTAAGGAGCCTTTTTTAATCCATTTTCAATGATTTACATCTGAGCTAGAGGTGGATTTTTTAAGACCGATATCATAACTATACTTAGCAGCAGGAGAAAGCTGATTCAATTTTAGCATTTTAGCAATGTGCCAATTTTTATCACCAACACAAAAAACATTAGTGTACATTAAAACATTTATGTATAGCTGAGACCTTAACTTTTCATTTGCTGATGGTTAGAACATTCAAACATACATTATGCCAGAGAAATACAGGCAGAGATTGGAAAATGTGCCCATAGATATTAGAACAATACTACCCTCAGTAGTAACGACTTCATGACCTTCTTTAATGACAAAATTATAACTATTATAGACAAAATCAACTCGCTTGGAACCAATTTTTCTTCAAACCTTAGAAGGAACTCTAGAAACAGCTGTTCGACCTGATGTATACTTGGACTGCTTTTCTACAAAAACAAATTTACCTCAACTATTTCAGCATCAAAGCCATCTACTTGCCTCTTGTGTCTGCCTGTTTGTCTATCTTTCCATCCGTCTTTCTGTCACTTTCTCTTTTTTCCCAACTGGTCAAGACAGATGGCCATCCTCCATAAAGCTGGGTCTGTTCAACATTGCTGCCTGTTAAAGGGAAGGTTTTCGTCGTGTGATGTTGTGTGATGAGTGTGAAGACAGATGACAGATCCCGTTTATCACTCAAATGGAGAATATATTAGTAAAACCTGGTAGATGCCTGGTAGATATGGGGAAAAGTTTAAATCTAGGGATAAAACACTACCGGCCAATTCAATGTTGATACTGGCTTGCAGCTGATTCAGTTGTGGAACTTATTTTGGACATTTCAATTTCCAAATCCCCCAATAACCGATCACTGTAAAATAGAAATGAAGCTAATGTCTAATTAAAAAAAAGGAAAAACAGACAGATGGAAATTCAACTGAACTTGATCTAAAAATAAGAAATATTGCACAAAGATAAAATGAATTATAGCTGATATTGAAAGTATTGAAACCATAGACTATTTGTGGAATGAATGGGATTTTATAAAAAATATTAAATTTGAGAACCTTCCATAGAATTCACTAAGGAAATTATGGGTCTTAACATCCTCAGATGATGGTAGTACATGAAGACTTATCTGCTGGTTTTTGCAGTCAAAAATAGAACAAGTAATGTGCTTTGCTCTTACCATGTGACCAGGTTAGGGAGAGCGAAAGAATCATAATGATGGACAGCAAAGTCAATTGACTAAACTTGAAGAACATCGTGGGCGGGGATTTTCACTTACTGTAGCTGGAGGTGGTTCAATGGCACACGTTTCCTGACAGATGAAGTAGGGGGAAAGACACATGTTTACGTTCAAAAGCCATGAAAAATTCCACTTTGCATAATGTCACCTTTAAGGCTTGTCCATCCAAACTAATGGCTAAGTCCAGATTGTAGTGACTTTAGTCACATGTGGGCATTTGTGAGGCTAATTGTCTTTACACTCACTGGTAAATGTCAAGAAAAGGTTAGTTATCTCTTCTTATGTATTTCTCTCTTTCTTTTACATTTCTTTTTAAACGCACAGAATCCCATTTTCCCCTTTTCACCTATTAAATGATATGGAGATAAAGATTCTTTTCTGGCCATAAAGCAACAATGATCCCAATAAATACCTGACTGTCGCCCCAAAAGTCTTCGGGAAGCACTACCTGAAAAGCCAAATTGATAAATTACATGATTTTACATTAAGTCTATTGTGCTATTATTTTCAGATCTACTCAGTCCATCAGGGAAATAACTATGCTTTGCTGTTCCTGCTGCAAAATTACTCCTCAAAACACACTTGGACATTTTTTTTCTGTTGAAATGTACTTTTAAGAGGAAGATTGACTGATTTGTGCCATTGAAGATAGTATACTATAGACTTTAGATGTGAGTGCAGGAAGTGTTGAGATAGGAGAGGCTCAGACACATGCTCTGATCAAAAGTGTCCACATTCAGAGAAAGGCCTTGAGAAACTTTCTTTTCCAATTCATCTGTTAGAAAGATTCAATTCTTTCCTACCATGGAAATGTATAACTCTAGTGTCTTCATTATCCAACAAGGTTTAAGGTGGTGTCTTGCTGACAGAATACCCAATGTTTCTACTTTGGCAGGAGTCAGCCGAGGCATGTTTTTCTTGCAGTAGTCAGGGAGACAATTTACTGAAACACAACTTGCTCTTTTCCAGTTGCATTTACATTGACCTAAGTAAAGGTCAGGCTTATTTCTCTTATTCAGTACTTCTCTGGTCTAAAATGCGAAGCCTGCTAAAGTCTCCAAGGTTAATCTCAAACTGCCTGTTTGTTTGACCTTTTCAATATAACTCAATATATTTCAACTTTTACGTGGCTTCTATTTGGTGTCGCATTTTAATACTTTATACTTTTCTTGTTTCTTTCCCCTGATTTATTTAGAAACATTCTTCTTACTGTTTCTCACTCTTCTTTTTTTTTTTATATCTGAGGCTTTCTTTGGTGTGCTTGAACTTCCTTTGTCAACTCTTATGCCCACAGGAAGAGAGAGGTATGGTAGAGTTGAAAAAAAACCTCCTGTCTATCCAGCATTCTCCTTGTTTCACCCCTAACCCTCAGGCTCCGTGGACAGAGGTGGTGATTAGTGGCTGAGACAAGGGAGTAAAACAGCCACTTATCCCTACAAATTACTTTCCATTGCTGCCAGTAAACTCCAATATGTTCAACTGATTTACAGATGGCAGCCAATTACGGCCCCCTGTTCTTTTTTAAGTCACATCCCTGCAGGGGTATTTCCCTCTGTTCCCTGTAGTCCGACAGAGCCAGCCGAGGGCTACACTCACTCTTCAACTGATGTGTTATCACACACATTCGCTGCTAGGAATACTGCAACACCTTTGGCACCAGAAAAGTGGTCATACAGGTATAGTGGGCATTTCCACTGAGCCATTGCATTGTTCTTCTAAACTTGCTGTCATCTACGTTCAACTCCTAACTCCAAGAGAACATCCCCTTCAAAAATGCCATCTCTTCAAAGCGCTGTGGAGTTTGGCCTGGCTATAACTGCTCTTCATTCTGGGATAGGGGAAAAAAACGAAAACTCTGGCTTTTTTGTATCTCTTTAAACCAATCACAGACAACACTACACCAATGGTGCCCTTGCAAAATAGACTGCGGAAGGGGCTTGATATCTGGCGGCTCGTGTGGTGAGCCAGGCTAAATGTCTCCTCATACAGTGACTTTAGGCAAGTCATTTGTAGCCACACAAGGCCGTAATGTAGTGTTGTAGTATAGGTCACTCTGAAGTGATGTACTGCAGAGACCATACAAACAGGGCGTAGGAATTGCTAAATGGCCAAACCTTTTGCCAGACAAGCATGTTTGTGGCAATGCTACAAACCGCAAATTATGTTCAATGGCAATGTTTTTCCCCCTCCTACGCCAGTGTTTTTGAAATCCATGCTTTCTATGACATCTGGTTAAGATTAGGGAAAGATGAAGAAGTTAACTATATAGTAAAGTTAAAAAAATCAAACACTAAAGTGATGTATCTGTGATGGCAACATAAATTATGGCCGTTGTGTACCAAGTTTGATTCCACACACTTCAGTGCATAACGGTCAAAATACTTTATGCATCGGCACTGAAGGTTGGCATTGCACCTAAATGACAAAGTTGTTAAAAATCCACCCCTCAACACCAGGGATATCCTCCTAAAAAATGGCAACCATCAACAGAAGTCATTCATGTCATCTCCAGCAGATGTGTGACCAACTTGGGCCGAACATCAAGGCGGTCTTCAAAAGAAAAACAACATTTGTTCAGATTCCTGCTGCGACCTAAATTAATATTAATCTGACAAGAACCTCTGGTGGTTAGTCTTTCAGAAACAAAGGTTGATGATGTGTGACTCTAAGTGTATTGCCACACTGTTATATGTGTATTTTTAGTTTTTGCATCAAACGTTGAAACAAATTTGAAAAAGAATACAAGTATCACAAAAAGGTTTTTGGGCTTGGCCAATGTGGAAAAATGTGCAATGGAAACATACAATGCAAATAAATCATGTTAAACCGTTCCTTCCTTTTTCCTGTCCGCTAATTACTTAATAATATATTATATTATTGGATAATTACCACTGGCAAAAATACAGGTAAGTACAGAGAAACTAATAACAACACGTAAAAAAAACAAACAAACAAGGTAATCCTTGTGGTTTCAATGGAGCATGTGACTTAGACACAGGAGATGTGTTTCCTGTTTTCTACTGACAGTCAACCATGAAGGTTTTGATCCGTTTTTTAAACAGCCACATATAATAGTTTTGGAAGGTACTGGCAAAAAAGTTTTGTTCTGATTCTGCTTGATATAAGACAAGAATAATTAGGACAGCAGTATATTCCAGAGCAAAGTAGTTGCATATAAACAGAACACAGGGAGCAGGACACTGATGTAAATGAGTTTGTGAGATGCCAACTGAGAGTTTGAGACATTTGAACTGAACTTCATCATTCTCATTCAGTTCAGATCATAAAAGCAGGCAGTATTTCATAATTATTTAATGGGTTACAGGCCTAATGATGCCTTCTCAACTGGATGAGTGATTGCATTTTTAAAATGAAAAAGGCCAATTCCAGTCGATAATGAGCTATTATAGAAGAAACAGAATAAAATACTGCATAATCAAATTGAAAGTATGTCAAGTGAACTGAAAAATGCGTTCGTTTGGAAATAAGTCCCATCAGTGTTCAACATCTGGATACAGACACTGTTTGGCAACTGTATGCATATGTTGGACACTATCAACGAAATAAAGAAGGCTGTGGTGTGTAGGGTTCTTGCCATACGCTCATGTACACGTCATGTAAACATGTCATGTAAACAAGGATTTGAGGCATATCCTCAAGTCATAATCCATGATAATAATTTGGGTCATCAGATAATGGAATTACTTCCCTTGAAATACTAATTTGTTCTAATTAAGTCTCCCTCATTTAAGTCTTTACAGCTACTTGTACTCATGCAGCTGAGTTCTAAAGGATAAGTCTGGCGATATTCCATTTTTTGTCATTATCAACAAACCTCATGTGCAGAGCCAAAACAAGTTCATTGTGTCACAGCCTTACACATCTTCTTCCTCTTCCAGCTAAAGAGCTCCTCTTTTGTTAAAAACACATCAATAAGACAATAATCGTTGAACTGGATGTTCCTTCCCAAACATGGCTACGGATGCGCTGATCTGAGAAGCTGGATCAGTATCAGCACTGATTCGAAGTGGCGGTGTGCCATGTTTTCATGTTCCGCCGTGAACAACAGGCAGAGTCCAGGCCTGAGGGCATCTGCATCTCAATATACTGACCCATACAGACGTTAAGTAACTCAGTCTCCAAGCTGCCGCCAACTCTCCTCCACGTCAAAGTCTAGCTCGTTTGTTAGCCTGGCTTGTTAGCCTTTGCTAGCTCGGTAGCTTCTACCCAGGCTGCATTATGCCTGCCTCAGCTCCACCATGCTCCACCTCTTTGCCCATTTTTGGATTAGCTCAAAGCAGGCGAGGTAAGGCACTTCAAGATGGCGACTACCTGAGCCACCAGCAGCCAGCAACTTTGAGCTTAATTTTGGCTCTTCAGGAACCTATGAGTGACGTCACAGAGACAACGTCCATATTTCAGTGAGTCTGATGTTCTGTGACTCCATGTAGCGGCACAGGAAGGGATTAGAAATTTGCACGACATCATCCATTACCGTGTGCTCTGCTCGGCACAGTGTTCAATGGCCATGGAAAATCCACAGAATGGACAATGTACGACGTACCCCCAATGTGTGTGAAGGTTGGTTCATGGAAAAAAACGGAAGAACTGGGTGACATTAGCAATACCATCACTGTCTCTCTAGTGCAAAATCTATTTGCATAATGCATTTATGGGATGTCAAAGCAGAGAGGAACCCATAGAGACTAATAGGACTTCAGAGAAGGGCCAACATATAAAAATTAAATTTCAATTCAATTAATTCCTGGTTCTCCGGCTTCCTCCCACAGTTCAAAGACATGCAGGTGTTAGGTTAATTGATAACTCTGAATTGCCGGTAGGTGTGAATGTGAGTGTGAAAGTTGTCTGTCTCTATGGGCACACTCACACTGTCCATCCTTACCGTGCCCCGTGCTTTAGGGTAATTTTACCCCCCTCCCTCTCACCCGCATATTGCTTATACGTCATGACCCCTCGGGAATTTCGTTTTGTCGGACTATTTTTGAACATTTCAGCCGACCAAATCTGCAGAAAACTGTTTGGCGCATCTTTTTAAAAGTCCGCCGCGGGGAACAGACGCATATTAACAGATATCAGGACCGCAGTCAATGCTCGTGCTCATACGGGCACGTATAGGCGTATGGGCACGGTACGAATGGACAGTGTGAGTGCGCCCTGAGTCAAATAGGTTATTTGGCCCTATGTCTTCAGGCCACGCTGGCGGGAAGAGTTAAATCAGTAACCTACGACTGAAGACAGTTGAGAAGACAACAAGATTTTTTTTTTGAGACCAACAGTTATCAACTAACTAAGGTTGGGTTGTTGGAGTTGCTGCTTTTTTACTCAGATAAATCATCGCGGGGGCTAACAGTGGATTTAGAAGTCAGCTCAACATCACCAGGGTTCTACTGTTCACCTGAACACTAGCTGAGTTTAAAACATTTAGGGATGTCAGCTGAATGAGCAGCACGGCAAATTCTGTCTTACAACAACATGCCTGTTGCTGATTTTATTTCACCCCAAATCAAAGCTGGGTTGTTAATATTGCATTGTTATGGCATTGGAATACCTGATTATTATAACACTTTGCTCATTTAGACCAACTGTGTAAAAAATTGATATGATATAACTCAAATCTGGCGTTGATCGTGAGTAAGTACAGCTGCTGGAGGTGCCATTGCCTGCATGTGTGTGCAAAAGCTTCTTTGCGACACTGAAGGCCTAGTGCCAGACCCTAAGTTTCTCTACTGTGTCAATGATAAATCAGTGCTTTGTTAGAACATTTTAGATGAATAGATGAAGTTGTTTGAGGGCATAGTGAAAGATTCATTGAAGAAAATAATCCATTAAAATGTTCTGCCTTTCAATAGTGATTTACTAAACGTTTGTCCAATAAAAAAACTCAGAAGTCAAACTCTGAGGAGTCTGAAGTCGCCATGGAGCAGTGACTTATCTGAGGCAACAGTTGGGTTGTGGAGGTTAAATAAAGAACAAAGATACAGTAACTCTCAGGAGGTTGATTGGGGAATAAGGCGCTCTGTGGCTAATGAAGGGCATCAGATCTCACACACACCCACACACACACACACACACACACACACAAACACAAGATATGTGTACCAACATTTGCATGAATACATTGTTGTGTTTGTGAGCATGCTGGCAGAGCCAAATATGAGCTGGTGCCAGTACTGAAAGACAAATCCACAGGCCTCCAGCAGCTTGGCACTGGATCCTGCAGTATTTAGTATTCTGGGCTTTTCTCTTGCTCGACTCAAACTGTGATGCTGCCACCTGATCTTTCACTGGTGGAATGTAACTAATTTAGTCGAGTAAATCTTGGAAATGTTGAGGTACTTGCACTTTAACTGAAACTTTATACTTGTACTATTAATATAGTTGAGTCTTTCACCCCCTGTCTGTAATACGGACTCAACCGTGGTCAATCTGTTCTTTTGCACATTACTCTGGTATTTTTTATCTTGTATATATTCACTTCTGCAAATAATAATTTCTGTATATTTAAATAGGATATTTAAATATATATACATACATATATATATATATATATATATATATATATATATATATATATATATATATATATATATATATATATAGATATAGTTAGATATATTTATATGTTTTTCATGATATCGGTATAATATTTGTTGTTTGTATATCTGGAGTTTTGTAACGAAAATAACTTCCCCCTGGGATTGTTTAAGTATTTCTGATTCTGATTCTTATTCTGACATCTTTAGCTACAAGTTATTTGGCAGATTATTCACTATACAGAACACCTCCTACGGGAAACATTACAAAACATTCTTTAAACTAGTCAAATGAAATAAAGTAAAAACTCTACAAATGTAAGCCAGCACCCCAAAACACAATCTAACCTTAAAACTAGTAAAACATTTTGTTTAGAAAAAAACAAAACAAATTAATGATAACAATAAAGTAATAACATTTATTATTTAGATCTTTTAGGTATATATAAGCAATGAATGATCAGAAATCCATTTGAAAGATACTTGAAATTAGATTATTTGTCTTTAAAGTCACTTTAGTTCAAGAGTTAATATCCTAAAACAAGACAATGAAAAATTGCAACTGCAATAAAATGAATAACATTATGTAGAACAAAGTGAAATTCAGCTAACTTGGGGCTTTTGTAGGCCCTGAGCAGTTTCCTACTTTGTGTTAGATAAAGCTAACACAGCACAACTTCTCCATTCTGTTTGTGGCTGTTCAGATCCATGAGCATGCCCAGATGGAGTCCCAGGATGGAGCTGGAGCTGCACTTGGATCTTTCCACTGTTAATCAAACTGATACTATGGTGGTTAGTTTTTCCATTTCCTTAAGTCTTCTGAATGACGCTGGGGAGTGTGCCACCACACTAAAGACACTATTCATTTTCCTTGCTGTCATTTTGTACACAGTGGTCTGCCTTGTTGCAATTCATTTTTTCCAGTTTGTCAGCACATTGGCTCTCAGCTGTTCCCCCCTCCCTTCTCACTGCTTCTCCACCCAGAGTTGAGACTAAGGAGGGTCAATATGGTTCCTGCTGGCGGTTCTCAGTCCATGCACCACATGCAGTTACTGACAGTCCTGTGTCTGTACATGGGCACAGATGCAGTGGTCAAGAATACCCTTTTGAGCTATTCATACTATAACTTTACATTTCCGAGGAAAATATTATATCTTTCTTTACTTATGAGTTATTTCACTGAATATTTTTTAATACAAAACATTTTACTAAATGATTTAAAAAGAATCTGCTTCTCAAATGATTTTAGTCTAAAATCAAGTGATGCTACTGATACTACTACTGTATGGGCACTATACTAGTTCCTCCTCATGCAGCCTACCTGCATACTTTGAGGTATTTAAGGTATTAAGGGAAAAGTTGAACATTTTGGGAAATACAATTATTAGCTAGGTATAAAGAGTGAAGGCAGGGAGAAACTGCTTCATGGAAGTTGTCCAAAGTCCCCTCTAAAGGTCACTGATTACTAGTGTGTTGACAAATTGTAACTGACACTAGAAATACCAGTAACTTTGTAGATTTTACGAGCAGAACACAGGCTCAGTTTGCACAATATGACTGAACTACCCATCAATCAACACAAATGCACATAACAAGTCATTAAATCTACTTCAACTGTGGCCAACAGTGTCCCCTTGACATTAGAATGCTTCTCAACTGTTAATGCCTCAATAATAATAATAATAATAATAATGATAATAACAATAATAATAATATAATTTAACTCTGACAGATGTCCTCCAGCCACACAATGAGTATTTTTACTTTTGACACTTTCATTACATTTAGCTGATAAGTGTATTTTTATTTATTTGTGATGGAGTATTTTAACACTTTATTTTGCAACTTTTTACTTCCACCACTGACATTTGGCAACATTTTTATAAGACCAAATTACACTACAGTTTGGCTCAGTCATTGTTTCCAAACTCATCAGCTGTCTGTCCGATGACAGTTTAGCCTCTTGGGGAAACGGCTAACATTTTAGGCTTTCCAGAGTAGCCACCAGATATCTGGTCCAAGACTTTGTGTTCAAGCAGCAGTCGTTATTTATTCATAATCCTATTTAATCATGTATTAGTTGTTTTAGGTTTCTCCCCGCTGAAACACACTGGATTCCAACGATTATCAGACAAATGACGAGCTTCAGCTGCTTGATAACGAGCAGATCATTAGACTCAGGTGTGCTAGAGCAGAGAGAAACCTTAAACATGCAGGACAGTAGCTCTCCAGGAGCAGGATTGGACACCCCTGCAATAGAGAAACAACTTCTTTACTAAGACAGCTGCAGCTCATTACGCTGTCAGCTCCTCAACTGGTTTCCAGTGGCTGTTGGTAATCCCATCTTTGTTATGCTTTTTAGAGGAGGAGAGTTTTACCCACAAAACTGACACAACTAGCGTGAGCTCAGTAAATCCAGCAGAGCACATGATCAGCCATTGTTAACTTGTCTTCTATTATATGTGGGATCCTCCCTGAAGTGCATATGTAATGAGGAGGGAGATGCACCTTACAAACTCTCACATAAATGACACGCAAACTGAGTCTCCTGGATGAATACATGTTTGAGGTAGAATGAGTCCTAACGGTGCCTGAAAAATGGGCCCAAAATGTCAGGTCTCTTACCCTAACCCTGTTATCCACCCGCTCTCTCCTGGCAGTGCTGTGAAACTTGATAATTATTAAGACACGTCAGTTACCTCCAGCAGAACATGAAGTCATGTCCAGAGCCAAAACAGGCTCACAGTTCCACAAGAGCTGCAGATGTCTAATACAATACTGTCTACAGGGGAAGTCCTTGCTACTTTCAAATGTCAAGTTTCCCTGCTCAGTCTTGCTTGTAATTTCAGAACTCAGTTTATTTAAAGAACTCTGAAAAGGTTTTGCAAGTGTACGAGTTGTAACAGCTGGCAGAGAGGCATGCAATCCTTCACAGATACAACATGAGGTATATTCAACTGTGAACTCGTTCAGCACATCTCTACTTCTTGACACCTGGGATTTGCATTTGCTGCCTCTTTTAAAATGTATTCAAATAAACAGGTCAGTAACAATAACAGAAATTATATTAAGTATTTTGAATAAAAACATTGAGGGCAAGCAGTGACGGCAAGTTTACATTAAAAAAAGTCAGATAAATAAAAAAACAATTAAATCAGATAAACAATTGTATACAGAGTATAAATCAAGGACAGAAATGGATCAAAACGATCAAATCGGCTTAAACCTTTACACATTGACACACAATGGCCCGTGATTATGGACCTTAACCACCCATAGGTCCTCAGTGTGTGTTGGAGGTCGTTCCATAAGTTGGGAGCGCTCGCTGACTTTCCAAGAGCAGAATGCCTGTGAATGTTCTCATTTGTCCAGGTCATCGTTATCCCCAAAGCAATTTCACCAGTCAGACCAGTCCCAGCCTGCTCAGATGCGTCCATGAACTGATGAAGCCTCTTGGGTGAGAGGTGAAAAATCTTCCTAGACAAATAACCAAGTCCAGTTGCTTTTGACTGAAGAGCAGAATATGTCCGTGGGGCGGGGCGTGTCCAGACATTTTTGACTGGGGTGGCCCATGTTGGGCACTGACTTATGCAGGGGTGATATGTAGTTTTTGCGTGTGCACACACATCGGAATAACATTAAACTCTCAACAGACTGCTAGCGGGCCCACTGACTCTTTGTCTTTCAGAGGCTGTAGTGCCTGCATGGGATCATAGTCACCTGCTTGGGTCTTGGTGGAGATGTAGATAGTGTAGGCTCTGCTGTCATGTCAGTGCAACGCACAGTGTTGTTCATTATGTCATTCTTGTTAGGGTTCTGTGACTTCTTTCTCTCCCCCTGACCCACTGGATCAGCAGCCTCTCTGTGTTCCAGCTTCTCCTGACATCCAGCAACAAGAGCTTCCTGCTGGACTTGTATTTCTGACCACCTGTCGAATAAGTCTAATATTCACAGCACTTTTTGAGCTCTCCATCATCCTTCTATGATGAATGTATATACATACATAAAATGTATATCAGGCTTCTACATGGTTCATAATGTTTTGTTCAGCTGTATGAAGGATTATGGGAAAGTAGGAACCAAACTTATTTGATTGGTAAAGCCACACTGATCAGTAAAAGATGAGAAACTCCATCCTCAAACTGTCATCACGATGTACATACAATATGACTAATATTACATCATACTCTGCTGGGCCTCTGCTTGTCATCTGATACATCCTGTTCTGGTTTGACAAAGTAGGCTTTAATGTGGAGAGACAGACGGGGGCAGAATCTGAGTCTTCCCAAACTGCTCTGAGGCTGCCTTGTCTGTGTTCACACGTCGTCTAATGATAGTTTTAATGAGGGCATTGAGGGAATTTGGCGCGTCAGTTCATTATACCTTTTTTTATAGAATGTTTGCTTTGTTATGGAAACTTCCCTGCGCTCCATTGGGATTAGCTTTTTAAGCTAATGAGCTCAAAACAAGCGACTTTGAAAAGAACAGACACAAATGCAGCTTGCCTGCAGCGGCCTCTCGCCTCCACTGCCAAGACAAAAATACTATGTTATTAGCTGCTGACACACACACACACACACACACACACACTGACACACACACACACACACACACACACACACACACACACACACACACACACACACACACACACACACACACACACACACACACACACACACACACACACACACACACACACACACACACACACACACACAGACAGACACTTTTTCGTCATGCTACTGAAGAAATATTTGGAATCGCATTCCTTGTGTTTCACACATACATACAAATAACCACGCGACATTCTTTTCCTATTCACTCAGCTATCAATGCTGCATTCAACGGCAGCAGATCTACTTCATTCAATAGGTTCAGAGAGGTCAGGAAGAGTGTGTCTATTCATATGAGTGATGTAACTACTCAGTTTTATCTCTCACACACCAGCTGTGGCTGCAAACCTTTGATGATTGCTGAGGGTTTGATGCTGCCTTGGATATAGAGAGATATTATTTTTCAGGAGAACATGCCCAGTGTCTGCCCTTATAAACTGATGTCTCAATCGCAGCTGGTTGCATGGCGAGCAGAGCCGGAGTGTGCGAGCCTAAGCACATTGCTGCATTTCACTGAACACTGCAAACCCACAGGGAAACGGTGGAGAGAAGAAGAGATAGTAGGCTGAATGCAGAGCAGTTAATCCTTGATTGTATGGAGAGGAGAATGCAAGGCAACATAAATACTGACAACAGGGGAATAGGTTTGTATGTGTGTGTGTGTGTGTGTGTGTGTGTGTGTGTGTGTGTCTGGTGTTCCTCTTCTACCTCTCTTTCTCAACTTGTCTGACCTGCTTTATAATTCTCTCCCCTGCTTCAGTGTTTTAGCTCACTCATCTATATTGCATGGTCTTTTAAAAAGGTAAAAAGCTGTATGCTATCGGAGCGCTTCAACTGTGGATGCGTGTGTGGGAAGGGAACACAACAACCTGTTTAAGGGATCAGTAATTGTTTTGCATGTTTTAAACAATTTAATACATTTTGCCTTTATTTCTATTACCAGCTGTGACAGTGACGCGGGTATTGTTTTCACCTTGTAAGTGTGTGTGTGTGTGTGTGTGTGTGTGTGTGTGTCATCATGGCAAAATGTGGTTCTGTCTTCTGCCTGCCTGAAACGTTACAGGTGTGTAGTAGAGATCAAAATGAAGGCTGAGTTTAAAAATTGGTATGATCCAAGCCCAAACCACAGCAATGTCCTGGTTCACTACGGAAGTGCCAAAAGTGCAGTTCGCTGAGTGGCCATTAGGGGTAGGTTTCCTAATAGAGACATTTTTCATTGACCCCCATGTTAAATAGGCCCATTTTCACAGCATAATTAAACCTATTCAAGGCCTGGTACAAAAAATTCTAGTCTGTATGTATAGGTCAGATCTCGGTGAAAACACTGAGGGAGGTGTGTGTTTTTGTACCAGGCTACTTTTTATTTTATTGGAGGTTGAAGTTTATGAATAGTTAGGGGCGCGCCTCTTAAGTGACAGCTAGCCGCCTGCCCTCACTTCGCCTCGGAGGTAAACATCAGCCACAGGCATATCTTCCCCCCGCCAATTTAACTTCAATACCCTTTTTTGGTAAGAGGAAATGATGCAGAGTTAAAGTCTGCCACCCCCCACTCCCCGAGTGGTAGCCAGTTTATGAACAGGATGGGACACAGCAAGAAAATCTTGTGTTTTTATATATACTGTAGATATTTGTTCATCATATTTATTTTTGTTTTTAGTGATTTCATGGAAAAGGTGACCACTTCGAAAGACTTAAAATAAAACTGGAAGAAAAATATAGTGAAAGAGTTCCTCAGTCTTTTAAGTCGTTTTTGGTGAATTATATGCCTATAAGTGAGTTGACACGGAGAGATGGGGAAAGAGAACGAGGGAATGATATCCAACAAAGGTCCCCAGCTGGACTTGAAATGGGGAGGCCACCAGGCATAAATCTTTTTAATAAAAGGTTTAATAAAATGAGGAAGTATAGGATGTTGAGAACGGATAGAACGATATGTGGAAGGGGATGAAGGGATGAATGGATGCAAGGAGGAAGCATGGAGAAGGAAGTTGTCCAATTAGGTTGGAACAGATGTGTGAAGACCACGGAGGAGGAAACTCGGTGTGGGGGATCTATCTCTTGGGAAGAGGCACTCGAACCAGTTACAGACCCCAGACCACTGAAAAAGAGGGGATGAAGAGGGCGAAGAGATGGTGGATAGAAGAGAAAAGGGATAGGTAGAGGGAGGGATGGTGCCAGGGGGAATGAACATATACAAGCACCATGACAGCTCCAACAGTAATGCAATATTAAGGTTTGTGGACTTTTCATCAGCCTTCAGCCACATCTACTAGTCCAGAAGCTTTAGACTACCTTGGGTGCTGGATGCAAGCAGTAAGAGTAAATGGTCAATTTTACGAGCTGTTTGTAACATCCACTGGCTCTCCTCAAGGGTGCAATCTCTCCTCTACTATACATATTACAGACTTATAATGGCCGCAGTCTGTTTGAAAACCATCACGTCTAAAAGTTTGCCGATGATGCAGTCATGATGAGCCGGGTAAACAAAAGAAATTTCCTCTAGACATTCTCACCCCTCTCCTGACAGTACAGTGGCTGATGGCCAGAATATAGAATTAGTGGAGTCCTACGGGTATTTGGGAACTATACTCGACAATAAACTGACATGTGAAAGTACAACTGACATGGTGTCCCAGGAAAGTCTCTAAGTTCCAGGTGGACAGGACCCTGATGACTGTTTATTGATCTTTCATTGAGTCTGTGCTCAGCTTCTCTTCTTTCATCGGCTGGTTGCAATCTCTCGAAGTCACACACAAAAATGTACTCAGTAAGGTGGTCAATGTCTGCAGCAAAATAACTGGCACTGCACAGCTGCACAGGAATATCTGTGAGATCTTCAAACAGTTATATAAGATATCAGAATCCATCCTTTACACCAACAGTTTCAGTTTCTGCCACCGTCCTCAGACTCCACTGGCTAAAACCCATAGTTTCAAACACTGCTTTATACCCTCTGCCATCTCCCTCTTAAACTCTAGGGAAAAATGTATTGATGTGATGTCCATGTGTTTAATACATGCTAAATGTATGCATCTCAATGCTGCATAAGCAATTGCCCTACCGTGGACAAACACTGAGAAAATATCAGAAACATTTAAATAAAGAACAAGGCCAGATGATAAGAAATTAAAGAAAATATTTAAGTTTAATGACCTAAATGAAACCCTTAAATATGTAGTATAGACTGCGAGTGTAAATAAATGCTCAAGGTCATGTTTATTCCTGTGAGATGCATCAGAGATGCAAGCCTGCATGGAGCCTGTGCATCCCGTCAGTAGCGCGGGAAGGGGCGTGCTGCCTGGGCTGCAGCCCGCCTGGTGGTGGCCTCAGGGTGCAACATCCCTGTTCTAAGAAATATTTTTGTGGAGCAACTCCGTTTTACAGATCTGTGGATTAAATCAACAAATTGTTTGGGTGACAAAATAGTATGTGTATGTATATAAGTATGTTAAGTATGTCTGTCGGAAATGTCATTCATCTGTGAACTATTGACTCATCTATTTTATTTTTATTATTTTATTTTATAACATAGAAAGTAATGAATAAGTAAAAGAAGGAGTGATCCTTAACACAACCTTTGTCTTATTGTAATCTGTATCATCTCTAACATTGAACTTATAATTAATATAATATGTTGAAGACATTAGCAACTAAATCTTCAGACTTGTGTTTTTTCAAACATCGCAACGCATTGCTCTTGTCTTGGTGGCAAAGTTTGACCATAGTTCATTAAGTCTACTTTGTTTGCCACAGCACACTGGCCATTGAAAGCACATGAATCCCATCTGCTTCTCTACCAGTCTGCTGAATGACTAGTTATGCATTTCATATATATTATGGGAATATGACTGGTATGATTTACCACTTTAAAATGTGCAAGGAGCAGAGAGTCTCATAAACACAGATCCTCAGCTGGAACATGACATTGAAAACACATAATTTTGTACGTGCCTTTACAGCTTTAATTAGCCTTTCATTTCTATATCCTCAAAATTAGGTCTTTCATATGAGAAAATGAGTGTGACTTCCGGTGCAGAGACTCAGGCTGTTAATATTCTGCTACATTACACACATATGATTGCTGATTGCTTTTCCTCTGAATGACGTGCAGGGAACCACCTGTTACACTCTCTCCCGGTGTCAATGAAGAAGAGCATGTTGAATGGAGACTCTCTTTCTTCATCTGTGAAAGCCTCTCGACTGTCTCACCTCTTTCTCTAAGTCACTTCCTCTTATTCAACAGCAATAGCTTAAGACAAGTTACAAAATGCAACATTGCAGTACCAAAGCAGAATGTCAAGTGAGCCTCATTTTACCAATATCTTTCTAAGTTTTTTCTTAAATTTTTTTTTAAGATAAGTCCCAAGAAGAATCTACATAGGATTCATGACGTGTTCTTAAAAGGGCATGAGACCACAGGATGTGTGGACAACAAAATCAATCATGCCCAAAAGAAAATGTACAGAGAATGGAGCCTAGGACTCCAAACGTAAAAAAAAAAATGTCAACAGTTCTGAAGGATAGGTTTGATTATGCTGTGAAAACGGCCTGATTAACATGGGGGTCAATGAGAAACTGCTCTATTATGAAACCTGCCCCTACTGCAGTTTTTGGCACCTTACGTATTGGATCAACCAGGAAGTTGCTGTGGTGGGGGGCTTGTTCTGAAGTGAAGGTACTTCTGCAGGAGTAAGTAGTGGGTATAAAATAACAGAAAAAGAGGCATTGGAAGCTATCACTCGTTCAGTAAACGTAACTCGGGAAGGGCGCACAAATGAAAAGCTAAAGAAAAAATGGTTTGATCTACAATCTGAGGCCAAAAAACACAGCCAAAAACAGTACGGAGATGCTGACCACGAGAGGGGGACAGGATTGTCCAGAATTGGCTAAGTTGGACCATGGGGGCCATGATATGAGAGACCATGCTCTCGGGTGTGCCTCAGGCATAAATAAGTATGCAAATGTGTAGAACTGATCAGGCAGCGTGGACAGATCGGGCACCAACAACCCCATTAGCAATGTTAGCTCTACTGTTGTCATTGTTAGCACCGCTAGCACAGATACTGCTGTCCTGACCCATAGTAGTTGGCCTACAGTGCACACTGGTATGGTTTGCAGCTTTACTTTGACATTATGAAAAGGAAAACATTAAATATACAACTAAAAACCACTGTGGACTTAGAGAGTGTAAAGAGTACATTTTTGGGTATAAGAGCATCACTGGCAACACTAAAATTCAAGAGGCTAAGCTTTTAAAGTCCCATAATACTAACTGCACTCCTTAATGTGAAACAATTCTAGCATGAGAGCACTCTTCATGACTTCTTGATGTGCAAATGATGAGTCTACTGTTCATTGAATGAATTTAATCTTCAGCATACAAAGATAATAAACGTAGTGCTTGGCAAGACAAAAATGAAGATGTAAAACCATGAAAGTTATACAGACAGATCTGTATGCAGTTAGTCATGCCTCCTGGTGGATGTGTAATTATTCGCACTTCATGTCCACTACCCTTCTTTAGAGTTCACATTTCATGAAGTCATCGTCATACATGTTTTGCCCTGAAACCCCAAATTCTTTGGGGACCTGAGAGCCTCAGGTTCAAGGTGTGTGAATTATTTTTTGGTAATTAGATTTACAATTTTTTCAGGGAACAGGTCACATATCATCAAAATCTAGTTATAACACCTCAGTTATTTCAGTTTATGTTGTGCATATAGTGTACAGAAACTTCCAGGACTGCACTGAATGGCAACAGACAATGGGACAAAAATAGGAGGGTTTGCTGTGCTCGCATGTCATCCAGTACATTACATTCAGTGTCAATCAACAGTAACAGTTAAAGTCGTAGTTCGTAAGATTTTCACCTAATTAATTGTCTGTTAAGCCTGTGAATGTTCTCATTTGTCCAGGTCATCCTTATATGTCTAGGAAGACGTTTCACCTCTCATCCAAAGACTTCATCAGTTCATGTACGCATCTGACCAGGCTGGGACTGGTCCAACTGTCTGGTGTGGAGATCCAGGTCTTTAACCTCTTACAAGGCCGATGATGTCACTGGAACTCTCCAGTCGTTAGAGTGACAGTCGTTGGTGGGAAGTTGGTTTAGACTTTGTTAGTGCTCTATTGAGTCTTAATGAAAGTTGTTGGAGTCACAGGAGGCCATTTGTGAACAATTGTTCTTTGAGGTTAGATTGTTGAATCTCCTGGGAAGGGATGTAAGGGCAGCATTGTAAATTGGAGATAAGTGGTGTCTCAGACCTCCTCCCCTCTTTAGCGGTTTCTCTACTTTTGCATAGATGGCTTCTTTTACTACTCTTTTTCAAACCATCTGTCCTCTCTGTCCAGAATGTGGACATTGTTGTCATCAAAGGAGTGGGCTTTCTCCTTGAGGTGTAAGTGGACAGCGGAGTCCAGGCCTGAGGAGTTAGCTCTCCTGTGTTGGGCCATGCGTTTATGCAGTGGTGGTATTGTTTCTCCAATGTAGAGATCTTTGCATTCCTCGTTGCATTTTCACAAAGGTCCAGCTGGGGTAGCCACCAGTTATGAGGGCGCCTCTCAGGTGCTTGTGTTCTTCCCCTTGGGCATTGTCTGTTAAGTTACTATCAAAAACTGGGTTAAAACAATTGTGGTAATGAAAGCACTTGTATTTGCTGCTTTGCCAAGAACCATGATCTGAGTGTCTGTGGAGACTTACCCGCACTAAAATCAAATGCACGGCACAGTTAGTGATGCTTTTTATGTCATTCCCCTTCTCTCATCGGACCTCCTATCAATGTGGAGTATGTGAAGGCATCACACTGCATCGTGCAGGTGAGAGCTACCAATCTACTGTCATACATTGTTCGGTTTTGAAAGGAAGAGGCTCGCCTGCAATTACATCTTACCGCCAAAGATGCCACTAGAAACGTATCTCAATTCTCAAAAACACATGAAAGTCAAAACTCAACACTGACGTTTGTTCATGAACATCAAGGTGATTTTCTGTCGGCAGGATAAAGAAACAATAACAGCGCTGCAACAGTGTGATGTCTGTCTCTGCGCAAAATACTGAATACTTTCTTGCAGACAGCTCCTGTCTGTGGGAAACACCAAAATAATGTTTTACAACCGTCCGTATTTAAAGTTTAATTAAACTACAACTAAAGAACTGAGTTTTGTGTTTGTAATTTTTTGGGACAAAAAAGACAGGAATCACTGCTCATAATTTGGGACATCTGGTCATCCTCTTAAAGAGTGAGTTTGAGCTCCAGACTTAAAGCTTTACTAATCAATAGAAAACCCTGAAAAGAAAACTAAAATATACAGTTTAAAACAATAATTTTCAGTTTTTTTAGGCATGGGATGACAAAATGACTAAGAGCCACTGGTTTAGAACACAAGTGTAAAGCAGTGATTAGTGTTTTTTGAAAATGTAGTTTGCATTGCTGTTGGTGACAATGTGTATGCCAAATCGAGAAATGTCGTCTTGGAGGGAAATCTTGCTTCAGCAGCAGTATGTGTTTGCTCTAAGCTCTGAACATGCTTACCTCGCAGGGCCGGTGCCATTTCAGGCACATCTTGTTACCCACCCATCCTCTCCATTCTAAAGAAGTGTAGAAAGATGCTGTAGAGGCTGGCTACGACCTGCTTGGCTCTGCAGGGTAAACCGGGTTTAAAGTTCAAGTCAGGGCTACAAACGGAAGGGTGACACTATAATGTATGTCATCAGTAACAGCCGTTTGCACAAACTGCGGGTGTGTGTGTGTATGTGTGTGTGTGTGTGTGGTCCTCTCTCCTGGTCCCTCATTGCAGTTCCCTGTCAGTCACTTTTCACACACAAAAGCAAACTTAGAATGGTTACGGCCTTTTCTCAGATGCTGTTTAATCACCCTTCTCAGTCTCTCTAATCTCTTTCTCTGTTGAGTGATTGTCTGGAATGGGCCTCTGTGTCCTTCATGCCCGGGGCTGGTGTGCAGCAGGCATTTTAAACACACATCATTCTGAACCACAGCACATACATAATCACATATATTCACATACAATTTACTGACTGACATTGAGGATATGCTCTTGTAAACAGCTCTGGGGCCTTATTTGTCTACAGCATAGGCCCATTTTGGTGTATAAACTACAAGTGGAAACACAAACAGGTTCTTTTAGATCCAATTTAAAACGATAGATGGTTTCGGGTAATTTAGTAGAAGTCAAATCATGCAAAAAAAGACACATTTGCAGGATGATCTATACTTGGTGAAGAGGCGAACAAGGCATAACAAATGCCATTTCCACGGATGCGTGCTCATCTTGTCAGTTCTTTCTTTTGTTTGTCTTTTGTTAGTTTTTCAGCAGCGGGCACATTCAAAAATTAAAAATAATTTTCATTTCCTTCTATTGGTGTGGAGGTAGAGCCTCTCAGGATGGTGACGACAGACGACAGGGCCAATGGGCGGAGCGAGTCTGGAAGTGGATTGAGAGTTAGGACAGATAGTCGAAACCTCTCTGGAGATCGGCGAGAAAGGCAGGAGATCGGGAACATCAGCCGGGAAAAGAATACATTCAGTAGTTGAGCTCAAGCTAATATGAGGCTTCATGAGTCTGAGTTGACACAGTATCATGTCCTAGTATCAAAGCACTCTTGACCTATGCTTTTAATATTTTAGCATCACTGTTCCATAAGGAAACTACATTTTCTCTGTGTGACTAATGTGACTATGAGACCCTCCCTCAACCTCGACTGTAAGCAGAAAATTTGAATTTTTAACAGCCAGTATTGGATGAAGATGTACATTTCTGCCTCTACAAATACAGTTAACATTCAAAATTGTCAAAACATCCACAACAATGATATGAAAATGTCCTTTCAAGTATTCAAATTCTCTCATATCCACAGGGTTCCCTCTCTGTATTCAACCCCCTCACTCTCATTCCCTCTGTAGTAAATCTCTTTCTGCCTCACACACTGCCTTCAAATTATACTCTCCATCTGCTGATTCACAATGCATACAGAGCAATCTCCATGTCAGCCTGTATGTATCCTGAGGTTATGAAATGACTCAACTCGCCTTCCCTCATTTCTAGCCCTTCTGTTTCTTCCAGCTTTCTCTCCATATCCTTTTGCAGTCCATCATCTCCCTGTTCGTATGTTCCTCCTCTCCACCATTCCTTCTCTCCTTCTTCCCTTATTCTTTTTAATTACCAGCCTCCTCAGTAGTGAGTAATGAATAAGATGCCGCTGTGTTTCATCTCTGCTGCCTTGCTGCTCTTTGTATTCCCTGCCCCATCCCACAAGGAAGTGATTGAGGGAAGTGAGTTGTGAATTGCTGGTGGGAGGAAGAAAGCAAAGTTGAAATGTAACTTTTCAGTGCGTTTACATGCACATCAGTAACCCGAAAATGGTCTTTCCCTGGTTAAGGTCATATTGCGATTATTGAGATTCACCCCGTATACACGAGCGTGGGAGAATGGGAAATGACCGGAGTAACTTGACCCCCTGTACAGTAGGTGGTGCTCCGCTTACATCCAGCTGGTCGCAATGCGTCTTTTTTTCCCGGTTGACCTTTGTCCAAATTACAACAACTTGGAAAGCGGGGAGAAAATGGCCAACTTTTAGACAGAATTACGACAGAAATGGGTCTTCTTGATTCATGATGTTACTTGCCATTGTGCAGTCCTCCCTAGTTTTAAAGGTAACACCGTTGCTTCCTCAATTATTCTATTGGGGAGGGGGAGCTATAACCCACGGCGCATGCGCAAACGCGTTTCCTGATATTACTTATAGGTATGCTGTTTACATGCATGAATACTCAATTACTGAAGGAGTTATCTAGGTCTGTTGACCGGGGTTACGAAAAACCCCAATTTTACCTGGGGGAAGGGTGTTTACATTGCGTTTGAGAAACCGCATTGCCTTTATCTGAATATATTTGGATTTTTTGACTGTATGTTAACACACTGACTGTGTGGCCCCCCCTCTTATTCTTCATGCTTCACCAGAAAAAAAGCAACTAGTGCCATGCTTGTGTGAATATTACATGGCCTACAAGAGGCTTTCACATTTGCAACTTAAAACAACTTTTAGTTTTCTAAACCAACAGGTACAACATCTGCATCAGTACAGAACACCTGGCCTGATATCAGACAGAACTGTTAACTACTGTAGTTACACAACGTTTTCATCTTCAGTCTGACATTGCCTGCACTCAAACTGCTTCCCAATCAAAAGATTCCTCCGGTCAAATCAGCTAACTTATGGTAGGGAGTATAATGATTAAATTGTGCGCCTCTTCTAGACTCTCCAAAATGTTATTGGACCAAATCGAGCTGATTCTGACAGTGAAACGTGTCATTTGCTGGAGGTTGCAACATTCAAAACAATTTATCCACCATTTAACAGCTGCAACAATAGCAACCATGGACTCGTTATGGTAGTAGGCCACAGCAGAGCACAAGGGAGCCTATGTTGTGAGGATGTTCAACTAACTTGGTTGGGATTGGCCAGTGAGTGCTGAATATGTAAACACCATGGTAAACGCAGAGGATGACAACAGCTTTAGTCCAGCCTATTGGTTAATCGTCAGTCCTCCGCTCTCATTGACTCGTCTGTGATTTCAGTCCTGATGCCAGATGACTCAAGTCAACTTTGTGGAGTGGGTGGATTTATAGGTCTCGGCCCAGGCAACAGAACACCCTGTTTTTAGCTGTGTCTGTCTCTCTGTCAGCTGTATTATACGTAAAAAAACAACAACTACTGGTCCAATTTTTATGAAACTTGGTAGAAGAGTGTATTATGGTATGTAAGTATGTAAATTTAAGTTATTTATTTAAAAAAAAAACTTATTCTGGAATCAAAATGTCTTGTGTAAAACCAATAGCCTTACTTCATACTATTTAGGGCAACACTGACATGAAAGGTGCTTGTCAAAACACCTGCACAAGTTGGTAGAACTTGTCAAAATAGGTTAGAACATTGTGACACCACAACGTGTTTATCACTCTGCCATGATGCTCCTATTCTGTAGGAGCATTGCACTTTAGGCTACTGTATTAATGTGTTAATTTATAAGCTAAAATATATAGAAAAACTCTTGTCACAAGGCCTAAGCACACCGAGAGTCAACATGTTAGTGTGTGTTCAATTTATTGTTTGTTTTGTGTTTTAATACTAGTATTATTCATATGTTTTTGTATTTGAAAAACACTTTGAAAGGTGCTATGAAATTTATTATTATTATTATTAACTTGAAATTGAAAGTGAAATTCATTAATTCATTCATTCATCTTCAACCACTTGTCCATGTCGAGGTCGCGGGGGGGGGGGGGGTGGCTGGAGCCGATCCCAGCTGACATCGGGCGTGAGGCGGTGTACACCCTGGACAGGACGCCAGTCTATCACAGGGCACATAGAGACAACCATTCACACCTACGGGCAATTTTAGAGTCATCAATTAACCTTACATGAGCATGTCTTTGGACTGTGGGAGGAAACCGCAGAACCCGGAGAAACTCCCAAACTCCACACAGAAGGGCCCCAGCTGGGATTCGAACCACCCTCTCGCTGTGAGGCGACAGTGCTAAGCACCACACCACCGTGTTTCCCATTTAAAGTGAAATTTAATGTATTATTATTAACTTATTAACATATAAACTGACTTGCGGCAAGTTGTGGAATGAGATCGCCAATAAAGCTGTGGAATATAATGCAAAATTGTTTTTATAGAACAGACTGAGTCAACTTACATGGAAAGGGATGTTTTCACACCAGCAAATTTGGGGAAAACGTTGTTATAGTGTGAAGAGGGCTTATGAGACAACTGGACTGCAAGTGATTACAGTGCACACTTGAGTCGCCCTACCAGCTCATGTGCTCATTCTTCCAGACCTTCTTCCACACATTTAGAGAGAGGACGTAAATGCACAGCAATCTCTCTCATTCAACTGTCTTCTAAAACACATAGTTGCCTAGTTCTGTAATGGGCCTTAATTAGCCCGGGATAAAGAACACAATACTGATATCACTAGAGAATGTGGGGAGCTGGAGTTTAAATGGCAGAGGAGTGGGTTTGCGATTGAATAGAAATCAGCTCCCATTCATCATTTCATCATCGTTATCAGTTTAGAAAATATGAGCGGTAAATAAACCAGAATCACTTACTTTGCCAAGAATAAGATTTACAGTTCACAGTAAGTTTTAGTGACACTAACAACTTTCCTTCTAACCTAATTGAAGGCAAATTCCACCATTTATGTTCTGTGCTAGTTACATCTTAGAAGTGTTTGGGTAATTACTTTCTAATTAGGAGCTAATTGTATGCCTGTAGTTTGCAGGGTTATCAGATTAGGGATTAGGTTTTCATCTCATCAATTGCACTACTTACAGCTTTTTTTCAAATCACACTCTAGAAAATACTTGATATGAGAAAATTAGCAGAAGCATGAAACACAAAACTCAGTGTCTAAAGGAATGGTTTTGATTATTTTCTGAAGTTGGTGTCACTGATGTTAAAGACTGAACACTCGCTAGTTATTCTTGGAAAAACTAAAACAATGTATTTTAAGAACTTCTCCACTCTCCGACAAGACCAATCTTCACTCTCAAATTTGCCATCAATCAACCTGTATGATTTCCTGTTTCGTTCAAAGGTTTGTCACGCTCACTTCCTACATGCTACTTGTCACAGCAGCACAAACATCAAACATCCTCATAATCTTAATGTGAGTCTATAGTATCGAGTTCCTAACATTTGCACGTTGTGATCAGTATTTAACAGAACCGGGGACCCAAGCTGAGCTTCTCTTTCTGCATGGCGTTATGTCCACAGGCGCTGTCTGCCACTCCTGCACCCAGGAGAGAGAGCTCGGTGTCGGGCTTTGAGCTCGGCAGGAGAGCCCCCGGACGGCCTGAAGAAAAGCAGGAGTCTTGCTGGCAAGATCAATTGCCACCCTCAAGAGAAAGAGAGAAAATGCACAGAGACTCTTAGGAGGGAGAGAGGCAGAGAGAAAGAAAGCGAGGCAGAAATAAAGAAAAGAGTCAAAGAATAGTCAGCGCCATCAAGGCGAGAGAGCATGACCGAGAGAGGCAGAGAACAGAGAGAAGTGAAGTGCCAGTGGAAGAAGAGGAAAATAATCTAGCCAAGTGAGCACGGCACAGAGAAATGAGCTCTGGGCAAACTAAGACAATGCCACTTGTAGAAGCAAGGCACACACACACACACACACACACACACACACACACACACACACACACACACACACACACACACACACACACACACACACACAAAGAAAAACAATGCCTACTCCTCGCCTTCAACACTTGAGACACCCGCCGTCTGCTCAAAAACAAAAAGAATGTGTATGTCCTCGGGAAGGTTGTGGATTTTGTTTGTGTAGGTTGTACACAGGGAAATGAATTAACAGTGTCTGTAGCTCTGACTCCTCTTATCGACTTGTTTATCTGCTTCAGGTCAGGGACGGTCAGAGACTTGCCCCGGCGAGTCTGGATCGTGCCGGGTTCGACTCTGAAAATTGTAGATGTTTAATCACGAAGCTCAACGGATCAGTGCAGCCCACGTCTGGATGTCTATATTTTGCTTATTATCAACAAAACTCATGAAAAGACCAAAATCAGCAATATGTTAGTCGGCCTCTCAACATGTATATCTAATATTTTCTGAGTGATAAATAGCTTGTAGCCTGCTCCTCGTCTCTGTTTGAGGCTAAATGGCAGAGGCTACATTTTCCACTACTGGTAAAACACACTTTAATCCCAGATTGAACTGTTGGTTGGTTTAATCCTTACATTGATATTAACTGGTTTAACCTGCTGATGAGTTTTTCTCTATTCTCTCATTCAAATTCTTTGTTTTAATCACTTTAGCTCTGCTGTTTGCTGATGTTTTCTGGGGTTATGTGCTGTATTGTTCTTTTTTTTTTTAAGATTCTTATTTTGGCTTTTTTTCAAGCCTTTATTAGATAGGACAGACAGGAAATGGGGTGAGAGAGAGACGGGGAGAAAGGGCCGCAGGTCTGAGTCGAACCTGCGGCCGCTGCCACGAGGACCTTCAGCTCTACATGGGGCGTCTAACCACTCATCCACCGGCCGCCCCGTGCTGAAATATTCTTGTTCTTTTTGTATAATACTCTTTGATTATTGTATTTTTGCATTTTCTACTGAGGCCCTTTGTATTTATCTGCCTAGACTGGAAAGCACTTTGGATCAACTTCTCTTGCTTTAAATGTGCTATATAAATAAAGTGACTTGACTTGGAGGGCAATGCAGGCTCCCTGGTTTGATGAGAAAGAAGAATGTGTGAAATTAAAAAGACATATCTCTGGTTCTGCTGCATCGATTTGGATCCCTTTTTTAAACTGTCCATCATGAGTTCTACATTTAATAGGAGCGGATTGCTAAATTGGTGCAGTCCTCATTTAACAATAAACTGGGAGACTGACAGGGCAAAAAGGGCAAAAAAGTTTAAGAATCAGCTATGCCCAGCCGTTAAATTGTGCTGAGCTCTGCCTCCTATCATCCAAATTCCACCCTGTCAGAGCTCAGCTTTTCCTCCTTCAGTACAACGTATTCTCATCAGGTTCGTCGGATAGTGTACGGTAAGTAGTGCACAAAAATGTGTATCATATGAAATACGACATTCTATTTAATGCCGGAAATTCCACTGAAATACTGAAACTAAATACTAAAGCTTTGGTAGGAAAAACAAACAAACAGGAGTGTTAAAACTACTGATCTCAACCGTTTCCCCATGGTTCTGCTCGAGTACATTTAGTCCTCTCCAGTCTGGTCTCGCCCTGCCGTCTGACCCTGCAGCCCTTCTGGCTCAGTGAGGATTGGAACTATGAGAAATCCCACTTCATGATCCGCAGAGTAAGATGCAGAGAAAATTAACAAGTATTGGCCTGGTGTGACAGCAAGCACCGCTGCCCCTGCACCTGCCCCGAGACACCGCCCACACTCTGTCTGTCTGAGCTCATCTTGACCAATTTCAATTCAATTTTATTTACAGTGCCAATTCATAACAAAAGTTATCTCAACACACTTAACATATGGAGTAGGCAAAGACCACACTCTATGACTTATTTATGATTTAAATGGACCCCACAATTCCCCTATGAGTAGCATGGGAAACAGAGCAGTGCCACTCTGTGTCCAGCTGGGTTTCCAAATAGCTGGTTTATTGTGCATAGCAAGATTAAGCAGATCAGCCAAAAGATAGATGAAAATGTTAATTTAATGAACTGAATGACTTCAATGAACTGAAGTTTTAATCCCCTCAAGTCCGGGGCCACTGTTCTCTTTCATTCATGAATGGCATTGTGGAATGATTTTTTTTTTTTTTTTAATTTATTTTACTCCAGAAATGTCCAGAGAAATTTAAAGTAACTGGATTTCGCATTTTGGACTGGTTATGCTGATATTTCTTAGATGTCTATATGATTCCCAGCCTGTTTCCTAGTTTGATATTACCCATGCTTTGTATCTATCTGCCTAAAATAGATACAAGTTCCAAACTAATCCAGGGTAAACGTCTGACCTTAAAGGGAAATTCCGGTGTAAAATCATCCCAGGCTCTTTCTAGGCAAATATGCTCATCAAATAAGCCATCGAGACAATTTTTTTCGTGCCCAAACAACTAACGGAGAAATCGGGGAAAGGCCAAATGCGGCTAATACAGATGAGCTGCTACTGGTCAAGTAGGTAAGTCTTTCAAAACACTCTTTTAATAAACTCCGATGTCACTTACTACTTTGTCGGTGCTTCTGTTAATGTGTAAGGACTCTTATCATGCTACTGCAGAGGTCTGGTGTTATTTGGAGCAGTATTGGTGGTTAAAAAAGACGTTTTAATGCGTTCAACCCGCAGCCCCGAGCAAATCTGTGCTAGCCACATTTGGCTGTAAGTGACTGTTAGCGACTGTCCTGGATTTCTCCGTTAGTTGTTCATGCACAAAAAAAAATGTCTCAATGGCTTATTTGATGAGTTCATTCATTCATTCATTCATTCATCTTCAACCGCTTATCCCGGGGTCGGGGTCGCGGGGGGGCTGGAGCCGATCCCAGCTGACATCGGGCGTGAGGCGGGGTACACCCTGGACAGAACGCCAGTCTATCGCAGGGCACATAGAGACGAACAGAGACAGACAACCATTCACACCTACGGGCGATTTTTTAGAGACACCAATTAACCTAACACGTGCACGTCTTTGGACTGTGGGAGGAAACCGGAGAACCCGGAGAAAACCCTCGCAGACACGGGGAGAACATGCAAACTCCACACAGAAGGGCCCCAGCCGGGATGCGAACCTGGAACCTTCTTGCTGTGAGGCGACAGTGCTAACCACTACACCACCGTGTATTTGATGAGTGTATTTTCCTAAAAACAGCCTGGGCTGATTTTACACTGGGATTTCACTTTAACACTTTAAAATAAATCGCAAAAGTTTTGAACAACTAACTAAGCAGTAATTCGTGTGTATTCCACTTATTTATGTCATGGGTATTCAAAGTATCAAAATCAGGGGACGTAGACATAAAACACAGGACTTTCACTCAGGCGTGGTTCGCTTCCTAGAGGTACTAAGCGAAGCCACAACCTTTTTTCTAATCCTAACCCAGTTTGTTTTGATGCCTAACCGTCACATTTTGTTGGCTGAAACCGGTCACATAACGTTAGTTTCGGTGCCTAAACCTAATCGTCAGCAAAAGCAACCGGTCCACTTCCTGACCTTAGCTGTCTCGCTTTCAACTCGGCCCGTCTTCGTCTCGCGACTTCAAATTTGCCGTTTCATGTGATATATGAATATTTGTGCAGAACATTTTTACGATATCATATGAACCTGTCGACGAAGTATGTTGATTTGGATGTGAGACAAGTATCCAGTTCAGCAAAGACTGAGAGATAGGTGTGACTCTCGCTGCTCCAATTTCTCAAGAGCTGAAATCAAAACTTTTTCTATGCACACAAAAGGCCTATTTCTCTCAATTTCTGTTCACAAATTTGTTTAAATTTCTGTTAGTGAGCTTTGATGAGATAATCCATCCATCCAAGTGTGTCATATCAAGATGCTGATTAGACAGCATTATTATTGCACAGGTGTGCCTTAGACTGTCACAATAAAAGGCAAAAAAAATAAAAATATGATTCAACTTGTTCCCATGGTCTTGTCAAACAATAAATTGTAATATTGAATCGCAGCACTTGTAGAATCGCAACACTTAATAATCACAAAACATAGAAAATCTGTACCCAAGTATCGTGATAGTATCGAACCGGGAGAAAAGCATATCATGCCAGCTCAACTAATTAGAGTGAGAAGGGAGAAGGCAGAAGGTGCTGCGATTTAACCCAGACCTAATATTATAACAGCCCATCATCCTGCTCTGCTCAGGCAGGAGCGATCAACACTGAGCAGAAGGTGTGAGAGAGACAGACTCTAGACCTCACCATGACACATTCAGCAGCTTATGCGCCTACGCAACAGGCAAGAAACTTCTATGCAGCGACAAAGAGGATAACATGCAGCAGCCTGTTATACATAAGAGCGGTAACAGGGTGGCAACTACACTGCATTTAAAGGTTGAAAACAATATAAGTCTTGTTTTGTTGGGCTCTGGGTGCATGGTCCTATAGTGTGGACTGTCTGGGTTGGTAATAATGTGAGCAATGTCAATAAATTTAGAGGAAGTTGATATGATTCCTGCAACTAAACACAGATTATTATTATTATCCTGCTCAAATCAAACACTTTTACTTAGTTAATGAGATCCAGTAGGTGTGGTACTCTTTACAACCCGCAGGTCTCGTAAAGCTGCAGGCAGCTTTTACAACAGTCTCTCTACATGTGCAACAGCGGAATCGCGGAATCGGAACCTGTCTACAATTGAGACGACAAATGTCTCTGAACAGATCAGATTTACGATAAAATCTGTTGGGGACAGCAGACAGAGGTGTTAATGTCCTCTCTGCTGCTGTCTGACAAATGACTTTCCTGGTCTCACTGACGCTATCTCGAAATCCACTGAATTACGTGAATATGTGCATTTCGGTAGATCTCCTATGCGCCGTTCCACAGGCTCAGAGACCAAACACAACGTTCATCTAAACACAATGGCCACATTCCCATGACATCTGCATGAAAAAGGGTAAAACATCTCTTTAACAACTTAATATATATATATATTATATTATATATAATATATATATAATACATATTTTTACACAAGATGGATCCTTACACATTTGTCATTGTCCACTGATGTTTGCGTGATGATATAACAGTCACTGCACGGCGGCCTGCCAAACAAGCACTCAAAGTTAAACTCTCATGCACGAACTTGCGCCGGTGTTACACACAGGTCCTCTCTAGCCATTACTGTGGCAAACTTTCTCAAGATACAGCTAAACAGTACACTAAAATGTGTTTCTGAAAACATTTAAGGCAAGAAATAAGCACTACAGTAACAAAGTTACAAAACGCTGCGTAATTTGACAGTTTTATTGGAGCTCCGTGAGCCTGGTATGCTTCGCTGGACTGAGAGCATCAGTTACGTTAATAATTATGATGCTCCTCTGTGAGTCTTCATCGGAAACCGGCCCCATGAGTTAAACTTTAGTGATTGGCTTCCCCGGGATCTGGCTGGATTCCAGACGTGCCAGTCGTAACTGCCAGAGCACATGGAAGATAAGCTTGGCAGATTCGTCTCATTTCAAGGCTACATTACCACACCACTACCTTTTGCAAAATCCTCATTCCCATTGAATTTTATTCTATTCTAATTGAAATATCTGTCTACATGTTATATGTGTGTTTAGCAGGAAGGGGCTACAACTTATATTTCATTGTGCAACCCAGTGTTGTAAAATGACAAATAAGGTGTGGCTTGTTGTGAGGGTGAAAGGCACGTGTGCTGATCTGTGATGGCTGGGTGGAAGGTGACTGGGAGGGCAGGAAAGTCTGGACGGAGCGTGCATTGTCCTCAAGAGATGAACGAGGCTACGGGAAGTGAGGAATCGCCAAGATGAACAACAATGACAAAGAATAGGTCATGTTAATGGTCACATCTTTACAGTAAATTATGCTAAATTTGGACACAAATCTTCTTTATCAGCCTATTTACTTGTAATATTACAAACATGACTCACATAAGCCTGTGAATGTTCTCATTTGTCCGGGTCATCGTTATCGTTATCCCCATTAAAATTGCTTTGGGGACATGACTCACATATTGATCATCCTTTATGGTCTGTTGTATATTTGTATATTTGTATATTTTTAGCACATGACACATCGTCAATACATGATGTAACCAGATGTGGCTGCAGGGGGAATAAAAAGGACACAATTGAGTCATCTGTTGCCTGAACGCTCTGTGGCCAGTAGCCAACACTAATTCATAAGGTGGGAGATCATTAAAAAGACCTTCGCCGCTCTGTGTTTTTGACAGACAATGGATGGGAAACACACTGTCTATTATTTCTATTATTGAGCCAACGACTGATCTGAAGTGATTTTCTTCTTTGCCATTAGCTCTCTCTGCCCATCTCGCTCTTTATCTCCTCAGCTTTGTGATTACTCAATATCCAATCTTTTTCCAAAGACCAATTTTAATTTCCTGTCCACTGTCAGGTATAGGCGGAGAGGGGCAGAGCACAGAGAATAGAGAAGAGGAGATCAGAGGGCAACCCCTTGCTTGATGTTTCCTTAGGACTCATCCAGCTCTGTTCATACCTCATAGGGGACATTGTTAGAGAACGCACAGGAGGAATGTCACTAAGAATTTACATACAAGAGGCTTCTTTCATAGTTTTCATTTCCATTCTCTGCGGAAAAATAAAATATTCATTATACTGTTGTTGGATATAAAAAAATCATCACCAAACATCAATCTTGGTATTGATTCCTCTTAAGCTTGATTTCTGTGATATGGAGACATGTATCCCCGAAGCAATTTCTGTCAAAAGCAACTAGACTTGTGGACTTTGCTTTTGAAATTGCTTTGGGGATAACGATGACCTGGACAAATGACCATTCAGAGAGATACATGTACATTTCTTTGCGGATCTACGCAGAGGAGGTGGTTATGGGGCTCACGGAGGGGCTGACTTGACTTACAAGCCATCTGATTAGTTGAGCCGCCACCATCCACCAAATTTCTCCATTTTTCTTTCAGTTTGGGTATATATTTCAGCATGGTACTGCCACAACTGATCTTCAAGCAGAGCAAAGGGAATGTAGCAATGTAGCATATCTTAACCAGCAGTACTCGTCTGTCTCCTCCCACTTACATCAACTGTTACTAGGCAACACACTTTGTGTCTGTCTTTAACTCTCTGTCCATCCGTCCGTCTTTTCTCTTTTTCTCTCTCCTTTTCTTCCTCACCAACCAGTCAAGACAGGTGTCCGTCCTCCATAGAGCTGGGTCTGTCTGGAGTTCCTGTCTGCTATAAGGAAGGTTTTCGTTGCCACCATACTCTACAGGGGAATTGTTGGGTCTATGTAAATCATAAATAAGAGTGTGGCCTATACCTACTCTGTAAAGTGTCCTGAGAAACTTTTGTAATGATTTGGCACTATAAATAAAATTGAATTGAACTTCCATATCCGCATATTCACACACATATTAAAACAATATAGAATAAATAGGCTATTTTAAAAGTGTCATGCAATACTTATGGGGAAACGGCCTAGTCTATTGTAAACTAGAATTAAAGCATATTACGCTACTATGTTTTTGGACAAAGCGAATCTGATCATAGATCATACGTTCTAAGGTCATATATTCTCAGTGGGTATTAGGCTCTACCAGGGTTGTGTGTTTGTGATCTTCATGGACAGAATCCACAGTTCTTCCAGGAGTCGTAGAGTGTTTGGTACAATGCCCACAGGATTGTGTCTCTGCTTTTTGCAAATTATGATGGCTTCATGAAACCATGACCTCCAGTGTGCAATGGGATGGTTTACAACTGTGTGTTAGCTGCGGCAAACAAATTTGTTCAAGGATCCCGCAGTCTTGTTCCTGAGTGAGGGTAAGAACGGAGCATGAGGTCAGCAGGTGGATTGGTCAGGGCTGGCAGTAATGTTAAACATTGTACCAGACTGTCATGAGACTGAAATCTCTCAATTTACAAGTGGTTTCACTTTCACGTAGGGCCATAGGCCTTTGGGAGTGACCAAAAGAAAAGGCCTCATGCATAACATTGCGGTATTCTTATTTTAACTTTCTCTTACTTTTTTGGGTTCGTACGAGTGTGCCGCATCAGATTCAGCAAGTGCCCCTACCTTCAGAAAAGAATGTAAATGACCTGCGTCATGATGAATTCCACCTGTGTAGCATGAATTGAAATGAGAATCATAAATTAGCATAATAAACGCCCCAACAATACCATATAAGGCTACATGTCCTGCCCCATATGTCAGGGAAATGGCACCAAAGAGTAAAAAAATAACTTTACAAGCTCAGAGATTGAAGTCATCAGAGATCCACAAAATAAAGTCCATACTTTTCAACAGCGGCGGCAGTGAAATTAAAGGGCTTCAAGGTTCATAAGAAGTCACACCGGGTTTGTGAATAGACAGTTAACGATTTAACTGTTGTTTTATTCCTAATGTTGATTTAGCCATTTACTGCCTCTCTGCACCCAACCTCGTGCAGCGCAAAAAGCTTATCACGTGCAGGCACCTTAAGAATTTTCTACCAGTAGTCGTCATTTAGATTCATTCATCTAAGAATCATTCCATGTACATTAAGGCGTTTATTTTTGTTTACAAGTGCACATCACACACTGAGCGAGATGCATGTTAATTACACTGTCAGCATTCCTTTGCCAATCAGCACAAAACTATTGAGTATCTACTATTAGTTTAGGCTGCTATTAATGAAAAATGAATCAATGAATCAATAAATAACATATTTCCCTGGAGTCCCGGGTCCCGATGAGTATTGGATGTGCCCAACAACCAGCAAGGAAAAAACAACAACATTTTGTTGATTTTCTAAATAATATAAGCCCAAGCGAGATTGAAGCCCAAGCGATATATATATATATATATATATATATATATATATACTGTATATACTGTATATTTTAGGGCTGTAGCGATACACCAATCTCACAATACTATACGCGATATTCAGCTCACGATACGATATATATCAGGATATTCAGCCGAGAATACAATTTGATTTGATACGATACACTTTTCTGAAAGATTTTAAAGCGACAGTGTGATTTTGGTGACATCTTGTGAGTGTTCCATTGAATGGGATTGAATTAGTAAAAACTGAAAGAATCAATTACACAATATATGGCTCTGACTGGACAGCAGAGATGGTAACAAGTCACTTTTTGCAAGTCAGAGTCAAGTCTCAAGTCTCTGAGGGAAGTAGCAAGTCCTAATCAAGTCCCTTATGATTTTAATAAATAATAAAATAGAGTTGAAGTGCAACCATTTTGTATGATTACACAAAGTCCCAAATAATGACAGGTTATAATGATATATTAAATATGATATAATCCTGCATGATATAGTCATGATTATTTTGATGTATCTTTCATGTCTCATCAATGCATGTTACTAATTCAACTTCTTCCCCGGAGTTGTTTGTGCTTTGTCGTCTCGCAGGTCTCTGCTGATCGTGGTGGTGCCTGCTGCCGTGGTCCTGCATGACGCTTCCTGCTACTTCTATAACTATTAGTCATATATACTGTCACTAGTCTTATAAAATATAAAATTTGTAGCCATAAAACACCATCAGTGGTATGTCTAGCTGTATCGTAGCTGCTAATTATTATAATAATAATCATTTTCATGTTCTATAACCTTAGATGTGCTTGTTCCTACTATTCTGCTGTATTAACGGCCATAACATATAAGTCATATTCACATTACTATAGATATTATTATAGTTACTGTTTCTCTTTGGCTGCTTGCATCTCTGGAAGTGTGTCTGTCTCTCTGTCTTTTGTCTGTCTTTGTCTTTCTATCTCTTTCTTCCTCCCCAACCGGTGCAGACAGATGTCCGTCCTCCACAGAGCTGGGTCTGTCTGACGTTCCTGACTGTAATAGGGAAGGTTTTTGTTGCCACCGTACTCTACGGGAGAATTGTTTGGTCTGTGTAAATCTTAAATAAGTCATAGAGTGTGGTCTTTACCTACTCTGTAAAGTGTCCTGAGATGACTTTTGTTATGTTTTGTTATTTGACACTATAAATAAAATTGAATTGAATTGAATTGTTTTACTTATTATTTGATATATTGTATTGTATCATAGTCAAGTATTTTGAATTGGCTGCTCATTATGTTTGTCAGAAACGTTGTCAGTTGTGCTGCTGTCTGTCTCAGGGCCCTCTGAAAAAAGAGATGTTAAATGTCAGCGAGCTCTTCCTGTTAAATGAATAAAAAATCCTCCAGCCTCTCAAACGCAGTGTAATGGTTAAAGCTGATAAGGCAGTAACATTAACGTTAATGTCATGTGGTCAACAATAAACCTGTGACGTAAACTTGCCTTTAGCTGACATTATTAACTAACGTGTATTTCTCCCAGTTTAAATGCGTTAGCCAGCAGATGAAGGCAGCAACGGCAAGAAAACACTTTTCAAAAATATGCAATTTAATAAACGGCAATCTAAAAATGTATCCCTCACAAAGCTAATGGGCAGTGAGCAGAGTGCCAGGGGGATTTGAATGGCACTTAATGTATCGATATTTGCCGCCAAAAAAATTGCTACTTTCTGTGGAAACAAAATATCGATTTATAATGCAGAATCGATAAAATCCTACAGCCCTGATATATATATATATATATATATATACACAGTATTTATATATATATCATACATTATGAGCTGCATCAAGATTTTGAAAAATTTAGAAAAAAGGCGTTGAAGTAATAACACAGTTGTTTCCTCCCGAGAGCTAGCTTCTTTAAAATCAATACACTTGCAGACTGCAGAAGACTGACTGCTTGCTTTTGTCATTTGTGTGTTTGTGTTTCAGCATAGTCATACAAGATATTCTTCTAAGTTGAGCACTAATTTAGAGGAGACAATGCCTTGATAATCTCCAGCCAAGTAGGCAGCCCCCTTCGAAATTCTGTATGTCATAATCGCAGCGAGATGACTTTGATTTCATGGTCCATTGAGTGCAAAATGTGCACATGGCGCTGTTTGGACAGCAGCCATGGCTCAGTGAGCAAACATGCTCAGCTCAGCTTCCTGCCACATGGCGAAGCAACAGGGTACAATTAGAGGGAGCACATTCATATCCAGCCTGTGACAGTGCAAGTCATACAACATCAGCTGTGCTTTTGTAACCAATGGGCTTCTATGTGTTGGTTAGAAAGGATGCTGCGACACCGGGATCTCTTCATAGTTTACCTCTTTATTCTGATAAACAAATACTAATAAGTAGAAATACCTATAAATATACAAAACAAAATTTAGCCCCAGAACGTTCTGATGGCCCAACAGTAAAATAAAATGAAAATGGATTTTATTGTTACCCAAGAGTCTCTCATTTAAATACATTCCTGCTTCATGATTATCCCAGACAGTTATTTTTGGCCTACTCTAAAATGGTGCATTTGAATATTTCTGCATGCGTGGGTCCATAAACAAAGTCTTGGAATTGCATAAATTGAGTCTGACTGTAAAAAGCTGAGGCTCTTGTAGATTCACTGAGCCTGATTGTATTCAAGTGTGATGATGTCAGTCCCCATAGTTTTTTGAAACTCAACATTACTGTATAAAATGAGCTGTTGTATATATATATATATATATATATATATATATATATATATATATTTCAAAAATCATTACATTTTTCTGTTTCAACATACTTATATGTTGTCTTTGTGCTATTTTCAATAAAATATGGGGTTTGAATTTTATTTGCAAATCATCCCATTCTGTTTCTATTTATACTTTCCACAGCGACCCAACTCTTTTGGAAACGGGGTTGTATAAGCGCCTAACCAAAACACAATGTTCATTACAGATTAATGACTAGAACAACTTGACACACAGTGCTGATCTCAAATTAAGAATGTTAACTTCAGGTTTCCCAGCTTTGAGATGATGCACACCACCAGTGAAATCAGTGTGTTAACAGGTTGGTACAGATAGAATAACATTGCAGAAAAAATAAAAAATAAACATATATATATATATATATATATATATATATATATATATGGATTAGGATAATAAATAGGCCAAAATAAATGACATTTTCTGTCAAAGAGGAATTGTACAAAAAGTGAGAGAGGGGAAGGGGCTAAAGTGATTTACATTCGGGGGACCACAGAAGAAGAAATTAAAGAGGAGTTTGAAGGTCCTCCCAGTGGAAAGTAAACTGCAGATGTTGTGTAATTGTAACAAGAGATTACGGTACATTCATATGACCTAATTCATGCGTGCGTTAATAAAGTAGAACTTGTAGGCTGACAAACATTTTCTCTGCACATACAAATGGCTGCACGCTGCGTTTTCTGTCCGCACATTCATCCACAACTTGTCTTATTAGTGAAGCCTTCTCATCTGTAAATATAGATGTAAGGCGAATTTGCTCTCCCCTGTGATGATAACCCATCGGGGGAATTCAGTCAGCCTCTTATTCATGTCTATGGCTATCTTCCAGGATCTCTGAATCCTCGCACAAAGCTCCTGAGCGTGAAACTCTTTAAGAAGAAGAATGGAAAAGAAGTCCAAAGTAATAGGTAATGGAATTTTAGCAGCCCATTTTATGGCTTCGTACTGTTGAGGGTGAAGTGTTGAAGCACGAGGATTATTAGCCAGGAGGGCGTACTAGAGGGAATGAGAGAAGAGCCACTTACTGGCTTTACTAACTGAATTCTCTTGGAGAGGTAATTTCTTTTTTCTTTATAATTTACTTTACTTTCTGTGCCAGGAGGCCATCATAGCCCAGACCCCCCACTTACTGCAATATGTGGTGCAAACTTGCAGTACACGAGTAGGGCTTTCACATCTATTAGAAACTTTTAATTTAATTTAGACGTTAATGTAGCTTCTGATTTAATTAAGAAGTCACATATTCAGAATTAAATTACAAAGCTACATCAGATTTAAATATATGGGAGATTTAAGACAGAGTAAGGACATTTAAGGATAAGCAATGATATCATCTCTGCTGCTGAGGCTGGACACATTTCCCTGCAGATAAAAACAGAAATCCGTACATTCCGTAGCCTCGTTTTAATAGATCAGTATTTTCTTAATTAGGAGATAGAGAAAAAGGTAGAGCTTTAAAATATCAGGACTAGTTGCTGATTGTTTAGTCGGTTTTGAAAGCTTTGTTCCCAAAAAGGTTTAACAGTCATCCAATGACACTACTGCACAGTAGAGTGCAGGTCTCCACCAGGTGTGTCTCCTTCACCCCAGTTGTCCCTGCGCAGGTCTGTTTTCTTAACCCCGCACCTAAACCTTTTTGACTGAACGCATGCTCTCCTTCCAGGCTTATAACTAGTGGAGAACTTTGTCTTACCTGTTGTCTATCCTATATGTATGGTGGCGCTCAGTATCCCTTCAGTATTTTGCTTAGTTTCACTGGAGATGTATGACTAGTGACAAAAACTGTCAGAGCTATCTTAAGCGGACACAATCCATTCTGATGTAAAAGTGACTGTGTGGATACACAGGGGATGGAAACAAAACTGTGAACACCCGTTTAATATAATGCTTTTGTCACCTTTGGCACCGGGGGCACATAACTAAACCAGGCCTGCACACAAACACAATGACAGTAGAACAATTTAGAAGCAATTCATACAGCAACTATCTGTTGTTTATGTTGACTTTACATCAGTAGGTATGCTTTCATGCTGGATTGTGACTAGTTGTATGTGGGCTTTGGTGGGCAGCTGTTAGGTATCAACCTACTCCCAGCCCTGATACTGACAGAACTTACAGTTCAGTATGAATATGCCTATTTAGCACTAGATCAGCCTACTTACTGCACAACTAAAGTTTTTCTTTCATGTGGATATACATATATACATATTTAAATGTTCAGGGCCCCAAACTGTTATTCTCGACATTCTCCAAGAATATTAGGAATGATGTGAAGTATACACAAGATACAATGCTTAATAGTAAAGTAAGGTCTCTGCACCTAAGGGAGGTGATATCTTATGTGGCAGGTTGAACATGCAAAACACTTGACTATAGAGCTGTGTTTCTTTCTCTTTTCTAGCTAAAGTTTCACATTAGCTGCTGGGTCCAGCGTCTTTTCACCATACGGCCGTATACGCTCTCTCCTTATTAGGAACAATTAAAAAAAGACACTGGCATTTAAGAAAACACCGTGGACTTTTGATGGATGGCTTGAGGGTTCCCCAAATGTGATGTCAAAGTAACCCTGATCGCTCCCTGGTGGTTGGCTGCACCATAGGTCATAAGTCCCACCCCCTCCATTAGTTAGTGGATGGAGTCAAATTACACCTCAAATACATATTTCCCGGAGATGGTTTCTGTTGATCTAGCTAGTTTTTAATCATACTGATGTTTTTTTTACACGTTTTCATTTTTCTTTGGTTTTATGTAGTTGTTTGATGCTTAATTACAACATTGCGGCACCCACATCCAGGATATTTTGGCTTCACATTTATACAGTTGGAGGAAGTGGAGACATCGTCCATTGTTATAGGCAGTCAGAAGTACTGGCCCTTAGACTTTCATTTTAACTCTTTCTATACCTGCACTCCTCCCACTTTGTAATGCCATTCCATAGCAATTTCCCTCGGGCAAAATAAATTGATCTTACCTTATTACTGCAGGCTGTCCCTTTAGGAGCTTTCTTCTATTGATTGGTGATTGTATTGATAACCCACATCCACTCCTCATCCAATCCGTTCATTTTTTGTTTGACATCCTGCCAGCTCTCCTATGGTGGCCTCATTAACTCCAGTGGAACCACAGTAATCGCTACATTGATTAATCTCACGGGAACAGAGCGGGTATTCATTGGAGGTGAGGAGCATGACAGTTCTCAGGTACATTAATAACTCTGGTTCCCTGCTAAGTTCAGATGTAGCTCCTGTTATCCGGCTGGGTAGCTTTGGTGTGACGTTTAAGCAATGTTACACAAGAGGGTGTGCTTTACCGGGATTGCTGGCACGACAGTGATGCAGCCAGTAATATGCAAGTGTTACATTGCGAATATACATACACGTTACCAACAAAATTAAATATATAATCGAATTTTATTCATATCCACACAAACCATTATTTCTAGGTGGCTTGTTGCTTATCAGCTTTACAGGTTATTGATTAAATTACTTTTGAAATACAGGGAAACAATGTAATCAGATGTATTACTTTAATAAATGTCGACTTCCAGTGTGCTTAAGACAAACAATATTTTGTGCCAAGAGTCTTTCTATACATTTTTGCTTATAAATAAACACACTAGCCTGTATTGTAATGTTCCTACAGAACAGGAGCATCACGGCGGAGTAATATTTTGAGGGATACACACAGTGTGCGTCATGCTAAATGTCAAATTGACCAATTGTCAAGATCTGGTTCCGTCAGTACCCTCCTCTCTTCCTTTTTGTGTGAGTTTGTCTCCCTCTGTCTGTGGTTCCCTGCATGTGTCTTTCCCTTGTCTCTGTTTAGGTCTGGTAGGCGTTTCCCCAAGCTGCAGCCTGTTATGCTGATTACCCCACCACCTTAAATACCTGAAGCTGACAGGCATGCAGCGCCGGACCATCGTTGACCCTGTATTGGTAAAACTATTCCTCCCGGACTGGCATCCCCATGGTAAGTTGATTAATCGTGTTTGTTTTCTGTTTCTCTCCGTAGTTTCCCGTGTTCCCGTTTCCCGTCCGTCCCTCTGATCTTCCATCGTCTTCTTGTTCCTGTTGTTCCCGTGTTTGTTAGTTAGTCATCGTATTTGTATTCTCTGTAGTGTTTTTGCGTTTGTCGTTTATTGTATTAAACGTTTTATTTGTAACTTTACTTTTTGTCCGTGTCCGCATTGGGTCCACCTTTTGGGCTATCCCCGTACCGTTTCTGACACCAATCCCATTATGTGGTCGGATCTACTTGTTGTATTACAGTTCTTTGTTGCTAACCTTTTT
Source organism: Echiichthys vipera (assembly GCF_963691815.1). Lineage (NCBI taxonomy): Eukaryota > Metazoa > Chordata > Actinopteri > Perciformes > Trachinidae > Echiichthys > Echiichthys vipera. The sequence goes on along the minus strand of NC_139845.1, from coordinate 16,983,304 downwards.
TCCTCCCTGTCTGTCAGGAAAAAAAAACCCTGAAATAGATGCTGAACCAGGTAGAAAAACAAATTTTCATTTGCTAAGTGGCCCTGTGGGTGGCTGTGACCTCTCAGCTGGCCATCGCTGTAATATGATTGGTTGAGAGACAAACAGAACTGGGCCAATGCACAAATGTGTGCTGAGACACATGCAGAGTTTTCACACAAGTACATACTGTATTAGCAATGTTGCACACATTTGAACACATACAGTGCCAAAACCTAGCAACTCTGCTATCGCCATGACAACAACAGCCAACAGTTTCAATTCCTCAGGTGTCTCAAATCCAACATGTGAGTGTGTTATAAACAACTTTATGACTTAATATTTTAAATGCTGATGTACGGCTTTCATACAGTATCTTATTTATGTTTGTAGACCATGTTAAAAGAAAAAATCCACAAAAATAGTTTGGATAATTACATTAGACTCGATTACTGTCTCATGTATAAAAAAGTGAAACAATAGTTTTTACAATCTAAAAAAGCCTTTTGAAAAAAACATGGAAAGAAGGCTGTGACACAGGATTAATGTGGCACTTCTCCAAACGGTCGCTGCAAATTTATTAACATAAGAGATGGCTGCTGGAATTTTAAGGATAAACTTTTGACAGTATAAAGCAGCTGTGCAAAACAGATAATGTGTGACTCACTCATTAATTCCAGGGCTGTCAACTTTTCAGAAAACCCTGGGGTGAGATAACATGGAAGTTGGGCACATTTGCGGCCCATTCGGTGTGCTAGTTCAACATACCCAGAACGTCTCTTGGTTATCTGGAGCCACTAACTGTAATAGCTACAGTCACGCTACATGATCAACTTAATAGGTAAGCCCAGAGTTTCACAATCCAAACATGAGCATGTTCAAACAGAATCGGTGGTGTTAGCATCATATGACCAATCACAAACATGGACAAGTCTACTGGCAGCAGAGCAGATAGCAAACTATAATATTAGGCAAATACAGAGAAGTTATACACATAATCCAGGCTGAAGGCAACACAGCTGCAGCTGCTGAATGCAGAAAGGCCAGCTGAGGAAAAACCACAGACTGAATGCGTAAATTAATAAGCTTATAATATCACTGTATAATGGAAAGTAGCAACATGCACTGCTCCAATTGGAACATATCACTGCCCATCCAGGGTACAAGTAGATCTGACTATAATTACATTTGCATATTCCATTAAATGAATGTGTTGCTTAGATGTATAACGGAGGGGTTATATACATGGAGTCTATGACAACTTTAGCCTTCTCTTTCAGCCCCAAGAATGGGGTGAATAAAAAAAGGATATATAAACATAATTCAAAGTAGTAAGTATAGTATAACAAGTGCAATGCTTCAGTTATATCAGTCTTTAGGATGAAATACAAAAGCACAATGAAAAAACAAATACAGTCTGCAACACTGTAAGCCTGTATTTGTTGTGATTCCACTGCGCAGTACGCGCTGGCAGCATACTGCTCAAAAAAAGCTGACACAGTTTAGTCTATATACACTGTACATCCCTTTAAACGGCAGTAGGGCGTTGGACTCCAGGTAGTTGGACGGAAATGAAAATCTGGGTGACGTAGAAACCCAACCTTGGTATGATGTCAACCACCATTAACGTTAAAGTTTTGCTGTTTAGTGGACAGGTTTTGGTCGCCATACCTCACAACCAAAATGGCATTAGAATGAGACGTTTGGAAGAGGTTGGATTTAGGTTACTGGACAACACAACTTAAAACCAGTGTGAATGGTTGTCTGTCTCTCTGTGCCCTGCGATATAATAGTAGTAATTCTTACCGCATGTTTTCGGGTCACCATTTCAGCCCAGGAGCTCCCCTTGTCAATTTTCTCTGGTTCCTGCAGGGATGACATCAGCCTTGTGTGATATTCCAGAATCTCATGGCTCAGCAGGTCAAGCTCCTTTGGCCCATGGTAGTGGAGCGAGTGGGCAAACCTAATTAAAGAAAGCACAGTTACAAAGTTATTTGTTGTTCAGATGTGGTCATTAACCCAAAGGAGTAATTAAGCTTTTTAAACGGAAGCTGCTTAGCAATGGCTATTGTGCTTTTACACTTGAGTTGCTCGCTTTTCTAGTGTTCAAGTGTCTCACTATAGAAATTGTTGGGTTTTTTTTATCTCGGATTAAAAGCAGAAATTGCCTTAATGAAAACCTGGTCTCTCAGAAAAAGTAAAGGTCATCATCCATATGGTGCCACATCCTGAGCCCTGCCGCACATAAACAATATCAGCGTGCTTGAACAGTGGATCTTGTTGAGGCGGTTTCTTTTACAGCATACTCCACAGTAGATCCCTGCACTGTTTTTATAACCCCTCCCCTGCCCACTCCAGGTAGATTTTTGACCATTACCCACCCACACCGCAAACATTAGATTGATTGTATTGTGTTAATAAAGTTATGCATACCTGTTGGTAATAAGTATAGGGAATGTATCACCAGTCAGGTGCCGTTCGCTGGTATTAGACCTATCCGGACTGTCTGGTGTGCCGCAGTTTCGGGTCTTTTCGGGGTGCTTTTACTGGGTGATCGCCACCGAAGTATAAATAATTTTCACAGGATCTACAAGTAAAGTTTCATATTTGTACATGGGCATTTAAATGTCAAATTAGTATATGAAAGTGACCTTGATGAGTGAAAGCAGTAAGAATGTTTGGGCGATGCTCAGCCTGAGTGGCTCAGGTGGTGGTTTAAATTAATAAACTTTACGGTATATTTTGGAGCTGTTTAAGCATGTCATTTTATTGTAAAGGACTAAAGTATGGTCCCGGATGTGTTGACAACATGAGGTTAATTTGGAGGACCAGCAGCTCCCAGTGTTTACGGCGAGGAGATCGGGGTGTGACTAGGGCCGAGAGGAGCACACGGCTAATTCACCGGTGTTAGCGTTCTTTTGACGACTTTTGTAAACACAAAACTAAATTTGGCTGTTAAACGGTATATGGTCACAAAGATAAGAAGTTAGACTTTAGTGTAACGCCATTAAATTAACTCAAAACATTTATATTTGTAGGTAAAACAGGAAGTCTGATAGAATTTAGCCAAAGACTGTCCGACTGGTGACACCGATCCTCTACGTTCTAGTGCATAATACATTCATACTAGTGCTATAAGGGCAAAGGCATATTATTTGAGAACGTGTATTTGTCACACCGCGGTGAGGTCTGTCATGTCTTGGGGTTTTTGTCTTGTGAATTTCCTGTTTTATTTTGAAAAATAACTCTCCTCTCGTTCCTGGTCACTTGCCCTTCCTCTTGTGTCACCGGTCTGACGTCATTCCCTGATCCCCGATTGTTTCCACCTGTGGTTCCCCTCCTTCATGTGGATAAAGTCCATTTCTTCTCCCCTGTCCCATTGCCAGTTTATTTCGTACTTCGTGTCGAATGTTTCCAGCGCTTTTCCACAGTCTTGTTCATGCCATTGAGTTCTTTGTATTCACACTCAGGTGTTTGTATTCCCTGGTGCTCATAGTAAGTTTAATATTTTTGATAGCTCTTGTCTCCATTGTTTTTTCCTCCTGGTTGGAGCGACTTTGTTTTATTTCTTATTTTGTTCACTTTGTCTTTTTGTTTTTTCCTCCTGGACGGAGCGACTTTATTTTGTACTTTGTTCTGTAATCATCGTTTGTTGTTTGTTCCTCCTGTGCGGAGTGATTTTTTTGTTTGTGGCCTTTTTGGGCTCTGTGTCACGTTCTTGACTTCAAGAAATAAATTCAGTTTTGATCTGCGAACCTCTGCATCTGAGTCCTCATTCCTGCCCGGGCCTGACAGTATTGTTGGCTTTGATTTATTGGCTCAGCTTGCTTTTATTTTATTTTCCTGTATCTTTTGAAGATACATTTTGCTGATTTATATCCGTCTCACTGTCAACGCAGTGTGTTCAATGTGTGCAGATGAACGGTGTGTGGCTTGCTCGGCGCTCAGTCCTTTTAACGCACTTATCAGAAGTCGCCTGAGAGTTTTTGAACTGCCCGCTCCCACCTGCAGCAATGTTAAAGCCACCCACTCCCACGTGATTTGTTTTGGATCCTGCAGGATCCACAGTATTCCAATCTGAATGCAATTCTCTAGACCTACTCTACAGCTTTAATCAACAATGCAGAGGCAGCTTTGTGGAACTTCTCCATCTGCTGTGATGTAATGTCTCCACCACCCAGGAGATTGAGTTTGGCTTTGGTAATGAAGCCATTATGTGGGCGACTGTGGCTCAGTGACAGTGGGTCGTCCTCCATTCGAGAGATTGGTGGTTCCTTGGGCAAGACACTGAACCCCGAATTGCTCCCCGTGCTGCGCATGGGTGTGTAAATGTGGTGTGTATGGTTACATTAGATTGGATGGTATGTAGACGTCCACTGCCATCAGTGTGAATGTCTGTGTGAATGGGTGAATGTGACACTGTGAAAGCGCCTTGAGTAGTCAGAAGACTAGAAAGGCGCTATACAAGTCCAAGTCCAATATATATTACAATTTATAATAATCCTTACAATTGCACATTTGATGTTTTTATCTCCATCCATCTCGTCTTTCCCACGCTGAGTGTCCCAGTGTGCAGCGGTGACACATTTACAGCAGCACAGGTGGCACCTCCAGAAGTCCTCCGAGGCCTGGCATTGCTGCAGCACCTGCATGACTGCTGCCGCTACCATGCTATCTGTTTAAAGAGAAATATATCTTTATACTCTACTCTCTTACATCCTCTCCTCTCTTCTCCTGGGAGATGCTGACTTTCAGAACTCCTTCACGCCTCTTCACAGGTAGCTTAGCTTTTCTCAAACCCTATTCCTCTACATTTTGTCTTTTGTTTGATGTGTAAAGTGGTTTTCATTTAGACTGGTTCAGTGAAACTATATGAAAATATATTTTTTAGATACACCGTAATGTAACTATTTAAAATGTGAAGCAGGAATAGATATCTCCAAACTCTAAACACACCTAATTCAAATGATTGTCAAACCCTTGACAGTCTTCAGCTGCCTGATAACGAGCAGATCATTACAATCAGGTGTGTTGGAGCAGGGAGAAACCGAAAACATGCAGAGCAGCGGCTCTCCAGGAGCAGGGTTGGATACATTTGAAAAAATATTCCATTTTATGTTGAAAATCAAGATCATGAAGTTACCACATACAGATTTCTAAAAGGTGTGTATGTATATATAAATATGTATGCATTTTTTTTAACATATGTTTTTTACAAAAACACATAAACTTAAAGGAACATTTATTTTTTACATGTTTTATGGAACCTAAATAACACCCACACACACACACATATATATGCATTACACACTTCATTGATTACACATTCCATGTTTGCTGGCGATGTTATCTTTAATAAATGAATCACAGGCACCTCCTTGATTTTCTGTCCTGTCATATAGAACTGAGTTACATCCTGGAAGAATAAAATCAAGGTGAGGCCTTGATATCCTTGATATTCTAATTCTGAAACATATCTTTTAAATTCTCGTCCATTAGCAATAAGACTTCAGGCGTTCAATTGTAGCAAATGGATCACCATAAGAATAATATTAACCATGACCCTGGGACCCTCCATCAGTGTTTGTTCTCAGTATTTTATGAATATCCTCTGCTCTTAAGTTTTGAATACTCAGGAACTCTTCTGCTGCATTCACCCCTGTCTAATTTTTTCACCTTTTTTCTCTTGCTTTCTCCTGGCCACATTAATTATTCTCCAACAACAACAACAAAACTCGTCTGATCCACCACCAGTGAATCCTCTTGAACCTTACATTTATGGGAGCACTGCACCAGCTTTGTCATTGGAGCCTTAGGTGCTCTGTCTTCTTGCCTTCTAGGATTGCTTGCTCTCTGTGGTATAGACCTCAGGTCACCCCTTATTCCTCCTACTTCTCCGCTCATTACTTTGTCATATGTTTGTACAGCCTCTGTATGCTGCACTATGTTCTCCTCCACAGTTACAACATTTCAACTTAGTATATTTTGCACATTTACCATATTAATGTTCCCCTCCACATTTTGCACATCTTTGTTTACCGTGGCACTGCCGGGATACATGCCCCATTCTTTAGCATTTAAAACATGTTATCAGCTTTGGAATATGTTCTCTTACTCTATAATTGATCCGACCCATTCTGATCTATTTGGGAAGCGTGCTCTCAAACTGTACCAGGATTGATAAACTTTCTTTCTTCACCCCATCTTCGATTGTCTGAAGTCTCTTGACGTCTAGCACTTTCCTCTTCTGATTTCTTTCTTGACTTCCTCTTCAATCACTTCTAGCGGAACATTTGCAATTACACCTCTCATTTTAGCCACTAAACCAAGGATGTGAGTTGTAGTCTCTACTCCCTCAAGCGTGTTTATCTTGAGAATTTCATCCTATTGCTGCTCGATCACAGTAGAAATAAAAACTGCCGTTGTTGGGAAATTTGGAAAATCGTATCTTTCCATTTTCTTTATCAATTGCTTTGGTCACTCAAACTGGATGGAAGCGCCCAAACAAAATAACTACTTTCCATTCATTCTTAATCTAACGTTGGGCTGTATCTTACCAATAACATCTTGCTTTGTTAATAGCGTCCTCTTCTTGACTACCTCCACCTGACCAAGCTTTGCTTCTGTCTTTTTTGTCCTGCCTTTTCCTTCTTCTGTTCGATGCAATTCACCAATCCATACCTTTGTTATCCCATCCCTCCATCGCCCATCCTACACTCACAGTTCAGTTGATTGCAATCTTTCAGCTCCGCCGTTCTCTACCACACACACACACACATGCAACAAACGTAATGTATCTTATTTTTAGTAAATAAAAGATACAATAGTGCTTTCGGGTGTATCCCTCCTTCTCCATCACAATGTCATGTGCAGGCTATTCTTGCTTCCAGCACTGTGAGCTCGGGCATGTCCTTGACCCCACCTGGACCAGACATGCTCTGACAGTGGAACGCAATTCTCTTTTTTCGCCTCCACCTTCAGTTCAGATCAGAGCAGATGTGGTTCTTTGTACTGATCTATTCATTTGGGGGTGTAGAGAGCAGTTTATGAGCCTGATCCACGTGTGCATTCCCTGGTGTACTTTAATTTCCAGGTGCCTGCAGGTGTGCATGTGCAAGGTTTTATAAATCTGATCTTTTTTTTATTGCATGCCATTTTTGGCTTTGTGTGCATGTAAACTTAGTATGGATCCTATGCCCTGTTTTATAAATGAGACTGAGGTCCGCTCCATGACCTGCCATCTGGTTGATGACCCTGTTTGTTTCTGGCAGAGCTCTCAAAGTCAGGACCCCAGCCAGGGCCATACTTATGTCTGTGAACATGACATACATTCTGAATAATCCTTCGCTAGGGACAGTTTTCATATTGACTATTTCTTTAGTAGAAAGTAGCAATTTATCCAGAGAACATGGGGAAAATGATGTTGTTTTTTTAAATGCTGTATTCCAATACTGTGAGCAGAACAAACTAAATCTCACCAGAAAGTGAGAATAAAAAGAAAAGCTTGGTGAATTCACTTCACACTTCACAAACCCTTGCTACCTTACTTAACTCTTGCTGTTACCACTAGTGATGAGAACATTGTGCTTTGGTGACTATATTTATAGAATAAAAGTGATTGATGAAAAGAAATTAAAGTCATTTGATTATAACAATATATAACTAAGTAACAATGAATATCTGTATTGTTCCCCCCAAAAGTTTAAATATACCTTGCTTAATAATGAAACTACATCACTAGTTTTTTATGTGATTGTCCTAACAACATGCAGAAACCGTCTGATAGGTCCTCAGAGGTCAGACTCCTGCTACCGCTGGTGTTTTTATTTTTATTTTCAGCAAAGCAAGAGCTAAAACAGAGCTGTGACCCAGCCAGGGTGACAGGAAAATTAATGTGTGTAACTCGGACAGGGAGAGAGGCTGAGAGTGTGAGTGTGCGTGTGTGTCATCTTTTGCCCTCTGCTTATAAATAGCATTCAGTTGGAGGCTGCTTGTCTATTCAAAACAAATTTATTCAGCAGTGTCCTTACCAACCGTCACCGCTTCTTCGGTCTAACTCTCTTTTTCTTTGTCTCCCTCTGTTCCGAAAACACAGCAGGAAGCCTGCTCATCCCACCATGAAGTGCTGTCACCCTGCTGATGCAAACAGTGATACCGTTTGTCCCTCATCCCTCCTCAGTTACCTCTCTGTACTATTTTATCAATTCTTTTTACTATTTGTTTTCCTGACAGCGAAATTAGCCCTGTCATAATTTCTCCATGTTTGTGTGTGTCATGGATTGCATAGAATCATGCAGCAACAGTATGTTTTTTTATAGAGGTACAATGATCATTAGGCTGGAGGTTCTAAGTGGCTTGTCTGTGGAGGGTTAAAGCTTAGTTGAACATGGCTGTGTTTCGCTCCAACTGGATAAAACAACAGTCGCATTTCAGCCAAAAGATCATTTGAAGTGTATTCAACTTTGGGCCTGTTCTCATCTGGTATTAACAACCGACCTGAGAGATCAGACCACAAGTGGACAGCTCTCATTATATTCAAAAATATCAGACCATGGTTAACAGGGTTCCCGTGCCTATGTTCCCACAGCCTTATGTTCCAACAGTCCTATGATCCCACATTTGAGATTTATCACACGGTTTAAAGGATTGGGAATGCTTTTTAACTCCAACCCTAACTTTTGGCCTAATTTTGAAATCAAATCTTATAATGTGGGAACATAGGGCTGTGGGAAAATAGGAATTACCCCGTTAACAGACCTCTAGATAACCACGGCATGCAAACAGTGTACACAGGGTAAAGTTGGGTTATGAGTCGGCACATGCTCTGTGAGTTATGATCGAATCGATTAGAAAGCAACGGAGCCAAAACAAGTTTTAAATGAACTTTCCTAATTTTTGAAATGTTTGAATTTTTGATACATTTTCAACACGTAACTTTAAAGAGTAAAGTGTACGAGTCACTCTGTTGCATGTATTGCAGAAATGAGAAAAAAGAAAAGAAAAAGGTCCATTAAAACGATGAGAGGAGAGGAAGGTGAGGAGATAAATGAGAGACATATGTGAACCAAGGTGAGGGGCAAAATGAACGGAAGCTGAATAGAAGGAAAACAAAAAGGGAGAGGGTTTTTAATTCTCTCATCTAAAACATTGCAGTCCAGTGTGCTTTATTATTATATCTACTGTGAAAAGTTGGAATATGAGACAAAGAGCTTATTCTCTGCCTATACAACATGGTTGACCTGCCATGGAGTTTGTGAAATGGAAATCAGTGTGTAGAATGGCATCAAGCTGTTACCAGTTACAACTCATTCTTCTTCGTAGAAAAAAGACAATCGCTCTTACTGTCGTTCATTCGTCAAGAAAAGACTCCTGTTGTTTCTCAGTCTCACTGAGACACGCTCACAAGTTCATTTCAATCTGTTGGGAGGGAATAATTGGATATCCAAATGTCAGAAACAGCAAGGGGAGCTGAGAGAGGAGGACGTAGAAATGTAGGTACAAAGAAATAGTTGCACAATTAAAAATACTGAGGAAGACCAAAGAAGTTCAACAAGGGCGTAGAAAGATGGGCACTAATTTTGACTATTTCTCTTACCTCCCTAGAGAGAGAAACTCAGACCTGCTTTGTTAATATTTCTGTGTGTGCTTTAATGGGCTCAAGGATGGTGACATTGACCTTCAAGGAGCACTGTGTAGGTTTTTCTCCCATCTTGTGGTAAAATTGTATATTGCATTCAAACGAATAGTGCTTTCTAGCGCTTAGCTCTTTCAAACGTTGCAATCTGGTTGCAACTACGGTAGGCGCTATGTGTCAAGAAGCTATGACAACATGTCATCCAATACTACCTCGTTGAGTTTTATTTCAGGTGATGTAATAAACACCATCAGGTGATGAGGTACGTTGTTTCGAATAAACTTCAAACTGCATTGAATCATCATTGTGAGCAGTGTATTATTATTAACTCCTCGCGTAAATGCCATGTTTACCCTCGTTTTCTGAATTTTACCAGTCACGTTGCCTTTTTAATTCTCTTTCTGCAATTCAGGGCACACAGAGCAGCAAATAATGACAGTGCAACTATACAAAAACATTTTAACCTAACAACAAGAATAAAGTGTTTCTTTGCCACAATAGAATGTTTTCCCCTCTAACTCAATCGTCTGGACCACTGTCCTCTGATAAGACAGAGTGCAGAACATTAAGCAATTAACTGTGTGTGTGTGTGTGTGTATGTGTGAGTGTGTGAGTGTGTGAGTGTGTGTGTGTGTGTGTGTGTGTGTGTGTGTGTGTGTGTGTGTGTGTGTGTGTGTGTGTGTGTGTGTGTGTGTGTGTGTGTGACTGACTTGGAAAGGGCAGGCACTTTCAAAACATACCCGGCAGGTGATTGGATGAGTCTTCTGTCTATTAAACTCTTGCTGAAGTCAGAGGAGTGAAAACATCTTTTCCATCAAGAAAAGTCTTACTTCCATAAATAACAACTCTCCAGTTCTGATAAAACTGACGCTATTGGAGCATCTAACCCCCCCCTTACAGCTGCCAGTAGCTCCTCACAGGACAACAATTTGCCAACTATACACAATTCAGTACTAACACACAGCTAATTTTTTCTCAGTGTACAGATGAGTGTGAATGATTGGATGGTGTCATTTAATGGATAGGTACATGTGGCAGTTATGGGCCTGTGTAAAGGAAAGACAGACACAAAGATCTGACTAATCTCTTTACCATGAGGAGCCTCAGCTGAACTTGGAGTCGATAGTATGAGCCGTGTCGCCGTGGAAACTGCAGACGTCTCTTGATTAAAAATATGAAGCAAGGTCAGAGAGCACAAGCTGCGACCAGCTGGGGATGAGACATTTTTTTTCTTCCCTCTCTGCTACATTTGGGATTTTGTAAAAGGAAAATAAATAGATGTGTGTCAGTAATTGCCGGGTGCGTGTGTGTGTGTGTGTGTGTGTGTGTGCTTGCGTGCGTGCGTGCGTTTGTGTGTGTGTGTGTGTGTGTTATCGCTCTCACTGCTACAAAGGAAAAAGCTTAAGTCCTATTTTCACTGCGCATCATGAGTTCACCTCCAGTTCTACATTTGTGATTCCTTCTTTTACGGACCAAAAGCTCATGTCAAACTTTGGCCTCAAGAAGCTCCACTGCCATCAACATTTCACACTGATTACTAAAAGACTTGAAAAGGATTTCAGCAAAATATGGATACTGTCAAACAAGGATGTTTCTAAGACTTGTGGTCATTTGGGGTTTACAGGCAAAATACATGAGCCATGGACACAGTTAAACACAGCTGCTACAGCATGCCCGCAGCCTCTCATCTCATGTCATCTTCAACCACTTATCCGGGGTCGGGTCGCGGGAGCAGCAGCTTTAGCAGGGGACCCCAAACTTCCCTTTCCCGGGCCACATTAACCAGCTCTAACTGGGGGATCCCTAGACGTTCCCAGGCCAGTGTGGAAATATAATCTCTCCACCTGGTCCTGGGTCTTCCCCGAGGCCTCCTCCCAGCTGGACATGCCTGGAACACCTCCTTAGGGAGGCGCCCAGTGAGCATCCTTACTAGATGCCCGAACCACCTCACTGGCTCCTTTCAACGCAAAGGAGCAGCGGCTCTACTCGGAGTTCCTCACGGATGGCTGAACTTCTCCCCCTATCTCTAAGGAAGACTCCAGCCACCCTCCTGAGAAAACCCATTTCGGCCGCTTGTACCCGTGACCTTGTTCCTTCGGTCATACCCGCAGCCCGAGACTGCTACACCACATACAGGTATATGCCCCTATGTCAAGAGTGACGTTGTTACCTATATATATATATCTCAAATACATAGATTCTCTCGACATAAAATGGATGGTAGTAGTAAAATTTGGATATACATAAATTAAAAATATCTTTATGATGAATTTTTATATGGTATTATGTTGCAACCGTAAATGTTAACACTATATTGCATTCATAAATGTATTTTTTTTTAATGAAAACAACATATATAGCACAGCGTTTTATAGCATCAAATAATTAATTAACAATATTTCAGTGTGTGGTGGACTGCCTGCCAAACAGACCAACATTGACAATCAACAACAAAAATCTGGAAAACCTCCATATTGGCAAAAAGATTCTGAACGTCAACACCGTAACTGGTACAGTCAAGTTCGGAGCGTGCAACGTCATTTTCTTGACATAAAAAAAAATGCAACAAACGGTACCAGTGGAAACTTGGGTAATCAATGCAAAAACATCAAGTCTTGTTAGAACTGATGATTTAGATCTTATGTAGATAATCATAGTAAATCCTGTCCCTCAGACATGCCTGATCTACCTGCACCACCTGAAACCATTAAAGTGTATAACAAGTGGCACTGGAGGATCGGCCTCCTCCTCTGGCTTCGCCCTGCAGCTGTGTAAGGTCAGTCAGGAGGCTAATATCCTTCTCTCAATGGGCCACCCAGCAGGCCAGAAATTACATCCACCTCCAATGTTAAACAGTCTCCACAGCCTCAGGGTAAGACACATTATATAAGCCGTCTATGTAATGGCTGTAAAAATGAAAGGTGTGTGTGAATGGGATGATAGTGCATCTTTCCTTTTGGATGTTTTTGTGCAAAAAAAAGAAGCAGATGTGACAGTTAAGTTATACAAGATCACAAACACACACAGGGAGAGAGGGAGGACAAGAGAGGCAGCTGCATTTCAATCAATGCATTATCACAAGCTTCCATTAAAAGTGTACTCCACTGATTGCACATTACAATCATTGCACTTCCGTAAAATGATCTGACTCTGGATGGAAAGTAAAAAAAATATATATATATAAAAATCAATATGGCGCAACCTGAGATATTGTCGTTTTTATCCCATGCATTCTTTTTCCCTGGTGCCTACATTAAGCATAATGCAATACGTCAACCAGCAATTTGTTGTACTTTGCTAGTAGCCTGTAGCCTGCATCCACCTCTAGATTATCTTATTTGTCAAACTTGTAGCCCTCAGCGGAAACTGATCGAGTGACGTCACTTTAGAATGTTTATTAAACTATGTTGACTATCAAAACTATTTGACAGTTAGTGCCTCTGTGAAAGGGGACACTAAAATCTTTATGCAGTTGAAGTCTTCCCCTTGCTCCTTGGATGCAATTCGCAATTTGCTTCAAGGAGGTTTTGGGTACTTTCACCTGTGATGTATTTAGATACTGCAATTTCCCAGCTTGGAATCAATAAAGTCTTTCTATTCTATTCTATTGTAAATTGCTCTCTAGAGACAGACATCTTTCCAGATGCACTCAAAACAGCTCAGTTTGATGCATTCTTACATGACAACAAGATACATAAAACATTTCTGTATGGTTTTAGAAGGGCACAAAGTACTTAGACAGAACTTAAAAAAGTAATAAATTACTTTGGATTGAGCACCGATAATAGAAATGTTTCAATCACAGGTGATTCTAAATTGGTTTCATACTCACTGGCACAAATTTTTGTTAGCCAAGGTGACCATGTTTCAGACAAGCATAATTTTTATCTTTGGTATGCCACAGGGTTCAACCCTTGGTCCGTTACTGTTTTGTCTGTATGCTTGCACTTCAATTTGTGATCATAGAGTCAATTTTCATTGTGATGCTGATGACCCTCGGTTGTATTTATCGGTAGTGCCATATGATACTGCCCTTAACCCCTTCTTAAATTATCTCTCCAGCAAAGATATTAAGCAATCCTGGAAGTCTGTCCCTACATAATAAACCTAAGGTGAAAAAATCCATGAGTTATCAGAGTTATCCTTGACTCTGAGCTGAATTTCAAATCATATATCAATAACGTTACAAAGATTGCCTTTTACCATTTAAAAAACACCCCAAGAGTTACACCCTACCTTGCTTTGGAAGATGAAGAAAGTTTACCCATGCCTTTGTATTTTCTTGCATTGATTACTGCATATATCAACTGCAGCTTTTTCAGAATTTAGGAGCCATAGTTTTAACAAGAACACATATTACATAGGACTGATTTTTAAGTTCCTTTATTTGTTTTTTTAAGGCCCTAAATGGTTTAGCTCATTCACACGTCTCTGACTGCTTATCTGAGTATATTCCAAATCATTCCCTTAGGTTTTCTGGTGCTGGCTGCTTAATGTACCGAAAATGACTTACAAAACGTTCGGTGAAGCAGTTTTCTGCCGTTATGCACCAATGGTTTGGAGCAAACTCCCAACACATACTTCACAAGCAACTTCTGTTGATTCTGTTGAGCTCAAAACATATTTTTTATGATCTTTCTCAAAACATTTTCTGATCTTGCTTCTAATTAATCCCACCACTTTTTTTAACAGATCTGATATGTTAAACTTCTTCTTAAATTTGTTTTTGTTTTTTACATCTGGAAACTGTGTATCACTATCGGCACATTGCTTTTATCAGAATTATCCGATTTCTTTTTTCATTCCTTTAGAGTTTGTATTATTGTATTGTTGTCACATCTCCTGTTTTTAATACCGGTTATTGATTTGTTTCTTTTGTAAAACGATTTGAGCTGCAATTTATGTTATGAAAGATGCTTTAAATATGTTGATTACAATTATTTCACATTGTTTGATTGCATTTTTAGAGCATGTTTAAAAGCTTCAACTTGAGTAAAATATCAAAATATACTCTTATTTTTTGTCTGTTAGTGTATTAGGTGTTTACCCTCTATATTTCTTCTGTACTATTGTCTATGCATTTATGCATCAAGATTACATTTTTGGTGTCTAGTAAACAGTACAGTAAACTTGTGAATGTGTTTTGGAAAAGAAGAAGAGGAGCCTTTTCCCTGCTGTGGAAAATATCTCTTCAGTAGCGCCCGCCAGGCCAGACGGTGCATCATCAAATGTAATAGAAGTTTTTGCCTGCTTAGTTGGCATTCTGTGGAGAGCAATTTAGGTAAGGCCAGGGGCATGAAAACACAGGCTCTGACTGTGACCCTGCCTGCATATCACATGCACATAGACACAATACGCATACACATACTGACTTTTAGTCTATCCAGCACATCAAAGAGAAGTTGAAAAGTAGCGGGGAAAGTGCCCATGCAATGCTGGAGTCAGGGCTGTGAGGAGATTACGCGTCGTGCATTTAAATCCCTTATAGCAGCAGCATAATGTGTCACCTTCTCTCCTTCACTGCTGGATTTACATACACTGCTCTGAGGCACATAACAAAGGACTCCCACCTGGGAAGAAAGGTCACATCTTCAGAGGAAACAGGGCTTAACAAACACACACACACACAGTCACGTGTTCATATGCACAAATATGGCACTGTCTCTTGACGGGAAGACTCATGTTGTCACAGTCTCGGCTGTGTCTCCTTTCCCTTGTATCTCCTGTACTCCCCTATCTCTCTGTTTGTGTGGTGCAGCTTCCTCCTGGCACCCTCCCAGCTCCCCTCCCGATTACAGCATTCACAACACCTGCTCCTGTCTACACACCTGCCAGCCATCAGTTCATCTACACAACAGTCTGCCCTGGTTTTCCATCCTCCTAGCTACACCTGACACATGCTGATGGCAATACAGTTTTATTCCATCAGGTGGACATGATAGATCCATTTTGTTTGACATGTACTTTTAACACATTGTTATGCCACAGTTTATTGTTGTTTGTATTGTTAGTGAATTAAAAAAACATTAACCAAAAGTGTGTTTTATATATATTTGTAATCCAACAAATCCTGTTGTGCGTTTGTTTACATTTTACCCTCAACATGCAATTTGTTGCAGAATGACTTGAAACTTAGTACATTAATTATTTTGTGGTTAAATGGTTAAGTGGCTCTTAAGTGGTTTTAAATCAAAAATTCAAGAAATCGAGACCAACTCCTTTACATGTCAGGTTTTCCATTGTTCTTGTTACAAAAATGGCTCCTTTGCTTTAAACTGTAATTGATATGATTTATTGTAAATTGCTTTTTTTAAATTCTATATATTTTGCCCTAGTGTTTTCTGTTTGTAACTGTGTTGTAACCCTGCTGCTGTCTGTCTTGGCCAGGTGTCCCTTGAAAAAGAGAGTTTTAATCTCAATGGGTTTCTCCTTGTTAAAT
Source organism: Echiichthys vipera (assembly GCF_963691815.1). Classification (NCBI taxonomy): domain Eukaryota; kingdom Metazoa; phylum Chordata; class Actinopteri; order Perciformes; family Trachinidae; genus Echiichthys; species Echiichthys vipera. The sequence goes on along the minus strand of NC_139845.1, from coordinate 16,967,213 downwards.
ACAGCTTCTAATAAACTCATTAAATGAGGTTAAAAGAGAAAGTATATCAAAACCCTGTGTCCGTCCCACAGCAAAGGGACCGGACTTCAACCCATCCAACATCATTGGCTCACCTCACTAAAGGCTTCGCAAAATGTGTGGTTCTAAAAGCTTAGTCATACAGCTACTTGCAGGGCTGGTAAGCTACAGTACTGTAGAGGACGGGAATGTGCTAGCACTAGTCAGTCACAATAGCTCTCGGAGCTTGTTTCCATTTTCCTCTGCACTGTTCCATTTACTACCCCACTCTGTTCTCATGACAAAGTTATTTAGGAGGGAAAACCAACTCTCTGAGCCAGTGAACTTGCAAAGTGTTAGTTGACAAGCTTTTTAGCTCAGTCACCATTGGAATAATACGTTCACACAGTTTATTCTGCTATTGGTAAACAGGCCAAATGTCAAAGTTCATCAGTTAAAATAGATCCTATTTACTTTACTCCCAAGAGTTAATCAACTGCCTGCTGCAATTCCATTGGCATAAATGAATTGTGCCATACAGATATGATTGGGCCTCACTGCTCCTGTGGCTAAATAGGAATAAATCCCTGGAGCCAGGTTAAAAAATCTTGTAGAAAGCCTTCCCATATCATATAATAACCATACTGTATATTGGCAATAAAGCGTATGCCATGTCATAACACATATTTTACAACACATCGCATGCTAATATGTATTATTTATCCATTAGAAATGAATGGCTGTTTAAAACACGCTCACATGACGTTTCTGCTTTGACCTCACAAAGTCACTGTCAGCTTATTTTCTTGCCCTTTCCCTTCAAATGCAAAATACAGAAGATTATTATTAAAGGCTCCAGAGTGGGGAATTAACTTCCTGAATTGAGGTTGAGTAAACTAGACTCAGTCAATGATCTCATTCCATTGCAATTCCAGCGCCCAGGCTGGGATTCCATTTTCTAATCATAATAGTTTCTCTCGCAGGGAAAAATAACAATTTCTCTAGACTCATGGATCTCAGGAGAGTTTTTATTTCTAGAGTAAATGTGTTTTACACATCGCTAAATGACAGTAGGGTAATATTACATTACATTGAATGATTAAGTGTGTGTGTGTGTGTGTGTGTGTGTGTGTGTGTGTGTGTGTGTGTGTGTGTGTGTGTGTGTGTGTGTGTGTTTGTGTGTGTTTGAATTTGTGAACATGCGAGACAGCAGTGACGTGCGGTCAGGGGAGGCAGGTGAGGCTGTGCCTCCCCTGTCATCATGAGAGGAAAAAGAAACGAAATAATAAAATAACACAAGTATTAATATTTGTCCTCTGGACTATGATTTTGGTGTGGTTCTTAATGTATTTTGACCGTTTTTATAGTAAAAATAGCAGAAAGTTCTGTATTTCCTGCTTAAATAAACGGAGTCTCTTCGGAGACGAGAGGTGAGGCACAGACAGACCAGAGGTGAGGCACGGACAGACGAGAGGTGAGGCACGGACAGACCAGAGGTGAGGCACGGACAGACGAGAGGTGAGGCACGGACAGACGAGAGGTGAGGCACAGACAGACCAGAGGTGAGGCACGGACAGACGAGAGGTGAGGCACGGACAGACGAGAGGTGAGGCACGGACAGACCAGAGGTGAGGCACGGACAGACGAGAGGTGAGGCACGGACAGACGAGAGGTGAGGCACGGACAGACCAGAGGTGAGGCACGGACAGACCAGAGGTGAGGCACGGACAGACCAGAGGTGAGGCACGGACAGCCGAGCCTCCCTCCAGGTTGCGCAATCACTCACAAACTGTATTGAGCGCGTGCCCTCTGCGCGTGCTTGTTCCCATTTCTGTGTATGTTTCCAATATGATGGTTGAGGACACTTTTATGTAATAAAAGCATACGTCTTCTTTTCCATGGTGTTCAGTAATGTATTTTACGTGTGTGTTTAATATTTACATCTTATTGATGTGACATAAATCCACAGGGAAAATGCTGGCCTTGAGGCAGGCAGTACCCCTGCCTCAAGGAAGGCGGCGATAGTGAGCAGCCTGATAGCCACACACCAGCCAGATCACGGTGAACTCTGACCTGTGTGCAAAAAGTAAACACAGTGTGTGCTGTGCGACGCTGTAGAGCTTAGCGACAAGCTGTCATTTCTCACCCTGAAAATGGAGGATTTGATTTCTAAACTAAGACATTTTTCAAAGCTGGACTTTCAGTCAAAGCAAGAAGTCATGTACAAGGAAAGGTTAGATATACTGCAATATACAGTGGCACTGGTGTTTTAAAATGGTTTTCAGCATCCTATTCGCTCCTATTCTCTCATCCTATCCTGTTGGCATCCTACTGTATGTTTGTAAATCTGACTTGTGAGTCAGTGCCTCCCCAACCCCAACCCTCACTGCACGTCACTGCGAGACAGACAGTAACACCTCTTTCACACTCAGGATTGGTTTTGTGTTTGAAGGGTTAGCCTGCATTGACCAACTTGGCAAGGTTGATTTTAATGTGAAGGATATACCACCACCAGAGTCTCTAACAAATTGGTCACATGTTAAATACATTTCCTGTTGTGTGGCAGTTAGTGGGTGGACCCATTCACCTATAACTGGTTACAGTCCTTGTCTTGTATGACCATATAACTGAAGAGGGAGGGATCAAACCGGGAAAACCAGGATGATGAAAGGTTTGTCTAATGCCGTACTGCACATGCAAGAAGTGTGCGTGCGTCGCCGGAACCTGTTGCTTTTATTCATTTTGCCACCTGTTTTAGGTTGGAGCAGACACACTGCTGGCTCGGCTGCGTGTCACCTAGCGATTCAAGGTCTTGCCTATCTAACCACGACACGCGAGCGTCTCACCAGCACAAACACAGTGAATGGTCTGTAGACAGTCACATTGACATCAAAACAGCACTCCACTACAATTTCAATGTGTATATATGTAGAATATGTAAACGACATGAACAAAATGTAGATATGTGTACTCAACACTTTCAGTTTCTTTTTTTCGTTTCTGTGGACAGCATCTCAACCATCTGTCTAAAAAAAATATAAATGACATTTATAATTTAATGAAATCAAACATTCAATTATTTATGGTCATTGTCAGAGACGTTATCAACACGGATTCTCATCAACATTCAGAATTGAGCTTTCTCACACACTCACAGTCTGGCTCGGCCACTGGAAAGGCTACAATAATCAGTGCAGAATTGGTCTAACATAATTTCCTTTGCCTGACAGGCAATTAAGATATTTTAATACTAATATATTTTGTTCTTTCTCTAGTTCATGTTATCAGTAGCCCACGCCCAAATCGAATTACTTTTTTTCAGTGTAAAACATCCCACCACTGTGTCCATAAGTGATCTCAGAACTTGTTCTTCACTTATCTTAACTTGCATCTTGATTATAATTCAACGTTTTGTGCTTGTTCAATAGTTTTTGTCATCCAAAATTGAGATAGTTGAGGCGGCAGGAACGTATTGTGAGTGTGTGCGTGTTTCTATCTAAATGGGGACTGACAGCAGGAGAAATGCCATTACACATGCTGTGACTCGCCACCTTTTCATCCTCCCATCTATCAGCATTAAACCCTTGATGAGTGTAACTCCTCGTCTTTCACCGCGCCTGTAAAATCTCCCAAAGTGCCGCCCAGTTTGAAATCCAGAGTTCAAGCAGAATGGCCCGTCCACTTCAGCGCCTCTCCTCCACATCTATCAGTCCAATTAGATGTTTCTGTGTATTGCCTGCAGACAGCACTGGGGTTTATTAGAATGTCTGTGACCAGAGCGCCTGAGAATCCCCCTCTGAACTCAGCAGAGCTGCAGGAATAAAATAAAATGACAAGGTGCGTGATGAATAAATTACCTCTGTGTTGGTTATGCAGATGATAACAAAAACTCGCTCAAAGATGATAAGGCCCAGTAGGTGGATGCGTGATTTGGTTTGAGAGGGAAATTAGCTGCCTGACATGCAGTTTGAAAAAGATAACTACCGACAAACACACCCAAAAAGCACACCGAAACGCTGCCTTAGCTTGGAAGACAGAGAGCTGTAATTCATTAATTTGCATTGCAGGTCATAATAGGAGCACAACTCCATTAATCTTCTGACCAATTTAATTAGACTGTGATGACAAGAGGGTTCCTGGAGGATGTCACATTATTGCTGTGAGTAATGATGATTCAGACTTGTGCAGGTGTTTAATAAGCGAAGTGCAGCTTGGAACTTGCATAATCACTTTTAGACCTGGAATGAGCTGAATATCTGAAGCTATACAAAATGCTCCACTTTTATTCTTTGAAGGGGAAAAAAAAGGCATGACATTCAATGTTCGGTATTTGGAAAAACACCACAAATGGTAGATGTTTCATTTTTGGAATTAAACTCCTCAGCCAGTAATCCAAAAAGCACATATGTAAAAGGCTTCATTTCTCCTTGTGACTGTTCAGCATATTCTTCTATTATTCTAGCCATTCATGCCAATTTTGGGGGAACAATCAACATTTAGAGCCCATTTTCAAATACTGTGTACTCACTCAGCTCCATATCTAAAGAAAGGAAAGCTACGTGTAAATGCATTGGATTGAAATCAAATTGTTTTAACCCACCTCAGGGGGATGTCAGATGCATTCCAGACAGATATTGATGAATCTCTCTTCCCAAGACACATGCAATGATACAGAATCCGCTCTGAACTGCAGTGTATCCGGTTCCTTATCATTTCAATTTTTAAATGATCTGCACAAGTGAGAGAACATTAGTCTGTTTGTGTTAATGTATGCATTATGTTTAATTGTTACCCAACTACAGCTAAACAACGATTTGTTTTAACAAATGGAATTCAGAGGCTGATTCTACCAAGCAGCTGCATGTGCTTTACCAGATTTGTGATCTGGAATTCAGAGATGCATACATGTGGCTACGTGTCAATGAAAGTGTAGGGAGTTCGATTTGGTTTGTATCAGGATATAAGACACTTCAAACATGGCGCCGTCTCAAGAATATCTGTGTCCATACTTAACCACGCTGTAGTACACATGCCAGGTCTATATGTGGCACTGTAACTCTAACATAGTAATACACAACAAACAGAGAAGAAGAGATGGAGAGACGTTGTATACAAACAGTGTAGACACCTTGGTCGATAAATCTAGCGACTTTCCCTATCTTCTTGGCGACTTTTTTTTGGTCAAAAGCGTTTAGTGACAAATGTAGCTACTGTTTCTGGCCTATTGGAGACTCCTCTGGCGTTTGGAGACTCTGATGTGAAAGCATGTATCGCTCTGCAGTTACTGTCTTTAACGGGCAGCGGCTGCTGCCATGAAGCCCCTACCCCGTCCCAAAAGGGTCACTTTCTCACTAGATTTAGTGACTTTTCAGACCCTCTTAGGAACTTTATTTATAAATAGTGATTTATTCAGACCATCAGGAAAAAGGGACAAGTATTGTATATGGTAATTCATTCCCATGCATGGCCCTTAGACTAATCAAACTCCATTGCCGCTGAGGCATCTACCATTTGTGGTGTTTTTCCCCCTCTCATCTCCTGTTACGCAGCAGCACTGCACATGTACTCAGTAGGGGTGGCACAAAGTATGCAGTTTAGCTGTCCAGACGACAACCCAAAAGCAGCGGGTTTTTAAAAAAAAAGTCCACTCTGGGACCCGATTTCAGGCTCCCACAACACACTCTCATCAACCATGGCTGAGATAACCACCGCTGCAGCATTGTACCTGTAGTGGAAGTCTGAGATACATCTCCTCCATTGTTAACAAGCAGAGAATCACCTCACTCAGACACGATGGATGCGAATATTGATCGATTTTCACGTCTATCGCGTTGTGAGTAACGCGTGTAAAGCACTGCCCGTCTTGACATTGCGTCTGTATTGACTTTGTATATAATCGCGCTGCTTCCATCGTGTCTATCGCATCTGGTCTGAACGAACCTTCAGGGTTAAGACCATCTGATGATGCCAATGACGGACAGCCATTACGCTATGGTACAGATATGAGTCTTCTAATGCTGTGGCATTTTATCAGACGGACATAGGTTACTCATGTGATCTATTCAACTATCATATATTGTGTGGCCAAGGAAGCTTAAAAATTACTGTTGTGTATGAGCTACACCAGTTGTGGCTGTGGCCCTAGTTAATGCAGTAAGCATGGCTGTTTACAACAGTTACTCTGTTTGAGGTTGTTGTGAGAAGTTATTGAAGGAGACAAGTTGAAGTTATATGCTGCTCATAATAAAGTTAAATGCCTGAGCTGCAGCTTCGGTCCGCGAGTTATTGCTTACAACATTACAACAAAGATGGATTTTCTGTTCCCACCTCTCTCTCTCTGTTCCTTGCCCTGCCTGGTGAGCCGCCACCTCAATGGACTCTTTGGCATGAATCATTTGAAACATTCATAACAGCCATCGGATGAATGGATGCTAGCAGCGACAGGAGGAGAGCCCTGCTTATCCACAACCTGGGCAGCGAAGGACAGTGGATTTCTCAGACTCTGGGACCTGCCATTACATACGCTGCATGTGTCACACAGTTGTCTGCACATTTCATTGCACTTATGAGCATCATGCTCCGGTGGATCGTTTTCCGGCAGCAATCAGCGAGTGAGTCAGTCCACCATTACGCAGTCGACCTGAGGGGCCTGGCTAATTTCTGTACTTTGATGGCAGTGGAGGATGAACTGATAAGGGAACCAGTTGGCCGAACACAGTAATAATCTAAATCTCCTAGAGAATCTTCTGATGTCCCCTAATGATTTCATCCTGGCAAAGGCTGTGGAAATGGCAGTCCAGCTTGAATCTGCAGATGGTTTAGCAACACAACTAGCACACTCCAGCCCCTCCCTCCCCGAGCCCATGCTATTGATTCAGACAGTGGGTCTGCGGTCACTTCCAAAATGCTTTTACCGTCCGCCAGAATTTTCCACTCCAGACACACAACCCGTGCTGAGAATCTGTGTGGATATGGAAATTGTAAAATCGGCATGGTGGGCACAATCAACTTTCCTGTGTGCTATGGGTCAAAGGCCCTCCCATCGTTCACCTTCCAGGTGTCCCGACATGGGGCCAATCTTTATGGGCATTGACTTGTTTTGTGACTTGGGTTTTTCCCTCTGGGACAACACAAGATCTGCCATCTTGACTGTTAGTCTGCCTTGGCAACGTATCATTGGTTTACTGAGTGCTTCTCAGATCAACGGTTTGGGCTGTCTCACTGCATTTAACCACCAGAGGTGTGTCCTGTCATTCGGCCAATACACGTCTTGCCCTTCAAGACAATATAACCACTGAACTGCAAAAACTCTTGGAGGCAGGCATAATCAAGAGGATGAACGCATCCCCGTGGAAAGAGATTGACTTCCGTTCTCACCTCAGGAAGCAGAACTGGCCGGGCAACACCACCCTCCACTACTGGTTTCTCCCAAGCCTTTATTGGACACGAGCTCCAGCTTCCCCTGGATTGGCTGTGGCTGTAGCAGTTTGATAACAGACGGAGGCTGAGACCACCCCCGTTTATGGTGCTGGACTGAGTCCGGGATTGCTGGCCCAGCTGGACCCACAAACTGCTCTCCTTGTGGTTCATGCTGAGGCAGGTCACCTACCAGCTGGGGCAATACACAACCCGCCTGTCCGATGGATCATGCTGGCACGCGAGCTGCCTTTGAAAAGTGGCATCACCCCCTCATCACAGGCCAAGGGACCAACAAGGTCTTTAGCACTATGGTCCCCTGGCTGATCCAGTAGCCCACCTGGCCCGAGTCCTGATTAAGCCAAGTTACCTAAGAGACTACGTCACATTTTGACTTTCTAAACTAGTGTTCCAAGCATATTCTGTCATGTGGGGAAATGTTGTGCATGAGCCACAGCATTCGTGGCAGCAGTTTACAACAGTCACCGTATATGAGGTTGTTGTGAGAAGTTACTTTGGCAGACAGAAGTTTTGTGCAGTGCAATTAAACATCTGAGCTGAAGCTGTGGCCCACAAGTTATTGGATATAACAAAATCCAAAGAGGAACAAAATTACACAACACAACTCAATTGTCAAAACAAGTGTGCTAAAACATCATGCTAAGTTAGATGAATCTCTAGAAACGTGTGTGTGTGGGGGGGGGGGGGGGGGGGGGGAAGTTAAGAAAAAAATAAACCATAATCCAAACCAAATAGACCACAATTTAAAAGGACTTCATATATAGTTCATATAAATGGTGCTCTGCTGCCATCTGTTGGGTGCTTTGAAGACAGCCCCAAGGCCGTGTGTTAAATGGTGTGCAAGTGCAAGAAGGAACATGAGAGAAGAGACTACATCAAGGCTTGGATTTGAGCACACTGGACTTAACAGTGGACTACAGTTTTTTATTCAAAATAGGTAAACAAAATACAGGAGGATGTGATTACTATGGGCAAGATTACTTAGTAGATAATAATAGTAGAGCATGTTATAGGCTACTATATAGTCAAAAATATAAGAGAGAAAGAAAGCTTTAAATGCTAATAAAGACAAGAACGCACTGTGATCTAAAAGACATTCTGCAAAAGAACTCAATGAATGAGTGCTTTTTTAGTATCTTAGACAAATTAATATGATTGAGGGCTTTCTTACCTTTCTGTCTTTTTTTTTTTTATACCTACTAGATTCAGAACAATGCTCCGTACCAGTTGGTGCGGGTGATGCACCAAAATGTTGCTTGTCAACAGCCAATGAAGCTCCAAGGAGGATGAGAAGAAGAAACAAATTTCCATGACTCTCATCGATTGTCTGTATTTACTGCAGAAATACTTTCAATTATTTCATGTTTGCAGTGGATTGTTTATTTCTAATTCAAGCCACTATGCGCTGCACCTTGAATTCAAAAGAAACAGTAGAAATGCTTTGTTGTTGGAAATAGTAAATGATATTATTGAAATTACAAAGAGTTGGAATTGATGTCGATTTTGTTGGGTTCCTGCTCATTATGAAGTTGAGGGTAACGAAATAAACATGAGATTGCCAAGAGAATGTGAAAAGTATAATTATAACAAAATAATGAAATTTCCCTTTGGAAGAGGTGAGGCCCACCAGAGATTCTTATGGAAGACATTATTACAGCTTACAGAAATCATTTAACGTGAAGGTTTCCAAAAGGAAAATGCCAAAGAGGGGAAGGGAAGATTGAGATTTGGACACACTGGATTAAAGTTAACTGTGTATTTATTAGTAATAAGTAAGCATGTCAGATAAATATGATGTAGGCCTATGTAATGTAGTTAAAAATGTAGAGCATGTAATTATGAGAGGAACATCTTGCGTGATATATATATATAAAGTGAGAAAACTAGCAGGGCGCCTTTTAGTTGTCTCAAAGATTCAGGATTAGATCATAAAATATAGTTCTCCTTGTTTTGTTTTTTAAATCTAAGACTGTAACACGAAGCACACCGAAGTACAGTATATGAACCTGGTGTTACCCACTCCGGTACAGTAGGGGGCGGTATGCACCTTAAACGTTGGTTTGCGATGCGCCACAAATCAACGAAGAAGAAACAATTCCCATGATCCCACAGTTTGTTGTTTACAGATTAGCTAGCTAGCGCTGGCTAGCGAAGCAGGAAATAAAGCAACAAAAAGGTAACGTTAAGTGATTTTTGGCAGACAACTGATCCAGCCTATAAGTAAATTAATTCGTTATTAGAAACACAAATATGCGCTAGGTTGTCCATAATGTTAGCCATGTTTTCCTAAAGTTACTTCCTTCAGACAGACGTTTAGCTTCTGCAGTGAGTCGCTCATGATTCTTTTGAACTGTATTTTAGTTGTTGTTGTATGTTAATGTTGTCTGGTTGCAATTTAATTGAGAGACCATGTCTAAATCGTGTTATCGACTGCTTGTTGCCATGACTTTAGAAGGCGAATGCTAACGTTAGTAGAAGTAAGGGGTGTCCGATAACGGACGCACTGCAGTAGCTAGTTGGCTAGTTAGCATATTGTCTCGCAGGAGACAGAGCGCGATATTTAAAAACAACTCAATGCGAATGACACGAGACTCCACTTTGCAGTTCAAACCCTTGAGTTCTGATCAGGTGAATACAAGGACAATATAAACTGTAACCACAGTTGTTCATAGGCTGAGGCCTGACTTTGTGTTTGTCTCCGGTGTAACGTTAATTAAGCTAACGTTGATTTACAGTAGGTTGCATTATATGAGAGCCTGATATTAATAACATAATTTGCACAGTAAGGTAAATATCGATAGTCTGGTTTTGTTATGTTACTCTTAACGTTATGTTTCCCCAACTAGCTATATTCTGGGTCGATTTAAGTGTGCATATCAAACTGCAAATTCTGCTGTAATAATGATAGCATGTTGAAGTTAATTGTCATTAGATTATTCTTATAAAAACAATAACGTTACCTAGCTCATTAGCTCTTTTTTTTTTTTTAGCATTTAATAACTTGAATAAACGCTACTAAAACTAATGTGAATGAAACTTTAATACATTAAAGACTCAGTAGGCAGGAAACTCCTTCATACACGCACCCGACAGTCCCTGCCCGAGGCAATGGCCAACTTGACAAAGCTTCTCTTTTTTTTTTTTTTTTTACATCATCCTCTGTAATGTCCGAATCAAAGGTAACTTTTTTTTTTAAAACACAGGAGCGATAGTAAACAGTATTTATATTTAGTGTAAAATAATAAGATAGCGGACACGTCTCACATCAAGAGTTATGGAAGGGATAATGCCAGACGAGGTGTCCATAAACAAATGAATCGAACGACGCAGGGGCGTGAACCGTCTGACAAGAAGTCCAATACATTTCTGTTAATGGACACCTCGTCGGGCATTATCCCGCTTATACCATGGTCACCTACGGAAGATATAAATATTTAACAAATGAATAATACATTAATGTGTTTTAGGCGTCCTGTCCAGGGTGTACCCCGCCTCACGCCAGATGTCAGCTGGATGACTGAATGAAAGAATGAGAGTTAAAATCGCAATGGTTTTTTTATTTTTACAAGTCGAGCGGACTATTTATTATCTCCCGTATGCAGGCGTTGCCAAGCAGCGAGGCCATAGCGACCCGCCCGCAGCAGTTGATCAGTGATGTGAAGTGAGATGATGGCTTAAACTTACTTTCCGTGATATAAAGTATCATTTCAGAAGGTCAGTGCTCTGTTTACCGCTTGTGTGTGTCAAGAGGACGATGCGAAATGTTGTTTCAAAGAATCAAAGTTCACAGATAATTTCCTAAATGGTTTTTATTACTGCAAATATTTTCAACCATTCATTCTGATCATCACATACTATTTATAATTAAATGCAACATTTCCATCAATTGTAAAATTTGATAGCGATACTGGCATGTCCGTCATCACGGCATTTGGTGACGGAGATTTGAAGTCTGTGGCTCCACCACGACCACTGCTTGCTCCATTTTCGTCTGTGCTGTACTGACGGAGCCCAGTAAGCCTGCAGCCTGCTCTCACAACGAGGGCCCGTCACCCATAGACATATAAAGAGTAGATGCCGCATCGAACGTTGGGCCGCGAGAAATGCGGCCGCCATCTTGGATCGGTCCTTCTCCCAGATAAGTTCTATGAGTGACTCGTTGAGCCTCTGAGTTGAGCAGCAGAAGGAACAAGATGCCAGAGCACTGTGCAGCGTATTCCTGCTCTAATCTAATATTACAATATTACAATTCATAATCAGTACGGTACAGTACAATTTTAAACAATTATACATAAATCCATGCATTTTTGAATGTTATAGTGAGTCCCTCAGGCTGTGGCAGGTAGATACATATTTAGCTGCCAGAGGAGCTGCTGTCCCTTATTTTATTATTATTATCTTGTCACAGTAGAGGCGTGGAGACTAGCCTCTGTGGGAATGTTAGTTAATTTACCCCCCGGCCAGATGTGTGTGTGCAAGCCTGTGTAGATATGAAAGGAGAAGCAGGGAGGAGAGGGGTTGTCGTACATGTGGTCTAGTGTAAATGGATTGCACATTTCCAGCAGTAGGTCAGCGGAGGATGTGCTGTGGTTTCATGAGAGGAAGACACTTCAGAGACAGTTCATCTCAGGTCACCTCAGATATTCTCAGTTTTGTTTTTTTAAATATTAAACATGACATTGAGATGAATTATGAGATCATTTTTCATGTCATGTCACTTTTTTTTAAAGTTTAGACTATCAAAGGAGAAGTGACAGAATCTGATCAATATCCTTTGCTGTTAAACTGTTTCATCAAACAGGAGCAACATGATGTGGGCTTTATTATAAAGAATGAATCAGAGATTTAACATGTGTTTCCACTCTGTGCCCGATATTCTCACCGCTGAACAAAATGTCCCATACATTTTTACTTGGTTCTCCACATCTCCACTTAAAGCAGGACGAACGTCACATGTGTGTAAACCAGAACTGATGGGTCCAGGCTTTTTTAGTTCAGTTGTACCACAGAAGTTGAAACAGTCTGAAAAGAAAAAATCATACATTTATTTAACTAAGGAAAAATCTTAAATCGTTTGTATAATTTAAAATGGATATTACTGAACTATGCCCCGTGTTTTTGTTTGCACATTAAATACAATTACTACATCATTAAAATATGTAATAAAGAAGACATTCACATAATTAGACCTTGCCTAAAAACAAAGGACACAGTCATTTTAGATACTATACAAAGTACTCCTCCAACATCACTGTCTTTTAGAATGAGAGCTACACTCTCATTGGTAACTGTGCAAGAACAATACAGTGTGAAAATGATCGATTTAACAAAATGTTATATATATTTGTATACCACACACACTCGCTCAAATGTGGACCCTCCCTCTCCTCTCCACTACCACGACTATGCCACTGGCAGAGCATGGATCATTTCTGAATATTTATTAACATATAGGGTTCGGCTCTTGTTTTTTTTAGTGCTTTAAATGGAAGTGTGTCTGTTTGACTTGTATTTAGATGTGTCCAAAATGTCATCTCTCTCTCTCTCTGACCTAATTGTATTGATACTCTTGATTTATATGTATTTTAATTTTCTCTGTGGGTGTGTGTGTGTGCATGCGTGTGTTTGTGTGTTTGTGTGTGTGTGTGTGTGTGAGAGAGAGAGAGAGAGAGAGTGAGTGAGAGAGAGATTTATGTATTCATGTATGAAATACAGCCTATTAATACTCTATAAATGATTTCTATTGTTGTGTTTATATTTATAGTGTTTGTAAAACACCTATCATACATCACATATATCATATATCAGAATATTCTATTACTGTTAATCCCACTGTGAATATTAAAATACGCTGAACCGTGTCCTGTCCTTACACTGAGTGGAGCGGGCGACCGGGCCAAGATGGCGGCCCCACCGCTCGTCAGCGCCAATAGGCCCAACGTTCGATGAGGCGTCTACTCTTTATGTCTATGCCGTCACCGACATGATCTGGCGAGTTTCCAGCCTGGCGTCAGAGAGACGACCGTTAGCTGTGCTCCGGGGGCTGTGGTTGGTGTAAACCCGCGACACACCCACGAATAACGTTGAGTCTCCGTTGCCACGGTTACCATCTAGCGCTTGAGCCAGCGCAATAATTTAGAACTGTCATCAGACAATTTGACGGAACTTCTTTCCTAGGTGTAAATTACCACTTTTTAACCTACACCCTCCAGCCAATCAGAATCGAGTACTACCCAGACCATGGTGTATTAAGTTATAACTTTGAGCAAATAAAAGCTGTTCTTTATTTTCAAGACTGAAATGGATAACTTTACTCATATGTTCACCTGTATCGGTATGCCTACCCGTCCCTCATTTCAATAGTCTTGATCCTGATTGCCGGATGCCTTTGGCTACGGTTAGCAGGAGGCTAACGTATTAGCAACCTCCGAAAATGCGTTATCTATAGCAGTTGTGAGCAGGCTGTTTACATGGTCAGCAACTGTAGTTGTTAAGAGGAAAAATAATTTAGTAGTTTACCTGTCCAAGAGAAGAACGGCGAGCTCCGAGTCCAAGTTCAAACCAATGTTATCCCCGACTTCTCTCCATCTTTGAAACGCAACGCCGACATTTATCCGCGTTTTATTGAGTCTTATGTAAACCTCTCTTTTAGACTCCCCTTTTTGACGACTCCGTCTTCCTCTTCTGAGATTGTTTTGCGCTGAATGCAGGTGTTTCCAACCATATCTGCTTTAGTAAAACATCCGATTGCCAGGCTCCCTCTCTCAGCTGCTCTGTGATTGGTCAAAGTCTTCCGTCACGGGGTAGATTCTTTGCAGGCTTAAACAAAAACCCTAGGGGAGGCACATAGGTCTGATCTTCTCTCACATCACTTTATTTACATTATCCCCAAGGTAATTATGGAAGTTATTATTTTTTAGCCTAATACTGCCAAAAATAGGCTGCATAATGAGCCGCTGTACGGGAGCGTTATTTCTGCCAGAGTCAAGACTTCACCAAAAACTTATTTCAGACCCTACTGCCCCATTCCTACATTTATTTTTTGTTTTTTTTGTGCGAGTACTTGAGTATGAAACGACATAAAAAGCCTATCCCTATTGTTAAGTGGCTTAAGTGGTTTAATCGTTGCGATCGCAGACGATATCCACAGGAGAGCCAGCAGCCAGGGAGTGGGGCTAACTAATCACTTGAGATTGATTCAGAGCAGTGCATTGACTGGCTAAGAGGCTGTGATTTGAACAAGTAGCTGGGGGACTCTTCTCAAAGCCACCATGGCAACTTACCGACAACAAAGCCAGGACTCAATTTAGCACAACACACTTGGACAAAGTGCAGGCAGTTTGTCACTAAAGAACACTGGGCTTGCTGGAAACCATTATTCATTTTTTTGATACACACTCAGTATTCCTTTGCTTGGTACATCCAGCTTTTCTATATCTCCTCCTGTCTCTTCTCTTTTTCCTTCAGAGGTGAAATGACCTCCTTTGCACTCAGCCAGTCGACACCTCTCCTCCCAAGCCTGGAGCCTGGGATGGGGAAGTCTGCAGCCATGCTGGGGATGTCTGCCGGGTTGGAGGGAGCAGAGATGGAGCTGCAGAAGATGCTCATCGACGAGAGGATGAAGTGCCAAAACCACAGGACAAACTACCAGACACTAAAGGCTGAACACGCCAGGTATATCTGATTTCATGTAAACTTTATTTAATCCTTTTTGCTGTTCTTGCCTTTTTTATATTGTGTACGGATTATGAGGGAATACACTGAATCAAACTTTGTGTCTTCAGTATAATTTCTCATTCTCGGCCCTGGTATGTTTCTTGCAGCTTGCAGGATGAGTTCACACGGGCACAGGGTGAACTGAAGCGCCTGTTGAGCGACAAACAGGCTCAGCAGGAGAAACTGCGCTTGCTGTTGGCTGAGCTCCAAGGAGGAATGCTCGACAAAACCAGAGAGCTGGAGGAACTTCGACTGCAGGTAAACCAGATTTGTGTTTTAATTTTTTTTCAATTGCCTCTGTACAATTTCCTCTGTCTGTCTTGACAACAGTGTGTGTGTGTGTGTGTGTTGACCAGGTGATGACCCCTCAGCGGCTGGAGTTGCTCAGAGCTCAGGTGCAGCAGGAGATGGAGGCTCCAGTCAGAGAGAGGTTCAATAAACTGGAGGAGGTCAGTCAGTCAGTCTGTTTCTGTGTCGTAGGTCAAGTAGGTGTGACATAAGTACTATGCCACTTATAGTTACTACCCATTAGTCAGTAGTCCTTGGTGCAGCAGCCCTGGTTCGACGCTGACCCACAGCCCTTTGCTGCGCGTTGTTCTTTCCTGTCATTCTTACAGCTTTGCTGTCAAATGAGGGAAAAACAAAATAATAAAAAAAAAAACATTATGTTGGTGTTGTGATGTGAATAATGTTAGTGTTACACACCTAGTTCAAAGGCAGTGGGATAAAAGTCTAACTACTGCAAACATATATTGTTATTGTGTATACATACACATATACAAACACACGTTATTAGTTGTGCTTAGAAACAATCAAAGCTACATTTTAGTAGAGATCACAATGGGATTAAAGTAATTGATTTATGGTGAGTGAGTTATGATGGAAAACGTTTAACAAAATGGTACTGGTGTAATCAGACAGTAAGCAATATAATAGACATAGCTTCCTGGCCTGAAACGTGAAGCCAGTGCAGAAATGTCTTAAACCTGCATTCTTTCTCATGTCCACTGACTCCAAAAAGAAGTCTGATTGCATAGAAATCAAATCTCGCTTGATTTATTCCCTCAGTAAACGTGTCCCTAATGAGTGTTTCGTCTCAATCGCTAGTTTCAAGTCAAGAGTGAAACACGGCAGCCTGTCATCAGGATAGAGGCATAGCAACGTGTATCCATGGAGTTGTGTACAGTACATTAAAATAGGGAGTTACTTGCTCACGTGCCTGCAAAAGTCTGACAGAACAATCTCTCTCTCTCTCTCTCTCTCTCTCACACACACACACACATACACACACACACACACACACACACACACACACACACACACACACACACACACACACACACACACACACACACACACACACACACACACACACACACACACACACTGACCATTTGGTCGCAGTCTGGATCCCTGAATTGTTATGCTTAATGAATAATTATTAACATCCCTTGTGCAATCTTTGTAGGAGAGCGAGAAGTACAGATCTGAGTACAACAAGCTGCGGTATGAGTTGACATTGTTCAAGTCTCAGTTCGACCACCAGAGAGAAGAACATGCTCACATACTGGAGGAGAGGAAGATCCGCTACGAAGCAGAGGTAGTTTAGTGTGGCTGGTCAGCATTTCTTTTGTTTATGCCTTTCAATTGAATTTGAGTTGTCATACACTGGTGTCTACTGATCAAAGTAGAAACTAAATGATCCCGTTCCTGTTGACAGATCTCTCGCCTCGAGAAGGACAGGGAGGACCTGGTGGTCCAGTACCAGGGTTCAGACGCACTGCATGATGGGAAACGAGTGGAGGCTCTGCTTAGAGAGAAAGCCCAGCACCACTTGCGGCTGAAGGGCCTGGAGGCAGAGGTGGCTGAGCTTCGAGCCCAGAAAGAAAACTCCGGCCATCTGGCTGAGAACGTCCAACGCATCCAGATCAGACAGCTAACAGAGTCTCAGGCTGAAATGAAGTCACTGGAGGTGAAATACTGGACTTGGGATTCTATTAAACCTGCACAGACTTGTCTGCTTTATCATTTTGCCTTTCCTGCAGCACTTACTCACTAAGCCTGCCAGCTTGCATGATCATATTTCATCTTGCGCTATGATTTTGCTATAAATGTGATGGGCAAAATAGGATTTTATGCTGATTGTTGGATCTGTTTGGTTGTTGGTGTGACAGGCAGAGCGTCAGTCGTTGCGTCTGCAGCTGGAGCGGATGGAGAGTGAGCTTCATCTGACCCACGATCAGAACAGCCACCTCACAGGGCGACTGCACAAAGCTGAGAGGGAAGTCAACTCTCTCACGTGCCAGGTACACTGCTCTTTAACCTCTGATGTTTCATCCTCCATAATATACCAAGTTCAGTGAAAGGATTTATGATGTAATCTTGTTCAATGTGATGAAGAAGTGCAATAATCAGTGCACTATACATGCTGTATGTACTATATATACTAAATATACAATTATCCATCGAAATGTTGGAAATTAAAACCAATTTTCTGTTAAAACGCATACACAACATGGAGTGAAGTGCCATGAAAATATTGTATTCCTAAAATCACTGAATAGTTTTAATTAATAATTGTATTCTCAATATCAATAAAATAAACTTGATTATCATTTTGGCCATGGCGTAGCCTTAATGAACTGAATTTCAAAGAGTGGTTGAAGTTTGATGTGGTTTCAAACTTGGAAAAAAACAGATTTGAGATTATGTAATGCATGGGGTTTTCTCATTGTCAGATTGAAAGCCTGAAGCATTCACATAAATTGGAGGTGGCCGGCGTCAAACTGGAGTGTGCCCGCTCTAAAGGAGAGTTGGAGAGGGAGAGAGACACACTGCAGGGGCAGATTGATGGTATGCACACACACACACACTTCTGTCTCTATGTCATTGTTTCTCATCCTTATAACCTCCTTTTGATGTTGTATTAATTTCTTCCTGTCTAGGAAATAGTGAGAACTAAACATGTTAGCAGCAACAGATTTTATGTTTTGCTTTGAACTTTAACTGTTCAAGATCATAGGAAACAGAGAATTCATCAACTGTTCCAGTTTTTCACATCTCAGATTATATGCATCATCCGTCTCTATAGAAGAATACAGAATCATTTTTACAGTGTGTCTCAGAATTTCAAGCTACCTTGTGTGTTTCAGGTCTGCAGGCAGACGTGGAAGTGTTGAATGCGGCGATGGAGCGACACAAGGAGTTGTTGGTGGAGAAAGAGAGGGAACTGGTTAGGAAGGTACAGTCTGCCCGCGAGGAGGAATTGCGCAAAACTGCAAGCTTGCACGAGGAAAAGTGAGACTCCCCTTTGATTTACCACTATGCAACTCATCCTTCTCCTTCTCTGGTTGTGTTTTCTGCTAGTGTATATTTAATTTAAGAGGACTTTCAATTGTTTTTTTATTGTTAGGTTGGAGATGGAGAACCGTCTTGCTGCTCTGGAACAGCAGAGGGCGCTGCAGGACGCTGCAGACCAAGCCCAGAAAGAGGAATGGGAGGAGCGTCTCCGTAACACCCAACAGGGAGAGGAGTCAGCCCGCAGGGAACTGCAAAACCTGAGGTCAGCTTCGTGCTGAATGTTGAGTGTTACAACATCCACACCGCCGCCTTTGTCGGAGGAAGAAACAGATGCTCATTCTTTATGTAATAGCCACCATTGTTATCTGCTACATCTGAGCTTAGTGTTGACATTACCGCTTTAGGTTTAGTTCTCTTTCACATTAAAAAAAATAACTGCATGTAGAAGCCACAGTTTATTT
This sequence comes from Echiichthys vipera, assembly GCF_963691815.1. Lineage (NCBI taxonomy): Eukaryota > Metazoa > Chordata > Actinopteri > Perciformes > Trachinidae > Echiichthys > Echiichthys vipera. The sequence continues at coordinate 16,948,302 of NC_139845.1, read as the reverse complement.
TCTGAAACAAATTTTAGAGGAGGCTGGCGTTTGTGAGATTACTGTACATAACACCCATCACTGTGCGTAGGTGGCTGTTACAGCCTCTGTTTCATTTTCAGTCTCTTTACCCCAGTTTCTGTTCCCATTCAAATGTCTTGGGCACAAAATAAATGGTTAGACTTGCCTAGATCGTGAAGATTCTTCTGACATTTTATATCATTATTTAGTGATCTTTATTTAGTGAAAATTACAGCAACCGGAAATGTTTAAAGGTTTTCTGAATAAGCATCCTGTTGCTCGCTCAAACCAGTGGGTAATCCAGTACTGTGTTCTGTGTCTTACAGAAGCAAACTACAGCAGCAGAGCTCCCAGCTTGAGGAGTATGAGAGACAGAAAGCAGAGATGTCTGATCTACAGCAGGTTCATTATCAACATCAACTACCTTGAAGTGTTAATTTTCCTGCAGTCAGCAAAGCCAGGGGAGTTTTGTATGACTGAAATACATTTGTTTTTTGCTTGTTTGACCCAACAGCAGAACCAGGAACTGGGTATCCAGTTGGGGACGTTGTCTCACTCTGAGAGTGAGCTGTTGGAGACAAACAAGCAACTGAGAGAAACACTGGACAGAGTCAGGGAGGATCTGAGGACGACCCGAGCCCAGGCTGAGAGGAGCCAACAGGAGGCAGAGAGGTGCATCTGATGCTTTGACTTCAGCCTAACTCTGCCTCTGTCTGCTGAGATAACTAACATCTAGTCATGCATCTCTTTTTTTCCTTCTCTTTGTCTGTGTTGTTTCCGCTCCAGGCTGGTGGAGGAGCGTCAGATTGAGTGGTTGAAGGAGAAACACAGCCTGCAGCAGCGAGAGGCCGAGCTCCAGCAGAAATACTCTCAGGTCAAAGAGAAACTGCAGAGGGCAGCGGTGGCCCAGAAGAAGGTACTGCTGCTCACTACAATGTCTTTGACAATGAGTTTGGGCGAATGCTTCAAATACTTTCCAACAAGCTTTAATTATGCAAATGTTCTCCCGCGTCTTTTTTCCAGAACAGGGTTAGCACAATCTGCATTTGTCTGTTTTATGTAGGTGTGAGTCCACAAGATGACTCTGTAAGCTAATAATAATATATGTGGGTGTTCCTTAGCTTACTCATGTGTCATTTTTGGACTGTAATATTGAAAGTGTGTGTGTGTGGTACAGAGAAAAACGCTGACAGAGAACAAAGAGAAGAGACTTCAGGATAAGATCCAGTTGCGGGAGGCCAAGATAGAAGAGCTGGAACTGGAAACTGCTGCAGCCAAGAAGTAAACCTTAAATCTCTCATTTAATGAATGAAGTCAAACACTTCTATGACTTATATTTAACTGGAAAGTCCCATTTAGATTAAAACACTTTTTTGCAAGTGAGACCTAGCCAAGATAGTCACAAAGCAGCATAAACACTAGATCACAACAACAACAATAGATGTGACAGAATACAACAGTGCATTAAAACTGAAGTCTGCAACATTTTTTGATCATTTTCACTGAAACCGACACTGTGCTCCAATAGAACAACATAAATCATTTTAGAAAAAAAAAAGCTAAATTATGTTAGCAATTGCTATCTATGAGTAAATTAGCGTGTACTCCATGCTGATTATAGATGAGAGAAGAGGCGGGCGAGTTCACAAAAATCTGGTGCACACGCACTGACGAGCATTCGATGGGAGGGAGCGGAGGAGCTCGTTGGTAGTGGGGGAGGGCGTGAGAGTTGTAAACATTCAAAATTTGACTGAGTCAACTCGATCTGCCAGACTTGCCGACTGCAGCTTTAACAAGGCAGCAATTCTGTTTGTTGGTAAATTGAAGGAACTTCAGCTAGCAGTGACCACTTCCTTTATTCTGAGTTTAAAGTCATTTAAAGAGATAAGGAGCTTATTTTTCCAGCCTCTGTACTGAGTTAAGTTAACCTGCAACAAACTGTTATGTCACTGACAATAACAACATCACTCATTTCATAGATTGTTTAATATTCTATGGCTCTGACCTAACCAAATCTGGGCTAACAACAGTTCTGACGTTTGACATCAAAACACTTCACAAATATACTTTGGCTTTTTTCTGATGGTGTGTAACCTAAGATCCACACCTGTCTAATGATCCATCCTTACACAGCAACCAATCAGCACAGGTATGAACAGGCTCATTCCCCCTTGGAAGAGATTTTAGTTTCACGCACCTTTGCCTAATCCATATTCAATTCAATTCAATTCAATTCAAAAAACTTTGTCCCCGGGGGGCAATTCAGGGCACACAGAGCAGCAAATAACGACAGTGCAACTATATATTTTTCATATTCTTCATAGTCTTACATTTACACATTACACTAACAGTGATATATACTTACTACATTTGCACACTTTCACATCATTTTCTTTACATTATCACATAATCTGTTAGAAATCATCAGTTTTGAAACCACCCACCTGAAACATGTTATTACAATATCGGACAGAACATTTTATTACATTATTGGGTTTTAATTTTACACATTTTCGATCACGTGCAAATTGTATTACATTGTCCGGATATTGTTACATCATTGGGTGCTTCAGCCCTAACTCTTTAATATTTCTTGTCCTGTGTGAATATATTCTTCAGATGCTCACAAAGTGGATCTTTTTGTCCTCCTTTTAACCATTAGGAAACCCTAATTACGAGCATATTTGTAATCTGGCATGTCTAGATAACAGCTGTGGTGTATAATGGGCTCATTTCAAACATCAAATGAGTCATTTTCTGTCCAGGCGTTCATCGTTCTCAGAGGAGCAAGCTCAACTCAACAGACGGCTGAAGGAGCTGCAGCGACGACACAACGAGTTCCGACGCCTCCTATTGGGCAGCCAGGGTCCCTACAGTGCTGGCCCCGCCTTCCTGACCTCCTCATCCACCCCCTTCCTCTTCCTCGGGTCTGAGGGACACTTGTCCAACATACCAGTAAGCAAAACATCACTAGTTAACAGGCCATTTTGCATCAGTGTAATAGTTGGATGATAATGCTCTGTAAAAAGATGAATGGAGACACACACACACAAAAAAAAAACAGCTACTGGAAAAAAAATATCACAGAAGAGGCACAGAGAGCAATTTCTACATCAACAGGAAATAGACCAGAATGCAATGCAGCACCAACACAGGTTGGGTTTAGAGGAGATAAAAAAAATCTCTTCACACACAAACACACACACACACACACACACACACACACACACACACACACACACACACACACACACACACACACACACACACACACACACACACACACACACACACACACACACACAGAAAATCTGCTTCTTAATGCAGTAAGCTCACACCTCTTCTCTGTGGGTTGTTGAAGGTCATTCCTAAAATGTCAAATCACTAACTGAAGTAGCAGTATATTGTGTAGAGCTTGCAGAGCATCTTAAGTTACAAATTAACAAATGTTTCAATCATATACATCAAATATCACAAACACACCCACTTGACACTCCCCACAGCCTGAAGCTTTGTTTATGGTTGCAGGAGACACCGTAGTGCAGGTCTCAGCAGATTGACTGTCCCTGCGGTCTCTGTGTGAAGAATCGTTTAAATGTTTGTACAGTCTTCCCAGCTGTCCATGTTGAAATGAGCAGCGTGCACATAGTTACAAAAAATTCAGAGATGTAAGACCAAGTGCTGCAACCCTTTCGGAGCCATATTCGGACAGGGTGACGTCCTTTCAATGGCCACCATAAACCTCACCAATCTGTAGAAGCAGAGCAGCGTTACCACAAAGGAAGTAACAAGGGATCAAAGGCTGATGTTTATTCACCCAAGTGTGAAATAACACAGGAAGTGTGACGCTGTGTTGTATGTGATGGAGGGAAGCATAAAATGTAGATAATAAGGCTGTTTTAAGCTTATCCCAAAAGCAATTTCAGTCAAAAGCAACTGGACTTGGTTGTTTGTCTAGGAAGACGTTTCACCTCTCATCCACGAGGCTTCATCAGTTCATGTACGCATCTGACCAGGCTGGGACTAACCAAGTCCAGTGACTTTTGACTGAAATTGCTTTGGGGATAACGATGACCTGGACAAATGAGAATATTCACAGGCTTAGCTCAGCTTGTTGTTTTTCCCCTTTCTTTTCCCCTTGCTGCAGGAGGAGCAGCATCAGAGGGAGCTGTGCCTGCTCCGTCGGAGGCTGGAGGACCTGGAAAGCGCTCAGCAGCAGCAGCTGGAGGAACTTGGATCTCTGGTGCAGAGGGACCGGGACCTGAATCCCCAGCCTGACCTCTGACCCCACTACAATACTTTCCATTGGACTTGCCTTTGAAATACAATGAGATAGTCTTTTATTTGTCTCGACAAGGACACCAGCAGTATTTTTATTTTTTATAACAAATAGAAGCATATTTATTGGCGTGTTTGCATAAAAATGTAAGGATGAAAATTGATTTTGCCATTATTGAGGCATGGTGATTTGAAATGTTGCAGCAACTTTTTTTTAAACTTGGCCATAACATCCTCAGGAAAAAAAGTTTGGGAAGTTGATAAAGAAGCCCTATACGCTGTGAATTGTACAATGTTTGTACAGACTGTTGATGCAACTACCAAAGGCTTTAAATTGAATTGTACTGAAACAATAATGCCTTACAGATGAACATTTTTTCTGACATATCTGTGGGTTTGACTTCACTATTCAAGATCCCACGCACACGCAGTTAGCATTGTGTGGTTACAAATCTCTTCCTTGTGGACGCTGGCGTCCTCAACTTTGTTTCTTTTGGAGGCTCAATATTAAAGCTGAACATATTGGTATCATATGAAACTAGAGGATCTAAGGACTGTATTTGTACCAACCATGTCACACTAGATGTTCAGGAAGGCTAAATGACACTCTAAAGTGAGAAGAGAAAAACTAACTTCTGACCTCAGGATATCTGAATGAAAAGGAGTCCTATGGGTACCCACAAGTCTCCCAATCTTCCGTGGTAAATCATTCAGTAGTTTCTCACTGTGAAACTGCAGTACAAAAATGTTTGTAATTGTCTGTAGATGTGTTGCATAGTTCCTTAACGGCAGTACTTAAAAAAGTCCATTTTATATACTGTAAGCCATGGGTGTCAAACTGATCCAGTAAAGGGCCGTGTGGCTGCAGGTTTTCATTCCAATCTAGCAAGAACACACCTGACTCGACTTACTCAATCACCTGAACTGTCTTCACACAGTTGATTTGTTGGACCAGGTGTGTTTTTGATTGGTTGGAATGAAAACCTGCAGCCACACGGCCCTTTACTGGATCAGTTTGACACAAATGCTGTAAGCTGTTGAATTGAAAAAGCTACTGACAGGTGATATGTGCCTCACTTAAGCATTTTCAGAAGTTGACTTTTAATGCAAAAGCGTCACAAAACTTCCCACTGACTCGTGAAATTACAGAGTTAGCAGCTCCTTGTTGCTCTTCTGAAACTATTTATAAACTCGGTACCTTATCTTCATCTTCATAGTAGGCATCCCAAAAAATCTAAATTTAGAGACTAGTTTTGCGGTCATGGAAACACATGGAAATTCATTCTAATGATCAGATATAGAGGAAGTGTCTAGGAAAATGTAAATTACAGTATATTTTAGCCCCTCACTCAGATCCCCTACATAAACTTAAGTAAGCATTTTGTTTGATACTCTACTTATTGGAAGTATAAGCTGTGTGACACGTCGAAACGGGTTTACTGGATGATAAGTGAAACGTGTAGTCCACAGAGCAGAACAGACTTGCAGCAACCTTTTCAGCATGGAGTCTATTTTTTTCCCCAGAGCTGCAAGTGGAATTCTAGAGAGGCCTAGTAGAGATGCTGTAGATAGTCATATATTACGAGTCATATCCAAAAACATACATCACATTAGTCAGTTTTTCAGTTTTTTTTTTATTTCAGCAGCATCATTGCTATACCGCATCTAAAAATGGTTAATCAAATACCTAAAAGTAAACATACATTTCAATGCTGCTGCTCATCAAGAAAGGCCATATGAAAAATCCCTTAAAACTGCTCACAGCCTTTAAATTGATATCCTTCCATCACATTTGAAATAATACTAGAATACCTTCAAATGGACTGCATTAAAAAGGGATAAGCATGGTATACATTTCGCTGTTCCTACACCAAACGAGTGCTATAAGAATAATAAATATAAATGACAAAACCACACACCACAGTGTACATTATGGTGTGATTAACGACTTTATTATTACATTTTGAAATTGTCGCAGAGGTAGAACATACTCATAAGTTCATATTAGGGACCTAGAGTATACTGTAAGCCAGCAGTAGCTCACGTCAAAGGAGGCAAGACGGCTTTGTTGTACAGCTAGCAAAGACAGGTGCAGCAGCAGCAGCCACCTGTAATCTGAGACGCTTCATCACGAATCCTGCGTCATTAAAAAAGAAGGAATATAACTTTTGTTCGATGTGTCAATACTAGACCGGTAAATTAGGTAGATGAACGTTCCCGAGCTAGTGCTGCCCTGTTTTGCCGAGAAAAATTGTTTCTTAAAAAGGGTGGCAAACCTGAGATGATACACTCTGTGAAAATTCGTTCTTCCTGGTCCTTCCTGAGTATTCCTCTCACTGTGTCGGGCACATGAGTGAAAGGATGGCAGCTCAGTTCCAGGAACAGCTTTTCAGTCCATCAAACGAGTTTTTCACGTGATGTAGTTGCTCCGTCAGCTCAGGGGGGGCTCCGTTTTGGTCCAGCTTCTCTTTGATCTGTAGAAAAGGGCAAACAAACCAAAAAGAACTATTGTAGAGGCAGAAAAAAAACCAACCCCACCTCTGCTACAATCCAAACAAAATCCTGTCAATGGGGTGAAATATAGTATAACTACTCTAAGTTGATCAGTCACGATAATGACAATTTACATGAATATATAGACTCATTTGTACATTCCAAACACGCAGCTTAACAAGCACTTTACTGTGGTGTTAAATGTCTCATAAAAACTACTGGCTTGAGTCTTAGATAACGCCACTTGTTTATAGAGATTCTCTATAAAGACTTAATATCCTGGCGTTTTCAGAAAGTGACACTGCAAAACTCTCACTGTTGCTGTACAGTATGTGTGTGTGTGTGTGTGTGTATCTTGGTATGCAAAGAACTGACCTCTGTGAAGTATTGCTGTATGAATTTATAGAGCTCTCTGAGGGCTGCAGCTTCGTTGAACTCGTTTTCATGTTTCTGAAATGAAAAGAGTCATCCATTCACTGTTGGTCTTCGCGGTGTCAGTTTGTAAAGATTTTGTACCGGAATGGACTTTACCTTTGACTCCTCCCGCAGGAATTCCTTGAATTGGGAGGATGTGATTGGTGACTGGTCCCTGATCTGCTTGTAGTAAGCCTTTACTTCTTGTTTGAACTTGGGAATGTCTTTGGCATAGAGGAGCTTGTTGGTCGGTGCATACTGGAACACAGTAATATTCAAGTTTTAGTTCATAGCAGACTGCATATAAAGAAGGCTAGACAGCATCCTGAAAGTGAAGCCAAAACATCTGGTGGCGGGCTGCAGGAAAGGTCATAATTCCCATGTCACTTTTCGTAGCACGATGTTTGTACAAGTGTTCATTCTTTGGATAAGTTTGGTTTTAATTAGTAATTTGATACTATAAAAACAGGTTAAACAGCATTATTGACAGCTGTGATTGACGCACATTTTTTCTGACATACTATTCAATGACTTTTTCCACATACTATATCGTTCATTCATTCATTCATCTTCAACCGCTTGTCCCTGTTGGGGTCGCGGGGGGCTGGAGCCGATCCCAGCTGACTTTTTACTATACTATGACTTTTTTAATTATTTTTTCAACACTATACTATGACTTTTAATGACTTTTTTTCAACATGCTTTTTTATGACTTTACGACATACTATACTACTCCTTTTCTTACTATACTCGAGAGCAACCTTCCTTTGTTTTTTGAACTGAGCATGTACCCTGCTTCATATTAGTGTTGATCCAACACTGATTCTGCTTCCTACCGTCTTAACAAGGAAAGGAAAAGTTGGCTTCCTGTAATAGTGAATCATAATACATTTGTTTTGTACGCTACCTTTCCTAGCTGGGTCTCACTGAGGGAGAAAGAGTCCATGAAGGCCTGAGCAATGACAGATAGGCAGCTCTCCAACTGGGGAGTCTTCTCCATGTCGAAAACAAACTGGGGGTTTTTCAGGATGTTGACCCAGAAGCGAAGAGGCAAACTGCGAAGCAGCACAAAGACATGTCAGGAAGAAATGGTGCGGTTTGAAGTGTTAGAGCCTTTCGAGCTTTGGATGATCCAATAACACCTGTTAGTCTTCCAGATGTGGAGGACATCTGGGTCCATGATCTTCATGTTCTCTGCCTGACTGTCCAGGAAGTCAAAGAAGTATTTGATAGCATGCGGCGCCTTGCTGTGCGGTGGCCCCCAGATAGATCTGAACAGGTTCTCCACAAATGAATGCACTGCCACCTTAGAGACAGAGAATAAGGTCATAGTCATTGTCTGCTGTCCCTTATAGTTCAGAGCCATAAAAATAATAGTTTGAATTCTTTCCTCTGAAACAATCTTACACAACCCACTCTCACCAGAACTCTGTACTGTCAGTTATTCATTTTGTGTCTAAAAAGTGCCATCTGCTCTCTTTATCCGGGAAAAACAAAAACCTTTCAACTCAGTAATGCTAAGATCACAGCAATGGTGTGTCCACTGTTGTGACAGAACACACATGCTTCTATTTTAATCAAGGCTTGTGGATTCCTGCTGATATACGTGCTTATATGGGACCCAAGGCGTATTTTTGCGCTTCAAGACTCCCTACTCTACGCTGATTGTGTATTGGGCTCTGAGCACTGCCAAAGTGCCCATGAGCTACAATCAACAGTTTGCCTGATCCATTAGACTGTACAAAACGTGAACGAAGTCTCTGTGATGTCACCCATAGGTTTATGAAGTTCGCCAATTCACCAGAGCTGCCGAGGCTATGTGAATGCATCCCTACGGTGGATTGGGATTAAGCAAGTGAGGGTGGCTCCAGCCATGACCATTTTGGCAGTGCCTGACCCCGTCTGCTCCCAGCTAATCCAAAATTGGACAAAGAGGCGAAATAACCCGAATGAAGCCTGTGACAGCACCCATATGTCACTGAAAGTGTCAACGCCCTAATTTCTAATTTAAATGGGTGATTTTATACACAGTACAGTTGTCATTAGCTGGAAAATAAGCTATCGAGACCAAAAAAAATTTTTGTACCAAGCTGTAAACATTTTTATTTCTGAGGGTGCCGCTTGGCCTGAACACATCCTGTTTGTGTAGACACAAACGGAGCCCCGAAGGTCAGCAAGAGTAAGAAAAACGCTGCTGCAGGTGGTAAACATAACAATGTGAGACTGACTCTGGTCTCAGTTCTACTCGGGTTGGTGCACGTTTGTTAAGTGAAATGAGGCATTGTGACTGCTTCCTCTTGCCTTGGTGGAGAGCAGCTTGGTAAGGTGCACTTCCTTCAGTTTAAACTTCTTCCTCTCTGGGTTGTTTCTCTGGTCCTCATCTACATCAGGATCAATCTGCAGAAAACAGCCATTAAACAACCATTCAGTTAGTCCTCTCTGTATTCATATTCAGTGATGTGCAGAAATAAAACATTTAAGTGATTCAAATGTCTTATTATGTCTTATAAACTGATTTGATTATTAACCTCTGCAAACATAAAACACACACTGCCTCTTACCAAATGGAAGTATTTCCCAGAGAAGTTTTCATCATCTGAAGGAAACAAACAGAAATCAACAGCGATCATTAGCAGAAATAAATAGCTCTGCCATCCATCATTTGGCTTGGTGGTTATGGATTTACTAAAAGGTGTTACATGCAATTCTTTTCAAGGTGATGGGGGCATTTACTATTTGTCAAATGTCATAGGGGTGGAGCCAGCTGAACATTCGCTGGGAGCACTTGAGAAAATTCATGTTGCTAGTGTGAATGAATATGCTGCAGAGCTGCTTGTGTTCCACGTTACAGCGAGGATGCTAGCCAGTCTACTGTATTGTGCATGTTTCTGAAAAAAACCCAGCACAATCAACATTGAATTTGTGTTTGGAAAATAATCTCCAGGGATTAAAGCAAGCTTTTACAGTTCAAAAAAAAAAATCCACATACCCTCAAAACAGCCACAAAAAAAAAAGGAAGGTTCCTCTGTAGTGCAGTATGTAAACAAAACTCATAGTATAGTGTGTCGAAAAAAGTAATATTATAACATGTTGTAAAAAGTCCAAAAAGTCATACAACGTCATAGTATAATGTTGAAAAAAAATCATAATAAAGGCATAATATAGTGTGTTAAATAAAAGTCATAGAGGGGAATTTGGTGCATGATATTTTTAGTTTTCTATTAACACTAAGGATTTGAAATCAACTTAACCAGCTTTATGTTTTATTATCTACCTAAAACAATACATGTTTAGGTACATGTGTACATACATGTTTTGTTTTTCCTTAGTTTAAACATTATTCATATTTAAGTCAACCAATTAATCAAGTACCAAACCAGTCACCAAATGTTGCTCTCCTGGCTGTCTCTCCATATCCAGTCTAGTTTATGCTAAACCAAGATAATCCACTCCTGGCTTTATGCAGACATGAGGTATTGATCATCTCATCTACCTCTCAGAGTAACAAGTAACTAGTTTGAAGAAGCAGGCAGGAGTGACACAGAAGGTAAGCAATGTACTGCCATCAAAAAAAAGGTACACCAAAAGGTTTAAGTGTACGCTATATTTAGAATATTTTCAGCGCTTTAGCTTGTTGTCAGACGGCCCTTTCCTTTCCACAGAAGTTTCCCCTCTCACTCTTTCCACTGTTCAGTCTACCTCTGCAAAGGTTCTTCTTCTGTGTACTCGGTCTAATAAAGGGATCCTCTTGTCTCCGCCGTGAATGGTCGCACTCATTTGTATTTTCTTGCGTTTGTTTGTTCTATAAATCGCTAACCATCATTTACTGTAGGTAACACACTGATTATGGATAAATACCTCATAAAACCCCACTTCAAAAAAGCCAAATTAACCTTTTAAGTGAGCAGCATCTTGCTTCTCAGCTCTTACCCTTCAGACTGCCCTGCGGACTCAGAGGAGGATGAGTTTTCCTGGAAAGCACTTTGACTGTTGCTCCATCAGGAACCTGCAGAAGTACAGACCAACACACAGAAAAGGTTGATAAATTATGTTTCCTTTTATTTTGCAACCTTTGATTTAAAATGTTAGTGCGCCAAGAGAAAACTGCTATGAAAGGACTATAACATATCTATACTTTCAGAAGGCTTACATTTCTAAAACGGCGATACTGTAGCTATTGGAATAAAAGCTGGCATTTAAAGTACACCTCTCACTGTGTTTTGTTTCTAACGTTTGTGTGTAAGAGGGAACCAGTCACCCACAGTAATCCCCAAGACACTTTGGTTTAGCTCTTTGAGAATTTCCCAGACACAACTATGCATTGTTTCGTGCTTGACGTATCGAGTGTAATAATATTTTTTAATGTGTGGCTTTGCTTTTGTAATACAGCCAACACAGGCAAGACCACCAGGCTATCCCAATACTCATGTGTTTGACTCCATCTTACCCAGGCTCTGATGGTACTCTGATTGATATTAGACAAAGTCTAGTCAAAAAGACTCCATGATCCATTTATTAAGCCAAGTTGACAGATGTCCGTCCTCCACAGAGCTGGGTCTGTCTGACGTTCCTGTCTGTTATAGTGAAGGTTTTTGTTGCCACCGTACTTTACAGGGGAATTGTTGGGTCTAAGTAAATCATAAATAAGTCATAGAGTGTGGTCTTTGCCTACTCTGTAAAGTGTCCTGAGATAACTTTTGTTATGATTTGGCACTATAAATAAAATTGAATTGAATTGAATTATAGTACAAACTGCTCTTCTCCTGTATGCTTATATTCTTTTATTTAAAAATCCTCTCTTCTTGTCCGGGTTCATGACAAAATGAGATGGAGTAGAGCTTTCCTTCTCTTCTCACTGAGGCCACCAACATCAACCCTATTATGTTTTAATTCTAAAACGGGGTTTCATAACCAAAACGATCTCCATCCACAAGAAGTATTCCCTCTCCATATTAACACGCCTGAAAACGCATATCATGTGTCCATTCTCGTCAACAGGAAGCAGATTGTCGAACGTTACTCTGAACATTTTTGATGTACATGTTGAATAAACTTTATATACAGGAGGAGTAACAGCAATGCTGAAAAGTGAAAATAGATTTATTAGCTTTTGGGCCAAACGAGATGGAACTGTTAATGAAAGTAACACTAGTATTAGGTGGTTCTAGGATGGGGTAGGTGTGTGTATTTGCCGTGTCACCTTTTTTACGTTCTTACATTTAATACAGCTACTTCTCACTGCAATTCATTTCAATTTTGAATCTCGTTTCTGTCATGGCAAATTTTATATGACAAGCACCACCACAGAAAACACCTGTACGCCTTTTCTTTTCCTGATGGTGGTGACAGGAACAATAATGCTCAAAGTGAGAGGGGAGTTGTGCCAACTGACAGAGGCTAAGCTCTGCCTGCTCTCATATTGACTGGCATTGGTCTGAGGAGCAGCGTCTTAGTGGGCGTGTTTCCTATACAGTATATCACAAACAGAAACACTTAACGACGTTTTACAAATGAGTACGCAAGAACAACAGGCAGCTTGTTTTAGTACTCGTATTTCTCACCTGGTAGTGCTTGAGTGTGTTGAGCATCGTCACCTCCCCAATAATCTTCGAAGTTGCATCCACTTCCTCGAGAGGAACAAACAACCCATCCTTCTCATACTCTGGTGGGAGAAAAGAAAGTAAGAAAAGAGTAAGTCATGGTTAAACTGAGTGAAAAGTTTTTTAAAAAAAAAAAAAATTAAAAAACAAGTCAAAATATATTGTTTGATTTTTATTTTCATGCCCTGTAATTTCTCTACAACAGCTTGCCCCTGTAGTTATTAGCAAATGTCACTCAAACAGGAGGAAATGGCACATTTGTTGGGAAGCATTTTCAGCCGCAGACTAATACACATCTGATGCACGTCTGTGACAGTGTTCGTGGGACTGACTCAAAATAAACAGTGTCCATGGTAATGAAGGAACACGTCACCCAGTGCAACGATGTGGCTCACTGATGTGTTTTTAACAGTTTTTGGGAGTGAGAAATAAGATATATCAGGCTTCATCTACACAGGCAAGACTGGTGAGTAAGATCAATGCTTTGTTGGTTTGGATCATTTAGTATTCAGAGACACAGGGCTAAAAACACTGCTCGGTTACTTACCGATACGAACATCCCTGAGGGGGCTGTTGTAGGGGAAACCAAACTTGGCCTTGAAAGTGGACAGGATTTTCTCTTTTACCTGCTCTATTGAGTCACAGCTTAGTGCGCTGACCTCCAGAGGCTCACTGACCTCTCCGTCACTGCCCACTGCAAACAGCACCTTCAGCTTCTGTAAACAATAGATAGAAACATGGACAAATGGACATGTCACTGCATTTGCTAATGACCAGCAGATAACTCTTGCCCGATCTTTGTAGCCAGCAAAAATGTAGAGAAATATCTCTGAATTTATGTCCAAAAGTTCATCATTCATTCATGAGCTTACTCTGCGGTGTATGTACTCAGATTTTAGAATTTATGCAATGGTTTGTGAATGATGACTAAAAGCTTACCACAGACGCACATGCACACAGCTGCTCGTGCAGTATGCATCCACCAGTACTTGTCAAAAACCACTAATATAACCACAATGCTAACCTCAGTTTCCCCATAAAGCAAATTTTACCTGAATCTTAGCCCCATTGAAACAACAGCGGTTTCACATAATAACACATGAGAAAAATATTAGAGACCCCTTAGACGTCTTCCTTCGTTTATTGTTGAAAAGTATAACACAGTTGCAAGGGCGTGTGAGGGAAGGTGTGGTTAATGAAAGGTTTTCACAGCAGTGTTGTTCCATTTAATGTATCATGAGCCTCCATCTTATTTGCTTTCTGTAGTTTTGCAGCTAATGCACACGCCTTTTTATGGTTGGAAATGAGCGGTAAAGTGAGATAGTGGATTGTTAGATTAGATAAAACGTTCAGGAAGGAAATGTAAAAGAAGAGGCAGCACAGAATGTTGAAGAAGTAACAGAGTGAGTACAGTGATACATTGGAAGAGCATACTTGGTGTAATTCAATAAATAAATAGTTTGCGGTTTGTGTGCAGGGTGTTCATGCAAATGTATGTCTCGTGTGCTAAAATAACCTGGACCTGAATAATGAATCCAATGCCGGAGTGCCCTAAACCTGCATTATCTCTAATGTTCAGCAGGGGGTGACTCCACTGTTTTCAAAAAAAGTACGATTGTATAGAGGTCAATGGGAAAATACAGCATGTTGTTCATCTAGAGTCAAATAGAGGATAAAGCCCGGTATGCTTTAGGGTGGGGCTACTCGGCTAATGTGTACATTAAAGTAGCCCTGAAATTGTTCTGGGGTGTTGCCAGTGTTATCATTTTAGGACTTTTTTGGACCCTCTCACAGTGTGTTTTCACTTCATCAAAGTTGATTCTAACGTTTTGGTCACCTAAAATGTCTTGATCAGCGTTCGGTGGTTGCACCTTGCTTAACAAGCTAGCTAGCGCTGTCATTAGCTGGTAACTTAAAGGAAACAGACATATTTCAACTGGCTCCATTTCACTGCAGTACATGCAGATTAATGGTGGAAGAACCGGGAGCTCCCTGCTCCCCCACCGGCAAAAGTCCACCAGAGGATTTTTGTCGGACGATTGAAGATCAGTAAGAGTTTCCCTCTTTAGCTTAGTTCAGCACCATTGAAACATCAATTGCATAGTCCCCCCTTGCTTAAAATTTGGTCACTTCTGGCTCCAAAATACCAAGATGGTGACAGCCAAATGCCAATCTTCTGGCTTAAACCGTAGTGCATGTACCAATGGGTAATGATGGTGGTAATGGCTACGTCCAATTTTTTTTAGTCAATGGCTTAAATCTAAATAACAATGTCCCATAAATGTCTGGCTGTGCATTAGTTTGTCAAAGAACAAACACATGTAGCTAACTTACCACCAAGGATTTGACACTGAGCGGACACTGACTGATATAATGTTTCCAGGACCTTTAGGATTATTAAATAAATGACCATGTGTGTCATCATCATGAGGCCCCTGAATGCACGCACCCACATTTGACTTTGTCATATGAGACTGATGTCACAGGTTGATTTCTCGTGTCAGCGTTTACACTCCAGTAACTGTGGATCAAAAGGCTTCACTGTCAAACCAACAAAATTACAAAGAAATCTTAGTACAAAATAAAGTTCTAATTTTGTTTCAGGTATCTGTGCATGTTAACTAATGCTTGGGCATGCAATCATATTTTTTCTTACTCACTCAGTTTCAATGAAATGAACTTGAACTTCTTTCTTGCTCTGAGATGCAGCAAAGGAAGCCTGTTCACACAGTATATGTGGGTTCATTGTTGTGTTTAATCTGAGAAATACTGAGCCGCTCCACTTCCTTGAATTAGGTGTTTTCTTCAAGCGTTTGACTGTGAATAGCTGCTTCCTTAAACAGGTTCTGTTGCAGCTTAAAATTTGAAGTATTTTAGGGGTTTTCCTCATCAGAAGCAGCACAATAATGTTAATGAACAACCCATGCCTTTCTCAACATTTATTTTCCTGTCACCATAACAACAGGTCCCTCATTGCTGTAATCAAATGTTTTTCACTCTCAATTTCAGTCTTAAAATTTAACAGCAAGCCAAGATTTCCTATCAGTGGGATGACGTGGTACTGTTTTCAGTTCGCTTGTGTTATCAAGCTCTTGAAGTTTTGAAACTATGATCCTCAAAAAAGACATCCTAACATGTTGTTTTGAAGGTGACGTGATTTATCTCTTTATTATGGGTTAAGGATTTTTTTAATACTTTTTCTGGAACTATTTTAGAACTTCTCTGTTGTTGTTGCTGTTGTGTTTTTTTCTAGAAGATATCCCGAAAACATGCAAAAAAATAAGGTCATATCAAGCTTTTTAAAGCTGTACTACTTTGCATTTGCATGCCCTCAAAGGGGCCTTTAGGAGGAGAAGGAAGTGGTTTAGTACCAACTGCTGTGCACTGACAGGCAGACAACTCAACTCATATACACACAATGACTGTGCTTAGGTACAGCAGTGCTTTGATCTAAATACCGATGACAGCATGCTAACATGCTGACAATGTTAACATGATGATATATAGCAGAAATAATGATTAGCATGTTTACATTTACTAATTTGCACTGTGATTTCATGCAAAATAGACCGTTGATTTCCAAGTTAAAATCAATGTATTCAACGTAACTAAACTCTGTTCTCTCTGTACACTTTAGACAATGTCTCTAAATAACATACACTGTTTCCCTTCTCTTTGGGCTCCCTCACTAGGGTAATCAGCTTTTATGGTTCAGCTGGCCAGCAACAATTCTCCTGCCTGTCCTGCTGACTATCATGACTATGGGTTTCACCGGATGCCCTGATGGATTGTGGTCCTTGTTGCATCCACTGTGAGGGAATGTATTTCTCCTCTATGACACCACCTTTCAAGACCTAACAGCACTAAACACAAAGTACAGTTGTGACTGATAGGGAATTGTATTAGATTTGTAGGTATTTGATTAAGAATTCAATTTTGGGGAGATTAATTTTCAGTAAAATCATTTCCAATTATGGTCACATCAAAGGGCATTAACCTACTTACTGTATTCCTTGGCAAAATGCCTTATTAAACAAAATTAAGACTATTCATTCATAATTTCATGTATTAATCAAAATCTAAGTTTCTTTCATACAATAACTCAGTTTCTCTGGTAACACCTGAGGGTTTGACTAATACCTGAAACAATCATTACCATCCCATGAAGTCCCTATGCAATCAACACGTCATTCACCGCTCCACTAAATAGGCCTGACCATAGCCAGCCAGAAAGCTAACGCTAATGTTATGCTACATGCTACATTGTGTACAGTTGACAAAAGTATATGAAGAGCTCTTTTCCAAAACGAGATAAAAGCCAAATTTAAAGAAAATGAGTTTGTCATGCCACTTTGCTGTATACAGAACCTTTTCACTGCTTCATCAATGTTTCATGCCAAATCGCTTTATTTCCTTGTTTAAAATGGTCTCAAGATGCAGTTCCTTTCCAAACCGCGGCAAGCGCCAAACCTATTTTTAGCCTAAATGCGATACGTCCTCTCGACCAATCAGCAGCGCTCTGAAGCGGGAGAGTTTTTTGTTTTGTCCGTCCGTTCAACATGTTCAGACTGAGCCATAAACCATTTTGACAAGATACATTGAATATTAACAATGTGTGGGTCTAGGTAAAAAATGTGATTTCCTGAAAACTATTAAAATGGATTTATAGCGTTTTGGAAAAGAGCTCCTCATATATAATTTGACATTATGTTTAAACACCAAGCTAGCTATCCAGTCATGTCATTGTCTCCACATCAATATCATGATATTCACAAACAAATGATGCACCATAAGATGCTAGCTTGTTTCGTTGCTAATAAACAAAGGTGAATTTATTTCGAATTGTAAACAGATTCACTGGAACTACTTGGTAGGTGTTCCATCAACACTTTTTAATGGACGCCCAAAACCATCAAGTAGATGCTGCCCTACTTCATTAGATAAGTGAAAAGTTTGACCTGATGGTGGAAGTCAGAGAATGGAACTGTTTTTCAGTTTCACTTGTTTTACTAAGGTACTTCGGTAACTATGTTCTTAAGAGACATCAAAAAGTTGTTTTTAACTCTTCTTGACAAGTCTAAAGGTGACTACGTTGAATTTACTTCAACAGGATCCCTGTCTATTAAGCAATGGGTTAAGTAATCTGATATACATTTTTTGTCAGTGTTTTTCTAGAACTATTTCAGAGCTTCCCTGTTGTGCAACGTCCAGGAAGATAACCAGAATGCATGCGGTAAATAAAGCCATGTCAATATTTTTAAAGCCGTTACTGCTTTGTATGTTCAAAGGGGCCTTAAAATACATGGAGGAGGAAGTGGTTGAGTAACAGCCGCTGTGTACTGACGAGCTGTCTCAAAACTCTCGATGTGGCAGACAACTGTCTTATCAAGTAAAGTCCAGTCCTGAGTGTTCACACTAAAATTAAAATTTTCAACTGGAAATTTAATATCATAGCATCATTTTTGATGACAAAGTGTATGTATTGGAAGATTGGTGTTTACGGTGTATATATTTTATTAGACAGAGCATTAAGAAGGTATAGTTTTGAACTTACCAAACTAACAGGCCAAAAGCAGAATGAAGGAAGAACTATTGGGAAGTGTTAATGATTGCTTCCACATAAAAGCACAACTGACTTAACATGTGACACTGATAGAGTGCAGGACACTCACCAACCATACATAGTTTGGTAGTTATTCCAGTGTGAAGTAAATAAACTAATCACTTCAGCTGAAATAAACTTTTGTTTGGACTGAAGTAATCCGCTTAAGTGTACAAATGCTGTTTGTGTGTGTGTGTGTGTGTGTGTGTGTATGTGTGTACCAGGGAGCTGTAGTCCTGAGCCTGCCACAGCAGCCAGTCCTCACTGAGTGTATACAGAGCTTTCTCCGTCACGCAATCCACAGGTCCTTTAGCTGTCTGCTGCGTGAGAGCGCTCACCATCAGGTACAGGTGCTGACCGATGCTTTCCTGCACAAAATCAGAGAACAGGAACCAAGTTGGTCCAACAAGGCACAGGAAGTGTGGTCATTTTGTGTAGAGCTCTCTGTGGTGTCAACCAGAGCAGGGCAATTTTGATTGTGGCATTTTTGTTCTTGTTATTTATCATGCAAATTTGGAAAGACAGTTTAAGTGAGCAAATACTTGTGTATTGCACAAATTCTAAAACTATTTGGTTTCAACACTTGGATGCTGATACTTCTACGTATAAGATGTCATTTTCAGGGTTTTTTAGCTTCACAGAACATGTTCCTGTTTACTTCACGTGCTGTTGTGTCGACATACAAGTGTGCATTGCAATCTTGAAGAGTGACAAAGCAATTGCACCATTGACCAACAAAAATCTGGTCAAAAGTCTAAAGGGCACATTATTGAGACAGTTAGATAAGTGATGCGTGAACTGCAGTTATATGGTTAATCCACGGATTGGGACAGTCAGGTCATAAAAATTAACATTCTGATTAATAGAGGATGGGTAAAATTATATATCATTATTATTAAACGTAAATGCACTAGCGCCATGCACTTTAGACCATGTGCTGTAGATCATCTAAATAGGGCTCTAAGAGTCTACAGCTGCAGCTCTGTAAGGCTGTACAGCAGTTTATTGAGCTAAATGCTAATGTTTGCGTGCTAACATGCTCACAATGTTAGCATGCAAACATGTTAATGTTAACAAGGTGATGTTTAGCAGGTATAATGTTTTCCATTTTCACCATGTTAGATTTGCAGGCTAGCATTTGCTAAGAGCGTAACTACTGTATATGTTCCTGTTCCCTACTGTTCCCAAAAAAGGTCCTATGTTCCCTCGCTCTGTATGTGACCGGCTTTTCACAGAAAGGGTCCTATGTTTTCCTAGAATGTAGGGATGACCCCCATTTGCTAATTAGCAATAAATACAAAGTACAGCAGAGGCTGTTAGACATGTTATTATTTTTCAGAAAGTCATGGGATCACTAAAGTTATTTCAATTCATCATGAGGGCAAACATGAATATCTGTATTACAGTTTTACCAGAAGTTTTATAGAGCACAAAGACTAAAAAGACAAAATGGAGACTGACCCTGAGGAAGCCATAAAGACAGATGGACATCCAGTTGGTTAGCAGTTTCTCCACGGTGGACTCAGTACGTCGTAGCAGCAGTTTGGGCTGATTGTTGCTGTTCTGCTGCATCAAAGCCTGCAGCAGAGCCTCCATTACCTCTGTCAGGTACGACAACTTGTTGTGGAGCACTACGGTCAGTAATGACGCCAATGCACACCTGGAGGAGAGTAGATGAAGGTGAGGAGACAAAAGTAGGCAAGAACAGGATCTGGTTCAAACATAATACAATGCAGTGGAAGAAAATAATAGAGAAACATAGGAGACAATAAAACAGTCTATCCGGCTTAACTATTGCAACTCTTTTCAAAATCAGTTAATTTATTTCTCTAGCAAAAATGCTAAACTCTCTCTGGATCCAGTGTCTCAAATGAGGATTAGCTGCTTTTCTTTGTCATATATGACAGTAAATTGAATTTCAGAAGAGGGCAGAACATCAAAATTGAATACATCACCATGCGGTATGAAAAGTTGTGAATGGCCTTTTTAGACTGTTTAACATTCCATAGACTAAAAAATAATCGGCAAAATAGCTGCAGTGCTAAATGACATGGGTAAGCAACTGAAGAAATCTGAAGGAATCTGTCAAGGTGAAGAAAATAGGAGAGACCATGAAAAGCAAAAATGGAACAACAATAAAAGAGCAGAATCTAAAACTGGAACTGAAGATGATAAAATAGACAGGAGCAGACAGAAATAAAGACAGTAATAAGGTTGTAGTAGACCACAATCAAGGACGGCAGATGAGAATAGAGTATGGTAGATGGGCTGACAAGCAGAGAGCTTGTAAGACACAGAATACAATAGATTTACAGCTGCTTTTATCACATTTCAGACAACCTCTGTATTACACTGTATATAAGAGACAATCACACACAGTAAGACATCAATAACTGACTTGTCTTTGATGGTAAAGCTCTTCTGCTCCTCCAGAGCATGCACCATAGATGTAAGGAAGAGCCGATCATGGATCAGCCTGGACAACCCCTGGCAACATTCGTCAAGCTGAACCTTCACCGCATCCTGATTTCAGGTCAGATACAACAATGCATCACTGACAGATTTACAAAATGGAACAGACGTCAACAGCAGCTGGCGTTAAACCTTACCTGACTGATGTCTTTGACGCACAATTTCATCAAATGTTCACTCTGAAAGAACAATAATAAAATAGCTTTGTAAATCTGGCAATGATTAATTTGATATTTCAAAATTTACAGCGGCGGTTTGCCAGGTACATTCTCTTTCTTTCCAGCTCCACTGTACCTCAGGAAAAAAGATTCTGGAGGCAAAGTGCTTGTAATCCAGGAAAGGAATTGCTCCAACATTTTCCATCAGGTCAGCTTTCTCTGTCTGCAGATCCACAAAACCTGAGGAGGACAGTTAAAGTCATAATCCGTAAGATTTGAGATACCTTGTTTCTAGCGGCCTCTTTAACCATAAGATGTAATTGTAGGCAAGCCTTTCAGAGCCCTCCTACTTGCCACATTAAAGGTCGCTATGTCCATCCCCTGAATCCATACACACAGGTTCCTATAACACTTCTGCCCTTACTAAAAACCTAACTCAGAAGTTGGAAGTTCCAGATTTCCAAGTACAAGTGAACACAGCATAACTGGCAGTGATGCGCTCCACCGGCAGACCAATCGCTCTCTGCAGCGTTACTAACATGATGGCGTATTTTCATTTAGAGAGGGAATGTCGCCACAGACACACTGATTGCAATACTCCAATCAAAACAAAAACGCAAGTACGTGCTTTCAATAGTGGGTCATATGACCAGTCACCGTTGTTAACTCAGTCTTTGATAGATAGTAACTTAGCAGACAATTAACTAGATGAAAACCTTACGGATTATATCTTAAAGTGATGCTGCTTTTATCTGTGTGTATTGAGTGACTGAATCTGGCATGGCTGAGATAACACTTTCTACATAAAAACGGTAAAAATCAGATTATATATATATATATATATATCTTTTGTGTCAGGGTAAAAAAAAGAGAAAGAAACTTCAGTCAGTTTGCAGGCTACATAAAAAGGGGGAAGTGAAAGTCTCTACTGCTACAGCAACTCACTAACTGTTCTTACACCTCTGCAGGCCCAAAGCTGATTACTATAAGTGAGGCCTTGCATGAGCGATTGTGTGTCGAACATTGTTCTGTATTTGTGTATGACATCAGAAAAAGGAACATGATCAGGCCATTTCAAACCATAAATGGGAACTGCATGTGTCTGTTGAGGTTGAGCTAACTGTAGATAGAAAAGTCAAGTGGTTAAACACAGGGACCGGTGTCTTAGAAGTTTGAGGCATTTATAAAGTATGATCAGATACGGTTTCCACAATTTCTAATGCAACTTGAGGGTTGACAGTTGAGTCAGGGATTCGGGTGCGTTGTGCAAGCAGCAGTTAATGCAGCATTGACACTCTAGCCTCAAGCAGAGATGAGGAGCAGACTACAGAGGGCTTACCTTACCGTTGTACCACAGACGCATTGTGAAAATTTGTTACTGACCTTGTCTAATGTCATTTCTGATGTCGAGCTCCAGGTCCTCCATACGCTTGTTCATCGTAGCGGTGAGCTTCTTCTGTTTGCTTCGGTAAACAATTACCACCGCTGAAAGACAAAACCAAGCAAAGAGAAATTAGCGAATAAGAAAACAGTATTCCAGTTAAGGTTTGACCTATATGTGCTTATGAAGTTGGTAGTCTACCAAAATGGGTCCAATCAATGAACGCTACTTTGCAAACTTACCAACAATAATGCAGGGTATCAGCAGAAGGACAAGTAGCATCAGGAACAGGTTGGAAGATCTAACACTCAGTGTGACTGTCTGGTCTCCATACTTTATCTGTAATAAAAGAGATAATACACAGAATTTTACAGTGCGCAGATACATGTTTATTTCTTTGTAAAAAAGCCATGTTTTGTAACTATTACATGGAAACCAAATACTTGTGAGGACTTTGGACGTATTTGCTACAACATTGGAAATTACAATTTACGTGTTTCACAACATAGAACAAGACACATCTCCTTGTGACGCAGAAGTTCTGAATCTGAGCATATAATGTTCAGCTCTTTGTTAACTTCCTTGAGATACTTCCTATCTTGTGATACAAGTATGACGAAGGTTATTGCCTGTTCGTATGCTAGTGAGAAATCATATGCTATAAATGTGACTAATGATAGGGCTTTACCTTGTACGTCACCGATCTAAATGGTGATTATGTATTCATGTTTTTGTATAAAATGAGAACTGCTTTTTAGCTCGGGGTTTGTCTCTCCAGCAGCCTGTGTTTGTGTGTGTGGAGCACAGTCCTTTTCTGCAGAAAAGGCTTTGAGAAATAAAACCACAGAGAAAAGCCAAGACTTGCTTGAGTCTTATCTTTGTTGACAGTTTTTTTCCACAGCAATAAAATTAGCATTTTATTTCTCTTTAGTATCGTCTAGATTGGTGTTGTGTGATAGAAAGATTTACCATTAACTGCTGAAATTTAGCAATGTGTGTCTTTTGAATCTCACAGATGAAAAAGTCCGTCTCATAACTGGTTTCTTTGGCTTCCATGATACAGGGGTATTTTTCTCCTTCCTTGATGCCCCACACCAACAACTCTGCTGGGATCATCTCCAGTTTGTCTGCCTTTTTCTGAAATCATGAAAGAAACAAACACTGACTTTTGATGTATTCATTTCTTATCTGTGTATGTGTGCCAAGAAGTATGCATTACCTGTATGGTGATGCGAACATCGTCCCCTGTCTTTGTGGATGTGAAGCTGGTGAACTCTGGGTCTGGATAGTAGGTTATTGTGGAGCAGCCCAAGGTTTTATTGGCCACTTTAAGAGACACAGTGCTGGTGAGAATCCCAACATGTTGAGCTTCAGGTGTATCATAGGTGATATTCTGCGGATGATTTAAAAACATTCTGTGTTATAGCTGTATATTATATAACATCATCTGTTTATAGCGTATCATGACAGTGTGATGATGATCACATGGTGAACGAAGCTATGCAAGTCATGACAATTTCACAGCATCATGCAATGGAACAATGTGACTGTCAGGAAAGGAGGGGGTTGGGATGCAGGTGCAGACCAAGGGGAGGCTCAAAGTTATCCCAGAGGGATGACCACAAAATCACAATAGCAATAGATTGGAAATGGGAGAAAAAAACTGTATAGAAATAAAAAAAAATCTAATTTGGTAAAGTTACTGGTAACTGAAGATGCTTGAAGATGTCCATGCTTCAAATTATACCGTGATATATATTTTAGACCAAACCATAAAGCCCTACATAATGCAGTGTTTTTAGACATAATGTTAGAAGATTACGTGTGATAATGTGACATGTGTCTAATACACTACAATTTGGCTTGCTGTGATATAATGTGACATAGTAACGTAGCATCAGATGTAACTGTGGTGTCAACACACCCACCTGATTGTTGCTGTTTCTGGGAGGCCTGACATCCTTTGGGGCGTGGCTGTGTATGACCCCTTCCACAAGCTCCAGGTGGGAACCCATTAATGTGATGTGCCTCTTCCCACTACAGGCCACACAGCAGCAGCCATTCAGTGAGGAGGAAATGTAATACAGATTCAATATCAGAGAAAGGGTTTTCTTTCCATGGGAGCCTGATGATAAAACACACCTTCGGCTACCACTTTTATAAGGGTCACCTACATATGAGAATATAATTTTAAATATGTTAGAGTGGCCCCTGGAAGCTTCAGTGTTTACTTCACCAATATGACTGTGTTGTCCTCTGGAGACCATACATATTCATCACAAATGCCATGGCAAGTCTGTTGATTGTGAGTTGTTGATATGTACTGTTTACGTGTTTAACATACTGGGCCCGTAGTCACAAAACATTTTATCTTACCACTGGGAGATTTCCTGGTAGTAAAAGCCAAAATACAAGTATAGGAGAAAAGATATGCCAACATTAAAGGTTTCTAAAATGTTGACAAGATTACAAGAGGGTTGCCCTTTTAAGATTGTTTTGATTTGCTTTTAGTGACTCAGGAGTCCTCTTGACTACTTCTAACTTTTCACAGATCAGGGCTGGTTTTGGACCGACATCCATTTTTTAATCAGCCAGTTAGGTGCTACTTTTAGCCGTAAAATAGTATGTGAATACGGCCCGTGATAGACAAACCAATATGGCCATTGTTATGTTAAAATTAAAACCCTTTAAGAGTTTGCATCACAACCATCAGAGCAATCATTCAGGCATATTGGAGAGTTGTGCATGCTTACTGGTGCATGAGTGAAAAATGACTATAGTGGAAACTGTAATGTTAAGACTTTGAGGAAGGGCTGTGTTATGGTGCAATAGCAGGGAGCTAAAATGCTTAAACTGAGGACAAAGCTGTGTTATTATTAAACCTAA
The DNA here is from genome assembly GCF_963691815.1 of Echiichthys vipera. NCBI lineage: Eukaryota > Metazoa > Chordata > Actinopteri > Perciformes > Trachinidae > Echiichthys > Echiichthys vipera. The sequence goes on along the minus strand of NC_139845.1, from coordinate 16,923,018 downwards.
GTTACAATTCCGGGCAAAGCTTATCAGCTCTTCTTTTTAACATAATGCTGACAATTTATTTGTATGTTCCAGAAATATGTGCAGAAATTGCTTTTGCACCAAGAGTTAAAAGCTGTTTTTATAACAAAGGCAGAAGTGACCCTTTCAGTTACTGCAACTAAAAAAGGGAAGCGGTCTCATGGTGAAAGACATTGCTTTGGGGAAGTGAATGTCTTTCCTCATCATACCTCAACCTGTAACTGTTACTCACTTACTGATAGTCTCCTAGAATAAGTCTATTGAAGTTATTTACAAAGGGGGCGTATCCCACTGCTGTCTAGAGTAGTTTTAATGTCAATGTATCAAATTAAATTGTCAACCGTGATGTAGACCATTATGTTTATATTGGGACCACATTTCCTGTCAGCCCGCGTTGCTTCATAACCCCTCTTCACTGAAAGGGGCTGCAGAAGCTGATGCCAGTGACGGTCTTGTTTGTTCATGATCATTATTCTACTGTCTCAATGATTTGGTTATGACTTACTGATGGCAGCATGCTGCATGTGTCACTTTAAATCCATTGGCTGAATGAGCTGCTGAAAGGGGCTTTTCTTGTTTCGTTTCCAAACGCGATTTCGACTACTTTTAGTCCGCGCAACATTTTCTGCAGTAGCTGCTGGAATTATTTTTATCTGAGTGAGATCGGATTTTTACTTTGTCGCATTCATCAAAGTGTTCTTGGTAAGAAGTTGACCCAGTTATGTTCTATAACCAGAGTCAAATGTCATCATAGTCTGCATGTTTGTGATTAAAAATGGCAACAAATCCAGTCATACCTGATCCAGGTGCTGTTTGGTACAATGTTGATGCAGGATGGGGATGAGCGGTAAATGATGTTAGCGTTACCATGGCAACTACCGTCTGGGAGGAGAACACATACTTTGACCACGCCTTTGTTAACTGCAGCTGGAACGTGGAACGTCAGTTTCACACCAGTGTTGTTCCATACAGGAGATCTGATAAGCACACACGGGATGACAGAGACAATTTGGTTGGAAGTTAACTTTTACATCTTGTTTTCCCTTTATTCTAAGATCAGATAAGTGAATCTTGCATGACTGAAGCAATACAAATGAATTATGAGTCTACGATAAAAATGTATAGTGGAATAAACTGATTTTCTTGATCAACTTATCTGGCACTTGCTGATTATTTCCATAGCCAACATGAATAACACATATCATATATTAGTATTATTATTATTATATATTAACATTTGCTACTTGCAGATTGTGAGTTGACAGTCTCTTGAAATAATTCTTATTTTTTTTATATTCATATGCTGACACTTAATAAAAGAAAACAAAAAAAAGTTTCCTCTTATTACTTTTAGAGGAAAAGTAATTTCTTTATATTTTTTATCAGGGATCAAAGGGCCCAGATCCAGCTTACGGCTACAGACATAGTGAGAGGATACCCATGTCAGTCAGTACATCCAGTTTTAAATAAAGTGTTTCCAAAGGGTATATTCCAAATCTATATAGAAATAAGATTACTTTAACTATATTCAGTAAAGTATGGTACAGTATAAAACATGTTAGCTGTGTCCCTGATAAATAAATTGTAAAATGTCTTTATTCTTTCATATTTGGGCTGCTGGAAAGCAAATGAATAAATCATTTCTGACATGATGATACATTTGAGTTGAGGACATGCCTGACTACATTCCACACAACATCAATTTAAAGTTATCTAAATCTCTGATAAACATTCTTAGTGATGAGGGGAAAGGGGCGACTGTGGCTCAGTGGAGGAGTGGAGAGATTGGTGGTTCGATCCCCACCTCCCCCGGTCCACATGTCAAAGTGTCCTTGGGCAAGACACTGAACCCTGAATTGCTCCCTGTGCTGTGCATGGGTGTGTAAATGTGGTGTGAATGATTAGATTAGACGGTATGTAGATGTCCACTGCCATCAGTGTGAATGGGTGAATTATGACAAACACTGTGAAAGCGCCTTGAGTAGTCAGAAGACTAGAAAGGCGCTATATAAGTACAAGTCCATTTACTAAGTCCAAATCATTTTCTTTAGCGTGATAATGATTTAATTATCTCATTATGGAGATAACAAAGCATGTTTCCTTAAGATTATGAAATAATGAACCTGTTATTACCACAAGATAATGGTATTAAAAATATTGCTAGTTTTATAAGCTTCACATATATAAATGATAACTGCTTTAACAAAATATCACACACTAAAGACACAATGGAGAAAGGCTTTTACACAGTAAAACACTTGTGTCTAAAAGCATCTAAACACAACTCCAAAGCAAACCTATGGAGCCAAATCATTTAAACATTATTGAAAAGATAAACAGCTTTAGTTCCAAGTTGATGACTGGATACCAAAATGTCTGTCCGAGCAACAGTGCTGACAAGCAAAAAGGTGTGTTGCTTTTACTTTAATAAAATCTCATCTCATCTCATCTTCATCCGCTTATCCGGGGACGGTCGTGGGGGCAGCAGCTCTAGCAGGGGACCCCAAACTTCCCTTTCCCAGGCCACATTAACCAGCTCTAACTGGGGGATCCCGAGGCGTTCCAAGGCCAGTGTGGAGATATAATCTTTCCACCTGGTCCTGGGTCTTCCCCTAGGCCTCCTCCCAACTGGACGTGCCTGGAACACCTCCCTAGGGAGGCGCCCAGGGGGCATCCTTACTAGATGATCATGAACCACCTCAACTGGCTCCTTTCAACCCAAAGGAGCAGCGGCTCTACTCCGAGTTCCTCACGGATGGCTGAACTTCTCACCCTATCTCTAAGGGAGACTTCAGCCACCCTCCTGATAAAACCCATATCGGCCGCTTTTACCCACAACCTCGTTCTTTCGGTCATGATAAACCTAATTTTAGTGGAAGCAGACTCACTCTTGTGGAGTGCAGTCCATGTCTGCTTGGATCCTTACTCTGGTCACGTCACTCAGGTTATAACCGGACAACACTGCATGGTTTCTGCCGTAAAAAGACACGACGCTGGGAGTGATGGAGGAGATCTCTGGTCTCTGACAGTAAAACACACAAAAATAATCAGTTTACTGTTTTAATCTCTACTGAAAGTGAATGAGTTGAATGTGTGTGAGAATTGAGGACCAGACTCACGGAAAAGCTTATCCCTGCCTCCATCATTTGGCAAACGCTTTCCTACAGAAGGAAGTGAGGGGACGAAATTAAGCATTACATTCACCGTAAAGCTACTATAAGGAGTTGATTCAGGACCTGTTTTGGCGTTAGCTCAAAAACCTGGAAACAGTAAGTTACAAAACTAGCTAGATTATATTCCAACAAATAAGTAGTCTTATTTACATGTTGTATATATGTGACATGCAGAAACAGAAAATTAGACATCCGTTTTAACAAGCAGTCTAACAAGCAGTTAGCTTAGCTAAAGCTAATACAGGAATTTAACCGTTCTCAAGTGTCTATGCTCTGAATAACTGAGCAAGCAGGATGATGGGTTAGTTGGGGACTAGCTTAATAACATTAGCTAACAAGACACAACATGAAAATAAGATTGTTTGTGTATTGCTGGACACTTTTGATGGAAGTTAACTTTTACATCTTGTTTTCCCTTTGTTCTAAGATCAGATAAGTGAATCTTGCATGACTGAAGCAATACAAATGAATTATGAGTCTACAATAAAAATGTATAGTGGAATAAACTGATTTTCTTGATCACTTTATCTGGCGATTGCTGATTATTTCCAGTAGCCAACGTGAATAACACATATCTTGTTAACATTTGTTACTGGCAGATTGTGAGTTGACAGTCTCTTGAAATAATTAGCTAATAATCAATAAACGTAGTCTTTAATTTTACAAATGTCTCAAAATGAATGTGATGATTTTGCATTGATGTTTAAATGTAGGACTTGGAGACATGCATGCATCTGGAAAAGTCTAAAGATTCATGGTTTCAAAGCATTACTACTACTTCATTTGCAAACCCCTTGCTCTTGCTTTCTTGTTTACTTATCTATTTATTTATCCCTATTCAACTTTTCCATCCATTTCTCATTTATATCACTCTTGTATTTAATATATGTATCTCATAAACCCGTATCTCTGTAACCTTTCTTCTTTTTTTAGCATGGCTATCACTGAATTGATTACAAAGTTGAGTTTTGGCCGTCTGGGGATTAGCTGGGGTTAGGTTAGAGTCTTGTCTGTGTGACTGTGTTTGTGTGCATGTATAAGTCCTGTATTGTGTCTCACTGTATTTTTTTTTTTACTTTATATTATGTATATCATTATATGGAAGGACCCCCTTGAAAATGAGATGATTCATCTCAAGGGGCTATCCTGAATAAATCAATTCTTAATTCTAAAGATAGGTCTATAGTAAGATAAATAAATAATTCATAAACATGCAGAGTTACATTCGCCACTCCTTCATTTGCCCAGGAACAGCCCTTTTTGCGCCAGCCACATCCAGCCTTGATACACTTCCGACACCTGAAGAGAAAACAATGTTATCATCTATTGTTGTTGATAACAATCATCATAACGACTTGACACAACACAGAGAGCACAAGCTATTAATACTGTCTCCTGATGAAACACGACCAGCTATGTTCAAACTATGAAGCTGAGTGGTAGGATGTGGGAGAAGAGGTAAGCTGACCATTGGTTCTGTTAAAGTCATTTTAAATGGTAAAAGGTAAATGGACTTGTACTTATATAGTGCCTTTCTAGTTTTTTGACTACTCAAGGCGCTTTCAAACTACTTGTCACATTCACCCATTCACACAGACATTCACACTGATGGCAGGGGACTTCTACATACCATCTAACCTAATCTAACCATTCACACCACAATTCAGGGTTCAGTGTCGTGCCCAAGGACACTTCGACATGCGTTCTGGGAGAGCTTGGGGGGGGGGGGGGGGGTGTCGAACCGCCGATCTCTCGAATGGAGGATGACCCACTCTATCACTGAACCACAGCCGCCCAGGTTTTACCTCTTTCTGTTTTTTCCTTATCATCCTTACAGTTTTTCCTTGCTGTCTGTTTATTCTGTTTGATTTTTTAAATCTATTTTCATCAGAACAAATGGTTTCATCCCTTGTTAGTAGCACAATGAGGCTTTGTTAGTTGACCTTACGCTTCACCTAACTTCCAATGTCAAGTCCCCCTCTACTCAAAACATGTTTTTCTTCTATGTCCTCTAAAATACCTGACATTGACTGCACTGACTTACAGCATATCTGTGCATTTCCCTAGTGTAGTGTGGTGTTTTCACATTCCTCTCCTGAGAATTTAATTATTGATGTATCTGACTGTGTTTCAGCTGAGATTTCTTGAAAATGGTGGTGTACTTACAGGGCAGAAGTTGGCGGTCCCGTGATGTCAGAGCAGTTGGACAGTTGCAGTTCTTCGAAATATTGTGATGTCCCAAGTCGCAGCCTAACTGTGACACGCAGGTCTGTTAGGTGAAAACAATACAGTGCAAATAATTCAGAGTCTTGGTCAGAATATAAAGCAACATACATATTTTTAGATGATGTAACAATATATAAAGCATTACATGACTCCAATTTATCAACTTTTTCTTCTTACAGGATTCTTGTAACAGTGTGAAAGACATCAATCAAGGTATCTAATTCACTGGCTTATTAAATTCTTCAAAAACCACTGACCTTCAATAGCAAGCGCACGATCAGAGAGGATGCAGGTGCATTGTGGGAACCGAGGAGGGCTTCCACTGATACAATGCCCAACTGGGGAGAAATTACAGGCAAATTTTTCAAGCACCTTCTGGCCCACTGTCAGGTGTGTCTGAATGTTAAGAGCGATCTGAAAAAGGAAAGATGTGAGATTTTAAAAAACACTCACAACTGATTATCGGTAAAACCTTGTGTTGAATCTGTACCTGGTCATTGCTGGCCTTTACAACTTTGTAGGAAACCATTTTCTGCTGAAAATCATCAGGAATGGATACCCAGTCTGAATCTTGGCAGTCATCTTCAAATGTACAACTAGGAGGAGAAAATGATGGTTTAAAGGGGCTGTCCTCGAAATATTCAATTTAAAAAATGAGTGTGGGCGGCCTCCACATGGCTCTCAACAGAGTTTGATTGACAGTCAGAGTCTGGGCCAGGATTGGCTACACATGGCTGTCGCCTCTGATAGGGGTGTGGGGGGGAAACATTCTCTTAAGTATCGCCATTCTTTATGAACGATTTTCAAAATAGATTCTTTATAGCTTGAATCGATTCAAATGTGATTGCAATTGGCAATGCGATAGTATAGTAACAGTGATACAGCCAACATTAGTACCCATCTGGCTGGACTGCAGTCAAGCTAGCCGTCACTCCGTGTTCAAATCATCCAACGCTTCAACTGTCATGCATCAATTTATATACTGACGCTTATATTAAATGCATTCAAATGGCTCGGATTCAATAACAGAGATAACTGACAGGGAGGGCAGAGCCAGATTTATTTTTTTTATGGAGAGATACATGTGTGTCTGGTTTTCTCTTATTAATTAAAAAGAAAAGATCACTCAGTTGTGAGGAGAGGACAATTACTGATATATTTGAGCTAGGGACATCTCTGACTAAGTACAGACACATTTCAAGCATATTTACTGTATATTGTACTTATCCGACTACATACATGTCGAAAATATAACATGTTTACTCTGTCAATTTAGAGATTTTCCAAAGTAAATGTCTCTCACAGTGCAGGATTCCAGTTTTTTTAAGAAAATTAATTTTAAAAAATGTAAACAAAAATTGCAATAAATTGTTATATCGAAACGCAATACTTGTAGAATCGTGATTGGGAGAAAAGCATATCGTCCAAGAGCCCTAGCCTCTGACAAACTAACATGGACCTGGCTGAGCCATAATGGACGTAGCTAGCACTGCTAGCCACGAGCTAACAATGGCAATAGTGCTTTCACTGGCTAGCTAATTGTTGCTGCTCTGCACTGTGCACTACTCAGATCAGACTTTCATGTTAGATCAGGGCTTGTCATACAGAGCTCATGCTGCTGCTCCGTAGATTACTAAGAAACTGACATGGTGGAGGAAGCGGTGAGCACTAACAGCGCAACGGCTTCATTGCAAACAGAGCATTAGTTTGCTCCATGGTTAGCTCACACTCACGAAGATTAATTTTTTTTTTCCTAGGATGGTGAAGGCAGAACCTACCCTACTTTGACTCTGATTGGCTAATCTTGGTATTCTTACCCAAACCCTAACCAATCTCACTCATCATGCCTAAACCTTACAAATTCAACCAATGAAGGCAAGAGAGGCAGAGTAGGCCATGCTTCCGGACAACCTGGCCTCCGCGGGGAGAGTGGTGCTCATCAACGGTAATGTTAGCCCTTCCAACCAGGATGAAGGCGTAATTAGCAGGTAACCTCTGTAGGCTGTGAGCAGCCATCTCTTGGAGAAGCCCAGCCCAGGCAGCCAGTGCATAGCGATCAGCCAGCCAACGAGACACAAGGGGCGGCGGGGCCAACTGTTTCAACCACCCATTCCCATGTCAAATACTGACACCAATGGAAGGGAACTCACATGCACTCAGAAGCACTAACATTCACTCACACACACTAAATTGCACTTGCAGGCACAGCTAGAACGGCTACACAAAATAAGAACAGAGAAGCTTCGATTACAACAAACACAGAGGGAGAGTGATTTCATTTTCGGCTCAGGACTCCATACCGCAACTACATCTTTAGGTAGCAAAAATTGGTTTGATGCTATATGAAGCTCTGAAAGTTGAGTACAGCCCCTTTAATCTTCTGAATGTCAAGTACAGCCCCTTTGTTTAAGTCTATAATTGTTTGAAGGTGTCAATGGCAGATTTTGTTTCCCTGACCTTTTTTCAGAGCCGCACCAGACGCAGTATGGATCCTGCGCAGACCAACAGCCCTGCACATCTGTGTACGTGCTGCACTTTGACACCGGGACACGCTTCATCTAGAACAAAACACGGTAAATTAGTAACACTTAAAAATACTGATGTTCACCACAGCCTTGCGTGATACAGGCACAATGCACCTACCTGGTTTTGAAGTGGCATGTACACATGTTTACGGTCCACTTGATCCAAAAGTATCTTAGGAAACACTTGGCGGTCGTCATTTGCCCTGTAGAGCACACTGGGACAGGTGGTGTGATAGTTCTCGTCCACAGCAAGCTGACAACAAGAATGTAGCTTTGTTATGTTTCGGAGACTTCTATGCTGGTAAATATCAAAGGTTATAGTTTAACAAATGTGTTAATGTGAATGTGAATATGTATATATGTCTATTTCTATTTCTTCCCTTTTTTAATTTAACTTTATTGCTTATTTTTGCTATTTTTTATCTTATTTTGTAATATTCTGTTGCCGCTGGGACAAAAGAATTTCCCCGTCTGCGGGTCATTAAAGGTTTTCTGATTCTGATTCTGATGAAAATGGTGAAGTTAGGGCTAGCTAACTAAAAAATGTAAAATAAAACAATGTGTTTTAAGATGTTCTAAGATCATAGGATTTACGTTGGAAAGGCAGTAGGCTAACTAGCTGCTGGGCTGCAACTAAAAGTAAAGCCTGCCAAAAACATAAAAATATAATCTGACAAAGGTTATGTACCAGTAAGTCAGAAAAGACCTGTACAGACAAAACACTGGGGAAATTATCTGCTGGTTGGAGGCAGAGTTGCATTTCCGTGAGTCTGCGGTGCAGGCGTCTCTTACATGTCAAGCCACTACCTAATGACCACCACCATTAAGGTTGTTGAGGACAACTTTAATCCACTGATGCTTTTTAGCCTTAATGGAGATACTGTGTTGTTCTCTGACACCACTAAAAGCTCACACCAGAACAGAAAAAGGGTTTCTGTTGAGTTTCTGTCATAATGTCACTTCCACTGTGTTGCCGCACTTTATCATTTACCAACACAAAGGTTGTTTTGCAACTTTATGTTCTTTTTTTTCTTTCTTCTCAGGGGGAATGATTAGGCAGAAATATCATGGTGTCTACCTTTTAGCTTCAGATTTGCCAGCAATGCTGCTGTAGATGCTTGTGAACGGTTAACTGTATGTTTTGGAGCCTTCATGTCCTATGTAAAATATGATAAATACCAAAAGACGTTGTGAAAATTGCACATACATACCCCCTCATGGTAATTTTGCTGGGGAGCTCGTAATATTTTGACAAAAGAGTTGCCGAGATGAGATAACCATTGACCTTTTCAACAGGGTGGAGTGCAACGCAAGAGTCGTGAATGGTAAGCATTGCTTACTATAAAACATTTTCTGCTGCTGTTAGCGGATAGTTTTTGTAGCTAATACAATGGTGTGGCATAGACAATTTCAATCTCATGTGTTAACACTTAAAAATACCATTATTGTATGGTTTACCTACTCAGAGTAGATGCAAACAATAGCACTTGAACACAACGCACTACACATAATTTCCAGTTTAAAAATAGAAAGGACCATCTTTTCTATAGCACCTAAAGGCAGCATTAGACTTCGCATCTAGCCTCAGAGCCTGCCCTTCTGCCTCAGACGTGCCCTGATCTGGTTGCCTGTTCTTTCTGCTCACCTGCTTATAATTGCTGATAGTCTTATATTTAAAGTAAAACCACCTTTAACCCTTCCTGCCCTCTGAGAGTGTCTGCAATGAGACTATGCTTCTGGTGAACTCTGACAAGCCATGAATCCTAAATCCTAAATGTTAAAGTGTAATTCGGGTGCAAAATCCTCCCATGGTCTTTTTCGGTACTTACATACATCAAATAAGACAACTATTAACGGTGATATCCCAGAGAGCTGCTAACAGCCGGACACAGCTAACACTGATTAGCTCTGGGCAGTACAGTGAAGGCATTAAATGGCTTTTTTAAACCACTAATACTGCTCAAAATATCATCAAACCCCATCAAACATGATAAGTATCCCAACACATACTGTAAAACAAAGCATCAATGGGCTCCTTCCCTTGGGATTGATTTTTGAGCTGGTACCGGGGCCAGTTGGTGAGACTTTCAAAACACTCTTTTAATAAACTCCCGGTTCACTAACTACGTTGTTGGTGCTTCATTTTATGTGTAGGGACTTTTCTCATGCTACTGCAGAGGTTTGGTGTTATTTTGAGCAGTATTAGTGGCTAAAAAGCCGTTTTAATGCCTTCACCGTACTGCCCCGAGCTAATCAGTGTAAGCCACGTCCAGCTGTTAGCAATTCTACCGGATTTCTCCGCTAATAGTTGTTACATGAATAAAACTGTCTCAATAGCTTATTTGATGTATGTAAGTGCCGAAAAAGACCATGGGATGATTTTGCGCCGCAATTACACTTTAAGAGAGAAAGGGCTGAGAGTGGGTATGTTATTGGGGTCAATAAGTGTCTTTCTGCCAATAAGTTTGGTTAGAGTGGTTAGACCTGCTCCACTCAACCATGTGCACATCCATAAACGTGAACCTACTCTTCCACCACATCAGGGTCGGTTCTTTATTGATTTCCCTATTGATTCTTGATACATTTTCTGTGTGGAATAAAATAGGCCTCCAAAAGGTTTTGTTAGCATCAATTAAACACTTTTATTATCTGAGTCAACACAGTTTAGATGAAAAAAGAAAATACTTATACAGCTTTTCAAAGAAAAAAAAGCTAAGCCTGCCTCGGGCATCTGATTTGGATTCTCATTACGGTTTGTTATCAGAAGGGTTCTAAATTTCCATCCTTATTGGCCTGTGCCTTTTACAAACTAAGAAAGCCACATATTTAACATGGATGAGCACTGGTAGATCAAGTATTAGGACTGTGGCTCAAGGGACTGTATCTGTTTTTACTTTGAGAATAAAAAAATCTAACAAATTTGGCAAAACAAGACAAGGCAACATTAATTATTTGTTTTGGTCGTTGGACTAGTCTGGGGAAGGATGATGGAGGCATCTGTTGTGGAGGTCATGTAGGAAGCTGTTGAATTTAGAGCCGTGTGGGTGTAATGCACCCCCTTTCACGTTGTGATCTATTTTTATTTAATGGTTGTTATTTTTATTTTTAGTATTTTGCCATTTATGTAATGGTAGTTGCTTCCTCTTGATTTAATTGTAATTATTTGATATATGTATCTCTGTATATACATCTTTGTTTACGTCATTCTGATACTGGGTATTTGTCGGTATGCATATGCATTGCTATTGTTTTTCTGTGTGTAAAATGTTGAAAAAAGAGCCATTCTTCCCTGTTAGGCCTCAGCTGCATAGCGGTGAGAAATACACTTAGGCGTTTTTTATGAACACTTGTGAAAGTAAACTCAGCATGAAAGAGCCTATTGTGTCTACCAGAGGGTAACTGCGGAGTGTTCCCAGACTTCTGCTCAATTCTTTAATCATGTGAGTGAGCATGTATAAAGAGACTCTATGCAGAATATCAATTGTTGTATCGAAGGGATGGAAAGAAGAACTGAGGATGATGTGATGGAGAAGTGACAGAGATATTAAAGAAGGGGATGACAGGAAGCTCGTCAGTATTAACCAAAGCTAATGCGAGACATTAGACGTTCATTTTCACGCCCCGCTAAGAAGAGTGAAATGTCAATTTGCCAGCGCCTTCTACACTGACGCGCATCAGATAAAATCACATTATAGTTCCAACTTAAAGTTGTAATGGAGGCATTTTAGAGCAACTTTCTTCCTAAAGAGCATTGTCCTTCCGATCATTAAATAATTACTATTGTTCAGGAAATATATATGATGGGTTTGTGTGACTTACGTACGTACATAAAGTTAATAGAACAAAACAGAAAGTCTTTAATGTGTGCCACCACCTGTGTTATTGAAGTGGATTTGAAGTAAGTATTTTCAATAATAGATGTATATCATTGTTTATACAAACACCTTTATGAGCTGTCCATCTCCCGTCCCGATGAAGAAAACCACCCAGGCCTTTTGCCTCACTGCCAGCACAGTGGTCATGTAGTTCTGCCTGAAGAGCACTGCCTTTGGTTTCAGTGTCTTTGGCTGATGAACACAAAGACATTGATTATCAGACTTTAATCCATCAGGTTAAAGGATTTCAAAGGATTTCTGATGAGTAGAGCTGCAAGTATGGGCGATGATTTAGATAGCTTATGATCACTAAAGGCTCGATGCTAGGGTTATCAAGCATACTTACGATGAGTCATTTTCATTCATTTTTGTCTTCTCATTTCATTGTGCCTTTGACTGCCTCATGACATCTCACCTTTAAAAGAACTACAGTTTTGCTTCCATTGTGTAATATGTCAAGCTTCAGTCAGCGAAACCTAGGTCCTTCCTCAAATATGTTGTCACCAGTAGATAGACTGCACTTTGAAATCGTTTTTTTAAAGACCTTATTTTGTGTTCATTTACACTGTGGAAATGTTTCGGATTACACGGAAACTTCCATGGGTTAAAACTTTGAATCGTGTCATTTAATAAGGTTTCTTAACTCTCTATTTTATTTTAAAATAACTTTCCTTGTCTTATTATTCCATTCTTAGAAGTTGCTTATTCATTTCACTATTAAAGCCGTCTATCTCTTGTTCTTCTTTGTAATAGTTTTGATTTATTTTAACATGCAACCAAATATCAGACACCAACTTGATTCAAAGTGAATTTTTACTTTGTTTGTGATTAAGAATTATAAATAATACATTTTTAACTTATTCCTATCCCTTTTGAACATGAACATATATTATTTGAGTTGATGTATTCTTGCTTAGAATTATGGATCCCATTTGCTTGTTTTTCTTTTTTTCTGCTTTTTTTACTGCTTATTCACTTTATTTAGTTGGTATTATTTTTGACATGTTCAATAAATATTCATAAAAAAGCACTTTGTAAAGCATTAGAATATGAAAGATACACAAATGTATGATTAGGCAATGGCGTGCACAGGGGTCAAAATGTGCGCTTAAGTGCCCTATTGACAGCCAAAACGCGTGCTAAAGTGCCCTCATGGCAGCCAAAACGTGTGCAAAAGTTCCCTCTAGGAGCCAAAACGTGTGCTAAAGTTCCCTCTAGGAGCCAAAGCGCATGCTAAAGTTCCCTCTAGGAGCTAAAACGCGTGCTAAAGTTCCCTCTAGGAGCCAAAACGCGTGCTAAAGTTCCCTCTAGGAGCTAAAACGCGTGCTAAAGTTCCCTCTAGGAGCCAAAACGCGTGCTAAAGTTCCCTCTAGGAGCTAAAACGCGTGCTAAAGTTCCCTCTAGGAGCCAAAACACGTGCTAAAGTTCCCTCTAGGAGCTAAAACGCGTGCTAAAGTTCCCTCTAGGAGCCAAAACCCATGCTAAAGTTCCCTTTAGGAGCCAAACTGTGTGCTAAAGTGCCCGCATGGGAGACAAAACGTGTGCTAATGTTCCCTCTAGAAGCCAAAACGCATGCTACAGTTCCCTCTAGGAGCTAAAACGCGTGCTAAAGTTCCCTCTAGAAGACAAAACGCATGCTAAAGTTCCCTTTAGGAGCCAAACTGTGTGCTAAAGTGCCCGCATGGGAGCCAAAACCTGTGCTAAAGTGCCTTCATGACAGCCCAAACTTTTGCTAAAGTGCCTTCTTCAGTGGCGAGGACGAGCTATATGTGCCCGTTTTTTTCCCTTTTCTCCCCTGCCCTTCAAAAAGTCTGTGCACGCCACTGGCTGTAGGCCTAATATCTAATCTTTTTAGTCATGCACTGCCATGCTGAACCCCAAATATATATACAGTATATGTCTATCTTTGTAACATTACCACCATAGAATAATGAAGTGATCTCAATTTCTATATAGATGCTGAATGACTACGCATGAAACCGTTCAGAGGAAACAAAAACATCGATCACTCAACGACCCACCTTCTCCTTTTGTTTATCAGAGGGGGCACTTTGGAAGTCTGGATCGGCATTGGTGTCTCCGGTGAGATCCGGGCTGATGTCAAACACTAGCAGCTCTGTGTTGGTATGTCCTCCGTCCACACTGAACACGCCGCTCCAAAGCACCGGCGGCCCACCCGGGATCACCGCGGAGGCGAGGAGTCTGCCGCCTTTCCCCTCACCATCACCATCAGAGATGCTGAGGGTCGCGCCCCGCAGCGACCTGAGACTGTCCTTCTTGCTGGTTTTGCCCTCGAGCCAAATGAGTCGGGTTCTGTTGCTTCCCCCCGAGGGCAGGTTGGAAAAGAGATAAACGGTTGCGTTGACCTGAAATCCATCCACAAACTCCACTTTGCGTGTGCTGTGTATTGTAGTGGTAATGTCATTTCCAATAGACGAAAATATTCCTCCGCTCTGTTTGTTATCGGAATTATGAAGGTTCACTGTTTCTGATCCCGAGGAGCAGCTGCTCGTCGTGGACGCGTCCTCGGGTTGCTCGATAGCAGTCAGAATGTAAGTCTCGGTGGCTGCCTGCTCCACATCCACAAGGAAAGCGACGGACGCACTGCTGCGCGATGTGGATCCTAGCTGGATGTGCTCCCTGTACAGCTCATTTGATATGTTCTTCAGGTCCAGCATCTCGCAGTAACCGCACTCGATCACACCGCAGCAGATCAGAGTGTCATGCTTGACAATGGGTAATAAAATATTAAGGCTGAAAGTTGCGTTCGACTCATCCCTCTGAGAAACCCGGGAAAAGCCCGCGTTGTTCGTCTGATGGTTACCCTTCAAAACACCTTTCTGGCTCCGACTCCGGACCAGAGTCAGGTCGTGGTTCAGCTGGTAGAGCTTCTCCTCTGTAGCGATGTAAACCGCGTTGGCGGCCACGGCGAAGTGACGCAGGTTTCCATCAAAAGTGAACTCATCCAGGCACCGGCCCGGTTCTGCCCATATGATTAAAAGCAGACCAGGCAGCAGGATCATCTTGTTTCTGCGAGGGCAGCAAAACAGGCTCATACACTGACGGTCTTCATGACACTCTGCTCTCCTCCGGTGGCGCGAGTCGTGCGTAAAAGCGCAGTGCGCGTCTATTGAAAAGAGAAGTGATCGAGGTGGGAGGGAGCGCGCCCGCCTAAACCGAAAGTATCACTTCTTTATAATGGTGTTGAAACATTATCGTTTTCATTCAGCTGCACTTGTCCTAATGTAACCATGTTTACACCACCTGTTTCGAATAGTAAATAATGTGCATTATCAGCGGTTATCAGCTCCATAGATTTGGTTTAAAAGGATACTGTTAGTGGTATGTAGTGCGACAAAGGTTGGGAGAAGTATTAAAAGACTCAAAACTCCAGGTGGAAAGTCGGGGTGGTATGAGTCAGACACACAGGGCTGACACCCGGAAGCGGAGTCCACGTCCCATGTGAAATAAAGGGGTTCATCTTGATACATTCTTTTTTATCTCTATATATTTTTTTTAAAACCAAACTTGGTTGAAATGTGTAAGGTCTTTACAGACAAATGTGGCGTGATGCATTATCAAACATTTATTTGCAAGACATCAGACAAGCATCAAATAATAATAAAAATAATATCAATAAAAGCCCTTTTCGTTGAAAAAAGCAAATCCCAAAGGGCTGCAGAGTACAAGAATAAAAAAACAGGTTTAAATACAAGAGCAAATATAATATATAACGATGCACATATAAAACTATCAGAAGGGAAGAAAATTAAAAATAATTGATAAAAACAAAATTGAGAAAGAGGAAAAAAGTTATTATTGTTCTCCATTACTTTGTGATAAGAAATATTAACACACCTCCGTTGTAAATAATAATTTACCAACAATTATGACTGTGTTGACTGCTAAATCATGGTCCGCATCTTTCATAAATACACCAAAATCATATTTTATTTTGTTAGTTCAGAGAAATGTACAATAATGCAAATCTTCCCAAAAGGCACTAGCAAATTCCCAATGGAAATGATCAATTTCAATATGTGCATCACAAAAATGTCCCTTCACCAAGAGTTTAGAAAATTAGGATTCACATTACTTTGATATAAATTAAATTACATCCCAATCACAGATTCTATCATTGCTCTGACAACATTATCATATGCTATCATAAGATATAATAATAAAATCAGAACCCCCAAAGCAATTTCAGTCAAAAGCAACTGGACTTGGTTATTTGTCTAGATAAATGTAAGATAATAGAGATACATTAGAGAGAGAGAGAGAGAGAGAGAGAGAGAGAGAGAGATAGACAGGGAGAGAGAGATAGACAGGGAGAGAGAGAGAGAGAGAGACAAAGAGAGAGAGAGAGAGAGACAGAGAGAGAGGGACAGAGAGAGAGACAGAAGTATACAAGTATAAAAGAGTATAAAAGTGTGTTTTAAGAAGTGATCTAAAAGAATTCACTGACTCAGCAGGCTCTCCACTGACAGGTCGTTCCAAAGCCAAGGGGCCCTAATGGAGAATGCACGATCACCTCTAGTTTCAAGCATCGACTTTGGAACGTTAAAAAAGGGCCGTGCCCGAGGATCTAAGGCTGTGAACAGGCTCATATGGGGTCAGCATTTCTTAAATATAGTCAGGCGCTAGACCCTGACGAGCTTTAAAGAGATCAGTAAAATCTTTCTAAACGAACAGGGAACCAGTGAAGTGAGGCTAAAACTGGAGTGATGTGATGTTGTCTGTTAAAACTGGTGAGAAGTCTTTACGAGGCGTGACATGTCACATGTGATGGAAATCTCAGGCCTATCATGTTTCATTCATTATCTCTCAAATTTATTACAGAAAACTGAGAGAAATTATCTTGTTATCACGTGAAAACGGAGGAAGCAAAATGTATGTATGTGTGACCCTGTAGGGCTTCCGTAGAGGTCATATGAGCTATATGTAGAAAGTGATTTATTTACATAGAAATATATATGCACAATATCTACAGCCTGCATAGATTTACCATTCTCAATGAATGTATCTTATTCAAATTCTGTACATGCATGCATATTACACTCCATATGATATATACATGTAGTCGGTGATATGTTATCTAAGGGGTAATGCACAGGAATTGTTCATTTGTTTAAGACCTCACATGTCTGATTTAGCTCATGCTTCCCGCAAAGAGCTTCAACTTTCAGCATACATAGTTTATGTACATGAAACAAAAAGGGCTTTGGAGAAAAAGGTGAATAACATAACACCACCATGCAAAACAGTCAATGAATCTGTTGGATTTGAATACACGGCACACTTTGTCTATATATCATTTGAATTCTGTCAAATGTCCATAGGTCACACACATTGTCTACCCCCACCTCATGGAGTGATTATACAAGAATCTAGTCACCATATAGGTGAAATGTAAGCAGACATTACGTTTCTGGTAAGACCTATCCATGCATACATGTACTAAGAGCCTCCCTGTTGTCAGTTTTGTGTTTTAAAAAAACATATATTCAAGAATGTACAACTGAGGCACACCTGGGTGATGCCATGCATTAGCATGTTCGATGGGTTTCCATTCACACCCTTCAACACCCCCCATCTTATACTAAACTCTCCATTGCTGTTGTAGCTGACCGGGTACCTGTGGTCTTCCAGCTCAGGCGCTTCATTTGTGCCTGACATAGTGACTGACTTGCACGCCTATCCAGTTGTTGTGCTGACCTCAGTACAAGTTTCGAATGGCGTAAAGCTAAAAGAGGACCCCCGGGCCGTGACGAAGTTTGGTGCGGATACACATGGAAGAAAACGTTACCAGAAGTACAAGTTTCCCCATCAGATATGTTGTTGAAATTTTTTAATTTGACACTTAAGTCTGTTCCGATGTTAGTACAGTACAACTACTTTTACGACCTCAGCTTAAAATGTGTTAAGATATTATAGTTGGATAAACAAAGGGTGTGTGGTTTGTATGTGCAAATCAAGAATGCAACACTATGATTACTTTATTAAATGAATACATGTAGGATACTGGAATATACTGTATTTTCCATTTGATCTGTCACAGCATCTTTGTTCTTGATTCAAATAAACGTTTGAATTCCGATTTAACTTTGACGGAAAAGAGAGAGCTGAGGAGGAGGAGGAAGAGGAGGAGCAGGGGGTGCAGTCATTATGCAGTATTTAGTTCAGACACTCAGACACAGGAGTCCAGAGAAGGAGGAGGACCAGAAAAGGTTGGTGTTATAATTACTTTTTAATATCTGAAACGGACAGAAAACATTTTTTTTGTAACTCAGTGGTTTTCTACAGAAACTTTAAAGTGGCTCCTACCTACTCCACTGATTTTACACTAGCAGTATATTTGTTCTTGTTGCTCTAATGAACCAGGCTAGTGGTAAATTCTAAATATCTCAACCTGTTACCATGTGCCTCCCCCTACGTGATGCATTATATGTTAAACTTTTCCTGTGTGTGTACGTGTGTGTGTGGGAGTGTGTATGTGTGTGTGTGTGTGTGTGTGTGTGTGTGTGTGTGTGTGTATGTGTGTCTCTCAACCCCAGGCCACTGCCTAGTGTGACCAGCTCACACGGATTGGGCTGATGCTCTGGTCACCCCTCGGTTGCAGTTCCACAGGTCCAATCTTCTGGACCACTCTATAATGTGGATGTTCAGTTTAAAAGGTATGGAGCTAAAACAGTGACAGTGACAATGAGGTATTAAAAATAACTCCTGGCATTGAAACAACAAGTTTTGGCGTTGAAAATGTTCAACTGCAAAATAAAACACCCTTAAAAATTTATAATCTCACAATCATGTTATGTTTTTTTATTTTTATATTTTTATGCATTGTGTTTTAAAAAATGTATCTTTACATTTTTACCATGTCAGCACTATTCTTTCTGTCACTCTTGGCGTGGAGAGGAGGGGCTTGAGGGGAGGGACAAGGGGGGCGCATTATATACAGTAGATAATTTGCATATACTTTGCATACCAGCACAAGAGCGCATGTGACACAGGCTGTCAGATGCATGAATGCAGTGGTGGAAGTAACAAAGTACATTTACTCAAGTAATGTGCTTAAGTACAATTTTATGCTACTTTATACTTTTACTCGACTACATTTCATTTTTCATTCCACTGCATTTTTTTTGTAACTTCATTTACTGGTAACTTTAAAGATTCTGATTATTAATACAAAATGTCAACAAATAAAATAGCCTATACTGTTATAGATTAAGCTACACAATAGTCTATGAAGTAATTCAAATGAAACCCAACTTTATCAGCTGCAACATTCGATATTTACATAAATTCTCGGTAATTATAATCCAATAATATATTATTCCGAAACCGGCAATTCTGCATAATAAGTGCTTTTACTTTTTTGTACTTTAAGTGCAGTTTGATGTTAATACATTTTGAATTTTTACATAAGTAACAAACGCTCTGAGTACTTCTTTCACCTCTGCCTGAATGACCACATGTCTGGGACGGCTTCCACAAAATCACCTGGAGCCACCAAAACTCAAGACTGTCTGTGTATTTTTGTCCTTGCTTTTTCAAAATAGAAGCAGGCTGTTTTAATGTTAACTTTTAATGGACGCTGTGCTGTTTGGGGCCGAGGTTATCTTAATGAGCACTAACGTTAAACCTAGCTAATACCACATGTCAACCCTGGGTTGTCAATCTGTCCTCTATAATCTAGTATTTATAGTCATTGATTATATTCAGCAGCGTCTTTAAGCTAACCTCTGGCCCACCAGCACAGCGTCCATTAAAAGTGAACATCAAACTATAGCCTGCTTCTATTTAGAAATACAGATGTACTCGAGAATGGGGGAATTAGTGGAAGCCATCGCAGATATACCATCATATCAGACCTTAAAAGGCTCCTCCTCTCCCCGCCAAGAGTGACAGAAAGTTGAAAGTGAAATAAACTTTGTAAAAATCCTGACATCGTAAAAAAAAAAAAAAAACTCTTATTGGAAAAAACAACAACATTGAAATTGAAAATATCCAAATAAAACACCTGGTTATGAGATCACAGTTTATTTAATGTTTGCGTTTTATTTTTCAGTTGAACATTTTTGTAATGGCCAAGACTTGTTGTGGCAATTTTTATTTTCAATACCTCAGATAACTGTCACTGTTCTACAGTAACTCCATAAAAAGGTCGATATACAGCAACAGTTCACAGTGCTGTCCGATCCAGTTCAAAACCCCCAGATACCCCTCAACCCGAGTGCCCCTGATGGCAGCTAATGGGTCAATAATTTACACATTTACACAGCATTATTATTATTAATTTTTTTTAAAGCATGTTGGGTGATCAGATTGATCGGATTGAGATCCTATTGGCCAAACCACCTCTGGAAGTGGTCAGGGATGCATTGGGACCACATTTAAGTATAAATGCAAATGCTTTTTTAATCTGCTACAACTACAACAACTTGTAAATGTCATAAGGTTAAGTTACAACTAGGTGCAACCCTTTTACAACGTACAAGACACATTTTAATGCCTGGTTATGGAGTCAATAGGTGCTTTTATAGAGAAAAGCCATCACATTGGCGGCCATGGATATTTTCCGACCTGTCTATATGAAACCAAGGCGTAATATTCCTCCTTTCCCAAAAGTCGGCTTTCTGGGATAGACAAACATGTGACGTGATCTGAAGCAAAACGTGTGATGTACAATATACCTTCAGAAGAAGTTAGCCGTTAAACCATCATCATCATTTTCAGGAACAGGAACAGGAAACACTGTGGTCTGATGCAGTTGCCATTTTTTGGACGGCCGATATTTTGCTATCTTGACATGATGACCAGGCGATCTCTCGTTCCTGTGGTCAGCTATTTTCTGCTTTTAAAACTTCTGTGTTGTTGGTTGGTCGCGCAACAGTTCATGTCATCGACACCTGCGCACAATGTGTCAGCAAGCCGCAAAACTCTGTTTACATGGAAATCAACCATCAATATACTGTATGTAGGGCAGGGGTGCCCAGTCCTGCTCCAGGAGAGCTACTTCCCTGCATGTTTTAGGTTTTTCCCTGCTCTAACACACCTGAGTCTAATGATGTGCTCATTTTCAAGCAGCACAAGCTTGTCACAGGTTTGATACTTAGAGTATAGGAGAAACCTATAACATGCATCTAAAGTAAAATGAATAAATGCAATTTATAAGTTTTGTCCATTTGATTGTCTTTTTCTCTTCTAGGCATGGCAATAAACTCCTCCTCCAATGACTCCCTTCCTCCTGATGTCCCTCACGACTTTCATTGCTTTGTCACCAGACCAAGTTCCTTTGTCATTACCACATTCTACATCACCTACATCCTCCTCCTCCTCCCTCTCTGCGTCCTCGTGGTTTACCAGGGTCTCCAACAATGGCGGCAAAAGCGCTCCACCTCCACAGCAGGATTGAGTCACTCAGACAGCTTAACCTACCACTTGGTCATGATTGAGTTGATTGGGCTCTTGGGGTGCATCCTCTGTTTCTCTAGTATCTACAGGTATCATGTCACTCGATTACAGGTGGGGTTTTTTTTAGGGGGGTTTCCCTGGTATGGAGAGATGTTCTTTCATATCTTGACCTGTTTGGAGCGCTACCTTGCTGTCATTCATCCCATTACCTACCTGAGCCTGAGAAGAGAGAGAGGGATCAGAATCAGAAATATTACCATTGGGGGGGTTTGGCTGCTTATCATTGTAATGGCAAGTATGGCGGCGGCTTTTGATATTGGCTTCGCAATCATGGATATAGGCCTCTCAGTTTTCTTCTTGGTCATCATCGCATTCTGCAGCCTTTCTGTTCTCTGCATTCTGATTCGTCCAGGGCCAGGGGAAAAGGGTGGAAAGAGGGAAAGAGTTGACCAATCAAAGCAGAGGGCTTTCTACACCATTACAATCTTACTAGGACTACTGCTGTTGAGGAGTTTTTCAAGTCTAGTTTGGGCGTTCAATAAGCTTTGGGAAAGTCATGGGTGTGTTATTGTAATGGTTGAAAGTTGGTTAAATCTGCCCAGCAGTCTTGTGTTACCTCTGCTGTTTCTACACAGAACAGGAACATTAGCTTGTTGTAAGAACAACACAAAATGAGGAATGCTAACTGTACGGCTAACTGAGCTAATAGCAGCTAACCACAGTTAGCAACAAGTATAGCTATTTGGCCAAACCTCTGTAAATCACCTAAGTGCTGAAGGTAACTTTCATATCTTCAAAGTCACTTTATCCCACACAATTACAATGGTCTCAGGAAAGGCAATGTTAAAATCAAGCACTTATGACTTAATATTTAAGTTTGATGATTAGGCCTGCTGTGACATGACAGGTTATATATTTGAATAATTCACATTGCTGTATATCTTGGGTTTCTTGTAAAAAGGAAAACATCAAATCTGTTGTTAATTTTTCCTCACTGAATAATCATGATTAAACAATGAAATGTAGTTTGAATAGTAATACGAGTAAAAAGAGTGTTGTAATAAATATAGCATGGATAATTGAATAAGTTCTGTTTTGTAGTAGGTGGAACAGCATACAGTAAATAAATGTTCTGTATGCACAACAAGCATAGATTGACCTGTATTCAACTGTTGTATGTGTATATTATACCGTATGGTATAAGATGATTTGGTATTAAAGGGTTAACATTTTAAGACCACACATCTGATATATATATTTAGGAGTGTGATGCTTCCTGTGGAGAGGTTCGGACAGTAATTTATTAGGCGTGATGAAATGTACGATTTGTGCATTGTCGCGATTTGATCATGCTCATCTTGAGGGCAAAAGCTTCCTCCCCATGTTCACAAAAGACAGCTCAGCTGTTCACTGACCACAACGTCAGATGTTGTTTAAATGGATGCACAAACCAAGAGAGACATGGGTTAAAGCCTATCATTTTATCATTTCAATAGATTCCAGCTCAACCACCAATAACAGGGCAGTGTCTTCCTCCTGACTTCTGATAGATGAAGTTAACAGATTTATTTCACTGCACTATGTAGGCAAGTGAAGTTTGATTGACACCAGACACAAACCTACATTCAGGGATCTTTACCTCTGACCTTTTTTAAATGGGAGAGTAGTATTAAATGAACGTGGAAAATTTAATTTTGGTTAGATTAAACCAAGCTTCCTCTTACACAATGAACTTTACACCTCAGACAAAATCTCACTTTAATTTAACTCAACCAAGTTTTTACATCTTATCTCATCTCATCTCATCTTCATCCGCTTATCCGGGGTCGGGTCGCCTGGTTAATTAACAACTTTGTGAAATGGACTGGACAGAATCACCTGCGGCTGAACATCAGCAAGACCAGACCACTGATAGATTTCAGGAAGAAGAGGAAGACGGCTTTCCAACCTCTGTGCATTCTGGGAAAGGATGTGGAGGCGGTGGAGGATTACAAGTACCTGGGTGTTACCATCAACCACAGACTGGACTAAAGATCTAACACTGAAGCTGTTCACAAGAAGGGGATGAGCAGACTTTACTTCCTGAGGAAGCTGAGATCCTTCAACGTGTGCAGCAAGATGTTGGAGATCTTTTATCAGTCTGTGGTGGCCAGTGTACTTTTCTTTGCTGTGGTTTGTTGGGGAAGCAGCATCGGAGCCAGCGACACCAACAGACTCAACAAACTGATCAGGAAGGCTGGCTCTGTGATTGGCTGCAAACAGGACATTCTGGAGGCTGTGGTAGAGAGGAGGACACTGAAAAAACTGTTATCCATCATGGATAATCCTCTCCACCCTCTCCAACTCACACTGGTCAGGCAACGGAGCACCTTCTCCAGATGGCTGCTTCAGCGTCGCTGTCGTAGCAACAGATTCAGGAAATCTATCCTGCCACTTTTTATAATAACTCTCTCACCTCTGCCTGACAAGGACCTCTGCTCTCTCTACTGTTTTGTTGTGTATATCATTATTGTTATTATTGTTATAGTATATTTTGCATATTTTGTTGTATATATTATTATTGTTTATTGTTTATAGCACACTGTGCCCTGTATATATAAACTATGTATATATTGGATTCTATTTATGTTATGTACAAAGTGTTTGTTTGCTGACCCACTACTACTGCTGTTATAAATAATTTCCCAGTCTGGGATCATTAAAGTCATTCTATTCTATTCTAATGAGATATGTAGTGTATCAACTATTTTAGTAATGTGACTTGAATAATAAACTAATTTAAAGTGCTTCAAAGCTGTCAGTAAATCAGTTCAGCGTATAAAGTGTAGAAGAAGTCTTCTGTTAATGCAGAAGAAAAAAAAAATAAACAAAAGAAATATCTCAATATACTCACTGCATACACTCTGTCTGTGTGCAAACTCTGGTGCAAGGAAACTGCTTGGGGCCCCAGGCCAGTAGGGCCCAAGGTTCCGGATTCGCCCATTCACTTCCATACATGCAGGGAAGAGGAGATCACCTCCGAAAAATGTTTTGGATACCAATCAAAAGGCTCATAATTATCTTCAGACCCTCTACTGGAAAAATGTATGCGGGCATAATTTTAGACCCTACCAAAATGGAGTTATGGGCAGGAGTAGGAGGGTGCGTGGCTTAAAAGAGCCGTAGTGAAAAACCTCCAACAGCTTAGGTCCTGACTCCATAGAGCCCAGTGCAAGGCTCCAGAAGAGACACAACTCTTTTGCCCAAACTTTTTGTGCGTTGCGTTTTTTCTATTGTTTCGTGCGAAGATTTCTAAGTCCTCCCGCGTTCACAAGAACCAAAAATGGCAGCGGCCTTAAGGGAGATTGCACCACTGAGCAGCTTTCCATAGCAATGAATGGGTGCCATTTTAAGGTCCGCTGCCCATTCTTTTTTCTATGTCCACGGTCCCACCTGACACCACTCGCTCCCGTTGCAAGTTATTGAGAATCTTTTACTCCTGTTGCAAGTGACATGCATGATTCGGTTTAAACAATACTATAATGGTGATAACGCTGGTTCGAGGAGGCCACTGTGAATTTTTTGCCTAGAGCCCCAACAGACTCTAGACTGGCCTTTGTTGTGGCAAATATTTTACTTTGTACCGCTATATAGTGACGGCAGTGTCACACTGAAGCTTCGATACATGCTTCAAACCCTGAACTACAATACTCCATAGAACGACGTCCGAAATAATATTAGAAAATGATATTCAGTCTGTGTGTCTGTGTGTGTTTGTGTTTGTGCGCACATCAAATCATTTTCAAAGCAAAGATACTTTAAATCCACTGCAGCCTTGCACTTCGCCAGGAAAGGTCACGGTAACTGAAGCTTCGGGTTAATGAACCCATTTTTGAAATAACTGGCTTAAGTGGTTCAGTGCTTCACAAAAGCGTACTTTGCCCATCACTACTGCTATACAATCATTTAAGTGTACATTTTTCAGCCTACAAATAAGGTTTTAGGCATATTTACCTATTTGGAAACCAGCAAACATCGTCAAAACAACCAAACAGGTGAATCGCTCGGACGGAAAGGCTCTTTACTTCCTGTTTTGACTCTTCACTTCACGTTTTGTCTCGCGTTTTTTTTCTCTGTAGCGCTTTTCAATGAGGGGGTACCCGAAAAGGCACAGTGCCACTTAGTGGTTTTAGTGTGAACATATTATTTTCTACAAGGTTAAAAGTATGCTACTATACACTATGGATAAATGAAAGTATAGGCATATATATACTGTCAATTAATAGATATACCTTAAAATTATAAATAGATCTATAAATGTGAATAAATTCCTAAATATTTTTATATATACAAATCAATGAATAAATACATGTTACATTTGATTTGTATTTTTGATTTATTTATTTATGCTATTAATTAAGCATTACTTTACATAATTAGCCATTTAATTCCTAATTTATTCAAGTATTTTATTGCACAATTAGTAATGCAGTTCTATATTTAATTTGTCCCATAAAACCCTCCTCATCCTTCCACATGAGCCCGGAGCTTGCGTTATCGCTCCCTGCCACTAGAGGTCGGTGTCCTCCCTCCGTGTGGAGATGCAGCGGCATGCAGCAGTGCAGCCCGGTCAGAGGCAGCAGAGTGTCGACAACTACAGCAGCTCCGCTCCGTATATTTCCTTTCACCCTCCGTTTAAGGGATTCATTCATCCCAGTCAGGGCTGCTGCTCGGTCTGTTCGGATGGGATCTGTCCGCCCACCCACCCGTCTGTCCATCCGACCGTCCAGTTAGAGCCTATCTCTCCTTCCATCCGGCTGAGCGCTGCGCCCGGAAAGGTCCGGCACATCATTTTTAATCAGCGGACCTGACAACTTTTCTTTCTCTTTATTATATTCTTAAAAGAAAAAATCTTCTCTTCCTGATCAGCGTTTCATCCCCCGGGAGAATACTGCATTCGGCGGTCGCTGGTGAGTCTTCCTGCCGGTGTTTACATGTGAAGTGCGTCCCCTCCGGATACCCCACTGAGGTGTGGAAGGGATCAAACCCGTGGTCAGGCCAGAAGGGTGCATATACTGACAGGATAATACATTTAAAGAAGGTCATGTATACGCACTGTCTGTTCCTCTCATGACAATAATATTTCTGTGATGTCTGGGGGAGATGGGGACATGCTTTTAATAGATTTTTCTGTGACTTTAAATGGGCATTATCTTGTTTCATATTGCATACAGTGTCTCAGTAATCTTATTTTTTTTCTAAGATGAAGTGCTGAAACGTCTTCAAAGTTGAACAGATCTGTCCAGTCCGTCATGTGGGTGTTAAATGTGAAGAAAATCAGTTTTCTGTAAAGCAACCACAGTAGTAAGATCAGCCTCTCCAGTTCAGTCTTCAGGACTATGCAGTATTGTCTTACTTTGCTGCTTCATCTCGCTCCACCTTCCCCTATTGAGTTCGAGGATATAATTGGCATTCAGGAGCAGCTCTGAGTGTTGCGTAATAGCCCACATCTCAGTGAGACTTAATAAGGGTCAATCGACACATCCTTCACGGGTGCTTGCCAAACAGGGGTCCAAGGGGTCCTGAAAGAGGTTGTGGGATGAATGCCAGAAAAATGAAGATGGAAGTAATGAAGAGTAGATCAAATTACAGGAGAACTCAACATCCTCTGAAATAAGTTACAGCAACTCGCAGTCTCTCTTCTTATCAGGGGAAGCACCTTCCCTCAAAAACTCTTACAAAAAAAGTACTGGTTATTTTTATGATTTTCATATATAATAACAGTAAAAGAAAAGTTTGGATATGTGTCCACAAAGGCTTATTTTGTACCATCACAATATTACATTATCGTGTCTCAAACCCCCTTTTTTTGGACCTCCTCCCACCACTAAAATGTTTTTGATGCTGTTCAACGATTGGCACGAAGAGAGCGTAAATGTGAATTGACTCCATATGAAAAACACCTTACCTCGGGGGGACATCTTACCCCAGTCTACCCTACCTCCTCTAATGAATTAATCCATGCTATACTTCATACCCTGGTGGCAGTGGCGATGCTAGAGACTATGTCTATTTGGAAATGAAAAACTCCACTATGTGTGTTTCGTTAGAACCGAATCCTTTATTTTGGAAACCAGAACTACTGTCAAGCGGATCGTTCCACACAAACCATGATCCAAGGTACCGGAACTATAACAGAAGAAGAAGGCGACAGAGAAGAGTTTACCAGAGACTATGGATCAGAAGCAAGACGGTTCAACTCAGTCATTTCCTGTTTCCGTGTCACATGTGGTTCATCACAGCCCCTCTTTAGGAGATGAGCGGCAGACCTGAGTGTACTAATTCCAATGGGCCCGTAATCCCTGAAGTAAATATTGGACCCATTTTTCATAGACTACATCTTTCCTGAACGTTCTGACACAAAAAATTACAGTTTCAGAGGGATTGATCAGGAGAAAATGACCTTTGTTTGAGACCAGTTTCTGTTTCAGCAACGTCTCACAAGATCTTTGAACACGGCTACGCTAACGGCAACGTTCGCAAACGCCTCAGATAAAAACGTATTGGAATGCTAAACATGGCTGTTAGCTGTGTAAATATTGAATATTGGTAAAAGAAAATCTGAATAAATGATGTATATATAACCTCTCATCCATACACATGACTTCAAAAACGAGCCCGCGCCCCCTCAGGAGACAGGAAGTGTATACCATTTTGTTCCATTGGCGCTGCCTGAGTTCTCATATCTTTTGTATAGTTATTTTTTGGTTTGACATTAACATTTGCATCATGTCTGAGCACAAATCGTTGTCGGCAAATTGTGCCACCAAATGGAAGAGAATGGTGCAAATCTTCATACATAATAGTACTACTTTAATATATTTACAATAAAATATCAATCTGAAACTAGTCTTTCTGCATAATGTATTACTTTTTAATAACTTAACTTTTAAGAATTTAAAGGAAGCCTACTGTTTTAGAATTCACTTTGAGCAATGTTTTTATGAGTGTGTTTTTTAGTTGTTTGTTTACAATGCCTGAATTGCCCCCCGGGGACAAATAAAGTTTTTTGAATTGAATTGAATTGAACTCAACAGGGCACATATACAACTACATTTGGTTGCAAATACTTCTCTTCTTTAACTGAAGTAAAATTTTGAAAAAAGGACTTTTACCTGGGGCTGCACGGTGGTGTGGTGGTTAGCACTGTTGCTTGCTGGTTCCAATCCCGGCTGGGGCCCTTCTGTGTGGAGTTTGCATGTTCTCCCCGTGTCTGCGTGGGTTTTCTCCGGGTTCTCCAGTTTCCTCTTACAGTCCACAGGCGTGCAGGTTTTAGGTTAATTGATGACTCTAAATTGCCCGTAGGTGTTAATGTGAGTGTGAATGGTTGTCTGTCTCTGTGCGTCTCTGTGTGCTCTGTGATAGACTGGGACCCTGTCCAGGGTGTACCCCGCTTCACGCCCAATGTCAGCTGGGATCGGCTCCAGCCCCCCCGTGACCCCGATAGGGACAAACGGTTGTAGATGGATGGATGGATGGATGGATGGATGGATGGACTTTTACCTACATTAAAGTATATTTAAATTGCGGTATTTCTATTGCTACTTAAGGATTTGAATACTTCTTCCGCCTTGTAGAAAAGCTATCATTTTTTTTTTTTTACAAAATCTTCTCAGACAGGAACAGGAGATCTTACGATAAAAAAGTTTCCACACACAGGGCCAAACTGATCCAAAGTCGATCGGGGCTGTCATCTCTGGATAAAAACACCAGCGGTGAGTTGGGCACTGTATCATTCTTTTCCCCACTGGTTTCCCTCTAGAGGCAGTGCACCAGTTCACTGTATGTATTTAGATGACACGCCTGTGGTTTGCAAGCTTTCTATAGCCTGGTGCAGCAGGTCTCCTCCCATGGTTTGGAGCTCAGAGGTCTGTAATCATCCTGGACCACAGCTACACCACCCAGATTCATTTCTCAGGGTATAAATGACACAAAACCCAGCTGGGTACACAGTGGGAAAAAAAAATACACAAGCCCAGTTTGGCAGTTTGGAGTCCTTATAGAGCAGAGGTCCATGGGTACCTGTACCATTTGGCCTCAGTCTGAAAAGCAGTTCCATTACTTACTTTGCAAGTTATATAGCAGCGTAGCTATTACTTAATCTGTTTTTCAGTTTGCACTGTAGCAGTGATTACTGGTTTTTGTCCTGGATTCTTTCTGTCAAGTTTTTCAAGTAGAATGGAATACATTGTAGATGTAAAATAGAATAGAAAGGCAGCATTTATCATAATAAAGGAGCCCTACCCTTGATCAGCACAATAAAAGACATTGGATAGACGCAAGCAAATAAACATTCAGAGCTGACAACACAAATTCACATAATAGGCTTAAGTGAGATAAATAAATCCAATGTAATTTGCACTAGAATAAGAGTTTGTATATTGCACTATGATAAATTTACATGTTTCATGGCTGTGGATGTAGATATTGCACTGGAATAAGAATACACATAGACATATAAATACATGTAAACATTCACTGTTATGGATGATTGAGCTTGTTCTTCTTTTGCTACACTACACTACTGTGTTGATTATGGCAATGCAGCACGTACTATTTATTTTCAAATGTGTCATCGTGACAATATGTGTAGGTGTACATATACATACATTGTTTTGGAGACCAGGCTGGTTGTTTGAATGTTTCGAATAGTCTGACTCATTTAATTTTAGAGAGAGATGACTACTGTAGGATAATGATGCGTCACTCTGTTGAGTTCAGCAGCCGCTTTAGCCTCACTGAAGCCGTTTATCCTGTGACTTCATCACACAACTGAGGTGTTGAAGTGTGTGCGTGCGTGTGCATGAGAGATAGAGAGAGTCAGGGTGGTGGGTGGAGGCCATAAATGGCAAAAATGTAGAGACAAATGAGCGTGTCGGGGGGGAGACACTGCTGCGTGCGCTTCTTCTTCCTCTCTCGCTGGTGTTTCCCTGCTGCTCCGTGGGAGAGCGAGGGAAACACTGCAGTAGCGTGTGTGTGTGTGTGTGTGTGTGTGTGTTTGTGTTTGTGTGTGTGTGTGTGTGTGTGTTTGTGTGTGTGTGTGCGTGTACTCAGTAATATGTGTAATAAGACCTTCCTACCACACTTGTTCTTTCTCTCCTATAGTGTGGCAGGAATGATGTCATGAGTGCGCATATAGACGCTTAACTAACAACATTATTAAAATAAGACGGCTTGACTATGTGGAGGGCTTGTACGCTGTCTGTGGTGCTGAACACCATGGCAACAGTAAACAATGCGCCACAGGGGCTGTATACCTTTTGGATTTGTTTTTCCATTCTAGGTTGGCAATGAAACTCAACCCAAATTTGCTTTTGTAGAAAGCGGAAGTTGCTTGTTTACTCATTTATTTTTTTTCAATAGCTTTTTGGCCATTCTCGTAAAGACTTTTTCATAAAATATGCATAAATGAATATGCACTTTCCCAGTTGCAGGGCTTTACTGAGAGCAATCGGAAATATTAAACATGCAATTTCCTAGGTTGGCAGGTTGCTCAACCTAGATATGAAAAACTAATATCCAAAAGGTATACTGACCAAGCTGAGAAAACAAGAACACGGACATAAGACGTAAAGCTAAAGTCAAATTGTCAAAGACAAATGCATGCTGTGTGGCGACCGCCTGCATCACAGAACTCTATCTGTGGCCTTTCACTCTGGGTTGGCACTGATGGAGAGCCTAAAAATAATAATGAGGTTTTCAGTTTCTTTGAAAATAGAAGCTAAATACATTCTTAGCTGCTGCAACCCCCCTGCTTCATGTGGCTGTCTCTACAAATGTTTAGAACCAACATAAAATCAGATTCAGGCAGAACCAAGCCCCCACCACACATCTTCCTGGTTGATCCAATAAGGAAGTGCCACAAATTGCAGTTTGTCGAGTGTCCACTAGGAGCAGGTTTCATAGTAGAGCAATTTCTAATTGGCCCTTATGTCAAATAGGTCGTTTTCACAGCATAATTAAACCAATTTAACACCTGGTAAAAAAAAACATTCTAGTCTGTATGTTTAGGTCATCTCCATGACAACACTGGGGGGGGGGGGTTTGTACCAGGGTAGTTTTTATGTTATTGAAGGTTAAAGTTTGGTAAAGGGCATGCTCTCTTCAGTGACAGCTAGCCTTTGGCCCTCACTTCGCCTCGGAGGCTGGTTGTCAGGATCAGCATCATTAACATGCTAACTCTTTCATCTCTACCTGGACTGCAGTCATTCATGTGGTGGTGTTAACATAAGTGACAAGATGGTTTGCTCTTTCATCAACTGAACCAACAGATGGTTTAGGAACACACATGGTGCACTTTGCACCATGACTTGCAATATAACGTTGGCCCACGATCGATGACACATACACTAGATGCTAATCTGGAGCAGTGGGAGGATTTGGTCCGTGCGGGTCGGTGTTTTACAGTCTCTGGGCATGGTACCGTGTTGAATATCAGTTTAAATCACAGATCATAAATGCTGGTACAAAGAACATTCTAGTCCGTATGTTTAGGTCATATCTCCATGACAACACTGAGGGGATGCATTGTTTTTGTACCAGGCTAGTTTTTATTTTATTGGAGGTTAAAGTGTATGAATAATTAGGGGCGTGGCCTCTTGAGTGACAGCTAGCCACTAGCCCTCACTTCTCCTCGAAGGTATAAGTCAGCCAGATGGATGTATCTCCCTCCCCCCAACGTCACATACATGCCCTTTTTTGGTAAGAGGAAATGAGGCAGAGTCAAAGTCTGACAAGATGGCGACTCCCATAGGCGATTATGATTGGATCAAGTTGAGAGAACAGACCTCGACGTAGAAGCTATGTCCATTTTTCATATAGTCTATGGGCAGAACTTGCTATTTTCTTCTCTACAAACAAGTTTTCAGTCGGTATGCAGTCTAGAGTACTTCCATCTGACCAGCAGCGAACTGCAAAACCTTCTGCATGGGTCGATGAGAATGGTTCAACATTTAGGGGAACATGCGTATTCTCTCTCTTTCCAAGTGTTAGATTACAAGATAAGACTCTCATGTCTTTAAAAAGAATGTCTCAAAATGAAACTACAACCAGCAGCCAGTTAGCTTAGCTTAGAATGAAGACAGGAAATAAGAAGAAGCCGCAAACATGCTCTGTCTAACTATTACACCATCTACATCATTTGCTATAGGCGCAGAGAACAGCTATTAGAAGTTTCTTCCAGGTTAGAAAAAAAAATGGTTTGGGATAAAGACTCAAAAGATGCATATAATACCAGCGTCGGTCTCTGTTTCGCAAAATATTTTTTTATGGCCGCTAGATGGTGTTGTCTATTGAATGTAAACATGGCAGTTCGGGGCACCTGCTGACACTTCATTCTATCGTTTTTTCCTTGGAAGAACAGTCCTCAAAGTATGTGGCATAGTACTTCTAACCCGTTGACGGGCATAATCGAGGAGGTCTTGGAGAACTTAAAAATAACAGTCCACATTAGTCATGATATAAACAATAATATTTAAAGGTGCGATGGCTGCCATGATGACCCTTACTGAGAGAGAGACAGAGACGGATGATCAACCCTACACTTGAGCCACACCAGGCGGCACACAGACGCACCATATATGGGCACGTGTGTGTTGGTATAAAAAGAAAAAGTTTAGCTTAAACAGTGTCAGCTGCAGTGGATGAGGAAGCAAAGAGCTGGAACTCTGCCACTTCATAACTTCAACCAGTGTGAAGCTGGCTAACATGTCTCTGGCACTGACACACACAAACCCATTTTTT
The DNA here is from genome assembly GCF_963691815.1 of Echiichthys vipera. Taxonomy (NCBI): domain Eukaryota; kingdom Metazoa; phylum Chordata; class Actinopteri; order Perciformes; family Trachinidae; genus Echiichthys; species Echiichthys vipera. The sequence goes on along the minus strand of NC_139845.1, from coordinate 16,890,000 downwards.
ACCTTTTATTTAAGCAGACCAGGTGTACTGAATGTCTGTTTTCATTTTTTTTTTTTTTGCTATATCTCATTTCAGCCAACAAAGACCAACACATATTGAGTGTTTCATTATTGCGCGCAACACAATAAAAATGACAATTGTGGAACACAGTTTTGGAGAGCCAATTAGCTGGTGATATAACCGCTAAAACGCTAGCAGCACATAACTCCCTGTAAAACCACAATTTGTTTACACATTACTGTTTTTGTAAAGATAAAACAAACAAAAGTCAAAACCCTTTTTGCAGACACTGGAGTCTTGCCATCACCCTGAGGTTGCCAGTGGCGACACTAGGCCAATTATTAGTCCAACACAATGTGATGTTTTTGTACGGATTAAACAAACGAAATATAAAAGTGAAAATGAGGTTTAGAGGAAATGGTTGAAGGATTTTGTTACCTCTGGACAGAGCATTCTAGCTGTTTGCCACTGTTTCTAATCCTCATGCTAAGCTAACAGCGGTACTGGCGATAGACACAATCAGGTGTGTATTTGTTGAAATTCAAATGGACAATTGACCAATTGACACACTGACTTGATGTTTTCAGGTGCATTTTGGGTGAGGGTGACAGGGATTTTCTGCAGCTGCAGCAGTGGTTCAAATCCATGACCCTCTATTCTGGGGTGGCTGTAGTAGAGTGGGTCGTCCTCCATTTGAGTGACCGGCGGTTCGATCCCTAGCTCCCCCAGTCCACATGTCGAAGTGTCCTTGGGCAAGACACTGAATCCCAAATTGCTCCCCGTGCTTCACATGGGTGATAGATTAGATGGTATTTAGATGTCCACTGCCATCAGTGTGAATGTCTGTGTGAATGGGTGAATGTGACAAGTAGTGTGAAAGCGCCTTGAGTATTCAAAAGACTAGAAAGGCGCACAAGTCCATTTACCATATTCTCTAACACACTTCCTAGTCATGCTGCTGCCACCACTGAACAAATTTAGTAAAAACACAAGCCTCAGCCTGGTGTGGCTGTTGTTATATCGTCTCTGCTAATTTAAAATGAACTCTTCTTGAACCAGTGTATACCAGGATTCATTAAGATATAGATTTCAATGAGATACTAGTTGTTGTGGGCTTGTCTTTGGTTTAAAGTTGGAAGAGCCATGAGAAGAAAAACAGAGTGTTTGAGGGAGAAGTTTAGATCAATTACCTGGTGAGATAGGTTCATAGTGGGTTGTTTTCTCATTAAACAGACCTGTGTTTGGTTGTTTTAACGGGCTGCAGTTGTGTTTTCCTTTTGAATGACTTCAGCTCTGTGCATACGTTACTCTACGCTCCCCTGCTCCCTCTGTCTTCTGCTCCTCTCTTCATCTTCCTGCCACATCTCTCACACACGTGCATGAAAGAAATCACAGTTAAGCGATCAACAACTCAAGTATAAGTGGATATTTTTTCTGTAGTTTCACACATCAGTTTGGTATCTTTTCCACAAAGGATGGTTCATCTGTTTCACATTACTGGGCACATAAAAATGCCCAAACGTGAATTTATGAGCCATGTAAGTCACTAAAGTATAAACAGAAAGATATAGCTGCTAGGAGTCATTCTGGGATAAATATCACCTTACCTTGTTTAATTCTGTCTAAAGGAATGAGACCAATCACACACTTGTTCCATCATTACAATGAATGTTTTAATGTTTTATAAGTTTTACTTCAACTGTCTTTGAGTAATGGCCTATTTCCTGTTAAGCCCGGCCCTTTGCAAAGACTTTTTGATTGTTGGTGGCCATGTTTTGGGATGGATCTTCCTAATTTTTTGAAGAAATGCGCACCAGCAAGTCTTTATGCCAAATTTGGTGTTGATAGAGTCAAGTAAAAAAACAACACAAAAAAACAAACATCTAATACTGTTTTGTACACAAGGCAAATTTGCAAAATATACATCATGTGGCCTTGAAAAGGCTTTTTAGTAGGGCACACTGAGTTGAAGATGTGTGTCATATTTCAAATCAATTTTCACTTCCATCAGGCTGATTGGCATCCTACTTTAAGGGAAACACTAGTCCATAATTTCTAGTTATGATGACAAGTCTAGCTCACAGTAACTTGTGAAATGGCACAATAAAGCATATAATGCTTAATAGGCCACGTCCGATGTACACCAATCAATATGACACTTCAGATCCTGGTTAATGACCAGTTTGACCAGTCTGGAGTCCAGCAAGGCTTTTTACACCACACTGAGCTGGATATGTGCGCCAAATTTCAAGTCAGTCAGACTTACGGTGTAAGGGTCATATTTCTTGGGCCTTTGCACATCATTTTCAGTTATTGGTTTCATGTGTCTAGCTCATCCAGCTGAAAGCAATTTGAGCCACAGTTGAAGATGATAAATAATAAAATGGCACAAACTCAATAGGTTTCTACCCCTCTGGGTATCAATCATAAAAATAACAACAACATGCTCGACTGCACTACAAGTCCTGTTACTTTAGGGCTGAAATAAATAAATATTAGTAAAAAATATTTTTTTTGATATCAGGCGTAATAAATAAAGTATATTTAACGAGGACAAACAAAGTCTAACATAACTTCCAGAACCCAGGTTTCCTCTGTCCTGATATACCTGACTAGTCATTACAGTCTGTAAGTCCTGCAGCTTGCAGCTCACTGAAAAATCACTGTATGACTCACATCCATCCATCCATCTATCTTCAACCGCTTAGGGGGCTGGAGCCGATCCCAGCTGACATCGGGCGTGAGGCGGGGTACACCCTGGACAGGACACCAGTCTATCACAGGGCACATAGAGACAGACAGAGACAGACAACCACGCACAATCACAGTCATGCCTACGGGCAATTTAGAGTCATCAATTCACCTTACACGTGCATGTCGTGTCATGTTGCATGTTCTCCCCATGCAGACAAGGGGAGAACATGCAAACTTCACACAGAAGGGCCCCAGCTGGGATTCGAACCGTGAACTCTCTTGCTGTGAGGCGACAGTGCTAACCACCACCCTGTATGGAAAAAAAATACAGCATTTTACAATCAAGTTTTGCATCAAAACTACAAATGCATTGGAACATAAAAACTTGCCCTCCATGTTTCCTCAGACGCAGCAAGGATGAATGGCTGACCTCGGAGCTCACTGATTGGTTGCTGATCTTTTCGCTGGCTGCAGCTGCTGTCATGGCCAAAAGCCCGGAGGTGAAGCTGGCCGTTTTCGGCAGAGCGGGAGTGGGCAAGTCAGGTAATAAAGTGCCTATCTTTCTTATTCTGTTCATCTAAAGTTCCAAAAACGACAAGAAATTTGCCTTTAACTGAAAACAGGCGGATTCTTTGCTTGGGATGATCTTCCATTCCATTCCCAGACAACATTGAAAAGACAAATTAGGTCGCTAGGTATCTGCAGGTTCTCTGCCTCATTTATGTTGCCACTGTATAACTCAGCATGACCCCTGCGCTCTAATGTTGTTCTCCACCATCCTGTCAGTATTTTTATACTCGTCATAAATTCTCCTCATACTCAGTTTGTTTGCGTAGTCAGCATTAGAGTAGGCAGTTGTTTTTTGTCTGGCTTAAATATCATCACTCCCACACATAAGTCTGTTGAGTCATTATCATTTGGTTTCAGCATTCCTCTGTAAGCTGTGGCAGCTCGGCCTGGGCTGGGGCCCTGTATGTTTTCTCCAGTAGCTAACACAATAACACAGACCATATGTTTGCTGCCGACTGCAAGTCAAGACAGATTGCTTCTGTGTAGCAATCAGCTGTTGGAAAACATGCTTTGGGATCTCTTCCATGTCGAAGGAAGCCGTTGAGATGCCTGAGGAGGTCATGTCAAGTACTGTTCTGAAAAGTATAATGACTGCATAGTTCATAACCTTCAGATGAAAGGGATGCGGTTGTATAACACAGCAGTGAGGCTGATTGTGTCTGACATGCACATCTGAAACTTTGTTCAGGAAACGGAGACATTGAAGCTCCAATCTGCAACTTCTTTTCTTGAACTAAGAAGTTTAAAGTCAGCTCGGACCATCTCCTCCTTAGTCCATGAAGGTGACGTTCCCCAAAGACTGGACATCTTCTAGATCAGGGCTGCCCAATCCTGCACCCGGAGGGCCACTGTCCTGCATGTTTTAGGTTTCTCCCTGCTCTAACACACAGTCTAACGATTTTCAAACCTGTGACACACTTCAGCTGCTTGATAACGAGCACATCATTAGATTCAGGTGTGTTGGAGCAGCGAGAAACCTAAAACATGCAGGACAGTGGCCCTCCAGGAGCAGGGTTGGACATCCCTGCTCTAGATCATTCATCACCTGTCCTGATCTTTCACCACTGCTGTCATTTCTTCTTTTCCTCACAGTTTTCACTGTGACTTCCTGCTCAGTGGTTACTAACCTTGTGTTCTTCATTTTAAGAAAAGGTTTTTGTTAGGTTATTAGGTTATTGTTCAGGCTTTGGGCATTACTCTACAGTATGTCCCTGCTCACTCCCTTTAGAAATAGCACTGCAGTGATCATTATAACATTTGGACACTTGAACACCACACCACATAAACTTATTATTTTCTTACTGGAAAACTGTCTTTAAAACCAACTCCCTTTTCACATGGACGGTTTTTTTTATGTTGACCTGTCAGTTTCGGTTAACCACTCATTAATTGGTAACTAACAGGTTAACTTCTTAAAAAAAAAAATCACAACTTGTAGTTGTGGTGGTCCGCTGGGCCAAAGTTGACTAGGTCTTAGCAACAGGGATTTTTTATGTCTCTATTTTATGGGTTGTCCGTCTGTATATCTCATTCTTGTGAATGTGATATCTCAGGAAACCCTCGAAAAAATTACTTAGAAATCAGACTCAAGGATAAACCGATTAGATTCAAAGGTCAAGGTCACTGTGTGAACTGTCCGTCCCATTCTTTTGAAGCCTGATATCTCAAGAACCCCCAGAGTTAAAGTATTGCCTTACTGGATACAGCAAGTACTCCAAATCAAAGTGCAGCTTTGTCACTTTGTCAAAACCCTAAATTTTGAAGCCGCCTATCACCTCTTTACATGCCTTACAACTCCTTGCATCGACTCTGCTTGACACTCCATTAAAGCTATGCTCACCCCCCTCCCTCCCTGTAAACTCTAAATGGCTAGTAATTAGTGTAGCAGCTCATCTACCGCAGCTTCTGTTACCATGGAGAAGGAAAAGAGCAGCGAGCGGTCTCTGCTCGCCCCAACAGCGAAGGTTAGAGAAAACGAAAGTCGGCCGAGGAAAAGGCAGAAATGTGACCTACATAGGACCCGAAGACCAGTTAACATCGGGGATGCCTTCGACCGGTGGAGAAGGCTACGCCAGGATTTGGGACTGAAAACAGATGCTGAGATAGCAGACTTTTTGGGGTCATTTTTGCATTTTATGAATTTTAGATTCAAATATGGATTTTAAGAATGTATACCATAGCTTTAACTGCACCTTTTGTTGGATCTTTCTTGGTCAGTGGATAACGTGTTGCCGGATACATATTCATCCACCCCAAATCTGTGGCCTTCAAGGCTTTTCCTGTCGGTCAAACCAGAACGATTACAGAACATTTTACATTCATCTTCATTCATTCATTCCCACTATGCAGACTATGTTTCTTTCTCCTCACTCTCTCTGTGACTTAAGCAATCCACTCTCATTTGATTTTTCTTTTCCCTGAGGTCTGAGGTGAAATCAAAATTGTTAGCGTCCTCCTCCTCTTTCATTATGCTCCCTGAGGTCTCAGTAGGACTACCCGCCATGTTCTCCCCGCCAAAAAACAGCTATTTACCTCTGTTTACCAATAATCCTGATTCTGACTTCCCTGTTCTGCCACTACAAGTACCTGTGTCTTGCTTGTGTCAATGGCATGCTCTTTTAATACACAAAAAAAGAAAGACAGGCATTGTTGTCACAACAGAGGCCCTGGTGATCCCTTCAACAATAAACTGTTCTCTTCTAAACATATCCCTTAAGTGGAAGCCCACGGATGCGTGTACACATACTTTGTGCACAATAGGACAGAGAGGAAATTTTTTTTTAACTTTCTGGTTTGGTTTTATGGTTCATAAATCTCTATTTACTGCACTTTTATTTTAGCGGAATATGTGTCTAAGCATCTAGAGAGACTGTACTTTAAATAGAGGGCCACAGTTCAACCCACCACCTACAGTACCTACCCAGGTGAAGTTTCCTTGAGCAAGATACTTCATTCTTGCTAGTAGGGCCAAACAATCTGAAGGCATCACATTGGACGCAAGAAAAGTTCGATTACTATTATCTTTGACATTTTAAAGGCAAAACAATTAATAAAGCAGGACTAAGAATCTGCGCTTAGATACAGCGGTGCTTTCAGCTGAATGCTTACATTAGAATGCTAACATGCTTACAGTGCCGATGCTAACATGCTGATGTTTAGCAGGTATAATATTTACCATGCTCATCACCACCTGTGTGTTAGCATGCTAACAGTTGCTAATTAGCAATAAACATAAAGTACCATGACAGACCGACATTGTCCTCTATACCACTACTCCATGCTCTTTTAGTTTCCTATAAATCATATCCATCACACATAATGGTTATAGTTAAAGATGTTTTTTGGGCACTTCTACCTGGGCCCAAAAATCTGGCAAACTTTTTCCAGTTTTCAATGTGTCCTAACTTTTCAACCCCCAGTATTTATATTAACAACCATTAGACAAACTCATCATATGTTCTTTTATAACAAAAAACAAATACAAACATCCAATCCACTACTGTTTTCATCTTGACTTTGGACAGCAGTATCTGTTCATGCGATGCTAATGTTTCCTACTATAGTTGGACCAAGAGAGCGTATTTGTGCTTTAGTGGGGATCATTCACATCCAGAAGCAGTTTGTTTCCCTACTAGGGGGGAAAAATGTGTTTCTAACGAGCAGACCTGCTGGGTGTATTGGCATTGTTGGGAGTTTGCTGGGCCCTTTGTGATAGTATGACCTGGACTCCTACAGAGCCATCCAGCCCTAAGAAAAAGTAGAGTTTATTAAATTGGCTGTTATGGCACTTTAAAGTCTTTTTTTTTTCATTGACTCAGCAGCGACAAACTGGGGTTAGCAAACAAGATAAACTGGGGTGAGCAAACAAGATGAATTTGTCCAATTGCTGTGCCTTCAACTTGATCCCTGCTAAACACACACAGTTGTACGGTAAACACGCTGTGCTATGACCAATAATAAAGCACTTGTTTGCAGTTTTGCTTTGATTAATTGTTTGTACTTTATTCTTGCAATTTTTGAGTGGTATCTTAATTGTTGAATGCACTTATTGTATGTCGCTTTGGATAAAAGCATTAGCTTGATTAATGTCATGTAATGTCATGTTATATCTTTAATGATTTTATTATTGACGCATATCTGAGGAAAAATGTGGCATCAGATGATTCACTAGTTTGCGCTGTAATGCAGGGATCCAGACTCAATATTCGAGCTTGGAGTCACTCCGTCCCTCTGTTGTATTAAGCATCTTTAAGCGTTTGACGATATTCAGTAAGGATTGGTATAATACGTTTTATCAAATAGAAGTAAAAAAGTATGTGGTTTTATTTAAACGTTAATGGAGCCACATAGATAAGGTTAAATGAGAGTAAAGCTTCTTTTGCAGAGATGAGGTTGGTATGGACAATTCTCAAACAAAACTGCAAGCTGTTAAAATTTAAAGCTGCTCAATATTTTTATTTCAGCAATGGGTCAAATCACTATGTGCAATGCGAGTCGTGTTGCTTATAATGACAACGCTTCAGAGAATTATAGCTGACTCTGCAATGCCCCTCTGTAATATTTTAGCGTCTTTCCTAAGGTTGGGTGATTGGATGAATGAATCTGCAATCAGATATTCAGGGAAATTTTTAAGTGATTTTTTGGGCTGCTGTTTTTATTTTATATGGCAAATTTAATAGCTTGCCTCAGAAGAACAAGCTGGCGCTATGCGTCCGAGGACAGATGCTCATCAGAGAGCAGGGAAAAAACTGAGTCAGCATATGCTAGTAGAATTGTGCTTGATGAGGAGTTAACGCGAAAGTGAAATATCTCAGTTCGGTGAAAGAGAGAAACTTGAGTTCAGAAGGTGTACGGTTATATTTTTCTGTCTAATAAGGAAAATAAGTGAAAGAATATGTCTTTTGCTTATTTATTAGCTCAGTGAACTTGCCATCCAAACACATCTACCAGCTGACGAGGGGCGCCGCAGCTCTCAACGCTTTCATCAACTTTTTTCGGGCAGCAGCCAGCTGTACATGATGAACACTGCCTACACAGCATCAAACAGCAGGCAGACATCGTTAGTACCCTGTGAACATAGTGTAGCACTTATAGATATATCCCTCAGGAGTTGGTGGAGACCAAAACAGAGCTAAAAGGACAGTGAATATTGGGCTAAGATTCATCAGGTGGACAGAGACAACTCGTGCTGAATACTAATGTGTCTCAGGGTCTACTGGATGTGTAAATAGGCAACTGAACTCTTAACAAAGTTGTTTTCCCATGAAATGTTACTCACTGAAACACAATGTGTGTATCCTTAATAAAGTACCAACTAATAAGTACTCATATAAGATTACAGAAAACAATATGAATACGGTCTGGCGGTTTTTGATGACACTGCACTCATACTGGCACTCATACACATACAGTGAATGGTGAGCTTTGAAAGATGTTTGGATGTTCTTTTGGGAAATTAACTTTATGGGGTGCAAAGGGACGTCTCGTAAAACATACCGTCGCTCCTCAAACATTCCGCCTCCTCCCCTCAGCCGTACTGACAGCCACAAAGCAGAACAATAACAAAAGAGTGGGCCAACTTATGTCTGCCTCAGAAATACTACTGTTTACCACCTCCAACGCGGGGAAGGGACCATGAATCAGCCTGATGTTCGTGTCGGTGTGGATTGGATGTAAACAATCATTCAGAGGGCAGGCAGGCGAGGCGACACTACAAAAACAAACACTGGACAGACTAACAGCTACTGTGCTGGACTGAGAATGGATGCTAAAAATCCAATTCAATCCAATAGTTTATTCATCATCTTAGATGTCGGTTCTTCTTCACACCACTTCTTGCTGATCATTTAAACTATGTCAGCTGATTTCTTCCTGAAATTAAATATCATATATGTATCAAAGAGCTAGATGGTTTTTTTTTTTTTATAGAAGATGAAAATAAAGTGAAGATCATATTCCTTCACCCTGAAAGCAATAAGTAACAGAAGCCCCAGCTGGATCTGCCTTTTTCTCACATTAAAGGCTCAAGTCATGTCTCATCTGTCTAATCCTTTGCTGCAAGCAAACACATTACCTTCACTTTACCTCTGTGCTCCTTATTTGCATTTTTCCTGTTGATGAGTCAGTGTTGTGTAGCAGATGGAGAGAAACAAGACATTTATGAATATGAAAGTAATTTAGATAATTAATTAGTTAATAACACTTTGTGGTTGAGGAGCCAACGGTATATGAGGTGAAATACCAATGAGGTAAAGCCTCCTGTTTTTTTTTTCTTTTTGCATTTTACAATCAGTCTCTTCTTCCCTTCCTCACACCAGACGACGCCCAAACAAACACCCAAGGCTCTGTAGAGTAGTGCAGAGTATGAATGGAAAAGTTAAAATAATTAGACATTGGCTACGAGGTACGTAAATCTGCTGAAGAAGAAAATGATGTATGCATTGAATAAATACATTTCACCTACGGTAGTTAGCAGATAGTTTCTTAAGAAAACCTCATTCATAGATTGATGTTTTGTATTAACTATTTCCTTATTATTTCCATTTGTTATAATGTTCAGCTTGCAGGACTTCTTTATTCCCAAAATGATCTGTAAATGCATTTTGCGAGGTATCATAAGCCCACAGCACTTATAGTAATGATCGATTATGACACAGATTAAAAACTAAATAAAAAACTCATGCAGCATATTTTGTGTAAAAAGCAGTAGTAATAATAATAATAATAATAATAATAATAATAATAATAATAATAATAATAAACTGTATTATGTAGTAGAGGGTGCTTTGGAATAAGGAAATTGCATGACACAAAGAGACATAGAAGGAACATAAAAACAGGGATAGAATTCCATAAATAATGTAAGATACGATGAAAAATAAAACACTTACGCTGTAGTATAGCAGGAAGCCTACAACTGATAGTTTGGGTTGGATGTGATGTACATGTATGCTGTAACGTAATACCAAAGTAATACCTACTTAAGAAAGGCAGCACAAGTCATGCAGAGTCTTCCTCTTATTTAAATAATATTTTAAATTGTATAAAATTGTATTGTTTTTGGACCTCTTAGCCTACGAGAAAGACAATGTACAAGATAGCAGCGGTTCTCCATGTGGTTTTGATAATGTTACATTGTGAACTCATGTTAATGAGAAATAGACATCCTGCTGAAAGATGGCCCAGCCAATATTTTACACTCAAAATGCTGTTGCAGTGATCATGCTGCTTCCCAAATCAACTTCCTGTGATGCCTGCTGGAGGAAATGAACGTCCTGGAAAGTAATCAAATAACATCCATCAGGCTTTCTGTGCATAGCTCCTTGCTTTCTGCACTGCAGAACAATTAAGTGTATGGACGCAGAGGCTCGTCTTTGGCCTTTGATAACCCACGGCTGTAATGTTGGCTGGCTGATTGACTCCCCTGATTACCTTCCCCTGACCCAGGGAACAACAGTAGCAAGCTGTGACTCATTGCATGCACTATGCTGTGGCACAAGCGCTCTAATCAGCTAGTCAGAGGTAGATTTCACTCTTTTTGATAAGAGATCCCAAAAGGTTCACGAGTGGCTTTCACAGTGATTGCAGTGATGTGAACGTTCAGATCATTAGGTGACTTTTATGTACTTGAGTGTGTTACATAAGACTTTGATTAACTCTAAGGATTTATTATTTGTTTTAATGGCGCTTTTTTGTTCAGTTTGTATTGAGTTCAGCCTCAAAAGTCATGGCACCTTGCTGTTGTGTGGGTGAAGCAGGCCTTAGATACAGTAGAGGCAGGATGTAAATTGAGAACACTAGATTGTGAAATTGGACATGGTTCTTGTGGGATATGAATTTTGTGGCGGTAGGTTAAATGAAGTAGCTTTAGGGCTTTTTTGTGTCATGCCTGGAAGCTGTGGACAGATAGGAAACTGCGCTTTTGTGAAGTATTTTCAGGATGATATGGGAAAGAAATCTATTGGGGTTGGAAAAGATAGGAACCTCTAAAGCAAGACACAGAAGTTATTTATTCTTTCACACAAGTGTTCACCGAGATTGACCCAAGCTAATTGTAATAAATTGGAAAACAGGGTGAGAAAACTGGCACAGAGAAAGAAACATCAAGGACATCAACTAGGTGCATTCCTTTATGAGCTAGATAGCTTTTGCTGTGCCTGAAAAGAAATAGTGCTTTAAGTGAATTTGTCCATAACAATAATTATTTCCTTGGTTTTACTTTGACAATTGATAGAAATTGCTGAACAACAATGATATCTGTATTTGGGCTTTTAGTAATCTACGGACTACAATACTGTTTTGGTTTCACGGCCTGCAACTTTTATATTTTTGTTCAGTCTCAGCAGACAACTGTTTCCAGTGGAAAAAGTTAGCGGCTAGCTGATGAACATACAGGAGCATTTTTCAGTTCTCCTCAAAAGATGGTGGAGAGGAAAATCACAGCTAAAAGAGAGTGAATATTATATTATGTATTCAAGAGTTGACTCGTTGATTTTCCTAAGATAGCGAGTGAAAAGAGAATTAACTGAATCCTGACAGTTACAACTGCATGGGTTCTATCACCTCACTCTGTTCTTTATTACACTGATCATCATCACAGGTTGGAGGCGAGCAGCATCTTAAGAATGTTCATTTAGCCTCGAAAATGAATTATGATTGCCAATTTAGCCCCCCTGAGACAGGAGAGTTAAAGCATCAGTTTCATGTACAAACACACCTGTCTTAATAAGAAACGGATTAGGAAAACAAAGCCAAATATATTCTGTGTTTGCTCTGAGAAAATTGGTGTCAATGTGAAGACTCTTTTCTGCTTTCAGGAATTGATTTGAAGTCAGCGAATTAAGAACGAAACTGCTCGTTTATGTTATACAGACAATTTGGATGGACTGCGTTACAGATATCCCCAGAGAATGACTCCTAATGATTTTGGTGATCCCTAGTCTTCCTCTAGCACCAGTATAATCTTGAAATGTTTGGTTCAGAGAGAAGTCTCTCAATGACCACTGAATTGTGTACACTCATTCATAGATTCTGAGAAGCAGTCATTAGAAACTGATTGGAAAAGGACAAGCGCTTTCAATACATACCTGGCAGGTGATTTGATGAACCATCTGTCTATCAAACTCTTGCCAAAGTTAGTCGAGAGAAGAGGGAAAGAATCTTTTTCATCAAGAAAGCATCTACACTAACCACCTGTACTTACATTGTTGTTTTGAACAAACATTGCCATGTCCTCATCATCATCATCCCCCGCTCCCCCTCCCTTCTCAGCTGCCAGTAGCTCCTCACAGGATGTTGATTGGCTGGAACACAAAAGCATCACTTGGGGCTTGACAAGAAGGATTTGCATGGTTGCTATAATTCAGTTTCTATGCAAGGTAGCATTATACCTGTGAAACTAATAGAATTCAGTCTCAGTGGTGTTTTGTGCAAACCTGAGCTTGCTAACGTGCTGCAGTAAAATGCTATACACGGTGAACAGTACCTGCTATACATCAGCATGTTAGCATTGTCATTGTGAGCATGCTGACATTAGCATTTAGCTGAAAGCACTGTGTGTCTGAGGACAGTTTGACAGAGGCGATAGAGTTGCAGGAGACTGTTTTCAGACAGAAAGCAAGGCAAGTTTTAACCTCAAGGTATTTCACGCAAATTTGACTGATGGACTATTTTGCCTATTTAGGCTTTATCCCAGTACTGTACGGTAAACCAAACTAATCCGCCTCAAACAGCCAATGTAATGTACCAACTGTTAGCTGAACTCAATATCAGGATCTTTGTTTATGAGAGACACAGAGAAGGTATAAATTGCACATATGAAGATCACCTTTTGGATATCAGGTAGATACAATCAGTCCCTCTGCTACAAAAGCTTTGAGGCTTAATTTAACTGTTGGAGAACCAGGATTACCTCTGCATCATGTCCACTAACTGCTCATCTTTCTCTTCTTCATCCTCCACTTCCTCCTCTCCTGTATGCATTATCTGTTATCTCTATCCTTTGGTCCAAAGAAAGGAAGGAGGCTTCTGCCATTCATCTTATCTGTTTGAGATCTTTAAAGGCCATCTGCCTGTTTCTCTCTCTCTCTCTCTCTCACACACACACACACACACACACACACACACACACACACACACACACACACACACACACACACACACACACACACACACACACACACACACACACACACACACAGGGTATATTTCTGGAGTGCAGTTGCTTGCAGCCAATGTTCTGTGCCTCTAGTCAAATATCAGCAAATTCATTAGTCCTCCCCTGACACACAAACAAGCAGTGGACCCATAAAGGGAAATGATTGTGTCACAGGAAGGTGGGTTTCTTGATGGGTCGTGCTTATTTTCTTCTGTTAATTTATTTTTAGAGTACACCTCCGACTGTCCTCAGCCTCCACATATTGTGTGTTTTTCCACCCGTGTCCTCTACCGCGGTCCTCGTCCGGTGTGTGAGTCATCACCGGTTATTTTCTTCCTTGCTTTTAACAACCTTTCTCTCTGGAGATTAGCAGAGCTTTTAAAATTTCATAATAGATCCATTCAGTATTTCCCTTTTTATTTCTGAAGGCACGTTATCAGCTGAGGTTCAGGTTAATGTTTAATATTCAGGGCCACTTTCAGCAGTATTTGATTTATTCAACACTGTCCCCTTCCCCCCTCAAACACATTTTTCTCTCTCAGTTGTGTTAACTTTCTGCTTTAGTTAATCATATACGAACTCTAATTTCAAGCTTTATTCTGCATTAGTGGTGTCATAATTCTCACAGGATTTGATATGACTTAAGGTATCAATTTGATCCAATTTTTAATCTAAACTTCTTTTTCAGCACTCATGATACGTCATTGTTAGATATGGAGTTTGGATTGGTAAAGATTAACAGAACGTTGGTCTTATTCCCTGACAATTGTCACATTTGTTCAGGCTGTCCTCATTCACTGTTTGTACACATAACTACTACTACATAAGAAGTGTGTAATCCACACATTTATTACTGTAGAAATCACGTCGTAGAAGAAGGAAATCAGGTGCTGTAGTGTTAAAGTGCTGATCTCCATGTAGGGAGGGAGGCCAGGGTAGTGGATGAGTCCCAAAATGCAGGACTGTCACCTGGGGGGACTGATGTTCTTGTCCTCGTTACACACTTGAATGCACCATAAGTTTGCAAGGTGCACCTGAATACAACATGAAATACCTGTTGTCCACACCATTTGCTGTTGTTGTAGTCTTGCGTAGCCAAACCTATCTGTACAGTGCTGTGTTAGAGCTGGGGTACTGTCTAGCTACACTGCTTAGTATTTCTGGCAGAGGGGGAAAAACGCTTTGGCTTGTTTGTGTTTCTTTAAGACAAACACAATCACCTTACGTGCCGCTAAGACATAGCCCTGTGAGACCATTCTGAGCTTGCGAGCTCCATTGTATTTTACTCGCAGATCAGTCTGGTAAAGTGCAACGGAGAAAACTTTGAGCCGTTTGCCAAGCCATCCAATCAGGGTTGAACGGCACTGAAGGTTTTTCTCTGAGGAAAAGATGCAAATATCCTTTACCAACTTGTTTACTTTCTGAGCTTTGCCTCGACGCTCTGTTAGAACGCTTCGTTGATCTGATTGGTCATTGGAGTTCCCAGATGGATGTGCAGAGCAAATGCGAATAATACGAATCAATCCATCTGACAGAGTCAGGTGAGCTAAGACAGATAGCAAAGATAGAAAGATAGAAATGGTTAAATCTGTGGTGGCAGCAACAACCACGTATTGAGAAAGTGAATTAGCTGATTGTTGAGGCGTGTTATACTGTTTCATTTCAAAAGGGCACCTGACAATGGGGAAACTCACATCCCACTCACTCTGACCAATAGTGTAACTTCACTCATTGACTCAGTGAGTGACTCAGTATAGACTTTTGTGTCCATAGGGCTGTTCCTTGCCCTAGGGTCCAAATCAAAAACTCCAAGTAAAACGATCGAAAAAGAAAGTCATGATGTGAATGTTTCCTTTTAAACTCAACATACCCAGGTTGACAGTTTTCATGGTGAAAAAAGGTACTTTTCCCAGCTTCTCTTTGTACACAGAGCTCCACCTTCATGTGCGTAATCACAATGAAGAGCTCTCTCTAAGGTGCGGTTGTCACAGCATCTTGGCCCTCATCTGCCTCACAGATGGCTCTCTATGAAAAGCGCCATAGTGCTATTGTTAGAGACAAAATTAAAGGGATGAATGCGGCGTTAGAATCGCCACGCCCTTCCTGTTCTTACCCCACATCTGCAAGCTTCTGTGTGTTTGCATCTTTAGAGGTGTGAAATCAAAGTCTCTCTGGTGTCCCATTCTATGGAGCCGCAGGGCCTTGAGGAGAATGACTGTCGCTCCCTCTGCCATTGTGTGCTCATGGAAGGCTCATAGAAAGTGGAGCGGAGGGGTGTTAGTCTGACCTTTACTGTTGTTCAAAGTGAACTTGATACATACAGTGACTTGGTGTGTTCAAACAAAGCTACATCCATTTTCATAGTGCGGAAGTGTATGTGTATTGAAAAGTTGCAGCATTACATAAGGCACACTAATGCTTCTCAGAGGACGAACAAACAACTTGAGCTGGAAGTGAGTGAGTCAGCAATGCAATATCTGGTTTTGTTGTGTTGACTCTCTTTTTCAATGCAGTTTTCACTTGTGTGTGCAAGGTATTCTCATCAACAGGTTTGTAGGATATCTTATGAAAACATATGAACAACAATTCATGGGATATCTTAGGAAATATGACGTTCTATTTAATGCTGGGAAATTGATTATTTTGGTAGGTGACTGTGACACCATGTGTGCAATATTCTTTTAAATCAGGACAATACATGCAAAACCAGGCAAATTGGGCAGCGCAATTATATACAAACTGCCAAAACGCAAATGGACGCAAATTTGCAGCAGGAAACGCGAACAACGTGAACGGCATGACGCAAAACACACAAAATTTGCATCATTGCCTGACCGAGTTTCAATATTTTACCTTGGGGCATGAAGCACATTTACAGCGTCAGTGTGAACACAACCATTAACATTACAATATTATTTAATTGTGCAACACTCCAGTATACAGTGTACACTATATACTGCACAATAGATCCCATAGTGAGTGAAAATATTGATTTATCAATGCTTTGCAATATACAAATTTCCCAATTCAGTATCGATTTAAAAAATTGGTTATTTCCGTTGTAATGAAGCCCTAGTCAAGTGGGGGCGCTGTGGGCAACTCCGTAGTGTGATTCATGTTGTACGGAGGCCCCGCTCGACCAAACAACGTTTATTCAAACACAAGAAGCAGTAGCAAAAGCATTGGCGAGCAGGGTTAATTTCCCGAAGGTGTCCGTTCATGTCCCAGTGCCGTTCATGCCATGGACGTAAAAAAACAGCCTTTTTTCTTTCTTTTTTTTCAAATTGTTTTATTTGTACACAAGTACACAAGTAAAACAGTGTGTCTGCTTTAAAGTGAAAATACAGAGAGATAAACAAAATAAAACCCAACATGAATCCTTTTTTCTAACGAGTACAAATATTGCACACATTGTAATTTAAGTTACTCTGATTCATTATTTCTGTCATCTACATTTATCACTAAATCAACATCGAAGCATTTAGATCAACGTTGAATCAAAATCGAATCGATCCTGAGGTTCTTGACAGCAGGTAGTGTGCAATATGTTCAAGCTGTGGAACAAAATAAGATCAAAGGTGTTAAATGCTCAGCTAAAATGCTCCATAGAAATGAGAGGAACTACAGAGTCAGTTGATCATTTTCTGTGGGTTCACCTACATATTCATACTTCATATGAAAGATGACACTTGCATATTGCAAGTAATTGAGTAATTATAATCATTAACATAGTTAATATCTGTCATCACAATACAAAGATTGTCAATTTTACCAACATTACCAGCTAACCTAATTACCCCGCTGATGATTCATTAAATACCCCAGCATTAGACAGTTACAGAGGAAACAAGTTTAATAGCTCAGGAGAGTAAAACATTGTGGCTGATGGCTTAATTGCAGTTTGATTCATTAAGAAAAGTTGACGCAAGGAGGCAAAAACAATCTAGCATTCAAAATGGCCTCTTGTGGCGCAGAGATTATGTTTATTGCACAACAAATTGGACTGGAGGCTGCTCACACTGTTATTAAGAGAGATGGATTAATTTTCATTGTGGATCACAGCAGCTCGAGTGGTTATGTATTCTGTCTATTTTGGACAAGCTGAGATATCAGATGGAAATTGGTTAGTGTGGGATTAAAAGGGGTTCATACAAAACCCCTCAGTGCTCAAGCAATGTTCATCTAAAATATTTATTGTTTATGGAGATGAGCCTAATAATTATCCCATAGCTAATGACTAATCAAGCATGGCAGAACATGGGAGGCTGGTTTATTATTCTCAGCGGCGCAGTTGCTCTGATTATGCCCTACTTCTCATTAATTTAAATTGTGTATAATAACCAGGAATCTGCAAACCTCCGTCACTAAGGAGTTTACGAGCATGTCGATAATTGGCCAGCTGCAATATGACCTGGAGAACAAGAGACATGATGAGATTTCTTGAAGTTTTACTGGTTACTCGCATCTGTTATTTTCTGATCAGTGTGAACCCTATAAAGCTGTATAAAGTTGCATTTTGTCATTTTCCATCTGTCTCACATAGATAATAAAATTCCTGAGATGTAGCTGCGCAGCAGGGAAAGCAATGAATCAACAGCAAAGAGAGCAGAGCAGATAGCTGATGGCCTAATTGATCATTCAAGTCCCTTCCTCTTTAGTTACCGTTGCTACGTATGGAGCCATTCTCACATGTCTCATAAGCAGCTTATGATTATAATGATGGCAAATTTACTACTCACATTTGATTTCACACAGAGGTATTAAAAATGCCTCACTTTTCTAGGCAGTGAGTATTTTCTAAATGAGATGATGACTGTCAATTGCAGATTTTTATCATAGCTAGCTACCTAATGAAGCTAATGTCCGCTCTGTTGGTATAAAACGCTGTCCCAGGGGGACTTTTTAATGCTTACAGCTGACTCGTGAGGGTAATCTTGTAAAAGAGTCCCACCCTTACCCATTGGCTGGGTTGCTGGATCGTAGCATACTGCTGCATTCATGTGCTGTCGGAATTATCAAAAAAAATTAGTTCCAAACTGGGAAAATTCACGTAAATATACCCACAAGTCAGAAAAACAAGTTGGAAACCCTGCGAAAATGATACTATGCAACTGGCAGAGCTGGCGTCATATTAAACAGATACCTTGTGAATGAAAGTAAATGTTGGGATGATGGTAATAAACTTTTTTATAACTTAGTGTATTCCATTTTACACTTCTTGTTCCATGTAATTTGTAACATAGGTTGGGACTGTTGCTGTCTATGTAAAGTGACTTAGTTTAATTAGAGAAGTCCTGCTCTGCTGAGAGAGGTAAAACATTTTTTAGTTGATATATGGTGCTGTAATATGTCCGGGACAAAATCACTGATATACAGCTTTAAACTGAAAACAGATACTGGAAACAGCTCCAACGTGATGTTTATATCGCTCTGGGCAATAACGTACATCGCATCTTCTTTGCAGTGTCCATGCTGTTTCCACATTACGACTTAAAGCTCACAAAGACACAAAAGTCAGAAAGACGGCTTCTAAACTTGGGAAATGAGTCCCTCGATGAGCATGTGAATGCAGCGTAACAGAACCGCTAATGTTACCCTAAACTTCGATAGCATCCAGGTCCGACGTACAGGATCTTTGTTTCAGTTAAGATTACTATGCACGACATGCTCACAATTGTAGCTTATTTGCAGCAGACAGACACGCTATTTAAGCCATTTCTTACACAAAGCTAAATTCCCCTTAGCTCCAGTTCACACAAAGTAAAATATTTGTTCCTGATTGGCCCAGACAGTGATTCCATGACTCCTGGGAGATGACATGTTTACTGTTGCCTTGTGTGTTATCGTTACTGTGCTAACTTTAGACTTCCCACATCCCATCTTAAAGGGTATTGGTTTAATCCTAGAATAAATATCAATGGAGCCTGATTGGCGTGCTGTAATCTGATCTGGAAAGGCACAGAGATGATAAGATGTCTGACTTGATCTCATTTATATTTGGCAGTAGAATGAGATTAAATATTTCTCCTGGCACTGTGAGGATTCCCAGAAGTCCCTGTTTCCTTATAGTGAAAAATCCAGTTTATGTCTCTCCAGCAGTTTCATTGTGGCTTGGTGTTGGTGGTTAGGGATGCAAACGTGCCCCAGGGAGAGACCCCAGTGGTGAAAGGAACTCTGGGAAAGCTCTGAGACTGGAAACAGTGGCCTGACCTCCTATTTGGAAAGTGGTTTGGGTGCTTAATTTGTTTGCCTGTTTCTTGCTTCACTCACTCCTCTATGTGTGTGTGTGGAAAAACACTCCCATGATATAATGCATGTAGATTTAAAAAGGAAAGAAATCTGGTTAAGCTTTTGTATTATTCAGAGTGGCAAACATGTAAGAATTGGTTTCCATCAGCTTTATCTTACAAGAAATTAAAAAAAGAAGAACGTGCTGATGCCAGCATTCTAACAGATTTATACAGTACTTTAAAGTGACCGGATCTGTCGCATTAACAGATCTTCTCCTGTGTCTATCCTTTGGTCCACATTCTCTCATTATCCTTCAGTGGAAGTGGTTTGGTTCAGTAGCACCTTGTATAAATGCTGAAGCTCTAAAGATGTTCAGGTTTAATGCTTAAACTATAGGACAAAACTGGCTCTGCAAAGCCGCAGGACTAAATTGTCCTCATTTTCTCTGTTGCCTTTTAACTGGTTGCTGAGTGAATCTGCAGGAAATCATAAATCAATATCCCTGCACAAAGTGGTGCAATCTATAGTCTGTTCTCAGCATCCCTGGTAATTAGTGGTGAGGATATTGATAAGAGATGAGGGAGTGCTGCAAAAACAGTCATTTCATAGTCATTTACGCCGGTAATGAGTCTTACAACCTCAAACTACTTGACATAAATGGAACAAAAATATGAATTGCGTTTTCAGTGAAAAGTCTAAGATGGAGCAAATCCATGGCATACATTTAATAAGCAAGATTCCTGTTAACAATAAATGTCAAAAGTCCTTTATAGACATATGGGGCCACATTATGTGTAAATTGTTGCTTCTTGTCTGCCAGCAGCCGAGCAGTGACAGAAATGCCATAAAACCCCAGAAACAGCTCATGTGGTTAATGATTCACCTCTATTCTACTCACGTAAAACATGAGAAAAACAGTGTTTCCTGCCAACAGGGGAGCAAATTTACAACTAATGGAGACATCAATCAGCATATCATAAATCAGTCTAAATCAGATGTAAGACTGAAATCTGTATGCAGTTGAATTGGATTTTTCTTGATTATTTCCTACGCTGCAAAAAACAGGGCGTTTTACATATTGCCCAAGGACCAACAGCAGTTTCTACAGAGGTGAGAAAAAAGGGCTCAAGGTTTTCTAAGTGGCTGGAAAACTAACTTATAGAAAGGTTGGATGTCTTATTTCAGCATTACAAGGATGTCAGTTCCTTTACAGATAGAGCTAAAAAAATAATAATAATAAGCAAATGTAGCCTTTGCTTTAGCTAAGGCTAGCCGTAGCTATCTCACCAGCTAGCTTTAGTTATAGCAAGGGCTCTTGCATTAGCTGTCTATAATTGGCCCTTTCTCCATCAGATTGAGTATTAAGTGCAACACCAAATTCTACAGCCACAGATTAAAGACTTTTACAAAAGTGCAGCTACCGCAGTTCGGCCCGGTTAACTACACTTACTATAACATTTTCTATACAGGAAAACAGATGTCAAAAATCTGATTCAGTCTTAAATCAATTCTGACTAAATATTTAGGGCAGAATAGTTTTGTGATGTTTTTTTCTTTGATTAAATGCTGATACTTTTTTGGTTCTGCTGTCTGCCTCTTTCAGTCAGACCCAGTCTAACCATTTCCCCTCCAGTCTGATCTGCACCGCTGGCCTGAATTACATGACCTGACATGAACACAATAGGTACAGAACTTGATTGCAGCTGCACAGCACTGGGAGATCTAAACTTGTCAGCCAGTAAAGCGGTGTGTTTGTGGACGAAGGGAACCAAAGAGCCGTGGGTGCCTGTCTGATGGCCGTAGGGAATCAAGAGAGACTGTTCAATGAGTAACACAGCGCCGGCTCAGAACAGGGCCATGGTTGCCACTAATTGTTCTTGCATTGTTTGCAATTAGTCCAACTTTCTTTTGCTAATGAGATGAGGTCAGTTTGGATAAAAGCGGCTTTTGGAGAACATCTCCCGTGAAGCCTGTGAAGTCTGGGCAGGAGACTTTGATTGAATCAGATCAGTTTTTCTATTCAGGCTCATTTGTAGCCCCTCTGGGCTCACATGGTAGGCAAAAAAACCTTGATGTGTACGGGCACATCTGTGATTTTGACTTTATATACATGTGGTCTGAGTGATCCGAACACAACTACAGGTGAAAACACTCTCAGGACGCATTGAGATCGGATGTCAAAAACCACATTCGGAGGTGGTTCGGGCCGCATGTGTCCACATTCAGATAGCACTGAGAATGGATATAAGTGTCCACATTAAGGACCGCCTACTCAACTGCTGCCCCCTGCCTCAGAGGAAGTATGTCCTCTTTCACAGGCTGCGTCCAAAACATCTGAGCCTGTAGCTCTGATTATTTTGGCTGTTTTTGTATTTTTTTGTTGGAGGCAACACTGCCATGTTGGAGGAGCAACGACAGGGAATAATCCTCCTCTACCCCAAGTTTTACCCCAACACTCTACGGTATATACACATTGGTGCCCAAATCACAGAGATCTTAACCTGTTTCAGCTTAGACACCTGAGGAAATTTTGGGTATATCCTCAAATACTGAGGGATGTTTTGCCATCGAGAGCACAGCACAGGACTGCAAGGTCCTGCAAAGAGTGGTTTATTTGGCTGAACATACAATTGTCTTACCCTGCCTAAAGGACATTTACACCAGCTGCTGCAAGGATAAGACTAAGAGAATCAATAAAGATCCCAACCACCTGGGTAACAGCCTTTTCTCCCTGTTGATGCCAGCACTGAGACGTTTAGAAGGAGCTTCTACCCTTAGGACACTGAATGAGGACACATTTTAAAATGTGTTTCTTTCAGTTGTCAGGTGATTAAATGTATTTTTTGTGCATAGTGTCAGTGCCACAGGAAACCTGCCATCTGCATGCTTTTAAATGGTCTCTCCTCAGCTTCCCTACCCACATTGTATCAACACTTGCTACCTAAAAAGTAAACTCTATAAACAAACATGCAAGAAGGTCAAACTGCATTCACACCAGGGATTATTCGAAATGCTACTAAGCAAATCAGGCTGGTATCGACATGACAAAACTTGAGGGCAACTTTTGAAAGAAGAGGAATGAGACTTTTTCCCTTGAAAAATTAATTGAGCTCATAACAGTTCCCTGTAATTTGTTGATAGATGTGGTGTAAATGTTATAAAAGCGTGGCTCCATTTGAATCAATGTAATCTTTCAATTAAATCGAATGCAGAACAAAAACAGAACTGGTGCTACAGTATGAGGTTTCCACAGCAGTATGACTGTGACAAGTGCAAGGAGGTAGTCAGCTTGGTGATACAGAGCACATTTCTCCCTCTGCAAACCTGTCTTTAGACCACAATGTCTATACTGACGCACGTTGACAAAGGCTCCTCTCTTCCATGTGTACATTTCTTCTAGTGGCAGAGAAAGGCAGGAGATACAGTTACATTAAATGAGGAAAGTACTTCACACCCCATTGGTTGTTCTGTCCACCTGGAATTCAGGGCACAGAATAACCTCATTCAGTCAGCAACAAGGGAGGTAAATGTGCCTAGAGAAGATACGTGCGTGTCAGTCCACCTTCTCAACAGCTTGACAAATAATCTGCTGCTGTTCTGTTCCGGGAGCATTAAGGGAATAATTGAAAGTTGCACGGCACACTCTTCCTTTGTCTGGAAACTCATTAAGTGTGTTAGGAAAGAGAGAGAAATGTGGTTTACTGCGAAAGAAAGAAAAGCGGTCTATTCTCCTCGTTCATGCTAATAAACGGAAAAGAACAGTTTTTACATTGTGAGGTCAACTCAGTGTTTTGGCTATTAAAAAAGAGACTCCGGTGAAGCCTCCCACAGCTGCTCCATACGGACGAAATGACAAATAGAAACATTTGAGCACCAGGCTCTCGGTAATCATCAAACACTGCCCTGAGCTCAAAGGCTGGACTTGAGTTCTTTAGGAGCGTAATGAAACGTGGCAGCAACAGCCTGGTGGACATAATAGGTTTTCTTCCTGTCCCTTGTCGTGGCTAATTATGAGTATAAAAAAGGTCTGGCAAAAATTGATGTTTTTTTTCCCCCCCAGTTCAAAGGCAAAGCCGTTTCCCCATTGTCTCTTTGCCACAAGCAGCAGCTCAGCAACTTGACATGAGGACACAGTTGCACGGCTGGACTCAAGTGGACCATTCAGGCCCATAGGGAGTCGCTCAAGCACATGACAGCTCCCACAGACAAGCGGTGTGAACACTTGCTTGTTGGTCTGTTGGGAAACAATTAACAAAAAGCACCCAAAAAAAAAGAAAATATAGAGTATCATGTGATGGGATCACATCAACCGCGACACCAAAGTGGTAAAGTGGTTGGCCAAAGGTTCCTTCAATTGTCAACTCGTTAGAGTCTGTGTAATCTTCAGTCTGACTTTGCCTTCACTCTAACCCGTTTCCAAGGGGAAACCAATAGACCAGACTTGGACTTGAAGTGTTGCAAGCCACTGTTTTGATGACTTGCAATTCAACTTGACAGAAATACTCTTCATGGTTTCAAAGCAGCACTTCTTGTTTTTGTTTCTGATTTTATGTTTTGTTTTTTATTTATTTATTATATATAGTATTATATATCATGTATTATCCCGGATAAGCGGTTGAAGATGGGTGAGAGAAATATTTATTTATTTATTTATATATATTTTTTATTCTTATTTTCACATACATTTTCCCATTTGTGTGTGTGTGTCTGCGTGTGTGTGTGTGTGCGTGTGTGTGCGTGTGCGTGTGTGTGTGTGTGTGTGCATTAATAAGTCCTGTATTGTGTTTCACTGTATTTCCTCCTTTTTTATCTTTGTATTATGTATATGATTATATGGAAGGATCCCCTTGAAAATTAGATGATTCATTTCAAGGGGCTATACTGAATAAATAAATTCTGAAATAAAGACTTGAGACTTCAGTTGGACTTGACAGTTAAAGACTCGTGACTTGAATTGAGACTTGACTCGAATGGGCTTACGCTTATCTGATACAGTCTGCTTCCACACAACTCGACACAATTGATATCACTTAGCAACCCAGAATATCACCAATATCGCTTGTATGCATGAGCAAATATACCAGAAAAAATGTTGTTTACTCTACATGATATACAGGTAATGGCCTACTAATGTAGTCAAAATGAAGGAGAACAATATTTGCATGCAGCAGATTACTTGTTGATGGTAAATCCTTATGAGAGTGAGTCACTGGCCTGCTGGTGATGTTGTTTCATCTATTTGTGATGAAGGCTGGTGCTGTAGAGAGCAAGCTAACTAACCCATATAAAAGGAGCAGCTTATGATGGACTTAGAGAGCTTGTGAATGTTTCATCCTGAAGGCTGTTTGTGATCCGCCTTAATTTTCTGGAACAGTTCAAATTAGCATTTAGATAACAAGTGTATTCAAGTGGTATGGATCTTGGGGCCTCTTGGTGGTTATCCACAGCTAATTAGCTGTTTAAATAGACAGAGCACATCAGCACTGTTGTTAACTAATGATCCAGTAGCCTACTTCGGGTCGTGAAATCCATACTTAAGACGCAATACGCAGTAAAATAAAAATACTATAATTCTACATAAATTCTACTAAATATATTCTGGAAAGCATTAAGGCTAGCC
This sequence comes from Echiichthys vipera, assembly GCF_963691815.1. Lineage (NCBI taxonomy): Eukaryota > Metazoa > Chordata > Actinopteri > Perciformes > Trachinidae > Echiichthys > Echiichthys vipera. The sequence continues at coordinate 16,864,729 of NC_139845.1, read as the reverse complement.
TTTCTTGTGGCGTTTTTTATAATGTGACAATGTTATTTGTTCTCTGCAGCTTTAGTGGTGAGATTTCTGACCAGACGCTTCATCTGGGAGTACGACCCGACACTTGGTAAGTGACCAATTTACTATCACTATTACTATGGCCAATGGTACTACCATTACTTCTGCAATCATCACTGTTACTGTCATCAATACCTTAGCAATAGCCTATGTGAGGTTGTGGCATATTTGGATTATATCCCAGCTAAGGGCCGTTGTTTAGCAAAGCATATCACGGCCTGAAGTGAGCTATTGCTTTTATAAAACGGTTACCAACTATGGCAATTTTAAAGTGATGGGCAGATTCCAATTTAAACTGCTTTATTAACAAAAAACATCCGTAAACTATTGTTCCTACGGCGGTTGCTATGGAATGTACTATCTGATTTAACTTAGCCTAGTTAGCTTAACCGAGCGTAGCCTAGCATTAACATAGCTTGTAGACATTGTGAAGTTTCTAAAGCAACAGCATTTAAGGGCGCACTCACACTGTCCATCCGTACCGTGCCCCGTGCTTTAGGGTATTTGCCCCCCCCTCCCTCTCCCCCCGCGGGCCAGGCCCGTTTGTACTCGCACTACCTGGGCCTAGGTGAATGCTTCTTGCTGTCCATACTTCATCACGCCGTAACACGTAACACGCATTGATCGACGTCATCGCAATGCGTCGCTTTTTTTACAAATCTTTCCATAGACCTCTGAGTTTTTGTGCGTCTTGTCCGACTGTTTATCAATATTTTCATCGACCAAATCTGCAGTAAACACTCCACCTCCGCATCACACCAACGTGAACCTTTCGCCCCATTGTTTTTAATGTCCGCACATGGTCCCTCCTTCTTTTTTCTATGTCCGAACAGCCGCACATAAAATGACGTCAGAACCGCCGTAGGCCTCGTGCTCGTGCTCGTACACGTGCGAACGCTCATGCTCGTACATGTGCAAACGTGCTTTAAGAAAAGCCCACCTCTCCCAAACGGGCCGTGGCCGGCAAGCGCACCGCAGCTAAGCGCGGTACAGTTGCACTCACACTGGTCAAACGAACTAGACTTAGTAGTAACAACAGGGAGCGTTGTTAGAAATAAGGATAACCAATCACTTTATAAATATGTTTTACTCTACAAATGCAAATTGACATTTTTATACCAACATTTTTGTATAGCTTTAATCATGCTGGTCATTATTTATTTCTTTTTAAACATTGGATTCAGCCAGGCTAGCTGTTTTCCCTTGCATCTAGCCTTTAAGCTAAGTTAACCTAATTCCCTGCTAGCCATGGCTTAATATTTAGCATACAGATATGAGAGTGGTATTAATCTCCTCATCTAATTCCTGCCAGGAGAGTGAACCACATGTTTTCTGAAATGTTGAACTATTCCATCATGGAAACAAATACCTATTCACTAAAGACTTTGTTGCTATACCAAAAGGTGGAAAATCAGAATCAGGATGAGAACATCAGTCACACTTTATTGGGTTATGTGATGTATTTTGTATCAAATTAGAGTGCCAGAAAGCAGAGGTCTCTGTTTCAGAATAAAAGTTCCCTAGCATGAAGTTGGGAATAATTCATAATTAATGATTTGGTATAATCCTGTCTAAGTATATATTTTGGGTCTAATACGACATTATATGCTGTAAGCATATTTAAGTGTACGGTGTCTTATTAGGGTATAACTGTGTTTGTTTATTGTATAATAAAGATCACATTATTTATTTGCTTTCAAATTAAGTTATGTACCTCATACTGAACTGTGACCACATTATCACATATACAGAGAAATTAAGTTATAAATGCAGCGAATTAAATTAATTCTGGCTATTTCAAATGAAACAAATTTGGAATCAGGTTCAGTGCAAAAGGTTTTATTCTGCCTTCATTAGAGCAGCACCAACTTGGCCTTTTTATACACTGATGCAGATTGAGCCAATTCAGCTAATTACAGAGCACAATGACATCACATCTCCTCTGTAAGGAGCTTTTCATTTCCTGGCTGTACATGACAGGTCAGAGCCTCAGGATTGCTCACGTGGAGCGCTCTTCAATACCATATCTATTTTTGTGACATAAGGTGCAGTATCTCTGCCTAGCGCAATTACCACACTCTGGGACATTTTTCTCCTCTTTTTTTTATCAAACCCCTCTTCATGTAACGACATGATGATCGCAATCTCATAGCCATTATGCCCTCCGCTTGGTGGTTGAGGTACTTTTAGCTGCTAGTGCACAGAAAAACAGGAATACTTACTTTCCAGGTATTGAATTACTTGTTTTTATTCTGCATAGATGGAATTTTATGGCAGAATATGGGTAGTTGTAAATACTCATCATGAATCATGTTTTATGTTTATCTATTATGTATACTCAAAATATACCACAGTCATTATACCTTAGATAGTTGTTTTTGTAATGTCGAGTATTGGTACTGTGTGAACTAGCTTAATACAACAGGTGTACTTTATTAACTTCAAGTGGTGCACATGGTTTAGTGTTTACATTTTTTTTCTAAAGCAGAAAAAAAGTGAAAACTGTCTCCTTGATTACCACGAAAGTTGGCGTGACAACCAAGAAAGCACAGCTTGAGGTGCAAATTGGGAATAAAAGCACAGTTGGATGGTGTCTGTGACCAATCAGACTGCCGAGCTAAAATTCAGTGAAGTGGCTGACACATTATTAAAACTCTATAATGGGTGTCACTCAAGCTGGGCGCATGTATGCAACACTACTGCCAGAATGTGGGCTGCACCTCATTTGAGTGCTCCTTCCATTGCAGCTCACCATTCATCTCCTTTTATTATCTGCCTATTTTGATCCGGGTCATAAGCAAGCTCAGATGTTCTTTTCTACAATGAGTAATCGCTGGTGTTCCCGGGCCTGCTGGGAAATGTAGTCTTTTCAGTGCAGGGCTAGGCAATCACTTTCTAATCAGAAAGTGAAATACAAATTCTCCCAAATGTTAGGTTCGCAATTACAACTTTATTTTCTTCTTGTGTGTCTCTTTAAAAAGTATACTTTAAAATAAATTTAAAAAAATAAAATTAAAATTTAAAACTATGTTTTCCAAGTGCTTAACTGACAGCAGCCTCTGAAACCAAATTTGCATTTCTGGGGGCTCGTCCAAACACAATTTCAGGCATCAAATGTTCTTTCAGACACCTGTGGGTGACTTTACTTACGCTACGCCAGCAAAGAAGGAAAAAAACGTGGTCATCTGTGTGATTCAGCTTGTTGGTTGCACTCATTTCCAGCATGTATCAACATCCTTTGGCATCATAAATGGTGCAAAAAGACATGAATATGTGCATAAGTAATGATTAAACTTGTGCTAAATCACCTGCTGACTTTGTTACAAGATGATCTCATTCCCTATAGCACTGTGAGAAACAGTAACTTTTAAGAGTGCAGATGGCCACTATACATTCCATTAATGATGTCTGTCTCTACACAACCTAATAGCCTTCGGCACACAGAAATGAACTCTTTTACTTGTACTGAGGTTTGGCATCAAGATCACAACAGTGCTTAATATTGTATCAAATAGTTCAGAGAGAATTTCTGGTACGAAACTTTTGGAAATAAAAGTAGTGTAAAGTATGTCTAAGGGCAAAATGATTTTACAAGCTATATCAACAAGCTGTATTTCGTTTCCAGATATGACACTTTTGAGTTTGACATGACACTTTCTTTCTACCTTCTGCCAAAACAGCCCTAAGGCAGCCAGTGGTTTTGAATTATGGGAAGAATTGCCTGCTGCCAGGAATATTACTGCTTTTGTTTCTCTCAAAGGCTTCTAGATGGGATAGAGGAGCTGCCCCATGTCAGTACATTCAGCAGCAAATACACAGAGGATGGACTTGGTCAGTTTAGGTGCTGTTTTGCAGCTGATAGAGGGGGGACTCCTGAAATAGGCTGTCCCAGGGGTCACTGCGTGAGACTCTGGTTTCTTCTCCTCACAGATGCTCCTCATGCCTCTAGCCAAACAGTTATAGATCCCCACTTCACTTCCACCTCTGGCTCCCTGCGACATGTCATTTACGTCACAGGATGCAATTCTCCCCGGAGAGATGAGCGCACCTGGTACACAGCGGGTTGAACGTGCAGAGACTGGAGCAACAACATGTTCACAATCTGCTATTTTTGAGCATTTCTCAATGAGAATCTGAAAATCTTTTTGACAGCTTTTTAGGATCATCGTTCTTTTAGTTTTTGTACTTATTTGACTACAGCTGTTACCAATCTATCAACTTACTCATATTACATTTGGGAGCACAAACAAGCAATATGATGCCTAAAATTCTATGACCAACAAGTTTTAGTTGCACAGTCATGTTGTATGCGACATGATACGCTAGGGGATGGGCAGTTGCCTCGGAAAAGAAAATGTTGAGAAAACTCAAATTATCAACGCAACATGATGAAATAGATTTTTGAGTCTTTTCAACTTTTGACAAAAGTTCTGCCTGCTTGGATCTTCTGGCTTTGCCTACTTGGATCTTTGTGTTCACCTAATTATAATGTTCCTATAAGGCCAACAATGAATTTTTCACTTCAATGAGGTAAAACCTTGCCTTTATAAAAAAAGGAAAATAAGTAATGCTCAATAAATATTTGAATACATTAATAAATAATCGTGAAACCTAACTGGAAACCTTGTTTATTCATCTTGTGAACCGTCATATGGTTGTGGACAAATGCATTTCTTCAGGCATTTGAACATGCTCTCGAACATAAATTCATGTGGTAACTGAACACCATCTGTAGCTTAGCTATCAAAGCTAGCTAACTTTTGTAACATTAGCTGAACAAATTGAAACATATTTTGGTTGAAATAGTACAGTGCACTTAACTGTTAACATTCCTTGTCTAGTAAAAATGCACTTACCTGCTAACTAATGGGGTCGACTACTCCCAGAATCCCCAACTTGCTTTGCCGCCAACTTTTGCTGCACAGTCGAGTTTCTGTCCTCAAATGTCCGACCACCTCACTCAGATGGCTCCCACGGCTCCGACTGCTCAGACGCAGAAACCTTGGACACGACAGCAACACACATGACCCACAGGGTTTCCATCAAGGAAAAACATCTGCCGAAATTGCAACAGAAAAATCCTTTTTATACTGGTTTGAAAATACTTATTAGGGCAACAATAGAGAGAAGTTTGCTGGCAGACAAGAGGATTGCAAATGGCAAAGCTTTGTTTCTCAGTCAGATTCATTTGAAAACTTTATTGAGATCAACAATTACTAGTTACCATGCTTTCAGTGTGAAGAACTTTTTAAGATGATTTCTTTTGAGCTTTTGCCTTAATGTGATTAGTAGATAGACAGTTAAGGGTAGAGAGGGGATGACGCGTTGGAATCGAACCTGCAGTATATGGGGTTCAGGCTGTACCAGGTGAGCTACCCTGCAACACCAGTGTGAAGCACCATAACACTTTAGTTTAATCATCATTGCTAAACAATTGTGTCCCCATGATATCTTGTTCCTTTATTTAAAAAGTTTAAAATGATGGTAGGAACAGCCTGCAGCAAGAACATACATAAATCTGGTGATTGATTCCATGACTTACTAAGCTTTCTACTATCCTCCCTTCACAAACAAATCATACATCTAGAAATAGAAGGGCAAATGGGACATGAGTCACAAGCTGGAAGCAATTGTATGACTTGATTTACAAAGCTAAAAAGCTTTGAGAACGTGTTGTCTTAAGCCCTCTGGTTGAGATGACGGCAAAATCCATCAGAATCTCTCTCTTTACAAGAAGCGTTTCACTGGCTTCAGTGCACTCTGGGAGGTGTTTACACAGATGGGATTTTTACAAGGGGGTATAACGCCTGTGCTGTTTAAGGTGGAATGAAAGGTCAGAGCCACAGTTCACACCTGGGCCTGTGCCAGGAGAAGGAAACTCTTATCCTGCTTTTTAAACCACCAAGAGGTGAAGCTCAGATCCATTCAGGTCATTGCACGAGTCAGCCTTCATCCATCAACTAGAAAGGTTGAACAACCGGCTGAAAAATGTAAGATAATGATTAAATGGAAAAGGAACCAAGGGAAATGGTAACACAATGTCCTTGTTAAACAATTCAGTCTCTGTCTGAGCTAGGCAGAAGCCAGTGTGTCCATCCTTGTTTTGAACCTTTACAGTCTTGAAAAACAAGGTCCTCCGTGATGTCCACATTTGGTGCAATTTGGCCAAATGGTGGCGCTTTAACACACTTTACATTAGAGCTTGTAACTTTTGAACTGTAAGTCTCAGGAAAAAAAATGTCTTTGTTTATTTCTGGATTCTGTCCGTCCAGACGGATGTACCCATTTGCGTCAAGATCAATTTCAGCAATACAAGCCCAGCAGTCGGCTCTTTTTGAATGGGCTCTGCACTAGTATAGGTCATTTGTTACCCGGTAGGACCCGGAAATCGCATTGAGGTAACCAATCAACACCTGATATCCATTGTGTAATCAAATGAAGCAGTCAAGCAGAGCACTGAAGTCATGCTTGCATTAGCTAATCAGCTATGTGAATGCATCCAGAAAATCTAACAGTATAACTACAATAAATTGTCTGACCAGCAAAGATAAAAGATGTCTACCATGTCAGTCCATCCTGTGGGCCAGTCAGTTTAATAGTATATGCTGGAGTGGAGCAATGAGATGCATCATTCATGAAAATCTGCAGCATAATGTAAATGTTGAAATGTTGAATTATATTCGTCACTTCAGCAGTGATGACTAATTGTTCACACATTTAAAAGTCTACCTACCCTCATAGTAAACTACTCAATCAGGTGTCACTATTGTCAAATTATTCACATTGGATTTGTCTAAAAACCAGATTCACTTTGTTTCTTCTCTATTGTGTCTTACAGAATCAACATATCGTCATCAAGCCAATATTGATGATGAGGTTGTCACCATGGAGATTCTGGACACTGCAGGGCAGGTGAGAAAACGATCCCTGTGTCCCTAATCCATACTCGTGCCGAAACAGAAAGACCAGAGTTCTCTACCACAATCTTTAACTCATCCCAACTGTGCTGTACACTAACAGGACAGGATGGATTATTATAGTTCCAGACTTGGGGGTACTGCTAATGTTGTTAGTGTACTGCAGAATGTATTTTCTAATGCCCTGCTTCCAGAGACATGTAATGGATGTAAATTACAATGATCTTAAGTACAGTTAAAGCTGTGATTTAGTATAGTAATTTAACAAAGTATGGGGTCTTGTGAAATACAGACTTGAAAAACTTTCAAACTTTAAAAGCACTGGATACTATCACTTTCCAATGATGCAACTCATTATCATTTGTCATCATAGATCTAACTAGACAGCTTCCGGTTAGCCTGGCATCGTCAAACTAAATGTGTAAAGCACGAAACCTTTCAGTTCATTTTCAATTTTCAAGGGTCAACGATGAAAAACAAAGGGCCCCTAGCACTTTCATTTTAGTGGACCTACAACCAATCAGAGCAATGAAACACAATTTACAACCAATCAGAGCAATGAAACACGATCTACAACCAATCAGAGCAAAACAACAGGATCTACAACCAGTCAGAACAAAAAAACAAGATCTACAACCAATCAGAGCAATAAAATGAAACCTACAACCAATCAGAGCAATGAAACAGGATCTACAACCAATCAGAGCATTGAAACAGGATCTACAACCAATCAGAGCAATGAAACAGGATCTACAACCAATCAGAGCAACAAAATGAACATGCTGCTAAGCGACACATACAGCACAAGTCGAGTTGGTACTTGGTCTGTTTTGAAGCAGGAGAAAAAATGGCGGTCGGGTCACAAACAGTAGAGCTAGAGTTTCCTCGCCCTGGTAAAATGTACTGGACGGAGAATGCCAGTTACATTCGGGAACTGCATTCAAGCAAGACGCTCCTCTGTCAGTCATAATCTTAAACCTGCCCCAGGTGAGATAAATGGATCTGAATCTGGCCGGCGGGAAATCTGTCTGAATGGGTTGTAACATACTATGTACCTCTATACAGGTTCAAATAATATATATGTATGGGTAACATCAAATAGGTGGTACAGCGCATAGCAGGACAAAAGAACAGAAATACTAAAAGTGCATTACTTTAAAAAGCAAACACTGGTATTGTATGGTTTCCAGCAAAAAGAAAACTAAATACATTTTCTATATAACTGAAATAGTAAATGAATAACTGGAGAGTTGCCATACACTGCAAAACAACCTATCCTTCAAACCATTCAGCTGAGTATTGAATTGTTTCAAGCTGGAATACTCAGGTATCATGTTGCTCCCCTTTCTTTATTTTTCTTTTTTTTTAAACAGAAAACACTTTTGGAAAGACAGTGGTTTGCAAAATTTTAGGAGTGGATATGAGACTGAAAGGCACATTACGATGACCATTTCAAGCAGTCTGGCAGAAGCATTGCAGGGTCCTGGTCATGAGGGAGAGCTTGCGTCAGTCCTCGGGCTGAAGATAAATATGCTGCAGTGCTGCGTAGGTGTTCTGCTGGCGGCTGATTTCCCCTGTGACACTTCAGCCGAGTCATCTCTCTCTCATTATATTGTAGTCTATTTTCATCTGACATTAGGATGAGGTCTAAATGTTTTCCAGACTCGACTGTGTTGGATAGCACGCCTCTCCTGACGCTGATTGTATCAAAGTGTTAGTGTGCTAACTCCATCAGGATTTGTGTAGCTCATAAATTCCAAGTTCAAAAGTCGGTCAGGTATACAAATGTCAAAAAGGGATAAGGTATTTTTTTTCCACCAACAATAAGATCAGGATCTGAACTGGAGGGACTATTTCTACTTCAACATGATCAAATTAGGAGCACATGCCTTAATGTTCCCTGTCCTCAGACGGCTTCAGAATTAAATCTCTGGCTGAAGCAGGTGTGGGAGAGAGCAGACAGAAAGAAAGTCAGGAACTGGAGACAAAAACATGAGATGTGTTACTGTACATATATGATCATGGCTTAAAACTGCCAAGACTGAATAGTTATATATTCAAACACAAAAGTCATGGTGAGAAGTGTGTGAGCTGGCTTCAAATGGTCACCTATGAATATGTTTATTACTTTAGTCCTTGATTTGATCTTATTATTGTTTTTTTGTGTTCGTTGTTTTTATTATATATTCCAAAGATAATGTGACTTCTTTTGAAAAGGTCTGCAGTCACAACATGTCAAGGAATGCTTCTTAATTTTGGGTAATTCACTTTCCTAAAAAACACAAAATCTGAGAGCGCCAAAATGACAAAATCCAGCATCTCAACACTCACTAATTAACACATTTGTTTATACAACAATAAAAACTTTCAGTCAATGTTCAGAGGCAAGAAAGAAAGAAAGAAAGAAAGAAAGAAAGAAAGAAAGAAAGAAAGAAAGAAAGAAAGAAGAAAGCACATAATCCCATAATCCACTTTGATTTTGTACGTATTAAACAAATGAGATATATCATTATTTGGTGAGTTTAGAGGAGCCGGTAGGCAGATTTCATGCCCTGTTGCAGATGTTTCCCTTTGTTTTGGGTCTTGATTATAAGCTAAGCTAAATGTCTACAGCTTCATACTGTATTTAGCATACAGAGATAAGAGCAGTATCAATCTTCTCAATTTAAAGTGTAATTCTGGTGTAAAAAGCATCCCATGGTCTTTTTCTGCATGAATATACATCAAATAAGCCATCGAGACAGTTTTTTCGTTGATCACCTATTAACAGAGAAATCATGGAGAGTCGCTAACAGCCAGACATGGCTAACACTGAGTAGCCGGGCCGGAGCGCTGAACCATCCAAAACAGCTTTTGTTTTTTAGTTCAGTTGAATTCTGGATTTGTTCAAGGAGGAAAGTGTTGAACTGAACCCCATTGCATTCGGTAATGTGTTGTCTTGTTTGTGCTGCCTCTCAATATGGACGTAACTCCAGGTTCTCTAACTACATTGTTGGTGCTTTGTTTATGTGTAGGGATTCTTTTCATGCTACTGCAGAGGTTTGGTGCTTTTTTGCGCAATATAAGTGGTTAAAAAAAGCCGTTTAGCACACTGAGCTGCTTAGTGATAGCCATGTCTGGCTGCTAGCGAATCTCTGGGATTCCCCTCTTAATAGGTGAAAATGAAAAAAACTGTAACGATGGCTTATTTGATGTATATTCAAGCTGAAAAACAGCTACTTTTATGCCAAAATTACACAAACTATTCTTTTGAGAAGCTTTAAAATGGGAGTTTAGAGTTTGTAACATTTTTTTTTCTTCTTCATTGCAGGAGGACATCCAGCAGAAGGAGGGTCACATGCGTTGGGGTGATGGATTTGTAATTGTGTATGACATCACAGACCGGGGTAGTTTTGAGGAGGTTGCGCCGCTCCGAAGTCTCCTAGAGGAGGTGAAGAAGCCGAAAAACGTGCCCCTGGTCCTTGTGGGCAACAAGTCTGACCTGGACCACGTCCGACAGGTTGGCACAGAGGAAGGTGAGCGGCTGGCGGCCGAAATGGCTTGCGCCTTCTACGAATGTTCCGCATGTGCCAACGAAGGTGGCACTGTGGCAGAGGCTTTCCACGAGCTGTGCCGCGAGGTGAGGCGCCGCAAGGCCGTGCAGGGCAAGGCCAGGCGCCGCAGCTCCACCACGCACGTCAAACAAGCCATCAACAAGATGCTGACCAAGATCAGCAGCTAGGGAGATGCCACACTGCTGTCCGAGAAATGTACATTTTTCTCATGTAAATGTTTCAAGCAATTACTGGCTTTGAAATGGACAAAATGTGACTGACTTAATGTGGAATGTGTTCTTTACCCATCCTCTGATCATTTTCCATCAAGGTCTCAAGCGCAGTATCTCTTTCCTCTGGAGGAGATAAATCATGTTGTCACTTCAGCATGGGAGCCTTAACGGCTGATTTCTCGTCCAAACATTTGAGCTCATTTGGATCGAAATAATCCTTGATACTGAGATATGACATGTTTCATCATGATACATTAATGTAGTGAAGTCCTCAGATGTTTTCTTTTATCCTCTCTCTTTACGAATCAATAAAGCCACAAGGCAGTCTGAAAATGATGCATGCAAGCTGTCTTATCTAGCACTAAAAGAACCCAACAATTCATCAATGTTGATTTCCTCTCTGTATCTTGTCTGTAGGAGGATGTTGTGATGTGCTTCGGCCCATATGTGTGTAACTATTCTGTAAGTTGTGATCAGAGAAGTACTATTTTATAAAAGTAGACCCTGTGTCCTTAGGTCACTTTCACGCCTATAGTTCAGTAGACTCGACTTAGTTGGGTTTTCTTTCACGCTGCACTTTTTTTTAAGCGGACCAAACATGCCAAGCGAATAAAACACTAACATCACAAAGGTGAAAGGTAAAATAATGAGAGCAACACCACATTTGTTGTGGTCTTGCGGTTTCTGATTTTGCTTTGGTGTTCTTATCAAATATGTCAGAAGAACGCAACCGTTCAGACAGCGAGTTGTCGAGCTGTTCATTCTTCAAATGCGACGAGTGAGACAGCACGGCCGGACAAGAAGGGCCCTGAAGAGAGGCACAGACTACAGTGTGTTTTACTTGTTACACAGATGACGAGTGAGGTACGGTAATAATAAGATATGGTTGTTGCCGTACATTTTTTTTGGGTTCACTTCCAATGTTTGGTCCAATTTGCTTTGACACCTCAAATGAACCGCACCAGGGTTCGGTTGAGCTTTCAGGCCACCCAAAAACAACCGGACTATCCACGGAAACGAACCAGGGCTACCTTAAAACGGACCAAAGAGCCCAGGTGTGAAAGCGACCTTAGACAAAGAAATAAAGAAAAATTGGTATTGACGAATTGTCAATGCCTGTCCTTCAAACAAACCTTGTAATATCGTCCACTTTGTTCTGTTGACATTAAATGTTCTGCTGTGGACTCCCTGTTTGTCCATCGGGTCTTAACATGCCAATCATGAGAAAACCATTTTTGCTGTTTTCTCTAAACCTTAAGAAGGGAAGCAGTCACCTTCCATCCCAACATGTCACATTCCATGTTCTTCATGGCTGTTTTTTTTAAATACTGTATAGTACAATATGTATATGGTATATCACTTTAAGCAATGCTGTGTCTTACAACAAGTGTACAGAACCCAAATACAGATCTACAGTGGAAGATACTGTAATTGTTGAAATGGAATGTATTTTTTTTGTTTTTTTAAGTATGTGACCTATATGATCAAACGGACCAACTGTAAACACTTGTCATTAAAAAACTGAGATAAATCCCACCGTTTTTCCTCTTAATGAGTCCATATAAGTCAACTGGCTTCCTAAAGCATGTGCCAATATTCATGTCCATGTTTAAAATCTTAAAACAACAAAAATCAAGTACGCAAACAATAAATGGTGACATTAACATATCCTGTCAGCTTGTCCAGTCCTAATCGTTACTCTAAACTTAGTCGTATAAAATAACCTTCAAAGAGGAAATGTCCACTGTCCCTATACATCGTACACTCCAGCATGCAGATTATGAGACAATGGGCCCCTGGGCACACAGACATGTCAAAGCCCCCCTCTGTCACCAAATTATGATAAAAGTTACAGTATTGGTTGAATCTGCATCTAAACTTAAACATTTTGTTCACACTGTAGTTTTTCTAACTTCTCTCCAAAATGTCCCACCACAGCAGAGTCACTGAAATATATACAGTGGAGATCAAAATTAGAGAACAGAGTATTAATTCTTGATTTATTCAAAAATGTTATTCTTTATCATTCAGAATTTGTTAGAATATCACCTGTGGCTGTACCACTGCTGCCCTAGCATGTTTTTTTTTTTTAAATAACCAAGGCACTTCAACAAAAACCTTTATTTTGTGAGAAAAATTAGAGAACGCTTTCAGATCCCTCCCAGTTATTGGTGATATTCTGGCACCTGGTGACAGTTTGCTTAATTGTTTGCCACATCCTATTTATCTGCAGTTCTCCTGGTTACTTTGCAAGATGGCAGCTGCTCTAAGGTGACTGAAACCCTGAGACAGCAGGTTGTCCAGATGACGGCCAAAGTGGATGCCCCTCTCAGCAATTTCAAGAGTATGTGATTCCAAGTCTGTGATTTCAAGATTTATGAAACTTTACAAGGACACAGATTCATTCAAGTCCCTCAAAAAGGGCTGGTCGTCCATGTAGAACAAGTGCACGAGAGGGCAGGATTATGTGAAGACTCAATGGAGTATCAGACGTCATCAAACGTTGTTTAAGACAATTTGGAGTGAAAGCCCACTCTGCAGTGACCAAACCTCTCTTCAGCAGAAAGAATAAAAAGGCTAGACCTGCCTTTGCTGAGGAGCATGTTGTGTAGACAGAGGAGAACTGGTCCAGAGTAACTTCAGTGATGAGAGGACGTTCAGTTTATTTGGGTCTGATGGGAAACATTATGATTGGCGTAGGACTTGGGAAAGACTGAACCCAAAGAATCTCTCTCTTCAGAAACTCTGGGAAATCATCAGAGGCAAAGTAATGTTTAAGAAACCCACTATTCCATCAAATTCTGAACAATAAAAAATAACAATATTTCAGAATAAATCAAGTATTCATAATTTGGTCTCTATTCAACATATTGAGATAACTTTACTCATTGACTGTAACCTACATACGGACTGCACAGCTGTATTTTGTAAGGTCAAAAGTACAACTTAAAGACAACAAAAATCTATATCAATTCAATTTCAATATTGGCAAATAGTCAAAAGGACCAGGAGCAAAAAAACTTAGGCATAACTTCTTCTGATTGAGCTGATGCTTCCTACGTACTATAAGTGTTAAAAAAACAGACAAAAAAAACATGGAGGGTCTCATGTGGCTTAAAACATTTAATAAAATGAAAGACTATGTTTTGGGTCGAGTCCCTCTAATTGCCTGTTTATGCTGTGATTTAAATACAGAAAAAAAATGTATCTGCACCCTCATTCGTGTTGACTATCATTTACATGACGTGTTGAGAAATTACTTAAATCAATAATGTGAACTGAGTTATTTTAAAAAGATGCAGTGAAACAGTATTCTGGCCAAGATGGATTTAAAAAATGACACCTTTCAATTTTTCATTTTAATTTCAGTCTTGAGGGCTGAAATTGAAACCTATCCAATCGAACGTTCTCTTATGTTCCCTTCCAGTAGCCAAAACTCTTACCCACTTCTGACACAGCACTGTATTAAAAAAGGAAACCTCCCACTAAACACACCCTGCTACTTCAAATAGATTGATGGAGAGGACACAACAACTATAACTGCTTGCTTTGGTTTGGGTGAAGCAGAAAGGAGTGGCCAACTATCTGGCAGATAATTACTTGAGGCAAAAATCCCATAATAACCAGTGAAAGGAGCCACAGGGCTCCTCCTCATCCTGACCACTTGGACGCTTTAAAAAGGTCCTCCCCATCACTGCGACATGATTTCTGACAGTTCACAGATGTTTTTTTTTAAACGCACACAAACACACACACACTAACACACACACACACACACACACACACACACACACACACACACACACACACACACACACACACACACACACACCGCACGCACACACGCACGCACGCAAACACACACACACACACACACACACACACACACACACACACACACACACCAAAGAATGAAAGAAGAGAGAATGTGGTTGGTTTTACCCTCTGACACTAAATCAAGGTAGAGGGCAGGCAGGTCGTTCAGCTCCCTCCAGCTGTTGTGAATGCTGCGGATTTTCTGACCTTCCTCTGTACCGGCCAAAGGATCATACCATACCACACGCATTGTCACTGTTGTAGTTTTAAGTTTGTCAGCCCTCGGGGGGGCCCCCCACTGGCCTTGGGCCCAAATCAGCTCCCTTGCATTCTGGCAAGCTACACCTCTGTCTTTGAGGCAGCTACAAAAGCACTTTGGAAACAAACCGTCTAATTTAGTAGCAGTTCTGGTCACATGAGCTTGATCAGGGGATTTGCTTCGTGTCATGGAAGTGTAGTTTAAGGACTTCTCGTCGATGTTGGCATTAAAGTTGCCAGAGTTCATTCTCGACCACGGAAACAGATGTTGACAAAACACTCTCACGTCATCCACTGATGACAATGTGACGCGGTCAACAACTCCAGGAAGACCTTGAACAGACCTTGAGATGTTTGAATTTGTGCCGCGACAAGTTGCCAGATGCACCTTTAAATAACTCCACTGTCTTCGAACATGGCGTGTGTTTATAACCCATTATCTGACCTTCAGCATTGTGCTCAGCTAGAGGAAAATATTCTGCAAACACTTTTGGAAAGCACATAACTCCCTCCCTCTCTCTCTCTCTCTCTCTCTCTCTCTCTCTCTCTCTCTCTCTCTCTCTCTCTCTCTCTCTCTGTCTCTCTCTCTGACATCTCTGGAGGGAAACAAACATCTCTAGAGCGAAAATAATTCCCATATCCTTGCAGAGGCTGCTATCCCCATACATCCTGTTTAGATATGCAATCATGGGGAAAATTAGCTCAACAGTGATTTCGGCACACTCCCGTAAATAACCATGGGAGAGCATTTTGATTGACAGACAATTTATTCTCGAGAGATATTATCATACCAGAAAACCAATCAAAGTTATTCTGGATGTTCACATGTACTCTACGTTCTTAGAAACTTATCGGGTAGCAGACACATTCTTGATGTTCATTTCCTATATAAGGCCGAGTCAAGGAAAAAGAGAAAAATGAATGTGCTTCATAGCAGAGGAAATGAAAGGCCTTCAGAGATGGGGGTAACGTTCCCTCTGTAAACACGTCAAGTGTCCAAGGCTCTTCGCTCCTCTTCAGCTCGATCTCTAACAAACAACACGTACTTCTTCCCAGAGCGGGCTGGAGACACAATGACAAGCTGCTTAAGTTGATTTCTAAAGAGCTATGCAGTATCCACTTTAGGGGAGAAAAACATCATGGCCTCAAGTTCATCATTCAGTCCTTTAAATGTTATGGAAGTGTTACACTGTCATTTTTTACAATACAAAATTGAAACTTGGTATTTTTTTATGGTTATGACTTCAGTATCTAGAAGACAAAATGACCCCCCCACACACACACACACATTTTTTCCGCGTTAGCAGGTCTTTGGAGCATCACATCTCACCAATCATGACCAATGAGCCATGTAATGTAATTACCAAGAAAAAGTATGAGATGATGATGATGTTTGTGAGTGTGCTGCGTTCTTACAAAAGTATTTCTTTTGTCTTTTTCCATCATTTTGTTGAGTTACACGCCAACGCTTTGTTGCCTAAATTTAACCTTGGACGTCACCGACCGGTTGCCATTTCACAGCGTTGAAAAGAATTTCATATTTTGCAAGATATACACCAATTGTGCATACATTTTTTAAGATAGCATACAAACCTGTTGATGAAAATACGAGTTTCTGAAAAGTAATTTCCTCAGTGCTTTGGAGCCCGCAGAATGTGTGCAAACATGTCTGCACCACTGAGATTAAATCAAATATATATGTATGTCTAAATACTATGAGCATGCAAGAAAATATACTTTTTTTAATAGTGTGTGTGCGTGTATTAGTGTGTGATTTGTGTGAACGGACCCTTTAAACCCCCCCCCCTTCTCTGATAGCTGTTGGCTCATTTTGTCTGTCTTTATATCTTTATGTCCACACAAACATGGTATATGAGCAGCAGTAGGAATATGATGAAGTGTGGAAACCAAAGTAAAGGATTTCCATCCCTCCATTTCTCTCTCCATCCTGTGCGCTATGAAGCATCGCAGTTGCCACGGCAACCAAGGCCTTTCCTTGTTTTAGAGATACTCACTATGGTGACCAAGGCGTTATTGTACAGTAGGTGGGTCTGAGAGGGGAATCAAGGGTTTCACTCTCTGTTAATACGGAACACTTTAAGGTAGATCCACATGAATCCACCCACACATATCTGCACACGCACACGTGGTTAAATGATGAGATGAACTCGCTGATGCATGCTGAGACCTTCAGGGTCTGACATATAAGCTGAATAAAACAGAGTTATGGTTAAATATAGATGTGCCACTCTACCCTTTAATATCAATGCTGCCTTTCCTGAGGGCACACTACACATACCTGCAGTATACAATTCAAGAAAATTTAATCTATAGTCATCAGAAGGAACTCAATATTGGTAAATGCTTTTATAGAATCGTGAAATCAGTCAGATTGCAGCACTGCTCTTGTGAAACTCCCACAGGCTACTACATTATCCGCAATCCTTACAATGGCATTGTTTTTGGCCCTCTTTTCAGGATAACCTTGAATGTTTTATTATGTTTCAGAGTTTCGCTTATACAAAATTTAATTCACTTTCTTTTGTGTTTTTCAGTGTTTCCCTTGGAAGAAAATGTTCCTTGTTGCTAAGCAACATCCTGTTGCGTCATTCCTGTTCACACTTACCTGAACACGTTAATTCAAGCCTAACTCTGATACTGTTGGATTAGCACCTCATCCATGCATATTTGGTATATTTGGTAAGAACAATATTGTTTTGTTGCCTTATGAAGTTGATTAAGATAATTCTTCAGAAAAATATCTGGGTCTTTAACCTATTGGATGTTTGTCTTTCTTCACCAGAAGGCAGCTGTCTGCTGTCAATAGAAACGACAGTGATGAGAGCTGTGAGATTGAACCAAAACAGTGAAGTTGGGGGTCGTAAAACTAAAACAAAACAAAACAAAACAAAAAAAATGCTAAAACCGTCCATAGAACTGACAGGGATTGCGGGGTCGGGTAAGAAATCTCTGTGAGTGGGTTTCAAAGTTATCACTGAATGTGTTAAGCAAAGTTGGTTTATCAATGAGGCATTTATAATAAGTTTATTACAAGTGCATCCATAAGACACTTGAACCTATATTATAAGTCACATCTATATCGTTTTATGACTGTTGAAAAAGTGCATCAAAACATATTATGAGTGTAGTCATGAAGCATCATACTTGCATTATAATTCACTATGAATGCCTTCATAATGCACTATAGATGTGGTTTTCATAGGTGTTGCTGGATTCATCATCTGAAATTAAACTTATTGAGAGAAATAAAGCTCCTGTGTTAAAAAAAAAATACATAGAAAGATGTGCCTCAGCTAACCATGATGGAGAACATTTTTTTCTCACTGCTGAACTCATCAGCTTGTCCGCCGAGCCACACGTGGTAAAAATCGTTTTTGTACTAAATGTCACTTTTCTTTTATTGTATGTTGTAATTAATGCTCTTGTGTAATTATACTGTTGTCAATGCTGCACAACCAACTGCCTCCATGGGGACAGATAAAGCTCTTCCTACACAAACGTACTGTAAGAATGCAAGACACCATATTTGTGAGTGCCTGTGTAACAGAGTCACGGAAGTCTGCGGTGTAAAGGTAAAAAGTGGGAGTATGCTGACACGATAGCATGTCTGTTGAATCCATCGCCCTGTTATTCGGCAGGTAAATCACTTTCCCTGGTAAAAACAACTCACCGCAGACAGATCGGTGTTACAGATGGCTACGGTGACTTCATTTCTGTTGAATCTACACGTGTGCAGATAGTCTGAAAACAACATGAACTCTTTTACGAGAAGAGATGACTGTAAGGAGGTAACAAGAGGATTGAAATGAGGAAGGATGGGTTTAGTTTTGGTTTTTTTTTGCAGACAACGCCACCTTCTGGTTTGATTGGTTTACTGTAGTAGTGTGTCAGAACATTCTATACTTGAGATTTCAACCCAGGAAAGACCTTAGGAGGTGGGACAAAGAGTAAAGACACAACATTCAGATGATTCTTTTCTTATACACAGTACAACATAGTGTTTTGTACAGATGGTCTATTGGTGCCCGATTGGTGGCTGCAGGCAGGCAGGGACCTGCGGCAGATGAGAGATTTGACATTCCACCTTAAGAATGCAAGAAATCGCGTTGGCAGCAGATTACCATCAGGCTGCCAGTAGCCTGGTATGCAACACGTGTCTCGGACTGGGATACAAATGTGAAGCACAGGACAAACTGTGAGGAAGGTAGAGGGTTGAGACTGTTGTAGAGTGTCAGGGGCTGAGTTATACCACAGCTGAACACTTACAGAGAGAGAGTTTTAGGGATATTTGAAACCTACATATTCTGCGTGAGGTGAATTCCGAGTGAACATGGTAGTTCATCGCATTGACCTGATTTTGAGGTTGAAGAGAGGATCATTCTGTGTCTTATCTTAAATCGCTGATAAATCAACTGCTGTTGAACGCAGTCAGGGCTACAACATTCACACACTGTTCTCTCCAGGTTGTGGTGATTTTAATCTTAACTTTTCTTAAACTCGTCATCCCTTTATTTTCTTAGTGAAATTTCTCAGGGAACAGCTCAAAGAACAACAAATGGTATCAGAATGAAGCAAAC
This sequence comes from Echiichthys vipera, assembly GCF_963691815.1. Taxonomy (NCBI): domain Eukaryota; kingdom Metazoa; phylum Chordata; class Actinopteri; order Perciformes; family Trachinidae; genus Echiichthys; species Echiichthys vipera. The sequence goes on along the minus strand of NC_139845.1, from coordinate 16,845,317 downwards.
ATGACAGAAAAGCTTTACTACACGGACTTCTTTGGAGTTAAAACCACTTTACTTGAGATAAACTGTGATGATTTACGAGACTTATGCATGTGTTATTTAAGGGAGGTTTTGAGTGGATGTGTCTAAGATAAGAAGCAAATACTGTATGTCTGCTTACCAAATTTATATTGTGTGGGCCTATTATGGAGTTCTCAACAGTCTTATCAACAGTTGTAAGATATCTTACAAAATATGACAAGATATGAACGCCATGAAACAGCGACTGGTAGGCGACCGTGACGGTTAAGTTTAGGCACCAAAACGACTTGGTTAAGTTCTGAAAAAAAGTTGTCGTTGTTCGGCTCAGTACTTCCTGGGCACAAACACTGGTCCCCAAGATGAAGTCCTGTGTTTTGGGACCAATCCACCAACCTCGACCCTCCCTTTTTACGCAGATTTTGGGAAGGGAGGGTACCTATGTTCCCCTGGTCATATGTTCCGTGCTTTCCCTGTTCCTTGTTTGTGACCGGGAAACATAGGACCCTTTTTTCAAAAAAAAAAGGTCAGATGTGGCGACCAGTGGCACAGTGGTTAGAGCATTCGCCACATATCACAACACAGTACAACATAGTGTTTTGTACAGATGGTCTATTGGTGCCCGATTGGTGGCTGCAGGCAGGCAGGGACCTGCGGCAGATGAGAGATTTGACATTCCACCTTAAGAATGCAAGAAATCGCGTTGGCAGCAGATTACCAGCGACCATGCAGCAGCGGCTGCGGCGACCATGGAACAGCAGACCGTCCGATTGGACCCGGAGAACATAGGGACGACCACGTTAAGAAAACAAAGCTCTGGTAAAGCCACTGTATGTTAACTGCTCAGTATATCACACAACAAGCAGAATAGGTTAGCAACCAGCTGATGAACGCAGTGGAGCATTTATCAGTTTAAGAGACGGATGTTTCTGTCAGTAGTTTGTAAAGACAAAAACAAAGCTGCCAGAAGAGGAAAATATGGACAATATGCAGGTAGAATAAATGCTATTGTTACTCCATATCTGCTGAATGGTTTTATTAGCCAATGTTTGCTAATATTTTAGCACATTAGCTTTATAAGATGCTAAGGCTGTCAGTGTTGTGTAGCTTGTTTCATCACCCCCAAGCGGACAAAAATCAAATCAATTCAGGTTTAAAGATTATTAACTAATACAGTGTTTAGATATATTGTCACAAAAGTAATCATCTCCATGGAATACATTTTCAATCTTTGAATATTTTTTTCCTTTAGAGCATTCGAACTATTGTGGAAATAGCTGAACATTTTCAGTTTGACAGGTACATTCAGACATGAAATAGTCACAGAAATATCTGTGTGATGATGCCATTGTTTGAATAATTAGAATGTGTGCGTGCATTGACGTATCCATTACTGAATGTGTTTCATATTACATCTGTAACATTAGCACCTAACACAATTCACTTGAAAGCTTGACGTGAAGTGGGCAGCAGATGAAAGGCAGTGCTGGAGTGCAGCAGGTTTCCCTCCCTGTGGCCTTTTGTTGCCAGTCTGCTGTTAACACCCCGAGTTTCAAGCCAAGAGGAATAAAATATGGTAGAAATCCAAGATGAAGGGATTTCGAGATTATCGCCACACATTCTAAAAGTTGCTGTTTCCAGCAGAACTTTTTAAGAGCAGAGCAAGAGCCAGGACTTCTGCTGCAACGACCATAAATGGAAAAAAAACACAAACTCTCATGTGGAGCTGACTGACAGAAACTGGAACACACCACGGGTATAATAAAAGTTACCTTTAATAACAGAAATCTTGTTTTTCAGACAAAAGAACAGAAAACATGAAAATAATCTTAATACCAATAAATTACAGAAACAAATGAGATGCATTGCACGTCTCACAAATAAGCAGCCGGACATTAAGAGCACTAACAACCAAATTTACACACCTGAGGCACACAAGAGGGGTTGGTTTTCATGCCACATTTACACCAATATACAGAATGTTAATACACTTCAAATACCATACAATACCATCCACCATTCAGCAGAGAGGAAGGGACACAGTGGACTAAGAGATCGGCAAATAAACCCGTGCAATGACATTATATCTTTCATTTACAAAACGGCACATTTAAAGTGGACTTGGTTTTCCTTGCAGTATCAGCTGTACTTAGTGGCAAGTCTCTGTTGCTGCATATACAACTCAGTGTTAGGTTATGTAACATTTCAACACAGGTAAAGGCGAGCCTATGACTCAACTATGTCATGTCTGAGAGTAAAAGAAATGTTTAACATAACAGAGTATTGCCTTTAACATCAAATCACGTTTAGCTGAAATAGAAGAAAAGATGGGGCGAATCCATGCAACGCTGTCTTGCAAAATTTTGTGAAATGACCACAAACTCTGCACGCACTGCAAAAGAACACGGATGCAGCATCTGTGACATCACCAGCGGGTTTTTAAAGATACAACTGGAGGGAAGTGAGTTCTCAGTGAGAAAGCCTGAGTGGGGCTGAGGCTGTGATAGGCTGGGGGAGCTGTCAGTCAAGTGAAGGACCCTAAAAGAGATCTCTCTTTAAGCTCTATTGTTCTTTTTGATGGGAAAATTCCTTTTAAGTCTGTGGGCACCAGGGCCAAATAAACCTGCTGAGGGCCCAGATCCAGATTTTTTTTGTATTTTATTGGGGGTTAAAGTTTATAAATAATAAGGGCCGTGGCCTCTTGAGTGACAGCTAGCCACTGGCCCTCACTTCTCCTCGGAGGGATACGTCAGCCAGATGGACGTATCTCCCTCCCCCCAACGTCACATAATGGCTGTTTTTTGGTAAGAGGAAATGAGGCAGAGTCAAAGTCTGACAAGATGGTGACTCCCATAGGCAAGGATGATTGGATCATGTTGAGAGAACGGACCTCAAGGTTTTTTATACTGTCTTTGTACCCATCAGGTACAGTGTAAACTACAGGCTACAAGTGGCAACTTCATTCCATTAAGTTTATCTGGCTCTAGATAAAACTGAATGTATCATAATGTATGATCTATATTAATAATCTGATCAAACAGATGGAAATTTCCTCCTTTGCTCAGTTGGTAATCCATCAATGATGGTAAAGCCATCTTCTCTCCAGAAACACAAAGTCAAAAATGTTACGGTCTTAGTATACAGTAGTTTCATTAAGGGGGGGAAGAGTATATTTGGGTAATGACTGCATGGGTGAGTAGCTCTTATACTGTGCTAGATGTCCATGGAAGGCATTTGCAGTCTCCGCTCTGCTGCCTGTGCTTGGATGTTGCAGAAAACCAAGACTCCGCTCCTCCGCAGGTTGATGTCACAGACATTACATTGTCGTTTTTTCTACAGTTCATGTATCAAACCGATCCCTTCCGGCTGACAGGGTGATTTCCGGTATAATCCCCCCTTTCTTGCACCAATATGGACTTCTCATTTCACAAAATCTTTTCCAGTACTACCACTCTTTAGTTAGTTTCTGCAGAACACTGCTGAACCTGAGGTAGTTACTAGACAACTTTAGAGTCAGTTCCAATTGAGTCAGATCAAAAGCATCTGTTTTTTAAGACATAACAGCTAAATGAGAGACTTTATCTGGCACTAAATAAAAAAAAAATAAAAAAAGGAAATCTACACTGGTGAAAAAACTAAAGTCTTTGGACTTCTAGTCCTTGATTAGTATCTGGTATGGCATCAACTGGATCCTTAACTGCATTTTTAGTAAAAACTGAGAAAAGTGACATCAAAGTTTATCTTTCATCCTGACATTAGTACTAGTAACACATAATTCAACTGTGTGGTATGATTTCTCTTGATTTGAACACAAAATCTAAAACAGTTACTGCCTCTGCAGGGCAGGACAGGCCTCCATATCTTTAAAGTAAACGGACACAGTGATTGAAGTTAATATATCAGTTGATGAGTGATGTCACAGCCATTATTGCGTGGCATATAAAGGATAGTAACTCCTCACGGCGTGGTTATGGCTTATCACACTGCAGTATTACATACTAAGTGGTAGGCATCTTTACAACAAAGACAAAACAATACGATTCTAACGATCAAGCGGCCTCACAATGTAATGCTTTGGTCCATTTTGACACAGTGCCAAAGGTGATGAAACGCTTGCAAAAGTGCTCAATAACAAGACACTTAGAGATAAAGCTGACTGCAGATCAGATTTAGCTTTTACAAACAATACTCGGAGAGATCGGTTGGAGCGTGTTAAAGCGTCACAGTGTTGTAAAACTTAAATGGCAATAAAGGAATTATGATGTCTTGGAAGCCTCTTGTTGGCAGCACACAGCCTATATGATTCTATATTGATGACTTTTTGTATAAAAGATAAGTGTGTTAAAATGAAGTCTTCCTGGACACCACATTTCTCTTACAGTACTACTGTACCAGTGCAATATGGCTTTGAGAAAAAAATAATAATATTGAAAATAAAAATTAGGTCCAAGGTATGTTAGGTAGCATGCTAATGCTCACTGCAGGCTAACTGACCATTCACTAAACCTGTCCCCTGAACCCCATTATTTCCTATCAGAGCTAGCAAACGTCACTGGACAAGCCCGCCAAGGTTTAGATTTGCATGTTTGGAGCGTGGTGTCTTTGTTAGCCTTTCTGAAAACACAAATGCATGAGCAAAAAAAAGTAAGGAATGTATTAAACATAGTGTTAATCTGTTACTCCTTAAGGCAATCAGCTAATGCTAGCATTGCTAACTAGCTTACTGTCTAGGATGAGGAGCATTTCATGTGACATTTTTCTGTGGGGTTGCAAAAAAGAAAGGGAAAGGGGAACGCAAAATTAAGGCTAAAATAAGCTGTCCTCTGAGTTAGATTTGGGGTTAGAAACCCCAGCCAACATTCCCCAGGACAGCATTATGTTTGAGGAACACATTGAGCCTAATTACTCCTCATCTTAAAAGCCTTTACTCCACTCATTAACTTGATTAAGCCTAAGTATTTTTAGCACAATATCACATATAGGGCTGTCCACTGTGCAAGCAGCGACACTGACTAAGAGGGCGTGGCTAAGTAAAGTCACTAAGCTAGCCTAACTATTGTGATTATGTGGCTCTACGCACTGATGATAAAGGTAACCAATCAGATTATTTTCTCTCCAGAGCAACTGTCTTTAGAAGTAAAACTAACAATCCCTGTCATTGCTTTGTACGGTTGTTGGTGATAAGCACCGTAGTGTATATTTTGTCAAGCTAACACATGTTGAGCTCTTTAAGCTCGACGAACAAACAATGGTTTTGTGGTCCGATGTTCCCCACTGACCGGGGAAAAAAACATCTGACCTTTTTTTTAAAGTTCTGATGTTTCCAGGTCTGTTTTTTTTTCCACAATCAGTGTCAAATTCCCCGGAAAATAGGCCTGAGTAGACCCTAACACTATCCCCTAACCGTAACCTCTAGCCCTAACAAAATGCTGAATGAAATCCGCAAAGGCAGATGCTTATGTGACCGGAACACACAGGACCATGGGAACATAGGGATGACCCCATATTTTTATGTTTTTCAACCAAATAAAAGTTTGGTAAAAAAATAAAATAAAATAACAGCTTCATTGTCAAGCTTTATAGTTCAAAATTAAATGGCGTAAAACTTATTATCAACATAATAAATGCAGAAATGGGCAGTTTTTTTTCTGCGGTAGCACAATTATTAATCAATTTAGGCAAATTTACAACTTAAATTACACACACATCCACACCCACACACATCACTATACATTTTATACAGCATCATGCATTTACAAGTGTTTTACCTCAAAATGGGGGGCATTATTATTAGTAGTATTATTCAATGTTTTATTTTACAAATAGGGGCATTACTCTTACTGTTATTACTTTATTATGAAAAGAACAATAAAACTCTGGAATCTGGAATCATGACAGGCACATTTACACTACTGCACACTGCTCACAGATATTCAAGCATCCTATTTGTCTTGTATTTCTGTTTGGGTTGAAAATAAGAGGGAATATGGATTATCATTATTGGTCAGGTCCCTCTAAATGAAAACATATCTAGGCTTATTCAGTTTGTAGCACGGATCATTATAGAGCCAACTACTAAACAGCTTGATAAGTTCCTGCAAAAAGGACACATTTACACATGTTTAGATTGTGATTGTGCTCTGCATGGAAAGCCAAATATACAGTCAATCTCTTTCTGTAAACTTGATGCAACAAACTGTTGCATAGTGGATGCACCAAGGAATTATTTTGGGAAACAAATACCAAAAATGTTATGTTACGGGCTTCCTGATTATTTCCTCAAAATAGATGAATGTCTACATTTCCTGTAAAAGATGTAATTTAGTGCCAATTATATGGAAATTGAGACAGTATTCAGTGGGTACACTTCCAAATAAATACCCATTAGACTCTACGTATGACATTCACTAAACACTTACATGCAGGATGGAACAGGATGTCTGCTTTGCTACCACTGCAGATGTTGCATACACACCATTTGAGCGAAAACTAAAAAAAGATGATGATTAATGATGATAGTTTGTAGGGAATAAAGATAGAAGATGCGATGTTACGCAACCAAATCTTTTTCTGTCTCAGCGGAAATTTAAGCACATTAAAAGTCTCAAAATATTCCATCCTCAGTGGTCACACAAAGCAGTAGCAGTTATGATACAAATCCCCCACAGAAAATACACCATAGTGCTATTCACAAAGCACAAAACATTAGGAAGAGATAAAAAAAAAACTGCATGGGAAGATCTGGGCTGTGATGGAAGACGAAGGCTGTAAGCCAGTACAGCATTTGCACCTTGTGATCGCTGTGTGATCCTTCTCTTGACCCAGTGCAGAAGGGGGTGGGGGGGGTTAAAAAATATATTTTTATTAAAAAGCACTTTGGTAATGTTAGGTAGAGGAGTTACTACATAAGCCAATATGTGTCAACAGCACATGAAGGTCTGAGAAATGTGGCTGCTGGCAAGATGCTCAAAATCGCTGGTGAACCGTGAGGATTCAGTACATTTCTCATGACTTGACTAGAACAGTTTTAGATAAAGAATATTGCCGTAGACATCTGCAAACAGTTTGGAAGCTGTGAGTCTATTAAAGTTATTCAGATAAATTGAATTTCATAAATAAATAAATGTATATATAAACAAATAAGACATGACCCATTAATGAGCAGTTTGCACTGACTGGACAAACAGAATGCAGATTAACGACTATATACCAGGCATTATCAGCTAGATTATTATTATTATGTAATTATTTACCACTAGAAAGGCCAGGCTGCCATCAGCTGACTGCTGATGTTAATTCTCGGGGACATTTGCATGTTTTTGTTGACGCTTTTCATCAAATTACAGTGACCCAGTCTTCTCGCGTCATCACAAAGGATTATGGGTAGAAGGTAAGGAAAAACTGACAAACTAACAGAATCTGTTCTTAACTGGCATGAACAGCAAAAAGGAAACAGATATAATCATCAAGCTAAGTAAAAGATGTAAAAATCTGAATTCTGTGTTTACGCTGACATCATACATCTCTTTAAAATCTCCTGTAAGGAAGACAAATGCAAATATGTCAGATTTTAAAGTTGGACGCCTTCAGTCTATTGGCCTTTCTAGTGATAGATTAATCATTGATCTGAGGACAGCGTGTTTCACCAGGTGTTCACTTCACAAACAGTGAGAAGGGAAGAGAAGGAACAGGAAGCTGAGGCTCTGAGGAGGAGGGAGACTCCTTAACCGGTAAACCAGTCAGGTGTTTTTTTTTGTTTTGTTTTTTTAACATTTTCAAACCTGACAACTGATAGAAAGAGGAAGCTTCTGGGGAGGCTTTTAATCGGAGAAGAGGCTGGCGAAGGACTGTCGGAGGCTGCGGATGGTCTCAGCTTTGGCCTCATCGTCGGTCAGGCTTCCTCTTAACGTCTCTGTGAAGGTGTTGGTCAGGGACTGGGATTTGCTGCGCAGTAAAGAGTAGATTTATTAAAGGAAGTGCTTGGACAGATTTAAAAGATAAAGTGAAGTGAAACGTATGGACGGTTCTCGAGATATGCTAATTACACACATGCACAGATAGAGAGTCCTCGCTTTAGAGCTAATACTGATGGTGTCATGGATCATATTGGTGTGCTATTAGTGTGGACGTACTTCAGCTGTGGGGACTGTTTCTGAGCTCCAGGCCCGGAGGTGGCAGGGATGGGTCCGGGCTGGAAGGCCTGGCTGGGAGAGGTGGTGGCCGATCGGGCTCGCTGCGGTGACCCCTGTGCTGACTGAGATGCAGAGGCAGAAGCAGAGCGATGTCCCCCTGCAGCAGGTGCACACAAATTACATGTTGGTAACTTGTTATACCCTCCCATAACCAGCCAGTACCCAGTGATAAGGAAACAACAACACAAAAGTATCTCCTACCTCGTCTGGGCTGTGTGGTCTGTGGATGAAGAATGATACAGGGGTATCAGCATTTAAAAATGTTTATGCATGTACTCACTACTGGTAATGTACTTGAATGTAACTGGGCACAGAGATATCTTTTAAATTCTGCTTCACATGAGGCTCTACACAGTAGTTTTTTTTCATTTAATCAGACAATATGTGTAATTGCAAAAGTTATATTTCTGGGATAAAATCTGTGAGATAATAGTGTGAGTAATAAATACGAGGATTGGACGTAATGATCATGGTAAAGCCTGAACAATAGTAAAGGTAGAAATAATGTAATAATAAGCTTTTACTGTATGAGGAGGTTTTTCCAACTCTGATTGAGTTAGTTTAGCTGTTCACTCAGTTTTTAATTTTAAATATTATTATGTTGGCCTAAGAGTAGACACATTTAAATAAACCCCATTACTTTTCTGTACTGGAATTTGCGTATGTTTTAGTGTAAACTATCCCCAAGTTGCTAAAACTATTCTGAAAATATAAAAAATACTGAGGACAATGACCTCACTGGCCTCTAGAGCCAAAATATCCGATATATACTGATATTGCCATATTTGTTGTCCGATATGTACCATTATTTTTTATAGAACATATAATGCAGATGGACATGTCACATTGTAAAGGTCTTCTTTAATCCCAGCTCCAAAAATTCACAATATCGGCGGCCATATCTGTAATCTGTGAATTTCCTCCTCTAAAATCCGAACCGTATCGGTCTCAAAAATTCCAATATGGGTCGGGCCCTACTGGCCTCAGTGAATGTTCATGTATGCAGTGGTGAAAACAGTATTAAAAGTTGTTACTTTAGTAGTATCAGCTGTTGGTCTTTACATGCCATAATTTTGACATGACAACTGGAGTTTTGACAGGAAATGGGAGAGAGAGGATGTGGGGTGGCGACATGCAGCAAAGGGCCACAGGTCGGAGTCGAAACCCGCTGCAGCGAGGACTTTTAGCCTTTATATATGAGGCACCTGCTCTGACCACTAAGCCACTTGGTACGTGGGAAAACGGGGGTTTTATTGCAGTTTTTCTTTTAACTGAAGGTAGAGTAGTCTGACTTACCTACGCATGTAAAGGTGATGTGTCAGATATAACGTTCTGATGTACCTTGACAGTGGAAAGCTGAGGTGTGGTAACTCCCAGCAGCACCTGGGCCATTTTGTTGATGACCAGCTCTGTGATCAGCTGTCTATCTTCCTCCACATGCTCACCAATCAGAGGCATTGAGCTGTCCATCACCTACAGAGACAGAAAAACACCACAGAACTAAGATGTTGTCATTTATCCACTAGATGGCAGTATTACCTCATCAACATTAGATGTGTTCAGACCCCAAGATGATGTCAGTTATAATGGACTCTGTGGTGCTTTGCCAGCAATGATGAGTCATTTCACAGAGATCACATACACAACAATGTTCTCCACAGTAGTGCACTGGCTTTTCTGTGTGTTCCCATGCAGTATCATACAATACTTCTCAGAGAGCCCCTTGTCCTGGACCTGGCCTACAAATCCTCCAATAGAAATGCAGTAAACAGGGTAGGCTTCAGTATTTAAACGGGGCTCTGAAAATCCTTAAAACCCTCTGATAATAAATCACAAGAACCAAAGTAGAAAGATAAAGTTCAATATTTCCCTGTGCATGTGCAGCTTTAGATGGTTTCATTTTAAGGGATTAGGAGATGAAAATGTTAGTGTTCATGCTCTTCACACCATTTAAGCAGCAGATAAACTGAATAGGTATATTTTAACACATAAATCACATCTTTCAAACAGAGATATTTCTCTGTGTCACCCTCTGATAGCCAAAGGAGACACAAAATTAGGATTTCCAGCGAGCAGCAGATAAAAAATGACTGCATCTGTAAATGTTATGTTGCCCTGGGTATGACTTGTGGGCACAGACCACATCCATGGCCATACACAAATAATTAACCTCAAAGAAAAAAAAATTCCCACCACTTGGGTTCACATGCACGTACACGTGTACTGCAGAACCACAGAGCACATGGCGCTCAGAGACCCGTCATCCTCCTCCCTGAAGATCAAAACAAAAAGGAGCAGAGAAGACTGGCTGGTGGCACTGCTGGCTCCGTCGCAGACGCCCGGCGTGGTGGATGATGCTGCTGCACCACGCCCCGGCCACAGGCTGTAAACACAGCGAGGCGCATGCATGCATCTGCTGATCCTCTTGTACACAGTGTACCCCGAGCACAGCCAACACATGTGCTGCAGACAGCGTGCAGGGATCTAATTCCAAACAAACACTGCACAGGCTCATTTCACTGAGAGGGTTTCCCCTTTTCTCTGGTTGAAGTTGAATTTATAGTGACAATTCAATTCAAAATACTTAAGTTGTCTCCATAGACTGTATAAAAGAGATGCCATGACGTCACCTATTGGTTTGCAAATGTTCTGAAGCTTTGAGTTTGGCATTTTGGCCATCGCCATCTTTGTTTGTTGACTGGACATCACCATAATTGTACAAGGGGGTGGAGCACGCAAAGCTGGCACTGTTTCAATGGCTCTAAGCTAAGCTAAGCTAAGCTGAGTACTGTCTGCGCTGCAGTGACACAGAGCTGGTTGAAAATCTGCAGTTTCCCTAAAGTTACCAGCTAACACTAGCAGTTAGCTTTGTTAGCAAGGTGTTGCTAGCACAAGGTAGGTACTACTCAAAGCCTACTCTGCTTTATTTTCTATTTTACTCTAAATGGGACCGTTATTTACAAAATCCTGCTGTCAATACATAATGCTGTAAAAAGACTTGAAACTTGAAAAGCGTTTGAGACCATAGACTCAGGAAAATGTTTACTAAGGTAATAAATCAAGTGACGTAAAGGGTCATTTTCTCATTGACTTCTATAAAATTGGATTTCTTTTTGCAGCAAGTGGGGTTGCCCCCTGCTGGATATTAGAAAGAATGGAGGTTTAAGGCATTTCCCGATTAGCTTCACTCTTAAGGCCCGGAAGCTATGTCTATCTCTTTTATACAGTCCATGGTCATCCCTCAAGAGCACCATGTCCATCTCTGTGGTGTTTTGTAAAATTGAAATCGTGTGACCTTTGATGATTGATGAAGACACAACTGATTTACAAAAGAACTTTGCAGGGACCTGTTGTCGCTCATGTTACACTCTTAAAAAGTGTCAATATATCAACAACAAAAAAAAACAGTACTCGATTGAGTGCTAGATTGACCGTCCCACTCCCACTACTTTTCTCTTTATACATCCATGGTCTTTCTCCTGTCCTTCGTACGAGCACAAATGGAATAGTGCTGTGTTGCTCAGTCCGAGCTGCATTTGTTTCTCATTTACAGAGCCAGAACTGTGTATTAACACCGGATCTTTTTTCAGCGCACACGCAGAATGGACAGCTAGCGGACTATGGAGATATTTGCTGAATTCTAAGTGTTATTGGATTAGAATCGCTGACTCCAACTTTAAAGGTCTGATGAAATTCCACAATATATTGTTCTACAATCTATCGCCATATGAAACTCTCTCTCTTTTTGCAAAGCAAGTTAACATGTTTTATATAGTCTGCAAAGCCTGTAAAAGTTCCATCAAATAAAACACAACAAAGATTTTGGGAAGACACAGCCAAACCATCCTTGATCAAGCCTCACTCAGGTCCCTTTAGTTAAGCCCTTTCTGATGTGAAATCCTCTCTCAACATCATATTTCATGTGGAAACACGTCAAACCACGAAGGAAAATTAAAAGCCTTAATGGTTACCCTATTGTTTCATGCGTGCTTGCATGTAAAGCATCCAGGGGTACGATCCAAACTGTGTATTTATCTGCCAGGGATTCTCACTTTTTTCCTTTGTTTTTCAGCGTGGATGGAGATCTGACGATTTGGGTGCGTACTGTTTTACACAGAACCACTACCAAAACCGGAGAACCCTTCCTTTTCTATGTGTACTCAGCTTCTTGGCTAGGATTTGGCAGTGAGGCGGGGCGTGGCATGGTGTTTTGGCCAGTTGAGTCACTACCACAGGGGACTGAGCAGAGGCCTGGCAAGCGACCGCCAGGCCCCACTTCAAACGGCATGTGGTGGCAAGCAGAACTGGGATCCACCCTGCTGATTTATAAGGATACAGAGTCATCTAGCAGAAGACTGGAGCTGCCACTGGCCTTTTCAGCACTGGAACACAGAGGTGTTTTTCTGCACTTTTATTGAGCTGCACAGTGTTCTGTCTGGACTGTGTACCCTGCTGCATGGGAAAGTTCACAGAGCACAACATGTGAAATGTGCTCATTCAAAATTATGGTGCAGTCGCGGTACAGGGATGGGCACAGGGTGATGTACTCCTTGGAAAACAATTTTAGCTTTAAACGTTTGCCTGTGCTTAATGATTATAATGATTCACTATACAAAAAAGAGAAAAAGAGTTAAAGATATAAAAAAAAATCCTATGGATCGTTTGTCTGAGTTTATCTTATCAAGTATGCTGTGTATTCTAAACTTGAATTACTGTATGTCCTCTCTATCTCTGTCCCTAGCTATGTCATGTCATGGTTGTTATGGTATGCTGTGTCATGTCATGGTATTGAGAGGGAATGTCAAACTTAGGGGGAAAGGTGGACTGAGTACTGTATACTCTGTCCTTGTTTTATCTATAACTCACCTACGGCTTTAAGTTATGCAGAATTAAGGGCGTGACAGCTTTGACTGACAGGTGGGTGCCATCAAAGATGGCTAGCTCAGGAACCAGGCTTCATTCAGCCCACCACACCTCCAACTCTTTTCCCATTTTTTATAGATTAGCCGGGAGCAGACAGAGTCAGGCACTGCCAAGAAGGCGGACGGCTGGGGCCACCGGGAGCCGCCCATGGTATGGTCTACACCCAACCACGCTAGCAGCTCTGTCAGGTTGTACTTGTAAGGTTGTACTGCTAACATGCTCACACTGATAATGCTAATGTGTTGATGTTGCTGTGTCCCAAATTGCGCACTTCCACCCTCAAACTGGCCTTTTTGAGGGTGGAAGTGTGTTCACACCCAAGTTGGTAAAATGCAGTGTACTGCATTTATCTGGTCGCACTCAAAAACGGCCAAAACGTTAAGTGTGGCTCGATGGACACTCAACTCCCTCAATTGCAGCCATTTTATCTATGTAACGGAAGACGCAGGATTTAATTCAAACTGGAAAATGGCGGAACAACAGCGTTACGAAGCGGCAACAACTACAATGAACACTGATTCACTTATAAATTTAAAAAGAGAATTGGGTTGTTGTAAAATCTTTTGCAAAAATAAACATAAGATGAAATATGATAGTCATTTCCGGTAAGTGCAGGGTGGAAGTGTGTGATTTGAGACAGCACTTACTGGGGGAATTGAGTGCACTGATGGTGTCAGTGCATAGTGCGCAAATGTCAGCACACTCACTGCAGTGCGTGATTTGGGACACAGCATACAGTATGTTTTCCATGTTCATTGTTTTAGTTTCTTGTGTAAGCATGCTACTTTTGCTAACCGTCATGAAACAAAAAATACAGCTGAGGCTGATTGGAATGGCTTTAGTTTAGCAGGTAGGTGTATTAAATTAAATTGTTGATCTGGTGATCACAAGCCCCCAAAGTGATTAAGATTCATCCCTAGTCCCATTATTATGTTGCATCATGGCATTTTCTTTTGTTACATGTCATATTGTCGTGTTGTATTATTGCTGTCATGTCATTTGACATAAGGCTGAGCTGTGTCATGATGTTGTGGGATATCATGTCTTGTCACAGCTTCCTCCGTTGTCCGTACACGTTTTCAGTGAATTGACACAAAGATGGAGTTTACCTCATGTTAATACAGCTGCAGTAAACTGTTAATGAAGTGCCTCTTAGCAGCTCATTACTTTTCATTAGGGAGAGGTGTCATGGCTGATGTCTTTGTCTGGAACAAAAAACAGATTCCCACTGTGATGGACCAGCAACTCGTCCCTATGGCGGTTAATTAAATTTCATCATGCTGGAGGGGTTAGAGAGAGACAGCTAGTTGGGCAGAGGAGGAGGAGGAGGAGGAGGAGGAGGAAGTGTTGCTTTTCAGGGACATTGTTACTTGACTATGTCACCAGTTTCTCTGTCCAAACAGGCTCTAAAATAACATCAGATATACAGTAGATATTTCCTGAGATTGTGTTTTAAAAAAAGAGGTTTTTAGATAGAGAGAACTGTGATGTCATGGGCTCAAGATAAATATACGAACACATCAGAGGTCAAAGAGGGGCCTGTTTCCTCAGATTTGAAGGCATAGGAGACCACCTAAAAAACCAAACAGATTACAAATGATATAACTTAGGGATAGGCATGAGTAGTTCGTTCCAAGATCCAGGGATCTCATCAATTCCTCGTGAGCCGATGAAGTACTCGTTTTTTCCAAATCTATTTTTAGAACACAACTCATCTTCCTGCAGGAATAATGATGAACAGAAATACAGCCTACATAACACCTAATTCTTATTCTCAATCAAAACAGTCACCCTTACCCTTTGTGGATTTATTTTTCACAACCACAACTTCAAAACATTGTTTCCTGACAAAAATGTAATTAAATCCGCGTTCACATTCAGTTATTGATCAGTTCCACTGTGGAGAACACGGGCTCTTCTGGCACAGAGGTGGCAGGTATCAACAGGTGCTGCTTTGACACAACGCTCAGTTATTTGGACTTCAATAACTCCAGTGGGTTTTTCTAAGGACCAATGCACAACTCAATGAAACAAGCTTCTAGCTGGTTGGCACCTGTGTCCAGTGTCCAGTGTCTCGACATTCCATCCCCGAGCGTCACTGCTTTCTGTGCTGTGCTGCCTGAGCACAAAAAAAACAACTTGTGTGCCGTTGTTTTCTAGTAGACTACTAGAGGAATCAATCACTCACGCCTATCCCTAATATAACTATTTCTCTTCTCCCCTGGGTATAATGCTGAAGGAGAATTCCCGGAACATATTGTCCTCTTACTAGTATATCATCAGTCATTCCTGTGTGAGGATTCCCCTCTCTACTGCCACTTCAGCTACAAATTACCAGTTCATACAACAGGACCTGCCTAAACATTTGAACAGTTTTTCTATGTGCCAGTGGAGAAAGTGACAACGATACAGACAGATTTGTAATTCCATTTGGCAGAAAGCAGATCATGCCCTTTAATCACATCTCAATTGTCTTGTTGCTGAATTGCATTCTGGTTCATTTTCAGGTCCTATTGAGGAAATTGTTCTTCGTCCATGAGGTTTTTCATCCTGTTGATTGTGCTAAAACACTTTAGACCTGAGGGGGACTGCAGAGTCTGTGATAATTCTCCCGGGTTTCATTACTATGAGTGACTCAATTCACATTACGCATAGTCAGTTAATCAGTCTAATATAAAAATATACTTCAATCATGAGAGAAGTCATTAGGGTGAAGAATAAGTCTGGAGCAAGTCTTTGGCGATTAGACCCCACCGTGACGTATTTAGGGGGGTAGAGACGAGTGTGAGGTGAGATTAGTTTCAGAATATTCCCCCTAGGGTTTAGACGCTGGTGGTGGGGAAGAGAGTTGGCTGAAGAGCTGGATGATGGGATGGGGAGCAGGCGTGGGCACTGGATGCGAATAAGACTGGAGGTGAATGGGGCTTAACATACAGCTTTAACATTATGTAACATGATGTGATATTGAGTATTGAATGCTTTTCCAGGATGGGCGGCCCCAGTGGGGATTAAACCATAACCCAGGCAGCATGGGTTGCCATTTTCATCCCACTGGGGAATAAAATTGGTGAAAAACTTTACCAATGGTTTCAGAATACACAGGCTGTGCTGGTAATGAGTCAGCCACTGATGTTTTCATTGTCCTGCCGGTGTTTGGTCTACGCACTAATCGTTCTTTCAAGGCTCTGGTGATCATGTGCAATCAAGCCTGGCTACAACCGTCCATGTTGACTTTCACCATAAATATATTATCAGCAGGGGGAGAGACTGAATCCAAGGTAACTTTTACACTTGATGTACTGGTCCACACATGATAGGTGCATGTCGTGCATTGTCAAATTACCAAGAACGTTGCAAATGTTGGGAATGGGAACCTTTTAACTTACCATGTGTAGCCTTTGTAAATATCCACAGTTCTAAATTTTTGAATAAATCTAGTAAATATTTTAAAATGTAGTGCTTGTTCCTAAATACGCTGAAAGTGCAAAATGTTAGATATATTTTCCTTGAATCGCGTCTTTAATTTTCGATTGTGCAATCTCAGACTGAAGTTGAGGGTTATTCAGAAAGCACACTGACCTCGATGATATAGTCGTTGCCGTCTTTTCCATGGACGGCCTTCACTGCACAGATGTCTAAGCCGCCAAACATCTCAGCGCAGGAATCCACCCACAGCCGATATCTGGAACACAGTGACACCAATGAGGGATAAACTAATAATAAAAGACCCAATAATCAGTGGAGATATCACAAAGGTCAGGTTGGACTTCACAGGGCTCACTGTTGAAAATAACCATGAACTTTAATGCTAAAAATGTTTAAAAACTTTAGGCAATTGCATTGTCAGTATTTGTACATAAAAGATGAGTCAGTATATGGGTAGATATTATATATATATATATATATATATATATATATATATATATATATATATATATATATATATATATATATATATATGGTTATATATGATATATGTGAGATTTAGTAAAAACAGTAAATTTACTACCTTAGAGTTAGCTCACCTGTCAGTCATTGCAATCTGTTCCAACATGGCAGAGCCCGTGTTAGCCTTCCAGTTCCCAGAGATGGACGTTCTCCTGCAAATTAAAAAAACAAAAACATCAAGAAAGGAATCAACCCACCTCCGGTTAGTAAGCTCCCCTGCTCCACCAAGAATTAGTCACTGGCAGCTCTTGCCTCTGTAGCTGAATAGAACAGCTCTTGGGAGAAGCTATCATCAGTTCATCAGTGATGATGATTGCCATCCACACCTACATTATGTTTGTGTCAGAGCCATTTAAAGACATGCTTTCATGGTTAGACCAGGGGAAAACGAGATGAGATAAGGCTTGGCTACTCTGTTCATCTGCTTTTGGTCATGTAATTGTTTATATGCAGGGACTTGAAAGCTAAGGGGGTGTTGACTCATATTCTTTGTGGCTGTACGCTTGGCTAAATTTACAGTACAAGGTCTCTTGCGTCCAAATGGGTGTGTGAGTTTGAAGGAGTGGGACAATGACTTTTTGAGAGTGAAGAAAAAGAGGCAAGAGCTCAGTATCTTACATGAAGTGAGTGACTACTCATCAATGTTGCATTGTGGCAGCAAATATGTTTTCCCAGCAGATGAGGCCTTCTGCCATATTTACCAAGTTTTTAATACATATACAATACAATAATAGTTTATGGGTCATTTCTTCTGTTTTTACGTGTTTGACTGCAATATGAACATAATATAAACATGTAGATTTTTTTATGTGGTAAAATTCTATTAAAAATGTACAGTTAAAACTGAAAATGAACAAATCTTGTGGCAACTTTAGCCAATCCTTAGGGCGCACCCAGGATTCCAAGGAACCACTTTGGGAACCAAATGTCTAGAGATTAGAAAGTAAACACTTTAGAGAAGAATTTCACAAAATAAATACAATATATGATGGCCAATTTGATCTATTTCTTTTAGTATAATGTATAAGTATAAAGTATGCAAAACAATCCTTGTTTGGTCGAAGTGTCACTTCCTGTGGCTTCAGAGTTCTTGGAGCTATTTACTATTTACAGTCTAAAGATGGTTTCAATGCTGTTTCAGAAAATTTCATTCCTGATGTGAAAGTGGGCAAAACATTAACACTATAGGCAGCTTCAGGACATCTGTAATGGTCAAATGTGTTGACTAATCCTCCATAATGTTAAGCTCTTTTGACCTTGTTGGCCCCTACTGAATGTACGATGCTGGCAGCGAAGAAAACATCTTACATGTAAGCCTTGTAGTTGCTGCCGATCTTTTGGATGCGAATATCATACTTGGACTGGACGAAGGGCTCAGTGGTGGCATAGGTCCCAGCCAGAGCCACCACGCTGGTGATGTCCTGGAAGTCCTGTTGGTTTTCCACTTTGATCTGTTGGAGAGACGGGACTCGTTAGTGAGCGGCTAATTAAAAGGCGTGCCGTCAAAGCTGCCGGTGGTCGCTAAGAATCCCACAGGAATTTCACACTTGTACACTGACGGTATAATGAAGGGTCCCTGGGTTGAAACATTGCCAGGGGCGGCTTTGAATTACGTCACCTCACGCCCATCATGTGATTACACTGTACACTTTACACACAGACTGAGGGGAAATGACGCAATGGGAACCCATGAACACAAAACAAGGCTCTTACATAAAACTCAAAGGATTTTTTGACAACAACTTTTAGCTAATTAGGTACCGATGAGGTGTGACACTGACACATAGGAAGAAAGAAACTAGTTGCTCAGTGGTAGTCTGCAAGACCCTCATGTATTTCTATCTACACTCTGTCTTGGATACAGAAGCTCTCATTGGCCTTACTCTGATGTCTTCTTGAGGTTCTCATCTAAATGATTCAGTCCAGAGCTTCCACTCACTCATCACCACCCATCTCACTGGAATCATCACACAGTGGAAGGTTGGGAACGGATCATGAAAAAAGACAAACCTGATCCAGAAACCAGGAAGCCCTGGTTATTCCTCTGGGGTTTCAACTCGTCACTCTGTTTAGCTCTTCTGAGGTGAGTTTCTGTGAACTTAGTGGGTATAAAGGTCAGCAACTCACTCTGAAATGGTATGGAAACATGATTGCAGGTGTCTGTTGATCTAAACTAGGCTTTATGCCATTTCAAAAACACTATCGATTTTTAATTAACCCTCTTGGGGCGGAAGTAGCTCAGTCCACAGGGGACTCGGCTGGGAACTGTAGGGTCACCGGCACCAAGAATGGAGTGTGAACTAGAGGCTGGAGAGGTTTCAGTTCATCTCCTGGGCACCGCCGAGGTGCCGTTGAGCAAAGTAGGATTAGTTGGCAGCCCCCTCGCTCTGACATCCTTCCATTAATTGCATGTATATAGGTCCTGTTTGTGCATATTTTTTTATTTTCGGGCCTGTGTGTGTGTAACATGAATAATAATAATAGAGTGAAAAAATTGAATTTCCCCTTGCCAGATTAACAAAGGTACCATTATTATTATTACCATTGCTATTATTATCTCAGACCCGCAGGAGCACTGGTGATCTCAGGCAACCATACAGACTTTTAACAATTCGCAGCCGGCTCCATTTAAAAGCTACGTTTGAAGATATTATAACTTACTGTATGGAAAAACCTAAGGGATCCATTCTTTTGTTCAGTTAGCTTGTCACGAAGTTTGCAAAATAATAATCCAAAGTTAGGCTAGATTTTGGCAAGGGATCAATTGAATGAAACAAAATTTAAATTAAAATGGCTTCTATGGGTATCCCCAAGTCTCCTATTTTCCAGACATGCCCACTTTATGGTAACCCCATGCAGTTTTTGGCTGTATTAATGTGTTGCAATGTATCTTCAGGCATTAGATAGTTTTCCTAAGGTTTTATTTTAAAAAATTCCAATATATTGCCTTTCTCACAGTATAGCAATGTATTGTAATAAATTGAATCGTTTCTCCTGTATACATATTGTACGGCCAGATTCTTGCCAATACACAACCCTAGTAAAGGTACAAACGTTTTGCCTCAGATGCTAATAGACAGTAAGTCCATACTGTAGGCTACTGAGGTTGCATATAAGTCTGATTTTGTAGGATGTGGTGCTAAAAAGTTGCAGTTTGAAGACAGTCAAAAAGTTTAAAGTACTAGCTAACTAAAAGTTGTGCCATTAAATGGAAACTAGGCACTACAGTACGGCACTGACGAGTTGTGAGGTCTTTGGAAACAGTTTAATGCTGAGTTTATAAGGGTTTAAGTTTAGTGCAATCTCACACACAAACAAATCCCAGCAAACGCTGAAAAACAAACACAAATATTCCGGGTGGAGCAAAGAAATCCCAAAGAGCTTTTAAAAATGATGCCAGCCCTCGCCAAAAATGAACAAGAGAAACAACAGGGGGAAAACAAATAAAGCAAAAGTGAGCAAGTGTGAAAGTGGTCCCAAAACAATAAAAGTAGAAAGAGGGGTGGGCAACTTTGATGGTTAATGTGGTCCAATAAACTGTGTTGTCACTTTGATGGGTGATAAAAAGAAAACAGTTAATGGAACCCACATAAAAAGAATTTCTACTGCAACGAAATCCATTATTTCTCAAATGAGCTTCAAGTGCAGACAAGCAAATATATTAAATTTCTCAAGTTGATACATGTCAGATAAAGAAAATTAGAGTTGAAGCAAAGAGCACACACTCTGGTGTCTATACTGGAGAACCTCAGTAACAGCTGATGTTGTCTTTGAACCTTTGTACCAGCTGGACTCTACATTACTCACAGTGTCATTTATTTTGAGTTTTAGATTATGGTAGCTTAGTAGTAAGTCCTAAATATATGTTGTATAAGTAGATGCAGGCTAGCTAGCTTGCAATTAGAGGGCACCACTGGCTAATATCCGCAAGAAGATGTCACAGTAAATGGTATTATCAGCTTGTCACCTGTTGAAACAGGATGTTAAGGTCAGACATAATGAAGTTCTCTGCTGTCATTTCAACATGTTAACCAATGTAAACTGTTTCTGGATAAACTGGTTAAACTCAGTATGAGTTCACTATTCACTAAAAAAAGACATTACTTTATAATGTAAATATATCCAGTAGATAAGTTTGAAGACCAAAGAAGGACTTGCTTAAGACATAAGAAGAAGAGTTTCTACTGTTACACTGTATATATCTCCCCGGGTAATTGAGCCAGGAATGACTGATGCAAAATATAGATGAAGCAACCCCGAAAATCTGCATAGTACTGCATAGTCCTTATCCTTTGGCTGGTATGTAACTTTTTTTTTAATATAGGAAATTATTTTGTTCTTCCGCCTACATATATAAAGTTGAATCGCTTGGATATAAAACACACCCGTGTTCATTTCAGTACACTCAGTGATTTGCTGCTACCATCTACCCATTCTCAGAACTGGCCAGACACATAAGTGAATTACTTTAAGCAGCCGTGTAAGCCACCTATGAATACCCGAGGGCCCCCAAAAGCTCTTGAAATCTAGAAAATAAAATTATATAAATAAATAAAATTGAATTCAATTTAAGACAGGTGAGATACAGCTCTTTTAAATGACATAACACTAAATATGCAACAAACTTTAACCCAATCAATCAAAAGACCCCTTCATAGGGTTAGGGGGTGAACAAATACTGCATTTACTGTAGTCTATTTAATCAAAGTGTTGCCCGTAACTCTCACTTTGGCCTTTACAAACTAATTTGTACATTATGTGTGCTTAAAACCAATATTTACAAAAACAAAAAGCAAGTTTAGTGCCATGCTAAGTGGCAACTGATGACAATGATGGGGGGCCCCACAACAAACTGAAAAAACCCTGCTTAGGGGCCTCAAAGGTTTAGTTTTTTTGGCTAATATTAGCTTATCCACCACTAAGTAAGGATGTAGCAGCAACGTTAGTGTATTTCACAATGGTGTGTTTTATTTCTTAATTCACTGTTTCACTCGTAAGAAGAAGAACTACTATGTGTACTATCAAGTTATAAATGTGTATATTCAGCTAACTTCTTTAATACTATGTGGTGCTTACAGAGTGACGAAAGCATTGAGGCTGAGCACTGAACCTTGCCTGTTCACAGTAAATAGACAGAAGTTGAAACAACAAAGTTAACTGAATTAAGGGAAGTGACTCACAATTCACATCATGGCTCCAGAGGTAGGACCTTATAGCTAGGCCCAGCTCTGAGCTGTAAGCACGCAAATCCATCCAGTTAATTACACAATAACACAGAGAAAGCAAAGAAAAACTGTAATGATGCAAACAGAAAGTAAAAAGGTCAGCCAAAGAAGGCGAAACACTGGCATAGAGACGAAGAATGACGCCTGGTGGAAAAAGTCATTTCATACTGGTCAGTGTCCAGACTTAATGACATTCTGGCTCAAATACAGACCCCGACTGGTTCAAAAACACGTAATCGGAACATTGGGTTTAAAGCTTCACTGCTACTGTTATGTCAATATGTTTGTCACATGGAAATGGCTGAATGAGTAGCCACATTTAATAGTAAAGACTTTACTGTGTTATTCTGTGATTTGGTCATGCTGCGTTTCTTATGCCAGTCTTTAAGATTACTTAAATTAACAAAAGAAAAAGAGTGTTTCTTGAGTCACTTTACTTAAACACATCACCATTAGGCGACCTGACTGAGAGTGAGTAAAATGAGAAAACAAGCAGGGAACAAAAATATTTTTGTTGAAATGTTGATGTGTGACATGTGACATGTAAGTTAGTGAAATGTCACTTATACTGAAATGGCTATACGTTTACTAACATTGGCTAGCCACCATAAACTACAGGTCAAACCCAGACTGTTAAAACATAATACACGTGACATCACGCACCGGTTTGTGGACTGCAATTTGAAGCCAGGCGTTAGGCAGTTGGCCTGCACCATCTTGGCATTTTGGAGCCAGAAGTGACCATATTTGGAGAAAAGGGTGGATCTGGGGAGGAGCGCTAAGTCGCTGCTGTTACAATGGCGCTGCTAAATGACATGCTAAAGAGGAACTAAACATTTACCAATTTTGGGGCTGATGCGAGTCATTCGTTAAACTTTTGCTGGTGAGTGAGCAGGGAGCTCCCAGCACTGGCGCTGTTCATCTGTATGTACTGCAGTGACACAGAGTGGGTTGAAAAATCAACATTTTCCATTAAGTTACCAGCAAACAGTAGCGCTGGCTAGCTAGCTTGGTTAATGAGTTGAAGCCACCGAACGCTAATCAAGACATTTTTAGGCATCCAAAGCATGAAGTGAAAACACTGTGAGAGGGTCAAAGTTCTGAAACAAACAACACCCCAAAACTAATTCACCACTGTTTTACTGTACACAACACTATGCCTCTATCAAGATAGACAGGTTGCTGTGTGGCTCCGTCCTAAAGTATGCCCTGCTTTGCGGTCTAGGACCATATTTTACAAAATGAACATCATGCTCTATTGAAGAAGACTTGAACCTAGCGATTGAGACCATAAACTCATTAGTGACATGTTTACTGAGGACATGAATCAAGTGAGAAGTAGGCTCATATTCGCATTGACTTCTATGCAATCTGACTTCTTTTGGAGCCAGTGGAGTCGCCCCATGTTGAAAATAATAAAGAAAGTTCATTAATTTTGACAGTCTATGATCACGCGAGGTCATGTAAGGTTGTAGCAATAAAACCCCTGAATGTGTCAAACTAAATCAGGGTGTGTTTTATTGCTTCTAAGCTCAACTTCATATTTTTAAGAGGAAACCTGTCAAGACTGGGTTCTGTAAGTATCCTCCTCTCTTCCTTTTGTGTGAGTTTGTCTCCCTCTGTCTGTGTTTCCCTGCATGTGTCTCCCTCTTGTTTCTGTCGTCTAGGTCCGGTAGGCCTGTTACGCTGATCACCTGGTCTGCTACTTATACCCTGAGCTGACAGGCATGCAGCGCCGGACCGCTAATCCTTCATTGGTAAACTATTCCCCCCAGATTGGCATACCTTTTCTCGTTTGTGGTTTTCTCGCTCTCCGTTGCTAAGTATACTTAATCGTTGTTTGTTTTCTGTTTCTCTGTAGTTTCCCGTGTACCTGTTTTCCTCGTCCGTCTCCCTGATAATCCGTCGTCTCCTCGCTCCTGTTTTTCCTCGTCCCTCTCGTTATTAGTATTACCTGTTTTCCCCTGTAGTGTTTTTAAATATTTGTTTGTACTTTTATTCCGTGTCCGTGTCTGCATTGTGTCCGCTCTTTGTGTTATCTCTGTACCGTTCATGACAAAACATATGTTAGGTTATAAGGGTGTTTCAAAAGTTTCATAGTTTTGCTTTAATAATGACAATTCCAAAATATTAACAGAATAAACTGCTACATGTAGCACCTTTAAGTTATGGTTAATAATAATATTATATACAGTAAGTGGTGTTTGGATAAGTAAATGTGGTATAAGCCAGCTAGATTTGCTCATTTATTTTCTTTAGTACACTTACAAAAGCATTATAAGTTTCTGTCAAATCCTCAGTGACCTAAAATTCCACATGTTCCTGTCCGTCCTCAGAGCTCTGTGAGGTCTGAGGGGTTAAACGAGGTCCCGCTCAACAAGGGCCTGCCAAGTTCCCTTCGAGTCTTATGGGAAATTCTATAGCATGTCTGGCTCCTGAACAGGAAACCAAGCCCATCCAGACAGACGAGGGCAAAAGGCATATAGGAAGTGTCTCCCCAAATAACTGGCGGGATACAGGGATTCAGAGATTTGTTTTGGGGTGAATAAGTGTGTTTCTTGTTGTTGTGTAAAAAGCTTAACCCATTTTGGAAACAAAACGCTCCACGCTGCTCATTGCTCATTATGTAATCAACAGAAGGCGAGTTTCCATTAGGGTAAAATCTGTCCGCTGAGAAAGTTGCAGGGCTTGCCTCTCACTCACCGTGTTTCCATTACAAAAAAAGGCCCCAGGGGGATTTACGAGACTCCGGAGTCGACTTATCACTCTGAATGGGTTTCGATCGTCAGTTGATCAGAGATACAGGGCACTCCGTTCTTTCTCCAAGTGCGAAATACAGAAGAAATTGCAGTATGATTTAAGGTTTGCTTCACAATGTCAACTTATGTACAAGTTACATGAAAGAAAACATGCCACCTTAAAATTTTTGGGCAGTGTAAAGTGTGTGTTTACAGACAGGCTGTCACATGGCTTGCAGCGGTGCAGACTAGAGGAGGTAAATAGCGTATTTCTTTTCAGGAATAGCTCAGTACTGTGTGTGTATGTGTGTGTAAATGGGGGAGTGAGAGAGAGAAAGAGAGAGAGGGGGCACATGCAGCAAAGGGCCGCAGGTCAGAATCCAACCCGGCCGCAGCACTCATTTAACAAGCCTGTGCAAAGATGCACGTGCACAGATCATTTTCTGTGCTGCATTCTTCTACCGCCGAATTAAAGTGTCTACTGTACTTTGCCGAGTTGTTGTGGTGTTAAGTACTACCACATGTCACATCCCACTGAGAGTTATATCCAAGCAGCAACAGGGCTTCTCTCAGGGTAGAAAAAAGGCCCTGGGGTAAACAAAGTCGGCCGCTCTAGCGACTCGCATGCATATAAGGGGTGTTTCGGCGAGGGAGACAGGCCTTATTCCGGGTATTCGACTCTAATAGAAATGCACATTCAGATGACAGACATCCTTCTACAGTTATTCCCATGCAGCGATCATGTTAGATCGTCTGAGATTGATAGTCCTCCAGACGTGCATGAGAGAACATTAAAAGTACTAACAGTGGGTTGTACTCAGACCTTATCAGTGGTGTTTCTGTCTGTGTTCTCTTCAATCAGATATCCGCTCAGTGAGAGTAAACCAGGAACACACTACTGACTCTCCAGCCAGATTTTGACTGTGATTTGGCCACCATGAGGGAGACAGCACCCGTCTGTAGAAACTAGAACAAACAGGTCTAGGTTTTTCAATCTCTTGCCTCCTCTCTGAGCCGTAGATCAGTTAAAGCTCAAAGTCATGATAACATCACAAGTTTGATTTGGATGGCTAGAATCTAGTCAGTGATATGGCAGTTGCACCCCCTCGCCCTCAACTGTAAGGCTCTACAGAGGGGTGGTTTAAAACTGTTCACCAGGACGGAGCTACCATCCATGGGGGACCTCTTCACCCAGCGGTGTAGGAAGAAGGCTTGGGGGATCATCAAAGACCCCGATCACCCCAACCACAAAGCGTTCTGCCTGCTGCTGCCTGGCAGACACTACCGCAGCATCCAGTTCCACACTCCCAGGCTTAAGGACAGCTTCATCCCACATAAGACTTTGTATACTTTTACAACATTTCACACCTTAGTTTCATATAGACTTCTCATTATGCATATAGCTCATTTATTTTATTCCTCTTAACATCCCTCTGTATACATACTTATTACCCTTGTATGCATACACATTCAAGACATTCCTGTTTTACATTCAGTATATTCATCAAATTATTGGCTAATCTATAGTACTTTTATTTTATATTTTATCATGTTATATTTATTCCTTATCCTAACATGCTGTCGTTAATTGTGTGATCTTCTCTCTCGTCTTATACATACTGTATTAAGGGAGCATTGTTGGAGGGAGTGTGAGACCTAAGATTTTATTGCCAAGGACTGCTTTCCTGTAATTGTTGTGCACGTGAATGCTAAATAAAGAATCTTAAAAACCTGAAACAAACCTGAGTGTGACACTGTAATCTCAGCTGTTAAGGGTAGAAATTTGGCTTTGTATGCTTGTCTGCAAAAGTCAAAGGAACAGTTAGACATGTCGGTAAATATACTTATTCTTGAAAGATGAGCAGACTGATGACACTCTCAGATTGGTCTGCAAAATATTCTATGGAGCTACATGGAAATTAGGCATTACATTGGGCTTCCATCTAACATTGAGGTTTGAAATTCATTTTGAAGTCTGGAGTTTAAACTTTTGGTTCCGGCAGAGATAAAACTGTATATTTTAAGGAACTCACCTTTCCCATGCCAGCGTAGGCGTGACCCATCTTGACCACCACAGGATAGGAAGGGGTTGTGACCTGCAGAAAAGAGCAACATCAAATTATTAGCTGGTGTGATAACCTTGATGTTTCCATAGCTGGGTGGGGGTGTTGGAGTTTTATTTGCTTTCTAAACAACACTCCAGCACTCCAGCAGATACAGAGCAAGATTTGCATTCATTTGGGTGTTTTCTGGCCTCCTGAGAAGTCCAATATTCCATCTTCTTAGCGCCAAGTCCTGACAGCATTATCAGGCACTTTGACTGCAAATACTAAATGCTAACTTTTTTATGTTTGCTGCTTGGGGCTGGGTAGTTACTTGGTTTATCAAAGTTTTTGAAAACTGTTTCTAAAAAAACACTTGAGTGCTGAAACAAAAACAAAAAACAAGAGCTACAAGATGCTAAAACCCTTCTGATGCAAACTGCATGTCAGTGTGTTCTAAAAAGAAAGAAAACAACAGGGATTACAATGTGCTTTAATCCTACTTTAACCTTCAGATTAGAACCTGCATATTAAAAGTTGGAAGCTCAGGGATCGTTTGTGTCAACCGTTTGGAAAAGGATGTCACACTAATTTAACCGAGCAGGAACATTCAGAACTGCACTTGGTGTTCTAAATAATGTATACAGCAAGACAGACATGTGGTAAACACCATATTGAGAGACAACCAAAAGCGGAAAACTATTTCCTTTGCAGCTTATTTGAATGTGTACATGAGGTGACCAGAACCGTGGTAAAGAAACACATTCGGTCTCATGCCATTCTGCTGAGTTAAAGCTGCCCTGTTTCGAAGGCATGAGGTGCAGTCAGAAGAATGTTGGTTTATTACACAAAAGAAAAAAGTCCTGGGAAGCTGGGTGGAAGACCACAGCTCACTGGGGCGGGTTTGCACGAACCTGTGAGACCACAACCATGCTATTTCTTAAAGTGGGAAGAGTTGAAGTGGATGAAACGTCAACAGATTACTTCAAACCGCCCTGTGGTTTAAACGCCCCTTGATAAATCCACTGATATGATTGTAATCTAAGACAGACTATTCCAGTTTCAGAAGCACTTTCTCCAATTGTGTGTAATAGCTCTTAGGCAGCAATGGCAAGTTATGTCAGGGGCTCTTTGGTCAGGTTTACAGCAATTACAACAAAGTGGCATTTCAACAAACATAATGTAGACGTAAGAATCCAAAAGTTGACTAACTCTACAGTGATTATCTCCATGTGAAGCCCACAATTAAATAACAGTAACAGAAGATGTTCAGGGACAAGGGCAGCTCATGCATGGAGAGATAGAGTAAGGTCAGACCTGTGAGGAGGAAGGGAACGCCTAAACAGCTGCTATCACTTCATCCATACCCTCCCCAACAGTAGACATGACTGCACATAATAATGTTGCTGTCAGCTTGTTTTGCACAGAGCCTTGAACAGACATTGAGCTGCTTGAGGGCGTGAGCGGCACTTCTGTTGACAGGTTTTTGACAGTACAGGGCTGGCCGACACACTGCCAAGATAAAGTGCACACTTGCACTCCATTATCACTTTACAAGTGCCAGAATACAGAAGGGAGGTGAGATTGTATCAGGAATTCTACTTAGTAGTGCTGTTCTGTACGTATGAAGCATTTGATAAAATGCCAACTGGAAGAATATAGAAAATTTTATCTACTCAGTCAAACCAAATCATTAAGATATTGGGAGTCATGGTGACACATTTTTTATGGTTTTCACTATGTCTTCTGGCACACTGGATTGAATTGCAACAGTGACAACAAGTTTAACGTAACAATAACAACTTTCTGTAGTTATATTCTGTAAATTACCTCTTTATATTAAAATGGTCATGATTTTGTTGTAATCACACCGACCGTTGGAGTTGGAATATTAAAACTTGAGCAATCAAACTTGTCAGAGTAACGTGACTCTAAGCAAATTTATGCAGCCGGTGTGAACACAGCATAAGTTGCGGGGTCCGCCATAAGCACTCAGGACTGAAATCTTATGTTGCTCTCACACTAGCCACATACGTTTGCTTTGCACTGCGTTGCTTGTGCAAGTTTGATCACTTCAGTTCAATATTTCCACTTGCGAAAATACTGTGAATACTTTGCCCAGAGATTTGGGACTTTCAAGGGGTGCATCTATTTTGGGTCAATAGATTAAAACTACATAAAGCAATTCTCCAAAACTATACAGCAGGATAACATTTTCTAAATACAAGGCGTGCAAGTTTTTAAGGAAAAGTGGTGAGATATTTTGGACCTGCACAGTAACTCACATGGCTTCAATCAAATTGATCATCATTTTTATACTGCTTAAGACCAGAATGTACTCAAAAAGTCGCTGAAACAAGTTGGCCGCAAAGGGCTGGGAAGATACCAAGTGCCTGCTGATGTCTATAGGTCATAGACTTCAAACACTCATTAACTGTAAATATAAAAGGATCCCCTTCTTCAGTATTGCACCTTCATAAAGTAGGTGGACTTAAAGAAGACAGATGTAAAAAGGCACAGTCAAAAACAAAGCAGCAGAGAGACCTTAAATGTGACTTAAAACTAACTCCATATAAATCTGTCTAAACCAATTTAATAAGTAGGAATTCATTTGCTTTTATTGCCTACAACAGAATTGAATTGTAATCTATGGGGTTTTAAGACGCTAAGCAATATGAGGCCAGTCAGAAGTTGAACATTTCTCCAGTAGTTATTACGTGTGTGAGTCACATGACAATGATAAGATGCCTAAGGTTTAGCAAATATCTGAGAAGAGCACAGCAGCAGGAAGGGGCTGTAGCCACCCACTCTGTCTGGACATGTTCCTTCTTCCAGTCATTCCCATCAATGTGGCAATGACGGCAGACGCTGTACATGTTGGGGAGAGACGACCACATCCTCTGCCCCTAATGAAACCAGACCGTCAGACGGAGACATGCGCTCACTGTTGTTTTCTGATGGACTCACAGAACATCAACATGAGATTGCCTCATTTTAAGAACATTTACATTGGTTATATCACATGTAAGCCATAAAGTAAACCCTAACATTTTGACACCATATGAGTCAGACTGTCTGCGGGCTCACTCTGGCTGTTCTACTGGCTAAATTCATCATTCAGAAATGTGGTTCTAGGAGCTTGGTGACATTGGAACTACTTGCAGCAGAAATTGGTAAAAATCTGTATCTTGCGAGCTAACACCCTAGCAAGCCAAGAACATGCCCGTCTCAAAATCTCTCAAAGCTTATTTCTATACTGTGCTGTTTACTCCTCATCAACATTTTGTTGACAGGATTGTACATCGTTCCATTCAGCCAAGTCAGTGAAGGGGTTTAAAAACTCTCTGAGCTAGCAAACTTGCTAGCTTTCAGTTAGTAAGCTTTACTTTGGTCACTTAAGACACATACAGTAAGTTCACACCGTATATTCAGAACATGTAGATAAGCTAAGCAAACTAAGATAGTGAATCCACTGCAGCGTGATTGTTTATTAAAATGCTAATTAGATAAGCAAACTGTTTGATTTTTTACATAATTTGTTTTATGTAAGTAGCAAATAATGTTCAATATCAATAAATATTATTTTCCTTCACTTTCTATATTTATCTGTTGGAGATTCCGGCTATAAAATAGAGTTAGAAAACATCCTGTGTCACTAATGTGATCTGTAGCTGGAACCTTAATTTCCCTCAGACGTAAGGGAGTCTTTCATGGGAAGAGTCTTTATTTCACAGTGTGTGATATTCTTTACGAGAAACAAGAAACAAGTTTCCATCCTTAAAAAAGCCTTGATGGCCATTAATGCGCATGAGCTCTCAGATGTGGAAATTTTGGTTTAACACTTGAGTTTACTGTTTCATCCAGGCTGCACGTGCGCCACTCTGCCTTTTGTTCCCAGCAGAAATCTGTAAAAGGCATCCAGTGTGGTAAAGACGTTAAGATGTCACATGGTAAAAAAGCAAATATACGGTGGGTAATTTCACCAGTCTAGGTTTTATTTCGTAACATACAGGCTCCCTTCATTTACAGCGAATGTGTCAAATGATCAGGCCTGGCATATGATGGAAATACTTGAGGGAAGCCCATCCACCCCTACAGACATCCTCTCCTTCTGGTTGTACATTGAAATGGTTTTTTTATTAGTCTTAATCCTTGGTGAAATGTCCTTTTTAGTTTTATCCTATTTTGTCAATCTCCTCCTGTTTTTGTTAGTCAAGTTTTATTCAACTAAAGTTTCTGCATTTTATTGTTATTTTAGTCAAAGAAAAGCATCATTATTTTAGTATAGTTTTAAGGTCGTAATACACCAGGCCGGCATGTGTTGCCCTAGTTTTTGCGGTGTGTCCCTTATTGTTGGCACTAGCTGGCCCTGGTCAGTGGATTTTAGACCAATTCTGCATGTTAAATTCAACAGAGCCTGTCGGTGCGAGAAATGACTCTGATTCTCAGTTCAGATCAATCATGTGTGCACATATTTATGACCTCAAGGACCTCTTCTCGTTGCAGTGTTTCGAGTTTTTTGAAAAACCTATTTCATGACTTTTATTATAAAGTTGTAGATGTAGTCACATCTTTAGGGTTCAAATCGGTTTCCGAACCGCATCTGTGGATCTAGGAAATAGGGTGAGAGAGAGAGAGACATCCAAACATCCAGCAGACACTGGCCTTCAACTGATATGGGTAACCAGTAGGAATTGCATCAACACTGACCTTAACTTAAATTTAGTCACATTGTCACAAATAAGGATGGAAAACCATGAAATGTATGTGTGTATTTGTACATACCTGACATTTGATCAGCAACCCTATCAGTCTAGTCAGTGATAAAAAAATAGCATTTATTTCATGTTTACTAAATATAGTAAAGAAACATAATGTAACAATCCACTAAAGTGTTGGACACAAATCCATGCAAAACTGAGTTACACAAACACACCTTAACCAATGAAAAGCGTGTAAAGAGTAGCGCAGTGCTTTATTGCCTGAAGCCTGTGAATGTTCTCATTTGTCCAAGTCATCGTTATCCCCAAAGCAATTTCAGTCAAGACGGTCCAGTCCCAGCCTGGTCAGATGCGTACATGAACTGATGAAGCCTCTTGGATGAGAGGTGAAACATCTTCCTAGACAAATAACCAAGTCCAGTTGCTTTGGGGGTCTATTGCCTGAACAGAAGGAGCTGGATCATTCTTTGGGGGCACATACATTATCCAACAAAACACATGGTGCATCCATTCTGCATTTATGATCTCTTAATTTTTATTATGGCCACTCAAACCTGCCACATCAAGGAGAAGACATGAGGCGCAACGGTTTGCGCAGACGAAGAGAGCGGGGGACCCCGACCCACAATCCTTTTCAAGAGTCCGACCGCAGTGGGACCAAAGACAGCTTGCCCACATCAAACCCTGCCTGCAGATTAAGTGAGCCGCAAGAGACCAGTAATGTTTATCATGCAAGTCCCAGCTAAGTTACTGACTGAGGTCATACACCTGACAGGAATGGATTCAGTTCTCTTTGAAAGTGCATGTAAATGTTTCATTCGTTTCAAAAGAAGGCAGTAAACATTCACTTTGCACAATAGACTGTATATAGAGATGGACGGCTTGACATTTCCCTAAAATTGAAGCCAAAACATCTGGATGGCCCCCTGGTGGCTGCCTGTAATATAGGTGGTAATTCCTATGTTACAGGTAAGTCCTATGTTAGCAGATGGGACACGAACCAGACTAAAAAAAAGTACACATCAAATTAATATTTCCCCAAAAATGGTTTCTGTCATTTTAGGTGGTTTTTACCACACTGATGTTTGTGTTATATTTTCTGATAAGTTTGGATTGTGTAAGTTATTGGATGCTATAAAAATGGGCTGAAACGTCACGATTGACTCGTGAAATATATACAGTACATGAGAAATTGACAATTTGACGAGAAATGAGTTTCAACTGAACAAAACATGTGTAGCCTAAATTCCTTAGTCTATAAACCCTTGCAACACATTTTACACATGTTCCCAAACTAAGACTGACATAAGCATGACACATACAGTAGTTCCTGGATACGCCTCCAAAACAGACTTTTTTACAAGTTGCCATGGTAAGCCCCTTGGCCTAACATCCGCCCAACTAATGAAGATGCCCATTGTGTCAATGTGTATTCAGTAAAGGGTGTCTAATGGGGCTTTGTAATTATTGTTGTGGAATTTAAGCTCATCTGGCTTCCATTATGGTCCTGGTGTATTTCCACAAGGAAGACAGCTGTCTGGAAAACACAACTTATTCCTGAGGATGGAAGTTTCCAGGGCGGACGCTTCCTGACAACACCAAGGTGCTGATGGAGAAGTGACGGAGATGGCTTGTGGCGACTTCTGTCGGTCTAGCCACCTGTTTTGTCATCACAACTGGCTTAGTAACTGGGAGGGGAAGAGATGTTCAGTACAGTATCACGTTTTGCCTTTACAGAATGAAACTGCCCCTTCCCTCAAGCCAGTCCTTACTATAGAATAAATACCATACAGTAGTGATTCAGTCTATAGCTAGTCCCTAGAAGTTCATGATTTTCATTCACTCACTTGGTGATGCTTTTAGCACTAATGGAAGGGGCTTTGCTTTCTGTGAAAATGAAACAGCAGCCATTACAAGTTGATTCAGTGTCAGATCACCAAAGCAACAACTGCAGATTACTAACAGTGTCGCTAAAAATCAAGATCAAGAGTCTTGTTGTTTTTTGGAAGTTGTCATGACTGTCTCATTGTGTAGTTTTTGTTCAAGTACAGACTGTTGCTGTCTGTAACTTCTTACTAAATCAAAAGCTGTAGGGATGGTATGTCGGGCAGTAGGTCCGGCAGTGGAATAACTCCTGAGCCATAGCCACATCACTTTCATTATATTCAATACAGTAAGTAAGTATAGACCTGCAGTTGCATTTTTGAGGAGGCTCACGACAGCTACTCTGTAGCCTGTAGTGTAGCTATGGTGGCTACGTGTGTAGGCTCCTAATGTACACGATAACCCTTATACACACAAATATAAATCCCCCTTTAAGCAGTCTTATTCTACTGCTCTTATGAGAGAGTTGCTTGTAATATCTCAGTGATCTCACAGGTGGTTAATATTACAGATGGTTAACCAATATCATTTAATAACAGAACACAGCCACTACTTGGTCCAGTCCATTCGATTTAAATAAACAGAGATTTGTTTGAAAGTCAGCGTTAAGTACAAGTCCAGACTGTATTAGAGCAGAACTATTTCAGTCCAGCTTCTATGCGGTCGTGCTGTAATAGGGACCTGGACAGACCTTATTAGCGCTAATCAATTCACTAACCTACATTCTTGCTTCAGAAAAAAAAAGGACAGACAGGCCTCGGGCAAGCCAGTCCTGCAAAACCAATCAACGCTGTGCCACATTCCTCTCAGTCTAAAAGGAAAAGTGATGTTTCTTTCCCATTTTCCAGGGCTCCTGCAGTATTAGGTCTCGGAAAACGGCTGAGCAGAAATGAGGTGGTTGTGTGCCTTTTTGGATTCCCTGTCCCATGATCCAAGGACTGAATGGAATCATTCACTCACTTAGTGATGCTGGCGAAAACAATCATAGATCCAAACCTGCATCTGTGAGCAACGTGATGGATAAATGTGTACCTAAACAGACTGAAAGAGGTCAAATTTATTTTTCCTTGGGGGATGAAGGGATATATGTGAAGCAAAGACATGATGATGGATGTACTTGCCGTTTTAGCCCCGTATCTGAAATCATCTCTAAAAAAACAGGAAGCACACTGCGTTTGAAAATGATGGATGTGTAAGTTGGAAATACAGAAAATACTTCAGAGGAAGAACAACAATGCCGAAAAGTAAGACCATGAGGTGGAACTGTTACTGAAAGTGAGAGGATAAGTGAGAACAGCGGCAGAAAACATAAATTGGGAGTCGTTGCAATGCAAAGACAATTAGATACATGTACATCTAAAATATAATTCTGACTATCTTTTAAATCTGTAATCACGATTTTTAATTTACAAGCTAAAAGTTTACGCAATCTCTCACCATCTTCACAGCATACTTTCAGCTTTGCTAGTGAATAGAGAGTTAAACTGGAATCTACATCCTGACAATCCATTTTTATGTGATCAAAACACCAAGAGATCTCCTTCTTACCCCCAGCAGCTTTAAAGTGAAATTCCGGTGTAAATCAAGTCAATAACCAAATGCAATCCAAAAGGAAGGAGCCCACTGATGATTATTCCAGCAAAACAAGTAAACGTTGGGGTTTGTGGCAGACATGGTAATCCCTCTGCCTAAGCGTCTCGATCGGTGTCTCAATCTCCAGATTCAAAACAATAAGTCACTGGTTTATCAGAGCACAGTCGTCATACCGCAATGGCAGCCTATGAAAGGTTTCTGGGTCTAAGCTTTCATTTTTTTTTTGCAGCCGAGAAAGATACAAACACAAACCATTCTGTCTCTCTTCATTTCAAGTTGAAGGCTAGAACATGCCCCCTGACCCTGCCTGATGAGGTCTGCTGAACTGCTGATGTTTCGGTGCTATAGGGAAAGCTGTGTGGGACTTTTCCAAACCTTTTACCATCTATTATTAACTTATATTTCACTAAACTGCCACAAACAAAAACCTTTACATGTTTTGCTGGAAAATCTACGTTCATAGTTCATACACGAAAACAAAATGTCTTGGTAGATTATTTGTTGAATGAATTTTCCTAAAAAGACCCTGGGATGATTTTACACAGGGATTTTCACTTCACACAAGTATTTTTCTGTGTTTTTTTCCCAGAAACCGGACGATAGACCGCGTTGTCGCTCCTTCTGTTAGAGGCCGAGTGAGCAGGGGTCTATGAGCTTGCACAATATTTAGCCTGTCAGATGAGATGCCAAGTTTGTGAGTTTTAAGGAAAACAATGATCTCCTCTCCTTCACTCCCTTTTTTCACATTGTAAATCCTCATGTTCAACTGGTGATTTATTTTCCAAATATTCAACATCGATCTTCCAGTTTGGTCTGCTGTTGCAACAGGTGCATTTTATAGTTTGTGTTGTGGTAAAATCCCTTTCTTCCTATTGATTTGTTCTTTTTCCTGCTGTGATGATATTTAAGGGCCTGTGATTTTTAGGTTTCCGATTTAGAGGTTAGAAGAAGACACTGAAAATGACACTAGAAAGGTGCAAACACAGGAGCTGCATTCTGGATTTTCTAAAATATATAATACTAACACAATCGCTCAAATGTCACACCATGACAGCTTAAAGATATTTTAAGAAATGGTTCCAGCTTTCTGTTGCTGATAAGGCACAGTGAATAAGGGCATATACTGTATGACGCAAGAGGAGTCAGCAACTTTTTTGACAGCAGAGGAAGGAAAGGCGGGCTTCTGCAGAGTACATACCAGGGATCAGCCCAAATGTCAGCACCACCACTGTTTTCAATTAAGACGCTGTCCATAAGGAGGAGAGGGGAAACATCAAGGAGGAAGATGTTTTGGAACAGCTGGACGCGGCAAACCTAGTCTGTATTTAAACCGGCTGTGCAAGCAGCAGGAATGAGTGATACTCTGTAATACACGACAGCTTTAAAGAAGTGGCTGTACACTTAGTTATTATAAATAAATAAAAAGCAAACAGGCTGCACAATCCCTTAAATATGTTTCAATAAAAGTAGATGTTCAGGAATGTATAATCTCTATCTGGATTTGTATCTAAATGCACGTGGTGATAATCATGGTGATTGCCCAAATTACTGCAACTAATACAAGGATGACTTCTTAAATCTAAGATGTGTTCATTTAAATGTATCATGTTGATGTGATGCAATCAACTGGTGAAATACCATCAAAGTCTGCAGGGTGGTTTGTAGATATAAGCCCAAGTGGTCTGAATGTTAAATATACCACGCACAGAACAGTTTGGTAATTACGGAGATTTTTCAAAAAGGTTGGTTGAAAGAATTGTCTTTAACAAATGGAACCAGACCGTTTCTGATTTAGGAGTTTAGGAGACTTCATTCACACCAAATCAAGTGTTGCAGCAATTAGCACTTGGGTTGTGTGATGGGGTGGGAGTGTCACTTAAATGACTCATTTGTGTCTGTGTTGTGTCTTGTTTGATTGTCGGGAGGTTACGTGATTGGCCACCGCACATGACGTCAGGTTGCTTTTTGCTCTTTTTCAGCATCCCCCTTGGTCCCGATCATGACCTAAACGCCTAAACGCACTACCCACATTCAAATCAATGGGAAAAATAGCGTTTCTGATGCAAGGCCTGATTTGGTGTGAATGCAGAAATATATTGAAATAGTACAAATATATATACATATATATATATATATAGTTTCCTACGACAGTAATTATCTCGGGACCCCTTAGGTACATTTTGTAACCTGACCTTGAGGTTGGGAACCTCTGATCTACAGAAATATTGACATGATATAACCCCTACACTACACCAAACAGAGTAGGGACTGTGCTTGAAATCAGGTTGTTGAGGGCATTTGCATTAGTTTAACAAAGGTACATTTTTCTAAATGAAATGACTCCAACTCCAGGATAAACAAAAGAACAAATGCAACAGAGGGTTGAGTGTTTTTGATATGCAACTCGACTCGGATAACGGTAAGAGATCCCCTTTGAAAGTTTAACTAAGACGCTGTTATTGTAAGCCATCTAAACACCATTATCAATTTCTTAACAGCTACAACAGCTAGAAAAAAAACTGACTTATGTGACTGTGTTCCCATGCTGTGCCTAAATGTTTGTGTATGGTCTACTGTCTGGTTAATGGGGGATTCCGGCCTTGAAAAATAAAATTGAGATGACTTACCTCCTACTGTGGTTTGTCCAGCAAATCATGATCGACTACGGTCAACAAAGCCCACACCCTCTGGTCTCAGCCGGGGGAAGTTCATCACTACCCACAGAAACACTGAGCCATCCATAAGAAGAGCATTCAAAAGGAAAACTCCCAACGAAACAAATACTGCCGAAGTATGTGGGATCGCTACATTGAGATGGATGTATTTTATCGTTGTCTTGTGGGCAGCATAGCAAATGCAGACACATGATGTCATGTCCAGATATTTAGTCAGCAAAAAAGTTTCCCAACCGGAGGGTCGAGACCCCTCCAAGGGTCCCAAGATACTTCTAAGGTGTCACAAGATATTTAAAAGGATAGGAATAAAAAAACAGTTGTTGTAAAGTTTTTCTTTGTTTTTCTTCAATAAAAAGAACGTCAGCCCACCCAGGACCTTTGAAATAAAATCCTTCCAGTTAAAGTATCTCAGGGGGGGAAAAAAATCCCATCTACACTAAGCTCCTTTGATGAAGGATCTTAGGAAGGAAGTAGATGTCAACCACTGATCTTAAAGCTGCATTAATTCATTTTTAACACTGATATATTATCACTGTATAATGCTGTTATGGCTAAACTGTGCCTATTTATACACCCAGCAAACATGGAGAAACATTAGTATTTATTTGGAGTTGTGTTTCTGGCCACTCGATGAATATAATTCCAATGTTTACTCTCCTCTTAGCTCCGCTTTGCTCTCCGCCTACCAAATATCTGGCTCTTTAGCTGCTGAATGCTTGACAATGGGCGCACTCACACTTACTTACTTGAAACGATCCGGGCCTCGGTTTGTTTGCTTCTTGCTTATACGTCATGACCCCTCTACTTTTTAAATATTTTTATCCAACAAAAAACATACTGAACACTCCACATCCGCATCAGACCACCGCAATCCCTTCGGCGGCATATTTTTAAATGTCCGTTGCGGGGAACAGTCGTATATAAATAGTCTCAGGACTGCCGTCAGTGATTGTGCTCGTACACATGTGCTTGCTCATGCTCGTACATGTGCATCCGTGCTTTACTAAAGCCCATCTCTCTTAACCGGGCCAAGGCTCGAAAGCTTGCCTTGCCTAGTCATGTAACAGTTGTACTCACACTGGTCAAATGAACTAGACTTTAGCTTGGACACGGTATGAATGGAAAGTGTGAGTGCGCCTTAAGTTTACAAGCTAGTCGCTAACTTTCTTTTGTCTGCTTTTTGCTGAAAATGGCTACCTTTAGTGCGGTAAGACTGAACCAAAACTTTTCAAAACGATAAGCTGAATGATGCTCAAACACTCTGTAGATCTGGGGTGAAACTGTAGTGTCGGGTGATGATTGACTACTACGAGTGACACCTTTCAAATTACACATGGTCATTTCATCCATGAAATAAAGATATTTGAAATAAATATATATAAAAATGTGAATGAAAGCAAACATCCATTGTAAAAGAGGAGGAGAGGCTCACTTCTCTTTACAATCTATGATACAGCCAAAGTAGAAAAGGACAGACCATAATGCAGTGCAACAAGGCTGGTTGAGCAATCATAACCTACCTAATGATTGTATATTGAAGCATACTTACAAATGTATATATAAAAATTAAGTGGTCATGAACAGTTATTTCTGTGGCATTCTTCACTTCCCACAGAGACAGTGCCATGATACTATTCTTAAAATAATAGCTCTTCTTTAAGCAAAGGTCAGATGACTAATTCCTAAACAGTAACTCATTAACTGCCTCCTTCCTGCAAAACATCATGGGTAGATAACACAATTCTCAAATGGTTTCAAAATGAAACTCTACATATGCTTCGACAAGAGGAAACCACTCACAGGGCTGTCCTGACAGTGTGGTGTGTGATCTCATTGCTAAATTTACCCATCTGCCTCCACCCCTCTCACTGTGTGACGTCAGCACCCTGTGGACCCCGGTGACACCCTTGACCTCTGGCCTGCTGGTGACTCACTGGTTCTCCCTTGACCATCTTCCCTAAATTAACTTTCTCTGTCGTCCTCCCACATACACATTCCCTACGCGGCTCAGTTTCCGGGAAACTTTTTACAGTTTTCTGAGCAGAAGAACACTGGTATGATTTACCGTGTCGTCCAAATGAACTCTGCTTGAGGCAAATTAATAGGGCACACAACGATACTAAGAAGAATAACACGCTAGTTTATAGAGAAGATGTATAAGTAAACACACTTCTCAGTTTGTACTCCTTTCTCAAAACAGTTTAAGAGGATATTTGAGGAACAGATTTTGCTTTCTGTATCAATCTTTCTAATAGCCCATCACTGCTCATACTGCATTCCCAGTGACCATCTGTCAATCAAACAGTGTGAACAATAATGTAAATGTCAGCTTCTTTTGCCATTACTTTATATAAGTATGAGTGATGCATATAGTGGGACGTTTATGCTAGCTAACAAAAGTTAGCCAATCAACCATGGTGGTTTCTTGTAACATTTTGGTGTCACTGTTAATTGTAGTAGCAGCTGGATACAATCTGAACTTGCCTA
This sequence comes from Echiichthys vipera, assembly GCF_963691815.1. Lineage (NCBI taxonomy): Eukaryota > Metazoa > Chordata > Actinopteri > Perciformes > Trachinidae > Echiichthys > Echiichthys vipera. The sequence goes on along the minus strand of NC_139845.1, from coordinate 16,804,874 downwards.
TAAGCAGAAAAATGGACAAAAATATAAATGCAAATCATGTAGTTCCAATGGGTGCAGTGGAACATGCTAATACATCATAGCGCAATATTATGATTCATTTTGACTGGTGTTTATGTTCTTTTTAATAAATGTAGGTCCAATAAACACTCTCCTTTCAACTTTGTTTTGTTATGTTACTGAAGGCAATGTGTGGTTCTAGCAATGCCACAGCCATTTCACTTCTGTCTACTGTCAACTCTGCTGAAAAATAGGTTGAACATTGGCAGTGAATCAAAACAGTAAATTTGCAGGCCATATGGTGAAAACAAAAATGCTCCTTAAAGCTGAGTGGAACTTCAGAGTCTGGTGATAATTTTCTGTCGGTTTGTCTATCATCCCATAGCATACTTCCATTTTGTCACAGCGCTTTGGCGTCACTTGTATTTGACGCTCAGGGGTACCCAGAAACTCCACTACAGTCGCTGAACACAAACCGTGGCCTCCTGGGATAAAATCAGCTGTTTCTTTGACCCATCCACCATCCCAAACTGCTTCCTGGAGCACTTGCTCCGAGTGTCTAATATCACCACGGATGGGTTTACAGTGGAATATAAGGTGCCAAACGGCGATACAAAACTGTGATATTTAGCGTCCTGGGAAGGAGAATGCGCTGGTTCGTCATTATGAGCAATGGGTTTAATGACTTTACCCATAGTGATTAAACCCATTGCTAATATTGATCAGTGCAGCTTCACATCCTTTAAAGTACATAGTTTATATGTATTATACTGAAACTTTCACCTTTATTACAGTTATTTTCACACTATGTCACTTTTTATACATATTGTTTTTCCTATATTACTTGTCTCTTCACTCCAGTTCCATATGCCTGACATTTATTTGTCAGTCAAGTGCACATACATGTCCACATTGTCAGAAATAATGGGTGTAATTAACAAACGAATAAATCAAATTTCTATGTTTACTTAAATGGAAATGTAACTAGGTTACTGTGATGACCTAGTTTACAGGATAAAAGCATCATATGACTGAAGAGAACAACCATGTTGTTTTTACTGTGCTCAGCATCGAATCCAGTAGGCATTCCCTCAACCTTAAGGAATTCCTCAAAGCTATTTCCATGCTGTCATATGCCAGTGTTTATGGTTAGGCTTGGAGTCTCATGCCGTAATAAAGCATAGTTATTTTGTGGGGTTTCCTGACCGCACACACACCAAATATGTACAGTTTAGTACAACAGGGGACCCTGCGTCTGAGCAGTGAGCGCTGTGGTTGCTTCTGGCCCGTCTGAGTAGGAAGTTACTGACTGTTCATCATATTTTATTGCAGGGGGAGACCCATTGTGAGTGGGATCATGGTCAGGGCCATGTTTGTGTTTCCTTCTCTGATGTCTTAACTTTGCATCACATGACAGATGCGGCAGAGTTGGAAACCAGTGAGCATCTGTTGAAATGTTCAGCAGAGTGGACGGACTGACTGGCTAATGAAAGCGCCACCGGGTCTTGATATCACTTCCTTTTCCACTGGGAGAGTGGAGACGAGAACGCCACTCAAACAACCCATATCACACTGACAGCTTTCAGATACTGGGCTTTAAGCTTGTTTCCAACAATTCAGTCACCATTGATAGGGTATCCAATATAACGTCTCTCCAAACCAATTATGTAATATCACCATCCTTCCCACAGTCGCATTAAGAAGCACCTCGTGAGATATTAATAGCAGTGGTCAGCATTCTATTCAGTTGAGTACAGGTGTTTCCTCAATTGTCAAATCAACCACCCAAGAAGTTGGAGAAAGCTCTATCGCCAAACCACAAGATCCCAAATCCTCAGTCAACACTCTTTGCAACAGGGGAAACATCCAATTATTGTCTTCCTCATACGACACGTCTTCCACTACCGATCCACACAGCACAGAGCAGCAGACCAGGAGTCGTCCTGTCTGTCCCACTTAACTGGAATGGCATGTGGGCTGTGCATAGGGGCCAAGTGAGTCAGGGCTGGACGCTCTCCTTCGGTGACCATCGCTCCCGGCGGTGCTATCTTTTCAAGTTTCGCCTCTTCCTGTGTCCCTTTAGCGGCTTGTCAGTCGGATGAAAGGTATTTCCTGTGAGTCACCCGCTCTGTTCTCTTTTGTCAAGCCAGAATTACGCAGGCCTTCAAGACCTCCGGTACACAATGCTGTTGTCTGCTTCCCCCGACGGCCCACCAGCCTCAAAAACATGCCTTTTTTCTATAATTGGACTTTTCAGATGAAATGCACTTTGCTCTGCATTATGCTTACAGTATGTTGGCCTAGTTTGGCGGCATCATTTCCAGAGGGTCCTGTTGCGTGCATCAAGTTATAGTTACGAGCTGTGAGAGACACACATAACCAGAATATTCTGGCGAGTCTCTTCCATTTTATCTTGTCCCATTTCTTACAGTAAAGTAAAACTAGAGCATGCTGTATTTTCATATAAATGGCCCACAAATTTATTGGTAAAGCTACAATATTCAAACATAGTGACCTTGTTGTTAGGCTGAGACATAGAGGAAGGCCTCATCTGTCTTATCGGCGTCTGAACTATCATGTGAGGACAGCTGCAAGGAAAAAGGAGACATTTATCCCACACACATACAGCTCTCTCTTTTCAACTGTGCACTCTTAAAGGAAAATTCACCCTTGTATTCTCATACACATAATAAATAATTTCCAATACTTGCTACTTTCCCCAAAAATATTTTGTGATGAAGCGTTGCACTTCAGTTTGCCAACAACCTGCCTCATAAACTTCTACTTTGGTTTGCGACTTCCTAGATTTTCAAGAAGGCCTGTTGCGGAGGACGAGGACCAACTTGTTGCTTTCTGTCCAGATTACAGAGTATAAACAAAACTGTGGTGCATGTTGAAGTTTATTTATAGCTCCTTAGTACAGGAGAGTATGGAGATAATTCCACAAGGGCTAATTATGTAACCAACAATCAATCACAGAACAAAAACCTTACTTTCGTACATTGCTCTATTGACTTGTGGCCTATTTTCTTCTCTTATAAAAGTAGTAATTGGTCCATGTCGTGATGGATTTCTCCCTGTACGATAGTTGAACGTCTGAAAAATTCTATTTGTCTTAAATATCCGAGGAACTGATACCAAGATTTGCTGCTGATGTTTTTCATCACTGACACTGTATATGACTGGATGTTAGACTGAACTGCCACCAATTCTGGACATCTACACAAATGGTATACAAATTTAACTTGGCCGGGGGTGCCTTTTATACAGCTTCAAACCACGTCACGTCTTCTGTGTTATACATTACATTAGACATTTTAAAATATTCTAAAATGTCTAATCTAATGTAGCGGCAAAATGACTGAAGTTTGGCCTAACGCTAAAGACCAGTATAAAATGTATTTGTGAAACCATCCCCAGAAGTAAAGATGCCAGCTTCAAACACCCTCCAACTAACAAAAACAGGTGATTCTGACGGTAAGCCTACTCGTGGCTAACGTTAGCAAGCCAGCTAAGTATGCACAATGCTCCGGCAGAGCTCCGGCACACATGCAGAGTTGGAGATGGAGGTGGACTGTGTTGCACCTGCAGCTTGTTGAAGTCGCATGTGCCAGGGTAATGGCGGGCCAAATATGGTTGCAGTGTGGTTAAACTTCCTCTACCTCTTCACACACAAAATTGCTCTATATGCCCTGTTGACGGACTGAAAGGCTGCAGGTTGTAGGGACGGAGGGGTTTTATTTTGTGTGGTGGGAAAAATGTCATACAAAAAAAAAAAAATGCTATAAGTAAAAAGGATAGTTAATAGTAATAATAGTTATGGATTTATTTTTACAACTAAAATAAAAAATTTTTTTTTACATTAAACGAAAACAGGAATCATACAGTGAACTAGCTTACACCTAAATAATCTAATAATTAAAGCTATTGATGCAAAAAGGTTAACCCTTATTAGGTCTGTTTCCTTCTCTTGGCCTTATTCTAATTGTTATCTTGGGGATATATGCTAGGAATGCAGGGCTGTTTTACCTCTTTATGTATGAGTGAAGTCATATGTAATGTTGCCCTAGTGAATCACTCCTTTTTCCTCACCCTCCCTGTGACTTCCTGTGTCCGACCCTTTCTGTTTTCATCGCCTCTTTTGGGCATAAAAAATTATAAATCCACCTGTCACGCATGCCGATCCAGCGTCTAACTAAGGAATGCCAAAAATCTGTGGGATGAGACTTCAGGTCGGAGGCTGAAATAATATCTGACCCGGCATTATCAATAGCTAACGGCAGTTAAGCAGCTGACCTGCAGTCCTGCAGACCTGGGACCTGCAGATGAGACAGCACCTCTGATAAAACATGACTTCACTGATTATGATGATGAATTTCCACAGATGGTTAATGTTCCGTTGTCCCTCACTGTTGGACCTAAATGCGTCGCTGAACAAACACTGGCTTATTTAGTTGTGAAAGTATATATAGTGGAAGGAAAAAAACATAGTGGATGATGTACTTGTGATGGGAGTGAATCATGGGTGAAAGGTGAAACCATTCATGAAGCTTCCTGTGCACCATTCCAATCTTAAACAACATATCCTGTTTGTTCTATCATTAACTCAAGTAAATCTTTGTATTTGCAAAGCAATTTAAAGAGATTCTTTTCTTGCATGTTTCACAGTTCTTCCCTCCAAAGTCCCACCCTCTTCCCCCTGCCTGACGTCTGACGCTCCCCCGACACGTGCGCTGAGAGAAATGCTGCATTCAAGTGCAATCGGAAGTCCGAATTTTCGGACCTCCAATTAGTACATTGGAATTCCTGTCAAAGTAGAACCTCCTACTAGCAAAGACCAAGATCGACCTATCCCAAATTTGCTAGTAGGAGGATCCACTTTGACAGACATTCCAGGGCACTTTGCCTAGTTTGAGGTCCGAGAATTCAGACTTCCCATGGCACTTAAACTCAGCATAAGCAGTGCGGACTGGATAAAATGATTGAAACTTTTATCAGAAATATATGAGAATTAAATACGCCTGGTGGATTTCTTTTACATTTTAGTGTGCCTTATTCAGAGCATTTTAAGATTACAAAAGAAGAAGTGTAAAAATGCCAGAAAGGTAAGAATTGCTTTACTCGGCCAACAAATTACTTAATCTTCATAATATCAAATGTATGATAAAAGCAGTCACCTCTTCCAACTGTTACTTTGAAATAACTTTTTAATTTGAAGCACGAGCTTATCAGTTCCATTCTAACAAAAAAAAAGTCAATATCTGGCCACACAGGTTCTTTAAATTGAGATAACTGTTAATGAAAGCACATTTAGGGTCAGAGTTGCCCGACCTGATTATTTCTGGCTTGGTTATATAACGGTGAGTAGCTTCACCCTTAACATAGCTCCCACAGATAAGCCGCTGCAGCGATAACGCAGCTCCACTCAGGTCCACGAACACAGCCAGGAAGGAGAGAAAAGAGGGTTTAATTGGCTAATTTGACCGATTGTGCCCTGAAAGTAACTTGGGTGAAATCATTTCAGAAGAAAATCTGAATATTAGCTGCAAGTGTCAAATAAGCAGCCTATAGAGCTGAAATGTCTTTACTTTTGGCTTAAAGTCTTTGATGATATCAAGCTGGTGAAACACAAAGACACCTTATGTATAGGAGAAAACTGGAGCCTTCATTTGCCTTTACAGCTATTGTTTCTAACTGATTAGAGACAAATCGGTGGCCTCTGAAGGAATCTGACTGCACCCTGTATTCAATATTACGATATCTATCCATCTATCTATCTGTCTATCTATCTATCTATCATGTCAATTTTTAATACAATTTTTGTCATCATGTGAGACTGCGATCTTTCCACATTTATATTATCAGTTTTATATCAATCTTAATCAATTTAATCAATATTATTATCTTTCTGAGTTAAGTTTATGTCGTTTATATGACATGATTAAAAATATTCAGTTCTTTATTCTTCAGTATGGGAAGAAATACAATCAGGTCCATGCTTATTTTTCCCAGCCAGCCTATAATTTAACCATTTTTCTTTCTAAAGCTCACTGTGTAGGGAAATAAAAGCCTAGTGGAGTCTAAATGTGCATAAACATCTTTCAGCTTATCATATTATTCCATTTTTCTGTACACCTTTCCTTTTGTCAGTCTGGGAAAATGAGACCAAGCTGAGTAAAGTTCCAGTATGTCATCGTGTCTGCCGTCTGTGATTCCTAATGGCATCACCAGCCGCTGATTGGCCGCTGATTGGCCGCCCCTCCCGCGAGCTGCAGAGGTGGAAAGGGGGCGTGGACGCGCTCTCCGGCGCGCTATATGTACGGCTGTGCGCCTCTCCGGGATCAGGGTGAAAAGCTCCAGCGAGGCGAGAAGCAACAACAACAACAACAACAGCGAGAGCAGAGACTTGGACATACACACACGCACACACGCACACACACATCTGCCTACTGCCACAGTGCAGCGGATCCAACGGGACTCCATACACTTTGTTCCAGCATAGAGGAGTGGAAGAAAGTTTGGAGAAATGCAGTCAGTGTACCAGCGCCTGTTCAGCCTGCTGTTTGTCTTCAGCAGCCTGCACGTTTACCGGCTGACGGAGGGCTGCTCGTGCGCTCTGACGCACCCGCAAGACGCCTTCTGCAACTCCGATATAGGTACGTAACGGACCCTTTAGCAGCTGCAAACTGAATGTTTTGTTCATCAAGCCATCTGAGAGCAGATGTTGAAATAAAAGCGCTCTCTGTCAGTCAATACAGCAGAGAGAACTGACCTGCGACCAGTTTACTGGATGTGCGTCATTTAGCAAAACGTGTTTTCATGTTTGAAGTATAAAGGAAACTTAATAAGTTGCTATTAATACGTGGGGATATTTTTCTTTCGCTGCTTTTTGACTTTCAAATGTTTACACATGAACTACTTCAGCTTGTGTCGTTTTCAGAATACCATTAGAATATTATGGCAAGTCAAGTTGTTTTTTCGCTATGTAATTGAAATATTCTGTAATATAACAAACCTATATGTAGTTTGTGGTCGGTGGAGTACACCTGTGATGGTTCTCAAAGTGGTGGCTGTTAAACTAAGTAAAGCTTCCCTATCATTCCCATGATTTTCATGCCTAAATAACAGATGAAGTTTTGATTTAATCATATGTTTTCAAGCCTGAGGCATGTTTGTGTGCCTCAGAGGTGAAGTATGAGTGCTGTGAATTAACACCATAGACATTCAGCTTAGATGTTTCAAATCCTGCTTATGTATCTGCCCGCTGTGGTATTTCTGTCAGGCAGCCACCCCGGTTGTAACTCAGATATGCCCGGCCTCTGGTGCACAAACAGCGGACAAGGGAGGAGGGGAGGGGGGTTGTCATAGTTTGTTTAACTGCCTGGGTATGCTTTCTCTGCCTCCCCCAGAATAATATGAATTTGGGATCCGGCTTAGCCTAGAGCGCCAGTCCAACCTGGCTTCTGTTTTTGGATAACACTGGTAAAGATTTTGGGATTATATGATCTGCCCTGTAGGGAGAGAACTGTGTCAAATGGGAGAGTATGAGCAGTTGAATTTTGGTGGAGAAGGAGACGCATGTTTCTTTGAATAATAACCTTAAACCTTTAATCACTTAAAGCCACGCACATTCATATTTGCGGGAGCTGGAAGTCTTACTGAGTGCAGCTGATACTTTTTTTGCTTCAGTATCATTTGACCTTAAAGCGTGAACCCATCATGCGGCTCTCTAAAAACCCCGACACATAATCAAACAATAATGTCTCAGTCTAAACTGAGCACACACACACTCCTGCAGCTGTGTGTGTAGCCCATGTGTTCGCCTAGTGTCGACTAACACGCTACAAGGGAAGTCCTAGTTTCTGCAGCAACCCCCCCCCCCCCCCCCCAACACACACACACACACACACACACACACACACACACACACACACACACACACACACACACACACACACACACACACACACACACACACACACACACACACACACACACACACACACGTTGTTGCACTTACAAATGGTGACCAGTAGAGGTGGGAATGATATGATCACACTACAAGGCTTTCCTTTTCCAAAGGCTCCTCAAAATGCAGCCAAGAGAATGAGGCTTGTTTACCCAAAATTTGGAGGACCATAACCAGTCATTTCTTTTAGTTCTGAAGTCTCATGGTGATGCCTTGGTGAATCGTCCATAGAGAAGAAAGAGGTTTAACCTACCAGCCTTCTGAGGACGCCACCTTTTTATAAGAGTAATCCTGTGAAATAGGACCGATGTGGCGACTTAAGGACCCAAAATGGTCACTCTATGTCCCTTGCTCTTTGGTAAACCCTGATCACCAGACCTTTTGGGAGCATCTTCAGCCACGTGACCTGGTTGGAGCATCCACAAACACTCATGCAATTCCTTCCACAGTCCTTCAGATAGCTCAAGGACTTACCAGTGTAGAATCTGGGACTGACTTCAATGGGTGCAGTGATCAGTCGTGAGCCAGAAAAATCCCATTTCAAAGGTCCCGGCTTAGCTCGGGGTGTGCTTTGAATGTCGTCGCCCCTCTTACACCTCAGTCCTCGGAGGGAAACACTTCTAAAACACCAGTGGGATGCTGAGGTCACAGCTAGTAACAGTCATTACTCTGCGTCAAATTTACTGGTTTCCTGGACTTTCACTATGTGTGTAGGATGATTGGAATTGATCAAAATCCAGTTTCGATTATCATTTTTCAATACAGGTTACATGTCTTGACTAGACTCTAGACTAGACTGTCTGAATTTAACGTTTATTTTTATCACCTTAAGCCTCAAAACATGCACTCCTGATTGTGTCATCAAGCCAAGTTAAATGACATGGGAAACAAAAAAGGTAGGGGGTTGATCTGCTAATGCTGCGAGGGAGAAACCCTGTAATTAGACATCAAACAGAAGAACAGTAGTTCAGTTCAAAGCTCTTGTTTTCTTGGCCCTGACCCATAATTCCCAGCAGCCACTCCACCGGATGAATCACAATTAGGGTTGGCAATTGGGTTATTGGTGACATATTAGAGACCTGGAATGCATTTGAATTTATTCTCATAGCTACCATTTGTGCCCTTGCTGATAAAATGTCATTTTTTGTTTGTTTGTAAGTGGGAAATCCTCCACAGTGCATGTGGCCAGCTTATCTCTGCTCTGATCAGGTTACAGGCATGATGTCTAACATACCTGGGCACCAGGCAATGACCTGGCTGCTTTCTTGTGCAGAGACCTAGTTGGCTGCTGTTAAACAGCTGGGTTAATGCAGCCTATTCACATGGGGAAATGAGCAGTGCTTGCTTTTCCAAATCCCTCCGAAAGCAAGATTAGAGGCTTGGCAGTAAACTTTGACCCTGAGATTTAATATCGCTTCGTAAGGACGCTAGTTCCCAAGTGCTCAGGGTGACAGAGCGAACCTTTAAATGCTTGCACCGCAAACCAGGTCAGCTTCTGAGGATTAGCGTGATGTGTGTTTATGCACGGTTTGTGATTGAGGATCGGTCTATTGAGAGAACCGTTCCCGCCCTGCTGTGGGTATTTTGTGCAGCATAGAGCAGCTTTGTGCAGCATGGCAGGTTTAGAGTGATGTCTTGCCGGGGGCTTTGTGACGGCGCTCTCCTGGTACCAATATACTCTTATCCTACTACTAATGAGTAGCGTGTAGTTAAATCACTACTCCCCCTTCCAGCTGCCGCCCTTTATTTACAGGTCGACAGGTGGCAGACAATGTTATGATATCATGTATACTTTGATCAGATCCGTAGTTTTCCCCAAAAAGTACGCTAAAACGATGAGATGTCAAAGGTTCTGGATGCCGTACAAGCCTGGCATGCCTGTCCCATGAGCTGGGGGTATCAGATGTCCACTCCGTTCCCCCCTCTCTCTGATGACCACACAGCCACTCTGGGGTCCAGCGTTTTAAACAGGAGGCCAGCACAGGGGGCGATGGACATCAGCCCAGCACACACTCATGATGAAATGACTATTGCACCGCAAACCAATGATTTATTCACCTCCAGTTGTACTTTCTCTAAAGGCAGCATTAAGTCATTTGACCTTTATCAACTTTTCAACAATGGTATTACAGTTTATTTGTCACCAGAATGTCACCTTTGTCCATGGTCAGACTTTTACAATTGAGAGCAGTAAAGTGGAGATCCGAGCACACAGAAAGTGAGTGAATGTCAAAGATAAGAAGAGGGATATGAAAAGCATGCCCAGATAACGCTAAGCCAACTGACAAGGCTTCAGGTGTTGGCTGTGACTCTCTTTTCCAGTGGACTTAAAGATACTCACTAATTTAAAGTATTGATGAAATGGTTCCTCAAGTAACTTGATTTCTAAAAAGTATCCTTTGTTTAATTTATTACTTAATTTAATGTCAATATACAGCAGTGTGATGCATAACAGGCTTACACTATGGACTTCGGACACAACCATCCATGATTGATACATGCCTTGAAAAAGACGTAATGGTGCGAATTCTGAAGCGGAGGAAGAGAGAAGAAAGAAGAGACAGGCCAGAAAAAAACTGTGGCCGTCACTAAAATAATCGATAGCTGCAGCCCTAATTTTGAGACAGGACGTTACTGTGAAAGAATTAATTTAAAATACTTTGGCAAAGCTGACTAAATACACCAATTTTAGCTTAGACAACTAACGTTCTTGAGGTTAGATGGCATAACATTTGAATTTAAATGAGTGGTTGCTAAAAGAATCCCATTGATCAATCCAACACAATCATTTGTCGCCTTGTTTAAAAACTGGTAGTCATCAGGTATCAAAGGTAGTTATAAAAAGTCAGTTGATTCTTCATACAGTAGGCTGCCTTTTGCATTTTGCTAACCCGTAAATGGAAGTTACAGGCTTTGTGCTCCAGCGTTTCCAGTTTCAGTGTTTATTTTTGAGCGTGGTAGTGTGTCGTCTTGAGAATTCCTCTTCCTCCACTCGCCTCCTTAAACTTGGACCACTCTCTGCATACTAAAATGAGTGCACCTCTCACACACACACACACACACACACACACACACACACACACACACACACACACACACACACACACACACACACACACACACACACACACACACACACACACACACACACACACACACACACACACACACACACACACACACACACACACGACTAACCTTATTCTTGTCATGCCTGCAGTTTGAAACATTGTACGTAGGCTGAAAAAAATGTTTAACTAAATTACATGCACACCTTAAGATTTAGCATTTGCATACATGCTTGTGTAATCCCCTGCTTAAGGCAAGAGATACTGAGTGTAAAATGGAATCATTTTTCCTTTTTTCCTCCTTTTTTTTGTCAGACCCTGGTTACCTCGCTTATCACGAAAAGAAAAGCCTCCCACTCGTGAAAATGTATGTCAGGTCCTCTGCACAAGATGAATACTTGCGCGTCACGGCACTGGGCCCGTAATTCGTCATGTTTAAGAGACTCTTACATACTGATAGATATTTCAACTTGACTATATTAACTACTGGATTATAAACTGTTATTATATTTATTGTACAAATGATAAGAAGCATTCAAATTTCAAGTTGACTTTTAGGATTCATACCATCTGAATTGAAGGTACATTAGATAATTAATCAGTGTAAGTAATGCACAGATGTTTCTATGTCACCATACTTATTAAAGTGTACTGTGATGCATGGAATGGCAGTTACAGCACTTTTAAACTAATCAGTAACTCTGCATTGATATTGAAATTCATGCAGGAAGATGCCATAAAATTGGATCAGATTATCACCTCTGTAGTGGTGTCAGTATGAGTACAATAAAAGTTGAAAGTAGAAATTTCTATGCATCCTTATGAGGTTCTGTACACAGAGACATTTGTATATGTGCAGGTAGTTTAAGCATAAGTGGTAAGTAAAAATGAGTTGGGTAAAAACTGAACAGTATGTCCATAGTTTCCAGTTGACCCAAGGTGATGTGAGATCACATTATGGAACTGGGTTAAATAAACACTTGTAACGTAGACTTGTCGACGTGAGCAGGCAGCCTAGTGGTCGCACATAAATATAACTGCTGAATTGAGAGGGGGTCAAGGGGTCACTGCAGGGGGGATGACACAGATCCTCTGTCTCTGGAACAGCTGAGGCCCCTCACACATTCCTCTGAGTGATGGCACCATCACTGACCAATTAGTGGCTGCCGTCCAACAAGAGGGGACCTATCTGGATGTACTTCGGTAAAATCAGCTGACCTGTGGCCCCCTTCAAACTCGAATACTCGTTTCTCCTGAGGGATACCTTTGAGGTCAGGGCGGCGGTGAAAACTAGGGTTTGTGGTGACACTTGAAAATAACAGCAGCAGTGTATTTAACAGAGGCAAAAGTATCCTCTGTTATATCTGCACATTCCTCTGTAATTGCAGTGGCAAATGTCTGTCAAACTGCATTTGGTAAAATTTAGCAGAGGTCCTGCAGGCCTTAGTGCTCTTGGTTCATATTGAGAGAGTTGAGAGATTAATGGATCAAATGTTCTGCAGCACGTTATTGTGAAAGGTCAGGAAGCGGAGGGCAGGCAGGGGGTCGTTACTTTAAAACCATAGCTCCAAAATGACATGCGTCTGCCTTGGTTTTGTGATTTCTTGTGAAGCTGTCAGTGAAAGTCAGTTAGTCGAAACACAATGCCGAATGGGGGGGAGGAACAATCACCTATATGCTCTGCTGAACAGACAGTTCAGGGAGTGTTGACTCACATGCAGTTTGAATGATTTTTCCATTCTGCAGTTGCTGCACGTTTAATGTATGATTGATTTTCTATAGCATGTTTACTCTTGGGTACTTTGTAGAACTGACATTCCGTTCACTTACGGTGCCTTTACTGCCTCATGTGGGCGACAAGCTAACAGGTGGAGTCAGGCATTTTGAATTAGGACAGATTAATACAGATCAAATATTGTTTTTTTTTTAAGTTATTAAAAGTACAATGGGCTTATTAGCCACACTATTGGTGAGCTCTACTGATAGATGCAATTAACGACTATTTTCATTGTCGATTAATCTGTTAAAACTTCTCGATAAATCCATTAGTAGTTTGGTCTATAAAATGTCAGAAAATGGTGAAAAATATTGATCAATGTCTTGTGTTGTCCACAATGCAAAGACATTCAGTTTACTGTCATCGAGGACGAAACCAGTTCAAACTCAAGAACTCAAACTGATTCATCGATTATCAGAAATGCTGGAGATTGATTTAATAGGTGACAACTAATCAATTAAGGGACTAATTGTTACAGCTCTAGTCCCAGCTAAGTATAGCAACAACAATTCAATGGATGGACATTTTATACGGACGTTCATTGTCTCCAGATGATCAATTGTAATCACTTTGGTGATCTTCTGACTTTTCATGTAACCATCATGCCAAATGTTCCCTTGTCCAATACTCAGCTGTACTTTGTGTTTAGTGCTAATTAGCTAATGTGTGCATGCTAATACCCTAAACTAAGATGGCAAACATTACTTTCTAAACACGTCATTGTATTCTCACGTTAGTATTTAGCTCAAAGCATCAAATACAGCCTAACAGAGCCCTTATACCTCATCAAACCCCTTATCCTTTACATTTTGTACTTTCAGTCATGATCATAAATACACCAAAATAATTAAATTCACCCAATTAAATTAAAACAAACAAAATGAAGTGCCCTATATTTCTATTGGTAAGCTGCTGAATGGCTACATTTCTTTGATTTGTTCATACTGGCTTGAATTAAGGTTTTGGATTCATGAAGTAAGTTCTTGGTTCAAACTGGGGTCTTCATTTCCAAAATACATTTGTGGTCACTGCTTTTGGGTGGCCTTGCTGTAACTGCATCCTGTTTGAGTTTTATTTTCATACTCATTTCCATTCCCCTGAAAGGAGGACAGCTAGACAAACAAAGACCAAACGGGACATGCCACATGCATCATTTCTTTCTCTAGAAAAAGAATGAAAGGCTTCTCATTTTTTCCTTTCTGGGGAATGTGAGCCCCTGAAGAATGTGTCAAGGAAATTCCACCGGGAGAAGATAACAAACATGGCCAGTGTTAGTTGTGTCTGCAGCCGGTCGGCTGTGGGCAGCAGGTGAACTTCAGAAAAGATTGACTGCTTACACAGGACCCACAGCCCTGGCCTTCCACAATAAGCCCCCTTACTCTAACATGAGTGAAAGCAAACAGATGAAAGTCACCACAGAGTGTTTTCTCTTCGCTGACGTTTACATGAGGGTCCTGCACACAGATAACATCTATTTTAAGCCCCGATCCCAATCTAGACAGAAACGGAGACACACCTTTTCCCCAGGTGTCACATTTTGCTTAGTCTATTATGAATAAAAAGTACAAAATCAAAACCTGTCTCAAAGATACAAAGAGTGTCCTATGATTGCTGCAAGTTCCACCATTAGACACGATGACCAGTCATCAACTCTTGAACACCAGCAGTAAGAATGAAGCTTTGGTACATGGATGAGGCCTCTTTTCCTCTAATCTTTGTATCAAACTCAAAAGTCCCTTTTTTGTGTTTTTTCCCCCCATTGGCCTTCCTTGGCAAACAGCAGCAATGCAGAAAATCGGATAAACGGATTAACAGTGGTGCCAAGCAGTCTTGAAATGGTATTCATAATAGTTTTGCTAATGCCTCCTGCTGGCCGAGGCAGTGTTATTGAATGGGTTGGAGAGGGAACCTCATAGTTATATGTTAGAGGAATGTGACAGTTTGTTTAGATCATTTCAAAGTCATTGACCTGTCTGTCTCCTCTATTCCCAGTGATTCGAGCTAAAGTCGTGGGCAAGAAGCTCCTGAGAGATGGACCTTTTGGAACGATGCGTTACACAGTCAAGCAAATGAAGGTGAGAGCGTCACTCCTCGGCTGAAAGTGCTGCTGAACGAGACACAGAATCTCTTTCAGCTTTAAATTAATAGTAGGGCATTTTGGCAGACATACCTACTCCTTTTCTTGCCAAGAATTACATGAGAAGATTGATACCAGTTTCTTGTCTGTGAGCGAAACGATGTTAAAGCCATTACACTTAGCCTACCACAATTAGCCTAGCACACACATGCACAGTAAAATAGTCTGCAATTGCCATGATGCCCAAAAGGTGGCGCACTATCATAGAAAGAGACCACCATACCCCCCAAAGCACCGCAATCTTTGATTGGTGTCCTTGCCTCTTGCCATAGCCTTGGGTCAAAGTTAAAAAAAATCCTGCTTCAAATCTTTAGCTAAGCTAAGCTAAGCTAATCACCACCTGACTAACTCCACTCTCCATGAGAGTGGTATCAATCTTCTCGCCTAACACTCGGCAAGAGCGAGAAAGTGTATTTTATGTTGAATTATTCCCTTCACTGTGATGTAGGGAAGGGAGGAACTAGAGGAATGAACATGCCTGTCTATATAGCAGAATGCTTAACTTGCTGGAAGAATTGACTTAGGTTACAATTTCCTTAGCTGACTTTATTTTGTTTTGATTTCTATTATTGCGTCTTATTTTCCAGCAATAGATAATCTTTGTGAATAATGACTGAATATATTTCAAAAAGGGGTCGGATAGACCCATGCTCAAAGAGCCACAGGACAAATTATCTGCTGTGTATATAACTCTGATTGTAACCAGCATTGCACTGAAAGTGTTGTTAACATAAAATAAGAAACAAACCTATTTTTCTTCCAGTTAAGAATACCATTTAAAAGCACAGGCACATAAAATGTCATACACTGGATGTGGCAGGAACTCTTTAGTTACGAGACTGTCTCTCCAACCCCTCAGCCACTGTGTGATAGCTGAAAAGCAGTTCGGGATACTTAGCCTGAAAGCCTGCTCTTCACTTCCTCTATATTCTTACATAACTCTGCATATTTCTGACAGATGCTGACATCGGCCTGCTGCTCAGACAGGAGCCAGGCCGGAGGATTAGCGGGCTTACAGGCATTACAGCTCAACCAAACTCCTCGCTCCGAGTGTAAACATTTCAACAGTCATGCACTGCATCGGTACAATCACAGTTTGTACAAAAGCATTAAGTAGCCTCTTGTTAGTGAAGCACACCAATCATCACTGTAAGGATTATCCTCAGGAATTAAATGTGACCTTTGCACCTCTTGGGTTATTTATTTGTATTACAGTCTGCTGGTTTATACCGCTAACAGTGGTTTTCCTTGTGGGACATAATAGAATGCAATTCCCCCCAAATCTCAACAAATCCTATGAGACAAATGCCTTTGGCTTTTCCAAACCTCCACAGTTTCAGGCTTAAGAAACAGTTTGTTCTGCTTTTCTGGGAGCGACGCATCTAAACAGGGATTTCCTGTTGTTCCCAGACAAATAAATTACACTGAAGAAAACACAACAGTTCTCAGGGTAAACACTGGCTGTTGGGTCTGCACACAGAGGATGAATAGAAGGAGCTGAGGTCCATGGTTTAGCAATGCCCTTTCCAAAACAGCATCAAAGATGAAGCACATTACACAACGTAATCATGTTATCTATGATTTAGTTAAGGGCACAGCCTAATACTCCTTCTCCCGAGAGGCATTCCTCAAGGAATGTCATCTGATAAAGCTGGCGTGCTGTTTTCATTCCTGATTATTTATGTGAAGAGGTGGAGTCAAGGGTGTGGTGCTAGGGTGAAGGGTACAACACTGCACTTTTTTATTCAGGTTTTCCAATTTTGTTTCTTGTGTCTTGCAGATGTACAAAGGGTTTGACAAAGTCCAGCACGTGCAGCACATTTACACAGACGCCTCAGAGAGTTTGTGCGGTGTGAAGTTTGACATCAACAAGTACCAGTACCTCATCACAGGTAAGCTCACTGGATGACATTCTGCATTACTTTCCAAGTCTCCCAACAATATGGAACTGGAATACTAAATAAACTACATAACTGGACTCTTGCATTAACTAAGTATTCAAGTGATAACAGGATGACACCCAACAAAGTCTTATGTATTGAAGAAGTCCATGGGAAATGGTCAAAAGCTCTGAACAAAGCGTAATGATTACTTCTAAGTTTTAAATATTTTACCACAGATGTGTTGCCAAGGTGAATAATAAATCTCCAAATCTCATAACCTATTTGACATGTTATTAAATACATTCATTTGTAAAACAGCTGCTCCTGTTTTACAATAAAGAATGTAAGGACAAATATTTTCTCACTGTTCCTGTACGTATTATTGTAGGTAATACAGAAAAATTGGTTTATTTCATCTGGTATTTCAGATCTTTGGTTCAACTGAAATAGAACATTTAACACCAAGTTTATGACACAATCATCAAAACAAAATTTGCCTTCTCAGAAGCCGTTCAAAGTCTTTGCCTGCAGCATTACGAGCTTGTTTGGCAGTTTGGTCCTCCCCAAGGACTTCTTCATTTGTCCTGTGACATAAACATTCCCACTATTTATACCTGACCATTTGCCACTGTTCAAGCAGGCAAAGCAGCAAAAAAAATGTTGGTCAGGAAAAGGCCAGAAAAAGGCCAGAAACACCGGAAAGCCATTTTATTCACTCTCTCACAACTTTTAATTAATAGCTAGCAGGAAGTGACATGAGTTTTCCAGCAGAAGCTTTTTACGAGTTGCTATTTCCAATGGAGGTGCAGTTTACTTTGGACCCTGTGGTGCTTGGTGTATATAACTGTCACTAAGTCCCGACCTGTAAATACTGTAACTGCACCCCACAGTGCAAGTGAATGAGCTGGCGTTGCCAGGCAGCGACAGCTATGTTTTCCCAGTCCGAGTGCGATTGACACCACTGACGTCTCAATGCGTCTATAATAAGTTCTTGCATATGATCAAGACTGCATTACAGGCAATTTAAAGGCACCAGGGCCTGCGAGATGAGCTGCTTGGCTCTCCTTTGATCGAGCCTTGAGTGCTCTGGCCCCGATTAGTATTGGAGGAGCATGTCACACACTCAACACCATGTAATAAGCCTGAGAGGGACTCCAGTAATCCCAGTGCAGGGATGCAGGCAGAGCGGGAGGTTAGGAGGGGGCCGAAGAAACACATATTTGTGAGCTGTCAAATTCCTGCGTGGTGACAACACGGTGAGGGAGACACGTGGTGACAAATCATGATGTTCCTGAGCGCTCGCAGCCCACCGCGGTGCACCTGTCTTAGAGGTCGGTAAGCCGCAAGCGTTCCAGCGCTAAAAATAGACGTCTGTTGACCTTTTGATATTCAGAAATAGGGGTGTTGGTTTAATATGGGCTTACTGTGTGAGATTTTCTTACCGTAGATAAACAAGTTGGATCGCTTGAGCGGCATGTTTATATTATCCTATGTTACATGCGGAGGATCATGAAATTAGACAAACAGCTAAATGAGATACCAGCAATGTGATGCCAACGTAAGTGAATGTCTAAGATAAGTAAAGTTTTAGTTTACTTAAAGCTTCGGGAAACTCCAGAAATCTTTGATAAAACAAACGGCAGGCCATATTTGCCCCTCTATATCCTTGCTTAAGGCACTAGCGTAGCTAATTAGCATGAGCCTTTATTTTATTTTATATCGATACCGATATTGGATCAGATTGGTTCCATCTCTACTGATAAGCTGGAATCAAGTGTTGACAGTTGAATCTACTTGTTAAAATGAAATCCCAAACAGCAGAAAGTTTCCAAGTAGCACTTAAAAAAATCTGTTTTTTTCAAAAACAAATAGAGCTTATAGATGCAACTTGTGACCCAAAATGTGACCTTTCCTTGCTCAGGTCGAGTGTACGATGACAAGGTCTACACGGGGCTGTGCAACTTCAACGAGCGGTGGGAGCGCCTCTCGTTGGCTCAGAAGAAGGGCATCAACCATCGCTACCAGCTGGGCTGCAACTGCAGGGTGAGTGGAAACCAGAAACCTCTGCCCGACAAGGACAAGAAAGATGAGGGAAGAGGAGGCAGAAGGAGGAACGAGAGGAGGAGGAGCTAGGGCTTACTGCTACCTCCATCTTAAAACGAAAAATCAAACTGCTGCAATGGGATGACCGCTTCTATTCAGTCCACTAGTGTGCCTTTTAAAGATCACAGGAGGAAGGAAATACTTCTAACACAAGTAGCTTTGTATGTGGAGGGTCAAACCAATACAAGCTCTTAATACTACTGTTCCACTTCTATTACAACGTTTTTGAGTCGTACATAAAACGACCACTATTATAACATGACTGTTGTTATTGAGACTGAATTATGAGCTTACTTTCAGTGTTTAGCAGAAAACAGAAATAGAGAAAACAAGTTTTACCACTATCACTGGGAGTTATTAAATAACAGCTCTGGAATCCGCTCAAGTCTTTATTGCCAGATTTTATGTGACTCAAACATGTAGTCTGCTGCTGTGCAGCTGCTGACCAGTCTTGTAAACGTCCTACTGTACAGCAGTGTCCTGGACATCTGCTCAAACCATTGGCCCCTATCAGTATAAGTGGATAAGCAGAGAGACCTACTTGTTCCCAGTACGAGCGAACGCCTGTAAACCGCGCTCAGTGCGTACATGGCAGCAGCCCAGAGGCATCCAGACGAGGCCATCGATCAACCGAGACATCAGTCTGAGAGTCAGTAAGCACAGTAGGGCGTAAACATTATCCAACTTATTAAATACACTCTGCTGTCCTCCGCATTCCCCCACAAATTATAATTTACTGCACTGGAAAACAGGAAGCATGGTGTACCGGTTAGAAAATTATTCTCCACACATCATTAAAACCACTCAAACCAGGAAGTTATGTCGAACATCTCTGAACCGTGGAGGACCGACCCTCCAGGCTTGAATAACAAAAACACAGAAAATGGGAAGTATGCCCTCTAACTTGCTAATTGAATTTTCTGGCTCATTCAGATCCAGATAAGTGCAGCTCCGCATGCAGCTGATGACTCCGCTTTGCTGTCACTAAACATAGCGTTTCCGTTCATCACCTCTCTGAGTGGATACGTGAATCTTCCTGTCAATTCATGGCAGATCCATCCGTGAGGCTGCTTTTTGTGCGAGCACCTGGAGGTGTGACGCACGAAAGAGGCTTGGTAAAGTCTGATTGAATCGTTACCAAACTACAAAAAACCATCACTGCAGCCGGAAGATGGCTGACATTCATTTGACATTCCACAGCACAATGCTGACGAATGCAAGGATACGCTTAGTGGTTTTGCACTATTTCAATAGCTGCCTTTTTACACCTCATGTATAAATGTGCTGCAGTAAATGACTGGAAGCAAAAGCTGAAAGGCAGTAGAGCAATGATGAGATTTGTATGTTCTAGATGTTTCACCAAGCTCCTGCTTACGCTTTTATATTTCAACCAAATCATATACTCACTTCCTTTCTTCCAAGCTTATTTTTCTTGCACGAATCAGACATTTTTTCATATACTAATGGGATTTAGCCAATTCTACTTAGGTCTTTGCACAGACCTCTTGACTGTGAACTCACGTGTTCCATGATACCAATCATGGTTACCTTCAACACATAAAAAGCCCAATACGTTAAAAGAATCATTTTGGGAAATCTACTACTTTACTACTATTTTCTTGGCAAGATGTAGGTGAGGTTATCAATACCACTCACATGTCTGTATGCTAAATTTAAAGCTAGAGCCAGGAGGCCGTTAGCTTACGTTAGCATTAGCTTGTAAACAAGGAAACAGCAAGCTTGGCACTATTCAGCTTTTTAAAAGACATACCAGCTCACTAATTAAAACAGACAAACAAGATATGACTTGTTGATTTAGGTGTAAAAACTTTTTGGTGAACTTCAGACGGACAGACTGCTTCTTCATGTTATCAATCTTTATGCTAGCTAAGCTAACTGTGTGCTGGCTCTAGCTTTATATTTCATGTAAAACATGTCAATCTTCTTATCTGACCCCTTAACTAAGAAAACAATAACACTATTCTTTTAAAATGAACTCACTTATTTGACTATAAAGTGTACGTAAGTATGAAGGTATGAAGTTCACCAGATGATCATATTAAAGAGACATTCGAAGAAAAGAAACGAGAGCAAAAATAGGGTAGGTTCGGGTTTCAAAATATACTAGTGTATATTATAACAGCAAGAAGGGACATATACCTATTTAAGTATCCAGTTTTGTTTACTGTTTCATGGCTACATCTTTAGTTTTGCTTCTGTCTCTGTAGATTAAGCCATGCCACTACCTGCCCTGCTTTGTGACCTCAAAGAACGAGTGCCTATGGACGGACATGCTGTCCCACTTCGGCTATCCTGGCTACCAATCCCGGCACTATGCCTGCATCGCGCAGAAAGAGGGATATTGCAGCTGGTACCGGGGCATGACCACACGTGACAAAACCACCATCAACGCCACCGACCCCTGAACCCCAACGCACCCAGCCCGAAATCCACTGCCATCTCCCTGACTCCGTCCCATCCCAATCACTTCTTGAGTATTACAGGACTCTTTGAGCTCACTGGCCTGGGTGATAGCCTCTTTAAAGGGGCAATAAAGAGAGAAAAGAACAAATCCATTACAGTGCCTGTATCGTAGCACATCTGAAAACAATACCTTTTTTTTTTGTAGTACAGATCACCCTGTTGAACTATAATTTTCCCAAACCACGAATCAATCAGTCCTTGCACCAAACCATCTCTTCAGAGTTCAATGGTGTTAAACAGGTGACAGTCATTTATAAGGCCAATAAAAAGTGTTAAGACCTTGATCAACCTCTATTGGATCTTTAGAGTTGAAAGACGAATTGTCAAGACAAGCAGTGACCTGTACACAATTAAAAGTATCTGTAAGTATGATTGGTGTAAATTAGCGACCTGCAGCTAGCCTACTGCTAACCAAATATTATGGTCAGGTTATCTTTGAAAAAGCAGGGACTCCCATATCACATTAATTTCAATCAATGAAAAATACAGAAGTGCCAACGTATGGTATGATCTCTGAATGTTATACCTCTTATTTTGGCCTCAAAAAACCCTTTTGAAAATGGTATTGTTTTACAGTGAAGTATACATTGATAATGTTCACAGTTTTTACTGTAACGTGTCATTATGGATGGTAGTATCTCTGCTTACCTAAATGTTTGCAATGTAACTCATTTTGCAGTTATATCACAAACAACACCCTTTCTGTTGAGCACTGCTGAATATCAGAAATGCTAAAAATGTCTATGTTACAGTGCCAACGCATGGAAGAGCTCATTCATTGCAGAGATGGTGATATTTTATTTTTTGCTGTATATAACTCAAGCTACAGAAATCAACTCAGCTGAAACCTCTGTAATACATTTATTTATATGTCTATTGGATTATACAGTAATTATATGGTATTATCTGCAAAAACAAAAAACATAACAGGTCAAAACTACATTGTGACAGCCTTTGCAGCCTGTGCAACCATCCAGAACGAAGGACCAGTATCTCCAGTGGTATGGTACTTGAGAGATACTTTGGTTTGTTCGCTTGATCATAGTTCCCTGACTGGTACTCTTCACCAATCCAATGAAAGTCAAGTAGAAGCAGAGGTTTCAGACATTGAGATATTTTGTAAGTGTATATTCAATCTTTTGTATTTAACTATTTCAAATGGATATATATATATATATATAAAACAAACAAACAATATTGTCACTAAATTCATTCTTCTTCACCTGTTCTCATCTAGGTTTTTTTCTTTTTCTCAGTGCTGTACCTTCAGTTCATTCCATTGGCAGACTGTGGCTTTGACCAAGTTGGCTGTTTTGAAAAGAGTAGTCGTAGTGACATTTAGTAGTGACATTAGTAGTGACATTTGTGGAAACGTGTTTATTTGCTTTCTTGCTTGGAGTTAGATGAGCCGGTTAGCTTATGTTACAGTCTTTATGCTAAGATAACCATCTCATGGCTGTGGCGTCATATATAACGGACATACATGAGAAGAATATAGACATTTCCATCACCAAGAAAGCAAATAAGCTTCATTCTGAAAATGTCACCCTTTATAAAAAAATTCATTCATCTCCATTCCAAAATGACGGTTTTCTTCATGTGAAAAACAGCATTTAAACACTTAAGCTAAAGTCAGATCATATCAGAGGAGGACTACTGACACTGTTTGAATCTGATAATCAACAAAAGGGCCAATATTGGTCTTATAAGTTGGTTAATGATCTAAATCTACCTTGTTTAATTTTGCACCACAAGTACTCAGCAAAAAAGGATCCCCCATCTTAATTTTTAACTTTATCATGCAGGTTGTGAACTGAGTCTTCAGCCTCCTCTTGACATTTAATCTTTGGCTTGAGTATGAAACATATGATGATTAGGTATCATTTTATTTTTGAGGTCACAAGAAAAGTTAATAATTACCGACCTTCCAGGGTAAATACTTTGTGTGAAGTTAACAAATCTACGGCAGTAGAGATTTTTTTTTTGTACAAAACATATCCTTCCTGTCTTTATACGTGTTGATGAGGCTCTTCATCCAGCTCTGTCACTATTTCTGTGGTTCATGTTTGTGTAAATATACTGTCTGCTTAACACGGAAACACTTGGTCAAGTTTGATCCTTAAAAAAAAAAGAAAAATCCAATCAAGGAAGCTGTGTACAGTCTTTGTGTAAACACTGATTCCTGAAGTATGTGTGATTGTGTGAGTGTTGGGGGAGGGGGGGGGGGGGTCCTTGTAGGGGTTATAGAAAAGTATGACTTAATTTCTGTGTTTTATATTTTTATAATAAAGATTTAATGAAAAACGGGCCACAGGAGGTCTGCGCTCATTTTTTTTGTGCGAGTGTGTGTGTCTCTTCTCAGTATTGTGTTTATTAAAGAATAATATTTTAGAGGCACTCACCATCTGAGTGTGGTTGGGATAGAAGGTTTGCTCATTCAGGGGGAATTTCTCTGGACCGAGTGAGTGGTAGAGCTTGATCATCTGAGAAAACTGCAAGAAAAAATAAACAAGACAGTCAGACAGTCATTACTTAAGCAAGGGAGGACAGGAAGGCTCCATTGAAATTACACCTGCGTTCACAGCACATCATTCATGGCCCTTTCAGATGCTCATGAAATCTGACCCAGTACAGTAAAGACACAACTCTGAATACCTGTTGCCCTAAAAGAAAAAATGTTCCTTTCCGGTGAACTGACTTCCTCTTACCTGCCTAACTTAGTTCAGTTAATAGTTTTGAACTTGTTGCATCCAGCTGTGGGTTAACAATATTTTGACATTGTAGCTGCATTGTATTCTAAGCAATTCCCTTCAACACTGGGTGTAGGTATGTTTTGTCCTCCTCTTTTATAACAGGTGTTCCCTCTGTGTGATTGTAGAGTGTCTGTGCAAAGTGGCAGCTGTAAAAAGAAGCCCTTACTCTGATTCTGAGGCAGACAACGAAACCTGGGGCCATCCTCACAAAACATTTTGCTCTGGGTGACTTAGAGGTCCTCTTGACTATCTCTAACTTTTCACAGATTTAGGGGTTGCTTTTGGCACTAAAACGCTTTGTAAAATATTCTTAGACAAAAAAATGAAGAGAGAGTTACTCCTAAATCTTCTCCTACTTTTAGCCTTAAGAATACCTTTTGTGTGTGTTTTGTTTGTTTGTTGTTGTACACCTTAAAGCAATTCCTACCTTTCTTGCATGTCTCACAGCGCTTCCCTCCAAAGTCCCACCCTCTTCCTCCTATCTCCTACTAGCGTATTCGAGAGAGATCGACCTACCCCGAATTCGTAAGAGGTTCACTTTGAAAAGTATTCCAGTGCACTTTGACTACTTGGAGGTCCGAAATTTCGGACTTCCCATGGCACTGGAAAACAGCATGAGTAGCGCAAGTGAAACGAAGCAACAGATGACAGCAGAGATGGTAACAAGTCACTTTTTGCGAGTTCAAGTCAGGTCTCACGTCTCTGAGGGAAGAAGCAAGTCCTAATCAAGTCTCTTGTGGTTTTAATAAAAAATAATATAGAGTTAGAGTGCAACCGTATTGTGTAATTATACAAAGTCCCAACTAATAACAACTTATATTCTAGTTTAAATAACACAAAGTTTGCTGCTCCCTTTACCTGAACTAATGCCAGAATCTCCAGGTCCTGCTCTCATTGGAGGATTTTAAGACATTTGATAATAAATAACTTGGAGGCAGACACATCTGGCTGTAGATATTCTGCATGATATGTTCATGATTATGGTTTATTCTGATGTATATTTGCTTTTTTACTTGCTATTTGATATATTTAAACTGTATCATAGTCATGTATTTTGTATTGGCTGCTCATTATGTTTGTCAGAAACAGCCGTGCGGCTGCCTGTCGCAGGGCCCTCTTCCTGTTAAATTAATAAAAAATCCTCCAGCCTCTCAAACGCAGTGTAATGGTTAAAGCTAATAATGCAGTAACATTAACGTTAACTTCATGTGGTCGTTAAAAGTAACAATAAACCTGTAACCTAAACTTGTCTTTAGCTGACATTAATAATTAACGTGTATTTCTCCCGGTTTAATGGCGTTAGCCAGCAGATGGAGGCAGCAACGGCAAGAAAACACTTTTCAAAAATATGCAATTTAATAAACGGCAATCTAAAAATGAATCTCTTAACATTAATAATTGCAAACTAACATTGATAGTTTATACAGCTGAGCTTAACACAGACGTGCATTCGGCAATTCTTTTGTTTTAAGTAATGAAAGTGCAGCAGCAGACCAAGGTGAAGTTAGTTTGAAGTTGGATATTCAGATAGGATGGGGCCGAATATCCAACTTAAAACTGACTTCACCCCGGTCAGCAGCAGGTGATGTTTTCTCCATGTCATCTGTGGGTTGTGGCCACTTACACATCTCTGTGGGAGAGAATGACTTTCTACTCCTGATGTTAATGCTCCAAAAAGTACATAAACAAAAAGATTGTGCATGAGTCTCAAATCTTGATTGGAGCCGTTCCAAGCTGACATTCTAAATATGTATCTGTAAATCTACAAAACATCTGCAGATATTAATATAACATAAAAACGTGATGGATTACCCTTAACTTACAGGCGCCTGACATCTAATATAACTTATAGCCTATGCTCTGTTAAATAAGTAACAGAGCTGTAAATATGTGGTAAATGAGCTACAGCATAAAGAAGTGCATTCTTTCACCACATTATGGAAGAATGTGTGTTCTCTTGTGGAACACCCTTGCCCCTTTAAACTTACACTGTAGGTGACAAAACTACAATTATGAACCCATGCAGAGCCAAGCATTCACACCGTTTCACTG
Organism: Echiichthys vipera; assembly: GCF_963691815.1. NCBI lineage: Eukaryota > Metazoa > Chordata > Actinopteri > Perciformes > Trachinidae > Echiichthys > Echiichthys vipera. The sequence goes on along the minus strand of NC_139845.1, from coordinate 16,778,651 downwards.
CAGTCTTGTATCTTGCTTTCCCCTAGTACAGAGTGAGTAATGATTTGTGTGGATGGTGGAGGAGGCCACTCACTCCACCAGCTCCTGAGACAGGTGTTACAGCTCCCTTTAATAGCCCAAATAAATCAGTCGGGGCAGCCACTGAAGGAGGGGACTCACAACACCTTTCGTGAGGGTAAAAGGAGAGCAAAGAGCACTTAAAGATTGCTTACCACCCAAGGTTTGCTGCAGAAGTTGTAGATGGAGAAGAGAGAGTTGCTGCTTGGGACACCGCCGAAATGCATGCCGATGACAAGGTTTCTGAAATCCTCACCGGGGATCATGCTGTAGGCATGCTGGCGAATCAAGACGAAGTCTGGCTTGAAGGACCTGCAAAGAGAGCAACAAGGAACGATAGTGGAGATTGCCATGGTTTGGATTACTAATTTGCGAGGTTCTGGAGTGAAATCTAATCTATAATCTCTAAGGTCTTTTAAGGCAAAATTGAAATAGTTAAGCATTCAATTGCACTAAAGATAAACTATTAGCCACGCTAGCGGAGTGGATCCAGGAATGGTGATGTCTGTCTGTCAGTCCATCACTTCTGTCCAGAGCGTATTGAATAGATTGCCATGACATTTGGCACACTGACATTCACATCATTCTAAAGATGAATTGTAATTACTCTGGTGATCCTCTGAGTTTTTATCTGGTGACATCTGTAGTCAAAATTTCAATTTGTTAATTTATTTGGTTTATTTCCAAATATTTGCACAACTAAGGACTTTTCCCTTCAGCCTCAAAAGTTTAAAACGTTAACATGCAAAACTAAAATTGTGGTCATTTAAGTCTTGGTTTTGTTGAGTCAAACATTTGTGGTAGAATCAGTCCTTATAAGACCAAATCTTCTTTCACAGAGTCGTTCTACAGATGTGGCTGAGTTGATGCCGATTTAAAAAACTGATCAATCTTTACCAAACCCTGCTATATTTAACTCATTTTCATTTTCATAGGCTTTAAGAAAAAATAGTTGTTTTTTATTTTATTTTGAAACAATGATATGAAACTTCACCATCGGCGCAGTAGAGTATCCTTAGCCCCACCTCCCATCCAACTCAAAGGGTCTAGTTGCTATGCCAACGTCACCTGTCCTGATGGTGGGGTTTTAGAACAGGCCACAAAATCTTCATCATCAAGCCATCATCATTTTCTGGCAGACAGGTGCATTTGGACTCACACATTTATGGTAATAATGTATTTTTTTCGACAGGATTATGTAAAATTATAGCTTTACTCTGACCTGACTATGCTCAGGGCCATTAGCTCCACCCAGGCCGACACCTCTGTCAGGACATTAACACACTGGATCTGGGCCTTGTGTTTACAGTTTATTTATTCAGCGACTTGGTCGGGCTGAAGGGGTGAGGAAATGCTCCTCAATGCACCTAATCTTTTTGGACCTTCTATCCAATTAACACAGCCTAATCCTTCCTTTGCAAACTGTTCTGGGAGCAGGGCCAAGCGACACATCAGGCACCTGGAGGCCTCATTTAAAAGTGTCCACATTTCAAATGAACAGAGGAAATTCACTTTGACCACAGTCATATTTTACCTACTAGTGTGTCATATTTTACCTACTAGTGTGTCATATTTTACCTACGAGTGTTTCAGTTTTCATTCAGGTGCTATGCATGTTTCAGATTCCTGTCATTAATTGCACTTTTTTTATTTTTCATTTCACTCTAGCAAGTGATGTCTCACAATAATAGTCTATCTTTGCCAGCCTTGAGCCCTGTTGTGAACCTGGAAATGTTAAGTACTTCAAAGTTACAAGTATCGGTTCCCGGCTTTCAAAAACTACTGGATGCATATGTTTTGCAATTAGCGTAATCACCTATATGGGAAATATTTCAGCAGCTGCGGCCTATTGGTCAATAATTATGCAAATTGTCCAAGATATGCAAGTTAGTATCCGGCAGATTTGAAATTCTGGGGACCCATACTGTACATTTGTAACATGAAACGTTGGGGTACACAAGATTTCTGGGTTCACAATGCTGACAAGTAGACTATAACATACTGTCATTGAGAGTTCGATCCCCGGCTCTGACAGTAAACCCCAAATTGCTCCCAAAGGCTGTGCCTTTTTTAATTAAAAAAAAAGGTAATAAAAGCATCTACAGGCTTAAGGAGCATTTATGTAGGCTAATTCAACCATGATAAGACAAAATGTAGTAACAAATGGGCATAATAAATGTTAAATGGTGCTGATGATTTAACAGTAGTAGACAGTTTTTCTGACGAAGAGAAGAGAGATTTGAATTTACACTTTTCAAATGTACAAACAAAATTAAACTAGGATACATATAGAAAATAAAGTATAATCCTTCATGAGGTCTACATAAAAAGGGACAACTGGGTTTTGATTGAAAGAATAGAAGTCACAAATGTACAAATATTTTTAAATTCTTCAAGTGATAACATTCTGTAAGTGTAAAGTCGAACTCAAGACATTTAACGGACAGGGCCCTTTGGAACAATAGTTTTCAAATAAAAAATAAAATTGCACAATTATTGCCACATTCATCCATTATTTATTCTTTTGTTAGTTGCTAACAGTAGCAAGTATGCTTGTTACTACAAGTAACACATGACACAAAATAATTTGATCCACTGTGAATATGAAAAGAGTGCAGCATTAATAAGGAAGTTTAAACCTGTTTTTCACAGGTGACCAGTCAGACGTGTGACCAGCAGCTTCTCAAAGCTCTCGCTAAATTACCTAGGGTATCTTGCAGACACTCATCACAAGTGCACAATAAACATTTACACGCATGTATGCACAGGTATATACACACAGGGAGTAAAGGACTGCAGAATCTAGGGTGAAATTACAGCCAGGCCCTCAAAGGGGCTCTGGGTCCTCAAGTGTTGCTTATGTTAGACAGCACGGTCAGGACTGGCGGGATGACTGGGAGTGATCTGGTCTCGGCGACAGAGGGACTACAGCTGTTCCTGCCTGCTGCTGCTGCACTCAGCCACAGTGGCAGTAGACCAAGGGCTCTGCTATTTATACTGGATGAAGCTGTTTATTGAGGCTCCAGAACCAAACCAGACTCAACAGTTCATGTGAAACACAAGTTCCTGATAGATACACTGGCGGACTTTTGTATCGTGCCGTTTATAGCAAACACCCAAAGTCAAAAGAGGCCAACAGTGTGCTTAAGACTGCGCATGGGAAGTTTATTGCTGCATCCGACAGGACGTAGACTTAAAATACATCTGTGCTATCAGCCTGAAATTAAATGTAGCGCTGCACCCAAGACTACTTTCCAATCAGAACCTTCCAATCCAGATCAGCTTGGTTGAATGCAGGTATAGAGGCAAGTAAGGCTACAATGAACTTCTGATTTTTCACTATCAATTTTAACAATATCAACTTTTTTTTATCCATTAATTGATTAATTTATTCAATGTAATGTCAGAATCACATCCACCAAGAGTCAAAGGTGAAATCTTTGAATTGTTTTGTGCAGATGAACATTAGCTAAACAACCTCTTATCCCTTGTTTTTATTTATTATGTTCCCTAGTACAAGCTGTATTTTTGGAAGACAGTTTTCTCTTCAATGCTGAGCGCATGCATGCATATTACCAGATAGACGACACCTTTGTGCTACCCCATCAGCGCAGAAAGGCCAGATGCAGAAGACATTCAGCTCGGTGGGATGGCTTTCACCGGGCTACGGTTAATGGAGCCAGTGCCCTATAGCAGCAGAGCATAACCGAGGATTTTCACCCATTAACTTTGTTTTTCTGTCTCTTAACTCGGACTCGTTCTGCCGATTCAGGGCTCCCCGCTAGCCGTGGATTACACTAGAGTGGCACATTTATGCTTTATGATCCGAATTGCTTGGGCCCTACAGTCATCACTTTGCGGGCAATATGCTAATGCGCCCTTTGAATGGGTTATCGGAGGTGCAATAAAGGCTGATAATAGGCACCGATAGGGGGATAGCAGGGTTATAGATTAGGACATGAGGAAGGAATGGCTTCATGTGGGATCATGAGCCCACTCATAACACTTCAACAGTACATTGAGCAAGATAGGTACAGACGTGCTGGAAAGAAATATACATCTCTACAAGTCATTCTTTAAGTCAAGTTGCATAAACCTGTAATTAATATTGAAAGTGACACTGCTTGATGTATGATGTATGTTTGATGTATGTAAGCACATTCTAGCATCTTTTAGTTAATTGTTAAGGTTTTTACAGCCTTTAATTATATTCTTTTTTTTTATTGAGTCTAACAGCTCATCAGTGCAATTTCCAGATGAACTGACCAGTTAAACTCGACGTCACAAGACCCGCCCAGCACCAAATGGCAGACAGTTAGCAACAAGCTAATGAGCACAATGGAGCATCTAGCAGCTTAAGAGCCAGATATTTCCCTCAGCAGTTGATGGAGACGAAAACAGAGGTAAAATGAGAGTGAATTTATTCATATCAGTGTATTCATTTTACGATTATAGTGACCAAAAATATCACGGCTATATGAACTATTACAGTATTGTTAAAAGTACTGATACACACTGAAATTATTTTAAGTTTATATTGAAAATCACAAATAAAACAGCACTTGTTTTGTTTAACAGAACTGTAGTAAATGTATCTGTTTACTAAATGTAAACACTGATGTAAAGTGTCTGTAATTTCAAACTCAAAGTACTTTTAACTCCAAACTGTACTCAGCTGGAGGACTTCAGAACATGTATGTGTTCTTACATTACACTAAACTGCAGTTTAACACTTCTAACATCTTCTTTTGAACTCTCAGTATCCCTGTGTGTTTAGCTGCATTAACTGTTAGCTCTTTTAGCACAAATATCAAGGAAAAATGACCAAATCAACAAACTCTGCAGGTCAACAAGATCGGTGAACGCTCTGTTTCTGAAAAACTCCAGGTGCTGTATGAAGCCGCGTGGAGGAGGGACCGAAACTGGTCGCAGGAGGGACAAAAGAAACTCTATAGTGATGCAGGTCACTGCCTTCCGTCATGTCAGTGAAGCAAAACCACACGTTGCATGCCGTGCCTGCATCTGAGAGACTGTTACTAAGTTTGGTTGATGAAGGAGAGTATCATGAGTTTTTCAAATCAAAGGTGGATTTAATGATAACATTTAAAACAGTAATACTAACCATCAAGAATTTTACTGTGGTTTATCATTAAACCAGGTACTGTTTCATCCCTAACACAACATCAAGTGAATGCTAATGTGCACCATACCAACATTATAATGTGATAACGTTTCAGTGTTGTGTTTACAGCTTGCTTCCACTGCCCCTAATTGACAGAATACATTTTTGTTGGTTATGAATACAATGCAATCTTAACATTTCACAATTAGACAATATACTGTACAACATGGTGAAGAGGTAGTTTTAATCAGCATTCCTTGAGCAGAAAAGTATTCAAACCCAAGACAATATGCTGCCATTTTGTTCTCCAGATTAATTTATCATACAGAATCTCTGACCTTCTAATAGGTTCCATAGGGATATCTGAATTGCAGGGAACATGTTGTCTTTATACCGACCCTGTGCTTGGCTGTAAGGCTGGTAAGGGCCTTATCTTCCTCCCATCAGTCTGTCTCTCAATGATAAGAATAATCGGGCTAGAACTTGGCGAGAATACCACAAATGTCAAACAGTACATACCGAGGATCAGCGCAGCACTTGTACACAATGGTGCATTGTGCCAGACTGGCTCTCCGTCACTGGAGGGAAATGCACCTTAGAGTTAAAAATATGGGCTTTCCTGGTACAAGGACAGATCCTATAGTAAAATTGCCACAAAATTGATATGTAGGCTTATACCACAATATAACTACATTTATGGTGTGAAAAAACAAAAGGAAACTTTTTCACCTACGGAAAATGCTTATTTGCTCTCTTTCTAAGAGATAAGAAGCTCCATACCACTATCATGTATGTGAGTTAATTATGGAACTGTAGCTGGGAGGCTAAAAGCTACTATAGCTTAGCATAAAAACTGGGAAAAGGGTGAAACAATTAACCTAGCTTTCTTAAAATTTAAAAAACTCGCCTATCAACACCCTTAGAGCCCTTAGAATAACACATATCCCTTTTGATTAATATGTATACTAATAGCAGTGTAAAATTGAAGGTTTTAAGGGGGTGCAATGACTTAACTAAGTTCGCTCAAACAATCCAACATGGTGGCGCCCGGCATCCACAGCAGTGAAGGCTCTATATATACTGTTTATTCTCCCTTTTGTGTTCTTTTTGTCTCAATAATTAACACACACTGTACTGTCCATTTTTCTTTCCTAGACATGTTGCAAGCTCAAAATACAGCATAATGCATCGTTATTAGTATATGGTATCACTAAGAATGTCTAATCTGTTGAAAGTTGATTCTGATTCTTCTGAATATAAAAGATTGCTGACTTTTTAACTGGAACGTGGTCAACTCAAATGGGACGCCATTCCCAGCTCCCAGTTTCAACTTCTGAGGTAAATGGACCGCACCGTTATACCCAGTGTTATACCTGAATGCGTTCACTGAACAATAGTTGAACTCGTTCATATTTTGGGCAGATGCGAACTGAATGTACTGTATTACTGCCTGATGAACGTTGCTGTGAACGCGTTCATTCTGGTCTCTGTGAACAGCACGCTACCTCAGTTAAACTTTGTTTAGTCGGGTGTCAGATTTCTATAGAGCCTTCCAGGCGAAACCCAGGCAAAAACACACCGTAAACAGGCCTTAAGATGTAGCGGGAAAAAAACTCAATGTGGCAATACCAGCCACCACTGTCGCACCAAAGCATGCGTCATCAAAACAAAAAACAGCAAGGAGGCGACAAAGCAGCAAGGAAGCTTTGTATGATCATTTAATTAAGTTTTATGCCATGTTCAGTGAGGAAAAACCTTACAATTCTGTGCAAACTTTGCCCGCTGGCTTTCAAAAAGAAAATCTGCACTTCAGTCACATCCACAGCAAACCTGATCAACACATTGAACTGAAGCATTTCAAGGTATGTGCAAGCAAATAAAAATAAATCAAAAGACAGTCAAGACAGAGCCTCGACCCAAACCCCATTAACTGCGTACAATAGCGGCTCCATTGTCATCTCCCAGCCACAGCTGGACGACCTTGTGGTTTAGTATAGTTTCTGAGACCTGCAGCCTTTGAGTAAAGTGGAAAGCCCAGCTTTCAAAAATGTAATGAAAGGGTTGCAGCCATCCAAAAAGGTGCCATCAGTTATAGGTTAAAACTGTTCAAATAATTGCTGTCTGTAGTTGTATATAGATTTGCTTGCAGCAAAATATTGAATATAACTAGGAACTAGGTCATTTTTGGAATTATGAACTATGAACTTAACTAGTTCACTTTAAAATGTGTGAACTGAACTTCAAACTAGTTCATGTAGAAAATGAACATTCCAAACACTGGTTATACCACATTTACATCAAATATAGACTACAATTACAGGCAACCAAGTAGCAACTTATCTTAGTTTCCAATACTAAGCGAAGCTAATCCACAGACATGAAACGGGTATTAATTTTCTCATATAAAGAAAGTAATTAAACGTATTCCCCAACATTTTAAAGCCTTGTTAAAGTTAAGGTGTTTGAGGAGATGACAATTTGAAAAGTACTTCCATGGTCAAATCTTCTATAGCAGAACATCGGTAAACTGCCACAGAGACCGGACTTCAGTGAGGCTAGTTTTATCTCAATAGACCTCTCACTCAGTTCCCACTGATGCAACTCTACTTTGTCCAACAAAGCTGCAGTATTATTGTATAAAATTTGCCTAGTGCAATATAATAGCATAACTATTGCAAAGCCAAAACATTTGAACTGATCATTCACATATGAGTAGGATTGCCTTTTGGCAGCAGTGAAGCAGAGCACTCTTTTATGTATGAAAATGTTTAGTCCCATCAAACATTAAACAAAGACATTACCTTTGGGGTTCACTTTAATTCTTACTTTGGCAAACTGCTAATGAAAACGTTGTATGCTTTTGTTAAATGATAAAAATCATCAATCAGAAATGACTGGTGAGTTTCCAGAAACCCCGCTGTCCACTAAATCCAATTTTGTGAAAATCAACATTTGTGTTTATTTTAATTGGTGGATTGAGATCCACTTGGCCGACGATAAGGAACAAATTGAAATGTTTGAGTAAAGTTTGATCAAAGGTGGACAGAGTGAGTTTTGGGAAAGCGCTCTGTTGCAAACATTGGGAAATGTAAACAAATAAAACCGCACCATTATATCAGCCTTTACTCTTTAAAGGTTATGAAGTTAAAAATCAAACTTTTTTTGTATGCATTTTTATCTGCAACTGTACTCTTAGAATGTCCAAAGAACCCTGAATAACTCTCCATCCTCTGTGTGTACAGTGACTCCCTGTAGCCAAGCATCGTGTTGTGGTCCCCTGGCCTAGATCTAGGGCTCCCTGTGGTTGTGGATGTGGCTCCAGGCCCGGTGGCTCCAAAGCGAGCTGGCAATTGCTCAGATCCTGGGCGGTGGCCCGGTCAGGACTGCCAAAGCTCTGGCTCGCCTCCAGCTGCAATCGCACTATAGGGTTCATCTCCACAATGGTGCTTAACAGAGCTAAGGTCACTTAGAAAACAAAGGATGCGCGCCAACAATTAAAACTCCTCTAAAGTCCAACTAGGAGAGGGTGTACCTTAGGCACATCTACTAGCAAAACAATTAGAGAAAGTTTAGTTGCTTCACAGTAATTGTGTCGAGGATTTGGAGAAGAGTCCCACGGGAGGCAGATGGAATGAGGAAAGGAGCTGCAAGAGCGATAGAGCACCAAATGACCTCTGGCAGAAGGGGAAATGAGTGTTGTTCAGAGTTTGAGTGAATTAGCGGGGCCATTTGTATTCATGGCTATATTACAAAAGCAGGGATGGTGGAGTGGGGCTCTGTATGCTTTCATTAGAGTCACAGCGCTCCCAAGGAAACCACCCTCAGGCCTCCTTAAGCCATGTCTGAACTCAGCACGTCTGTGAGTGGGATTTATTTGCTCGGTAACAAGATGAACCTGTCTGAGGTATTAGGTGTTGAGGCCGCTCCGGGCAGACAGTTCCTTCTCTGATTAAAATGGGCTTTCAAAGGGGGCAAGGTAAGGGGAGGTTAAGGCTTGGGTGTGTGTGTGTGTGTGTGTGTGTGTGTGTGTGTGTGTGTGTGTGTGTGTGTGTGTGTGTGTGTGTGTGCGCGCAAACTGTCTCTGTGTGGTCTAAGCAGTAAATCGTAACCTGAGGTAACCGAAGGTGGAGAGTCTCGTTCCGTGACCGGTGAGGAAAGTTGGGCGGCTCCATCTGGCTGAGAAAGGTAGCCATCGGGACAGAAAATTAAATCGAAAGGAAGGCGGGGGTGGGCAGAAAAAGAAATCACACAGGGATCTGCTAATGTAATCTGGCTGAATCCCTTCCCTCCACTCGTGGGGGCAGAGAACGGCGAGGAATGTGATGCAGCCACGGCAAAGCTCGGCAACCACCCACAAGGCAAAAAAAGAGAAGAGAAACAAAAAACACGCAATTCAGTGTAGTGCTGAAACCAGTCAGGGGACCCTCTTATATCCAGTCAGCTAGTTGTACTGCACCTAACAAGAGCCGTCATGATCTATTATTTACTATCATTAAAATGTATTTATGGGGAAGGCATATTTCATAGAATTTAATTTTCAGGTTCTCCAATTCTAAATATGTAAAAAGGCGCTTTAATGCCAAATTCTCTGCCATGGTCTTGCCAGTAAGCTCTCCTCCTGTTGCTCTGCTGCTGCTGTAAAGAACAGACACTTTAGATCGAACATCACAGGGTGTGAATTAAAGTAACGGCAGATGGCCCTCAGAGTCAAAATGACGGACGGCCTGCAGAGTTTTCTCTCAATGTTAAAATAAAATCCTGTCAATGTTACAGATGACTGCAATACAAAACAAAGCGACTGGTCACTTTCAATCTACCCATCAACTGTCCTTCCCATTATGTGCAAAATGAGCTATTGTACTGTCAACAATTCTGTGTATTAAGAAAAAAAACAGCTAGTTTGGCTTCTTTCATTCAGATTCAGTGTTAGTGTAGGCATCGGTGTCCTCACAGGTGCAATTGTGTGAGCAGCTAGTGTTAATTAGGCCCTTTTAAGAGCAATAAATGTTTATTACTGAATTTGGACGTTTGTTGCGCGGAAAGTTCACTGTTAAATGAGGGAAACCGTCACCTCACATTTACTTTACATCCTCATTTTAACTATCTAGCTGACACTAATTCCCAAAACAACTTCCAGTGCATGTAACAGTAAAACAAGCTCAATAGACTATTCAATCAGCAGCAGTTAACACACCCACTCACTGACATCATCATCTACTAATTAATCAACGGGTTTTATTACCCACACCAGGAGATCTGTTAGGATGATGGAGGAGGGAGACGTTGCTCTGTGGCTCGTCATACTTTGGCTGCTGGGATCTGTCTTTCAGCCAGACCAGTGTTCCCACTTGGAGTCGAGAAGCTCGCTGGAGGTTTTGGCAGCAGAGAGGGGAGAAGCCAAAGGGCTGACTACAGCAGTGCAGCAGGCAACAACACGCCATAACTACTGTACCTTGTGGCGTGTCACTCTGCTGTACTGTAGGCTGTGCGGTGCGTGCCACGTTGCACATCCGACATGCAGTAGTGGTGGCAAGATTGCATGCACTTTTTATTTGTATGCCCTGGAACCAGGAACCAGCAGTCAGACTTTGTTGCATTTCTTATTTAGTTGTTTAGTTTTCAGTTTCATAAAGACAAATTTGTGATGAAAAGTTAACCAAAAAAATCACCCAGATGGACAAAACTTTGCAAAAAGGTTCACAACCAGAACTCTGTGTAACCAGACATAGATCTGTTTTGTAAATATCAAATCATTGTGAAACCGGGTTCTAATGCAGTTAATCATAAATGGATGTAGACAATCTCGTTATATGATACAGGGGTTAAGATTCAATATATTAAGATCTATTGCGGTACTGTAAGCAAAGCGATATATTGTGATTTTTATGATCACACCACCACCAGTGTTACCCACAGACCAGGTAGCACTGTGTGGTGCAGGGCCACATGGAGACCTTTTGAGGGGCAGGGGCTCTGACCTCTCCCCTGTATCGACTCTGACAACAGATATGTGAACTGCTTTTATCTGAATCATAATATGCAAATATACATAACTATATGTCTGTGGGTATAGCAAAGATATGTCTTTTTTTTTAAACTTAAATGTTTCTTGGAACTGAATAATCACGATCCCATTTGAAGTTTATAGCATGATGGGGCTGACTTTTACATGATTAAGACATCTATTAGGCTATACACATTAGAGCCACCCAGTCCCTTTGAGCTGCAGAAATACCTTTTTATTTGACTGAAATATCTTTTGGGCCCCATGACGGAAATTACAGACCTTTTCTTTTGCTTTATTATTGTGTTTGTTTGGACAATCTTTAACCAGGCCAGTTGCCTGACCACAATAACAGTAACAACGATAATACTGTAGCTGAGCCAGAAACCTATTATTAAACACAGTTTAACAAGACTGATCAGTAGGGATGGAAGGATACACTGACTCAACTCACGATAGGATTCGATTCATGATACTGAGTTCACAATACTATATTCAGAATATGGTGTTTACATGAGCACAGAGAACTCCGGTTATTCATATTCCTCGTACACATGATCAACACCATTCTGTTAGCAGAGGCGCTGTTTACAGAAACAAACCAGCATCAGGAAATATGAAACATTTACTAAAACGTAACAACTAAACTGCTAATTTCTTCTCTGCTCCGACCATCACCAGCTACAGCTGTCTGCTCTGAGTTCATCCACCATCTCTCTTCACCTGCACACACACACAGACTAGCCTCCGTAGCTTATTGAGGCATTCCTGAAATGATTTATGTAATAACTCGCTCCGCACCGCTGCCAGCCTGTGTGACTGACTAGCACGTAGGACAGTCAAATCGGTGGATGAAGATATACAACTTCTTTCACTTCCAAAAGAAAAAAACTGAGTTAGAACCCCCGATAAAACACATCAGCACGTTGTGCTGCGGCTGCGCCATTTTGAGAGACTGACAAAGAACGTCAACAAAGTCATTAGTAGATAGCGGCATCTGATTTATTTTTCATCTCAACCAATTTGAATCGTCACACATTTGAATTGATTTTTAACTGTCTCAAGATGCATCGTTACATCCCTAGCTCAGATTTCAGCACCAACCAAAAGTTAGAGCGAAACTGCACACACTGCAGACTGTAGGCACATGAGCAGGCTGCAGTGAGGTGCACGTCTGTCTCTCTCTCTCTCTCTATCTGTGTATGTCTATGTGAGTGTGTGTGAGTGTGTGTGTGTGTGTGTGTGTGTGTGTGTGTGTGTGTGTGTGTGTGTGTGTGTGTGTGTGTGTGTGTGTGTGTGTGTGTGTGTGTGTGTGTGTGTGTGTGTGTGTGTGTGTGTGTGTGTGTGTGTGTGTGAACGAGAATGACATGGAGAAAGAGTGCTATGCAGAGATGAATTAACGGAACAATATCTATATTTGAAAATCAGTGGCGCTCAGTCTTGATTCTTGACACATTGGTCAATGTAAGAAAACACTGCACCACCAGTTCATAACACTTTGAAACAGATCCCGCAAAGTGATTCACAATGAAGGATATAATGTTAACAATGTAAAAAGAGCAGCATAAAATGATGCCTCCTATGTAAAAAAAGAAAATAAAGAAAAACCAAACCCATTCATTCACCTTTATTCAGTCTCTCACCATCTTTTTTCATTTTTACTTTACCATATCTGACTGAGTCTGACTCTTCAGATGGTTTGTTCCACAGAACCATCTGAGAAACCATCATTGGACACTTACAAAGCAAACCTGGCAGGTGATTGGATGAACCAACGTCTATCACAGCCTGGCGAAGTCAGTCTGTATAAGATTAAAAACGTCTTTTCAATCAAAAAAAGCCTTCAGTGCCATTCTCTTCTCTTAATGGAGAAATACTCTCCTGTTCGTATGTAACCTATGCAATTGCAGCATCTAGGCTAACCTTTAGGTTAACCTTTAGGTGTTGGCCTAGATGCTGCAATTGTTTGAGCTGTCTGAACTGAACAACCCACCACAGAAGGCTGCACATTGGGCCACCCTCAGTGAGAACAGCTCCGACATCATATGACCCTGAAGCAGCCAAGAGGAACTTCATTTCAATGTTATAGTGTGTGACCCAGACCAGGAGAACTCAGTGGAAAGTGTTTGTTTTTTTTATTTTATTTTAATAAAGTCTTTAATAAGGACCAATGAGTGAGGGATTTGCTGTCCAATCACAGGTGATTTTACTTTTGAACTGTCTGTTGTTTCATCCAATGGTTGCTTGTTTCCTAGCGGTGCTGCGCCCCGTTCTCACGTTATCTCCTGATATCGCGAGAATAGGTAAGGGCAAGGTAAAAACTGAGCTCCCTCTATGAGGATGCACATTCTGACTTTCCGCAAACCAGATTGAGATTACGGATGCACCTCTTTAACACTTTGATGCTAAACTGGCCAAATGTTAATATGATCAAATTCAAAGCTAGTTTGGATAAATGGATCATAACATTTACACCAGCTATCCGATTACATTGAATCACGAGACCGCTTGCAATCAGAACCAAACGAACAAAAACAAGGACAAACAATAACATGATCTACACACAATGTGATTTTCTAGTTCGTCTTATTCTTAAGTTGCCATCTGAGTTCCACTGACTCCATTCCACTGGGTATCTTTAACCGTAAAATTAATTCATGTAAGTGCCTCGCTGCACAAACAACCCTGAAATCACAGCAGTGTGGGAGAGTATGCATGGAGCCAGAAGAGGAGATGTGATCAGAGAGCATGCCTGTGGACAGAGGTCAGAGCACTGAGAACACGTGGAGGGCAGGAACCTGTTTTAAATATACAGTACAGTGTTTACACGTGGGTGATATGAGTGGCTCTCCTATGATCACACACTGTGTCACACATACAGAAAAATGTAACCAGTCCATTCAGTTTGTGCTTGGGAAACTACTGTCTACTGTCTATTATTATTATTATTATTATTATTATTATTATTATTATTATTATAATACGGAAAATGGAAGTGTGTCAAAATGGGCACAAACGTGCACTTGGGCACAAGGATGAACTAATTAGATTTGCAAGGTCAAAGGTCAAGGTCACTTTGACTTTACAAAAACATATCTGGCCATGACGTCCTACGCTAATTATGACAACATTCCACACAAATTTCTAACAGGATAAAAATGACAGAATTATGGCATTTTATATCCAAAAAGATCACAGGTCAACTTCACTGGGACATCAAAACATTCTGCAAAAACGCTTTTCTTTCCATTATTTACCGCCATACCTCAAGAACAGAAGAACAGAGGCATTTGCTCGGACAGATTATAAGATTTGTAGTCAAGTTCACAGTCATAAATGACAAGCTTAACCGCAACAGTTCGGCAGTGAATGTCAGCGTGAACAAGGCGGCAGTCAGACCATCTGCATCCAATTTGCCTTATCATTACAGCAATATCCCCAAAAAATACTCAACCCACACAATAACCTCTGTGTCCATTCTGACAACAGGTTGCATTGTAACAGCAGCTCCCACTCGGCAATTACTCCCGCTTGATTTCACACTGCAGTGCATGATGAGGCCATTTCCGGGGACAAACGCTACTTTCAACACCGATAAAGATGTCATTTTGCAAAACTGTGTGGAGTAAAGGCCAAAACACAGATTAGCTGATTAATTCCCAAAGAAGGCTGGAATGAGGACTGGTAGGCTGACACTGGACAGCATGCACTCAGTTAGCTGATCTCATGGACTAATCAGGGTGCAGAATCCAGGAGAAAGAGAAGCAGATTGTGCAGATGTGGTGTATGTGATCACTCGTGCCAAAGAGGGTAGGTGTCAAAGAGAGAGCTACAACCAGACAAGCAAAGAGACAGCTGAAAAATGGTTTTAAGTGACTAAATAAGTAGACGCTGCCGTAACTATTTTCACAATTCAATGCTTCTTGTGTATATATTCTAAATTTTACTCTTGTATTTAATACCAATACCTTTAGTTAAACCTGTATATACTGATCTTTTGGCCACATTGGAAAGAAGCTGTAAACAATCACGAGGTATAACTTTTTTAGTTGATGTTGCAAACTCGTTAGCAGCTGCTTATTCACACATTTGGCAGGTATGGATCATGCTGATGCTACTGTTAGCATTCGTTTGGAGTCACAGTTCTGTCCACCTGATCCAAGTCCAATAATGTCTTTCCTTTTACCTCTATTTTAGTCTCCACCAACCGGGGATGGAAATGATGCTGATGAGAGCAGTGAGAATGAACCAAAGCAGTAAAGTTGGGCTGGAAAAAAACAACGAAACAATTAGCTATAAGACGCTAAACGCTCCATTGAACTGAGGGGGAAATTACTTTGGCTTACTCAATATGAGGGACCCCTTTTGGGGAATATTGTTTTTGTTAATAAAAATGTTATTTTTAACCTGTTAAAGCCAAAGTTTGAGCCTAAATTATAAGGCTTTATTTAAGGGGTAATATCTTTTAGTTTCTGACAAAGTGCTTGTTTAGCATATAGCTAATACACAACCATAACTAAATCCGATCCAACATGGCGTAAAAAAGTTTTGGTCAAACCCTACCTCTACCCCTAGGTGGGTTTTTAACAGGTTAAGTACCAATGACATTTGCAATGTATGCTGAGGCAGGAGCATGAAGTCATATTTTCCACGCAACTCAGCTGATCATCAGTGATCTCCTTGAGTGGCAACATCACATAAACAGTCTTTATAAATACCCACCTTCACGTGTCTAACTGCTGCTGCCACAGGAACTTCTAACCTCTGCCACTGCTGGATGAAAACTAATGCAAACTAATGACCAGAAGATAGAATAGAAATGACTTGTGTTTTCAGTTTGACTGAGACAACTTATTCTTTGCTGTGATTATTGGCATCAAGGTGATTTATAACATGTAAGCCACTGTCAGCACCGTCAGCCCTGTAACAGCTGCAATGAAGGGTTTCCTGGCTCAAAAGCAATCTGCTTAAGTAGCTTCCTGGTTACCACAAGAGCTGGCATTGCAACCAATGGCCTAATGGGAGTTATCAGTACTGTCAGAGCGCGGATCAGATTGCTTTGCAAAAACTCCTGGTTGCATAACATGCATTCTGCAATGTGGAGTAGCATTACGGTGATATTGCGAACTAAAACACAAACACAAAGCACATGAAAACAGTGGCAGAGGTGACAAGTTCAAATATACTGAATACATTTGCCTTCTGCATGAAATGTTCATACACAGATTTTATCTTAATCTTGGCTTGAGCATTATAATATGATAGAAACAGTCTGCATTATTACCTTTCAACATGAATCCACCTTTTGATTTAGGTGATAACCAGAAACTGACACGCACTCGCTCAGCACTGGAGCGCACTCTCTCTGCACTGAAAGAATGGCCGGTGGCAGGTGGCTTCAAAAAGGGTTCAAAATAACCACAGCCCACTGTGTTCTGCATAATACACACCACGGTGTCCCCCCACCCCACCCGCAGCAACCTGAACACATGCGTCGAAATCCGACAGTGACTCAGTTCATTTTAAACATGTGAGCAGATCATCTTGTTACAATGTAAACATATCGAGGAAAAAAAAGTATTTGGTAAAGGGTATTTATTTCTCATTTGGTCATCAACTGGTCAAAAAGTGGATTAGATATGTGGAAAAGTTTCTTCTTAACAAAACTATTAAGTAAAGTTTCTATGTCTGTTGTACCTGGCACAACACCTGACCTTATATAGTGTTTAGGGGCCGTTATCTATGCTACTAAACAATTATTATGGAGTGGGATTCATCATTCAGCACACCTGGGTAAGAGCAGATTTGGATGGTTAAGAAAATTTGGTGCATCTAGAGTTGACTTCACCTATTTATATATACACACGATAGATTTAAGAGATTGTTGCTGGATTTTAAAAAGGGTAAGAAGTTGTTTCTTTTTGGGTTTTTTCCATGGCATAATCACATTGCAGCCTCAATTTCTCTGAGTGCAAGCAATGTTATATATACACAGTCATGCACAATGCCACCGAGAGAAAAGAACAGGAGTCTTTGTGCAGGCTCGCTGAGGCAGATTAAAGATTGCGTGGGTAAATGCGTCAAAGGATCTAAGCTCTCTATGGTCCTCGAGCATCTTACCTGACCACTCTGGAGCCACCTTTGTTGACCTGCATGTCCACCATACATCCCGAGTTGACGTAGGAGGCCAAGTTGATCTCTGAGAACTCCGCCTGGGGAACACAAAGAAGAAAAAGGGACAAGATTACATACTGCATAAGGCCAAGCCTCTCTGCAGTCATTTAACTTCCCTCCTCACAAAAGGTCTTTCTGACAGAAATACATTCATTTTAAAAAGTGAAAGTAAAAGCGTGCGTCATGCCTTTGACTTGTGAAAGTCGTGTAATGGGGATACAAATGCAGGCACTTTAACTTGACATTTTTTCTTATAAAGAAGAAGAAAGACAGGAAAAGTACATCTAACCACCAAGACGGTACAGACAAAAGATTCTTTACGGTTGACTTCATTTTACATTTGTGCATTTGCACAGCAGAAGAGAAAAAGACAAGACTCAGAGAGAGTTGGTGAGAGGAGGCTAATTGAGTTATCCCCAGCCTGTGGCCTCCCGGACAGTGAGAGCCTTGTTAAAGGCTGTAGCCTGGCTACCTAATGACACAGTCAAACTCTCAGAGATACTCGAAAAGAAAGAGCGACAGTCGACTTCTGGGAATGGACTTTCTAGATGGACAAGGACCAGAGAGAGACAATTCAATTTCCCTGCTAATGAGTGTCACTGCAGTCGAGAATTATATTGATGTTTATGCTCATGGCCAGATTTAGCATTCCTGTAATGAAATTTTCTTCTGTCACATTAATGATGGCTTTTTTTTTACTAAATAATGAAAATTCTGTGTCAAAAAAGTGACTGTTTTTTCATCTGGTGAAAAGTGTTGATTTTTTCATATTAAATCGATGTTCATTCTAGCATCCTCGTGTTATTATAATACACACTGTCAAAAAACAGTAACTGTAACTCAAAATATTGTTCAAGGAGAAACTCGGCAGCATCTGAAAAGTGATGCAGGATTGATTTGCACAGTGTGTCAGTATGCCGTGACATCACTGTTGTGTTTACCTGTGTAGCAGCACATTACTGTCAGAGATGCATCAAACATACCTTATATTATGAACAGATACCTGCAAAATTCACGGAATTCCAATCAGCCTCATCTTTGCATTGTGTTTAGTGCTAATAAGCAATCATTAGCATGCTAAAAGCATGACAGCATACCTTTATTAGACCCTCAACTCTGATGTTATTTTACACATTGCACAAACTCCATATTTTGTTCCTCTGTGCATCATACTATACTCCAGGTAGAGAAAGTCTGTTAAACAGCAGCCAGTTGACCTCAGACATGAAACGCTGTCATATGGTAGTCTTCACATCACCTTTAGGTATGAGGAGTGACATTAATGTAGTGGATTTAATGGGCCCTAAACAAGCATTCTGCTGACTCTCTGGAAGAAATTGAATTTGACATGATGTGGTCGACTCCCACTACACGACAAAACACTAGAAAACGAACATGGCTACACTTTTCATTTGCCTGTGAGTACTCTAAATGTGAGTCAGCAATCGCCCAGATCCTGTCGTTGACTCCCTCTTAACACTGCAGTGTGAAACAATGAAATGTTACTCAAAGGAAAATCATAATCAAATAAAAATGCCATCCATAGAGACCAGGCAGGCTCTGCTGTTAATGCTATATAACCACAGCACGTTGCCACTAAGAACACAGATAAAACACAATGTGTCCACGCTACTTTTGACTCGGCAGCCTGACACGAAATTATTGTAATTGCATCAATGTTTATGACAATAAGACTTTATTACAATGTTTTTTAAGTAAAACCGAAACCCCAGAAATTAAAGCTGCAAGAAGAAGAAGTAGAATTATTACTTTATTAATCCCGCAAGGGGAAATTACATTTTTTAACTCTGTTATTATTCAGGTTACTCACACACAGGCCCGAAATACACACACATGCACAAACAGGACCTATATACATGCAATTAATGGAGACATGTCAGAGTGAGGGGGCTGCCAGTGGACCGGCGCCCCGAGCAGTTGGGGGTTTGGTGCCTTGCTCAACAGCACCTCGGCAGTGCCCAGGAGATGAACTGGCACCTCTCCAGCCACCAGTCAACGCTCCATTCATGGTCCACACAGGGACTCGAACTGGCGACCCTATGGTTCCCAACCAAGTGGTGATAAATGGGCCCTCGTACCTTGCCAGACATTATTTTGCAAAATTCCTGTGTCCTGTATGTAGCCCCAAAGAACATATAATTATTCGTCATTGGTGTTTATCAGGTGTACCACACCATAGAAATTCCATGGAAATCAGATGATCTTAGTCACATAAATTATCATGCTTAATGCGCATGAACGCCATCACTGTTTACTTCCCAATGTTCACAGGTTGTGAGTGTGAGGGCGTCAAAAAAACGTTAAGGTCAAAAGCAATTGGGGATGCTATACAGCTGACTTTCCATGGCCAAGTCGTTGCAACATGAGATACAAATAGTTTTTAGTTTTAACACGGGTGCAAAGTTTTGTGAATTTTGTGCATCCTAAAGTCCTCAGACGTGCTGGTAAAATCCAAAAAGTGTCCTTAAAGATGAGAGCAATGATCTCACCAAATTTCATGAACATCAAAGAAACGTTATTCCAACCCTGGCGTGCGTTTGGGGGCACTATAGTTCACACAAAACTAAATGGGACTTTGAGATCTGTAATGTTCTTGACTTAAAAAATTGACAGAAATCACAATTCGAGCGGGATAAAAAATTATGATTTGCCTCTCTACGTTAACTACCGTACATATTTTTTCTAAAAAAAAAAAGCTCCCATTGAGACTTTGCCTCCCTATAATAATAATAATCTGTGCAAAAACAATTGTTTCCTCGCACTTTCAGCGCCATTGAACATTAGTAGACCCGTAAAGATGTATGACAGTAGAGTTTATTTCATTTTGTGAAAAAAAATAACAGTGCTATAGAAACATATCCCACAGATCCTCAGCCCTGCACATATGTAAAGCACATGGCTAATGTCATATGGCAGTCAACTAATCAATCAATCAATAAATGAGAAAACGCCAGAACGCACAGCACGCAACCCTTTAAACCCAACTATAGGTGCCAGTCTTGAAGAGGAAATAGCAACAACTTGGAATTACACTGGAAACCTCAAGAAATGTAATCTTGAATTATTTCTTTTTAGGAATATTTTGTGACAGCTGAACATTAGCTGATGCTGTGATAGCCTCACAACTACACAACCCTGTAGTGGGCTGCTCCGCTCTGTAGGCGCCAACAGACAGGAAGTATAACACATCTCGTATAGTTCAGCCTTAAACACCACCAACATGGATGAGGATGGAAGCAAACCCTCCAGCTGACCCTTCACTCAACCCAGCTCTTTCTAATTTGCATAGTTAAGTCAATTGTAATCAACCGATCTCATACTGTGTTCATCACTTGAGCCTGCTATTTTGAGCCTTTCATTGGCTTTCATCTACGTAAAAAGGAAAATAGTATCAGCCATATTCTCTCAGAGATAAATTTCCCTTTCATCCAGTGCCGTGGCCCATGTAAACTCTGTATGGGGGAGTGAGTTGGTTTTGAAAAGAATGTGCCAATGTAGCAAAACTGGCTTTTTTTGCCAAGAGAGAAAAAAAAAACCGCCCACCTCTTTTATTTATTGTGTTTCACTCTCGGAGGAAGAGCAGGGGGCGAGTAAATGCCGTAATCTTATTTAGGGGACAACGAGGCGCCACTCACACTCAATGTGCCTCAAGGACACGCACTTGGCTCCCTTCCTTTTCTCAGCTCCTCTCCACTGATACTCGCCTCTGAAAGAAACATCTGTGTGCTCGGCAGCCCATGCCTTGCTACAAAAGACTGCACACTCAAACACACAGACACCCACACGTACACACACAGACACACACACACATCCTCCGTCATTGTATCTCCTGAACAAATCCCATCCAAAACACAGGGGCCTACGTTGACTTTTGCTGCAACCTGATAAAACCAGAGAGTGGGCAACATTTTGGCAAGGGCCGAGCATTCCGCGCCCATCTCCGATTGGCTCGTTTCTGGGTAAGAGGCGTGCTAACAACCACTGTCATTGGGCAGTAATAGATGAAGTGGCTGGTGCGGGGCACAGGCCCAAAAGCCAGGACAGGAGGCTTTTTCACAGCACCATGGTTACCATCACGGTAACACATTCAGACACTTGTCTTGGAGAAGCTCTTGCCCTGGGAAAGGAAAACAGGAAGTGATGCATGGGGCAACTGCCTCCAGAGCTTGATTCTTCTCATCTGTTGACTTGCATTCAGGCAGAATTCAGAATAGCTGACAGCTAATCTGTTTGGAACAGAATTATGATTAGACTAAATCTAGTCTCAATCTCATTTTTGTTTCTTTACTGAGCATGTTCTTCTGTTGTTTGATCTTTCTTCAATTCACGGGGAATAGCTAATGGAAAAGCTTCCTTGGACTTAATAAGTGTTGGATCAATGTGTTTTCATCATGAAAAAAGGCACTTCAATCAACACAATCTTCTTCTCGCATTAACAATTCCTCAGACCTGACAAAAAGTACTGTAGCAAGGCCTTGGCTAAGCTTTAGGCACAGCGATTTACAGGCGACTCATTTATTCCTGCGGTGTGCGTGCACTCTGTCCTGACTGCCAAGCCGTGTGAACCTGTGTACAGCACAGTAAACACCACTTGACAGCAGCTCATCTGGAATCTTTGCAAGTATTTTTAGATTTGGACAAACCAGTGTCACTGAGGTTCAGGGGATTAAGGCGCCTTTTGTTTGGTCATGAGTCAAATTGTAAACAGGATCCTTTGTCCTTCGGCAAAAACAACTCGGAAGGTCCATTCAGCAGCTTCGACTACAATCTGCAACGTTTTCTGGGAATGCAAGATAGCTAAAAAAAGCAAAATGTTCTTTGTAGGAAATGCTAACTCGCACTGAATATTGCAGGTGTATATGAACTTGTTGATCCGTGCCATGCTCATGCTCGTACATGTGCAATCCGGCTTCACTAAAAGCCCAGTGCTTGGGCACGGTACGAATGGTTAGTGTGAGTAGGTCTTTAAAATGTGAATGCACTGAATGTGAAATATAAGTAGTGGAAGCGTCTGTTCGATTTGAAGCACTCAAATAGTTTGAGTTTGTCAGCTGCAGTGGAAGCATTGAAAGGAGCTAAGGCTTCAGTTGAAGCTGAGCTGAGAGTAGCTGAACTCGGTAGTGTAGTGGCTGAAAGCATCGGAAATTTCAGTTTCAAGTTTAAACATGCAAACGGTAAAAGATGAAAGTAGCTAAACTGTCAGCTGAAGAGAAAATCCATCCATCAATCCATGTGTAAGCCACTGAAATGTTGACATATGAGCGCTGATAGCAGTTGAAGTGTAAATTGAACTGATATTCTAGATCAGTGTTTCTCAAATGGGGGTACTAGTACCCCTATTGGTACTTTAAAGTACTACGGGGTACTTGAGATTTATTTATATTTATTTATAATTATACTATACTAATGAATGAATTTAGTGACTGAATCTTAATGTGTGAAGTGTTTAGAAATTACATTTGTGTTTTTGAGTAACAAATGTGTTGTGTAGCTGTTGTGTAGTAGGTAAATTAGACCCTGATAGTGCAGCACTGTATTGTACATAATTTAAAAAAAGCTTGGGAACCATTGTTCTAGATAATTCAAGATTAGATGTAAATACATTATGGAACATGCTACTCCTCCCTAAACACATGTAGGCCTATAACCTCATATTCTTTCATATTTGGAGCCAATAAACACATGAATATGTATTTCTTACTTAAGGTATGTTCCCTAACATTGTCAATAAAGTGAAAAGAGGCAAAATCATGTTTTGATTGGAGAATCCTTTTTAATTTTGTACCACAGTCACCGCAAAAAGCAATTACTGGGATATTCATTTTATGCCGTACCCCACCCCTAATGGAAATATGCCAGTATAGAAATGTTACATAAAACAATGACACCATGGAGACTGTAATAAAGATTTAATACTGAAAATAAAGTGTATTGTGCTTAGGTGGTTATGGAAAAGAGCACTTGAAAACAATGCATTACATTATTATTAGAATTTCAAATTATAGAAGCAGGTATTACGAGGAGCCATTGAATGCAAAATGAGAAAATAGATGTTCCCATAACTGTTTACACGGATATAAAACGTAATTAGCCTTACTGAGCTTTCTTTTTTTCCCTCTCCACAAACGCCTATTATATTCCTTTTAACACTGACCTTGTTCCACTGATCGTTGTTCTTGTTTTATATTTGGTCCTGAGCGGAACACCAAAGTGGAAAAGCTGTTGATAAAATCGCTGTAGCCCAGATGGAGCCTCGTATTGTGTGGTTTCCTTTTATCTGAAAAAAAGATGTCTTTATGTGACACAAAGTGCTTCTTTTATTGTCTCACTCTGAAGTTTCAGTGGGCAAAAACCTTGACCAACATAGACCTGGATGAACTACAACTTTGAATAGAAAATGTTGCATAGAAGTAGCTGTTACATGAGGTAGTTATATGAGGTAAAGCTATTCAGCATTGTGTATAAATGTTTAGAGAACAGACTGTAGTGATTTGATTCGTAGCTGCAGGGCATATACGTTTTGTTGACTACCTCTGAATTTTTAGGAAGTCTTGATAAGCCCGGTCAAATCGCATACTGATGCAATTGAGAAGCTTCAAGTACAGTGGACCATTCATGTGCACCAACGGTCAGTATTTGCTCCTAATCACTACCACCTTGTACAACAGTGAAATAATTCATTGAGGCACTAAATGTTGAAATCCAAGACAGATGCTAAATGCAGGAGGGCAACAGAAGGCATGGGAGCAGTTGGATCAGTTGAATGTTTGCAGCAAGTACTGGACCAAGTCGTCCGTCTTAAGCGAGTTCCTACCCAGATGCCCCGTGTCGTGTGCGAATACCAGCCAAAAAAGGGTACGGATAACATACAGCCAACTGCCTGTGAGCTGCCATGACTGCAGGAGAAAGGAGCGTGGACAGCGCTGAGGTCATACACCTGCGGTACAGATGTTGCCCCGCCCGACCCAAACCACACATGGTCCGGCAACCCCGAAGAACTCACCCCTTGTTCCTTCACAAACAACAGACCCCTTTAAATGGAACTGCCTAATTTGTCCAATTGTGTAAATTGCAGTGTTTATGACTGCAGGGATTGTGGGTTAGCAAAGAGGCACTGTTTTTGGCAGCCTTTTTGTGTCTCAGTGATCGGCTTTGATTGCAACTGGAGAACATTAGTTTGAACAGTTTTCACAATGGACTGTCATAAATAAGCAAGCATCCCAAGCAAGGTGATGATTAACAGTGCCCAAGATCTGAGCTCCAGAGGGCCCTCTGCTCGGCGCCGCCACAACGCTACCCTCATCTAGGATACTTCAAAAGGCGTTGTGATCCCCTGAAGTCCGAAGGTGTCTGAAACGTACCACTGTGAAGTGGCGAGCATATGTGTCCAGATAAGTTGGTTGAGTCAGCGGGCCTAATATCTTCAGCCGCCAACTGTGAGATAAAGCTCTCTGAGGAAGTATCCAGAAAGAAATGAAGTGTTTCAGTAGCTGGGGTCAACCTTTAAAGTGAGACTTCTGAAAGGAGGACCAAGACAAGTTTCCTCTTTTAAAATACAAATAATAAAACTCATGAGCAGTAATATGCTGCGCTCAGTTGATCTTGGCAGTCCTCATTTCTGAGTTCGGAGTCAGAAAATTTCCGTGGGCATGCCCCATGATGTTGGAATTTTCCAAGTTCCCAATCGAGGATCCCAACATCAACAGTAGTTAAAGCTGAAGGAATACACCATTTATTCTCACTTCTGTCTTATTTTTGTCTCATTAAATCAGTCATACACACTGTACTGTCCATCTTTCATCTGTGGACATTTTGCTAAGTACTACATGCTTTGTAAGTGCTAAAATACAAGCTTTATGCATTGTTATCAGCTGGTATTGCTACTAATGGCTAACCTGGCTATCCCATTAGATTTAATGGTTTTCCAACTTTGTAACATGGTCAACTCGGGTGTGACGTCTTCTCCAGTTCTGACTTCCAGGGTTAATGGAAGGCACGAATATCTTCCTCTTTTTTATGTGCTTTAATGGCGGTTGGCACCAGCCTTTAGGTGCATTAGCACTACCTACTGGACTGGAGTGTGGAGCACTAGAAAAAATTAGCAAAAAAACGAAATCTGTTTATTTTTCCTGTTACTCTAAAGTAATTCATTAAAAAATATCATACTTTCAATGATGTCTTTTCTAGCAGATACCCCAACTTAAACATACATATCTACACAACCAATTGTTTTATCTTTACTAGAGCAAAAAAATGCACCAGACTGATGGCTGTAACTTTCTAAAAGGTGCAAAGTTTCGGGGGTCTGAGGGTCACCCACCAAGGTCTCAGAAAATCCTGTGGGAAACACTGCTCATGATATATGAGAGCTGACCTGACGTAAGTGCGCATTAACTCTCCTTTAAATCACAAGGGATTAATTGCCAATGTGAGAGAAGATAATACAGAACTCCAGTTGCATTCATGTTATGAGTAATGGAGACATTTCTGTGTTTATCTCAGGAGGTACATGTCAGTGAAACCCTCTCTTTACATCTCTTTTTCATTTGGAGTTTTAAAAAAAAAAACAGAGCTAGTATACTAAACTGACTTTGAGGATCGCTTGGCATGTTTTTGGCCCTCGGTGCATCAAGAGCTACTGTTGAACATCTTTCATCTTTCGTCATGTTGGGTAAAAAAAGCGACAGCTTCAAGCATGTTTTTTATTAGTCACTTAGAAGCACAAAGCACCACCAACGGCGCTCCCATGAGCATCTGTTCAGTGGATGAAAAAAAAAAAAAGTGACCCGGTGGACATAAGACCTCAGATGTCCGCCAAATGTAACTTCAAAGTGGGTCATGTAAATGAGAGGGAACTAGCCACAACAACGGGCTCACAAACTTGCTGTGGGGCAGCGGTCTGGGAAGATACAGGTGGCAGGGCAGCTTTAATGAGAGATCTCTTCCTCTGCCTCTCTTTTTCTCTCTCTCTCTCTCTCTCTCTCTCTCTCATACAGATTGGCATCAGGCCTGCAGCATCACATGCTGTGGTGTGAGTCTGAAGATGGTACCTTATATGGCAGCAAGTAAGCCAGGGAAGAGTTTGGTTTGGGGCTTGTGAGCACTGATTCAGAGAGCTTTAACAGCATGAACATGATAGGGGACAGCTAGCATATGTTAAGCAAGGTGTCCATGTTCATCCAACTTAGATAAAAAAAAATCACAGTATGATAGAATTCCATGTTTTACTTTTATCAAAAACAGCCTTTAGAGCTCATCTGTACTAAACATTTACCTTAATGTTGTTGCTATGTTTAAATGTTGTCATTAAAAAATGTTTTCTGGGTAGAAACGTTACAAGACAACAAGCAAGTGGGATTAAAGAGTGGGAGGAAGTGCAGTGGGTCTCTCTGCTTTTGTTGTCATCCCCTGAAAGGGTTACTCTCCGCATGTCGCTAACTTTTCACACAGAGATTGTGTTTCCGTCGTCCTGAGGCTCTCAGCGAGGAGCGCAAACAGCTTATGAAGAGTCTGGCTGCTGAAGGCAATTAGCAACTGACTTGTTATCGTCAAAGCGGAGGGGCTTCTGGGAAAGAGCGGAGGGTCCAACGAGATGTAAGTAGGTCACAGTTGGAGCTACAGCTGAGCTTTTGGGGAGCAGGAGGGGGTCATATAGTCGCCCTCACCATCAATTTAAGGGGCCTAATTAGGTTTTTATTGGGGTTCAATATCTTTTTTTTTAAATCCATAGAAAAATCTTGACTCATGTTCCAACCCCACCCCACCCTAAAGGGAGGATGTGACCACAACAGTAGAGAGTTGAGCAAACAGGCGGTTAAATCACCAGTCCAGCATTTTGCGGTCCCCTTTTTTTCTCCTCTCGTAAAAACCCACCACTCCACACACCATTTCAAAGACGGCTCCGGGCTCAACAATGACTTGCAGATGTACAAGTGAACAGTTATTTGAGGTAAATTAGATGTTATCTGCACACTGTAAATACTGTATGTCTAGACACATATTTCTGTGCATAAGGTACATAATATTGGCACAATCGTGTAGAATTAAAAATCAGGCTAGTTTAAAGGAGTGGTAAAACATTTGGGGAAATATGCTCTCTCTGCCGAGTGTTAAATGAGAAGATTGATACATGTTTAACTGTTGAGTATAGGGCTAGAACTAGGAAGTGATTAGCTAAGCCTAGCTTGGGGTAACAGGGGGTAACAGGGTGTAAAAGTATGCTACTGGACGCTTTGCTGGAGGGGGAGAGGGGGGTTACGATGAGAAAGGAAAATTAGATCTCTAGCTGTTTCCTCTCTTCGATCAGAGTTTCATTGACGGATGGTTCATCCAATCACCTGCCAGGTATGTTTTGAAAGCACCTGCCCTTTCCCAGTAAGTTCCCAATGACACCCTCTCAGACGGTTCTGTGAAACAAGCCATCTAACAAGCCAGGTTAGAGGTACCCAGCTGAACCCTCTCTGTCTGCGGTTTGCACCACGCCTACCTGAGGAGGCTGAGCTGTTCTCTCTCCCGGTCTCCATCCATACATTGTTGCTCTCCCTCTGTGTCTGTGTTGTCCTCATCCTCTATTTTATCCCCATACTCAGCGTCATCCACCTGAATAGCTGGTTTGACCTGTCGAAAGCAGGCTATATACGGTATATAAGTGGATTCTGCATCCCTTTGTCGTAAAGGGCTTTGCGCTGGGCGACGATGTGAGTAGGTCAGATTATCAGATGATTTCGATGGTGACATTTGTGCGGTGGCTCTGAGTGGTCAGGCGAGGTCAGAAAATCGAACCCGTTCTGAAAAAACTTAAATGACAAAAGTTTCGGAGTCGGTGTGAGGTTGTATCTACAACTTCTGATGAAAAATATGGACTTTGTGTGCAGAAGTCTTAAGCGAACCTAATCGCCTCGTGGCTATTAACTGCATAACCCACAGACATGCGAGTGGTATTGATATTCTCATCGAACTCTTGGCAAGAAAGTCAATAGCATATTTCCCAAAATGTCAAGCTATTCCTTTTAGATGAAGTTTGACTAGATGACCATATTTCAAATAGCTTGTTTGTATTAAAAGTCAGGGTGACCAGAATTAAAATGACCCAAAGTCTTCCATTTTCAGGGTGTGTATAATATATTAAATGAGGGGACACACGTCGATTGGACCATTTTTAAAACGGTAAAAACAACAATAACAAAGAAATGCTAACTGAATAAGTATGGCAGCTTTTAAATATCTTGAGTTTGAAATGATATCCACCATACCTGCTCCACTCGGATCTCATACTCTCCGTTCAGCTTCTTCCCTCGGAAATACTTCGCCCTGCAAAGAAACAGAAGACAAACTGTCAATTGATTAAAAAAAATGATTACATTTTAGGTTAGGTTAATCGTTTTCACACAAGACAGTTCTCTTTTCCATGACAGCATACAAAAAGGCACAACACATGGACATCATATACAGATAACACACCCTCTCCCCACAAATAACAGATAGGCCCTCTTCCCACATATCCCCAGAACAACATATAGACATATAGACAGCACATAGCCATGATCTAAATATTATTGTTTGAGGGAACAAAACTTCTTTTAAAATGAGCTTTCCTCCAGTCTAACACCCTGTGTCTGCGAGCAGATGGGAGGAGAGTGGAGTGTGGGTTCAGGGGGTGATCCGGGCTGCTGACTATCACACGTGCCAGGCGTATGATAGTCTGGTCATTTTTTTCTGTGAGGCTGGGGGTGGGGAGGCTGATTATTTTAGCTTCTGTGTGTGAGATTTGGAGACGGTTGTTTCTGCTGGTGACAGTGAGCAGGGTGAAGAAGCAGGGGGAACAGTATGTGAGGAAAGGTAGGATGATGCTTTTGTAGAGGAGTGGGAGTAGATAGGGGGCAAGAGACAGTGATTTCAGTTTGCGAATGATGTAGAGTCTTTGCTGTGCACGTTTGTGAGTGTGTGAGCCTTTTTTTTTTTATTAATAATCTGCAGACACGTGGATTCCTCCTGCACCAACAGTACAATGGGCTCCAAACACTCACTCACAGTCAAAACAACCTTAAAATATCTTTTGTTTATTTGATTGAAAGGGAGCTGAAATCTCAACAGACCTCCAAAATACCTTGTGAGTGAGTGGGGGAAATAATGACTCATATTTTCCACATTCTGACCTTGCAGGACTTCAAGTAAACAGAAAGAAAAAGAACCTAGTTGTGGCTACATTTAATATGTCTGTTACTGTTATCAAAGAAACACACCATCCACTGTAGTAACACTTACACTGCTCTAAAGGGGCCATCTGACGATCACATGGAAAAAATACAGGAATCATCCGCCACTGATGCACTTGTTTTGTTGTGGTCTGACTCTGTGAACTTCCAGTTACTGGAAGAGTTCTCTCACTGACCATCAGACCTGCAGTATTTACATTGACTGAGATTTACTGCGCTATTTAAAGCTGGAGTTTGTACACAGGAAAACCCATTGGAAAGTTAGAATTTGAGTGTATTGTTGCATTTTTACATTTGGTTAATTTAATTGCACATTGCACAATTAACCCGGTTTATTGCTTTATTGGACTTACGCCAACATTTCATCCAACATTCATATTCTAATTTCTGTAACTTCAGCCTGCCGCAATTGTAAAGACAGTTGAATGGGATTCGTCACACCCAGGCCACCAACACTTTGAATCATTGCCAGACAGGCAGACGTTTCAGGTCTCTGAATGCTCGGACTAACGGACTTAAGAAAAGTTTTTATCCAAAAGCTAACAGTGCTGAACACATGATGGTACATGATGCTCAGTGTCTCTGCAATCTGTTTTTTGTTTGGTCTCCTTACGGTGTGTGTGTGTGTGTGTGTGTGTGTGTGTGTGTGTGTGTGTATGTATATGTGTGTGTGTGTGTGTGTGTGTGTGTGTGTGTGTGTGTGTGTGTGTGTGTGCGCGCGCACGCGCGCGTGTTGTGTGTATCTTGTCGTTTTAAATGTGTCTTTTAAAGGTATAGCCTATTCTTTTTGATGCTTTTAATGTTAAATTATTTCTGCACTTTAAGGGATTGTACTGTACATTTCGTTGTACTGGTACAATGACAATAAAGACAATTCTATTCTGAATAGATACTCTACCTTTAGTTTTGCACTTCAATAAAGTCAGGGGGCTTGTAAGTGCTGTGAGAGTGATGAAGAAAAGATGCAGTGTGAAAAGACAATGCCAAGATCATGGTCATTACTGCATACATTACTAAATGTATGAAGTTATGAAATTAGATTTTTTTTTCCGAATCAGATTGTTTCTATTGGCCCAGTAGCAATATGCAAATGGTAGGTGTCAGTCCTCAACCTGGGGATTGGCAAGGTTGAGGACTGACAGGCAAACTGAGCTGAAACCTTAAGACTTTTCAATAGTGATGACTAAATGAAGCTTTGTGACACTTCATGAAGCATTTTATTTATTTTCTAAATCCACTAGATGGTGCTCTCTGTTCAACAAAGAGTTGAAAGCACACAGAATTATCACTCCTTGATTATTTTCCTTTAAACTATCACTACTTTTCAAGGACAGTTTAGTGAAAAGAGTGAAAAGTTGACGGAAGCCTTGATAGAAAACGCACAAACTATAGGTTTTGGACAAAATGCAGGTCTGTGTGTTATCATGATCACGTACATGTCGATCAGTGATAGTTGATTCGTCTGATTTACTGATCTACCAGTAAACTACGCTTACTATGTGAGTGTTGCAAGCAAGTAGGAGGGGGTGAATACTACTTTTGATTTCAGTTATTGAAATTGAAAGCTCATTTCGGTTCCCCAAATGCTAATACGTACTTTAAAAAAAGAGAGCCCTTTTAGCTTGTGGACTACAGATTCTCTTTATTTTTGGACATTTTATTGTTAAGAACCATGTTGTGTCCCATTGCTCTGTGGGTCTCAGCGTTGAACTCTCACCCCTTGCAGGCGTGGGACAGTTAACAATCTGTCGAGGGCTTCAGGCTGGGGCTGTGTGTGTAGCTGAGGATCTGGGAACATGCTAGAGGCCTTCGGTTACTGGGACAGGCTGTTTGGGATTTAGAGCGCTTTTTATCTGCTCACACCAAAACACATTTTCCTTCTGCGGCACAAACCTCTTTCCTCGTCCACTTGTCTTCTCAATGTCCGCCTCTTTTGTTTTTCATCTCCTGCATCTGTCCTTTTAAGGCCGTTCATTAACGTTCATTACGGTCCGAGGGGGATCTCGTTCTTAACGTCTTCCAGCTGTTTTGGGTCTCTAGCTGTCTCATTCTCTGTAATTTTGTGAGCCATGAATCTTCAGCGTGACTGACCTACATACAAGTCAGGCAATGCCCCCTGTCACCCTGGACCACCACCATCACCACCATCACAGAGCATGAGCCAGGGCCCTCAGGCTCAACAGTTAAAAAACGACTGGTATGTGTTTCAAGGCATTGCAAAACATGTCATCACTCTGAGTGATCAATTTAATTTACAGGCCACTGGCCACTCTGGTTTGAACAACCGCTTTACATGTGTCCAAATGTAAACATTCAGCTCTGCAAAGAGGTATGGGCTTTCCTTCACCCAGGCGCGCACACACCCACTATATAAACACAGGGGAGTTGAATTCATTTTTTTTTACCATGAGAATGTTCCTTCTTTTGTACCACTAATAGGAAGCAAATGAGTCATGAATATGTGGACAAATCCAATTGCCTTCCAGGTTGTTGTTTTTTTTACAGTTATCCCTGCTTCTATTTTAGCTAGTTAAAATTGGTATTGCGCTAATACTGCTGTGTTTACAAAAGGAGACTTTCAATGTTGCACTTATTTTTACATGAAGCTCAAATTCCCCATGTGTTGGTTTAGCTCATGTTTTCTCCTATGAAGGACACAATGTTCCCAGTAACAAAAACTTTCAAAAGTTTCATTATAATCTGACTACCTCTACAACAAAACAGCTAACAGTTAGCAAATGTAAGCTAGCACTGCAGAGCACAGGGCGGCAGCACGAAGCACAGCATGTTTCAGACTGTGTAGTCGTGTTACTTTGCCCACTTGATTATAATATAACTTTGTGTTGTATTCAGTTTTTGTAGTGCTTAGATATATTATTTTTCAAGCTTGCCTTATGTGTGATTATTTGTCTGAATTATGAATGTTACATGAGCAGTTTACCGTATTTGCATCTTTATCGTGTATTAGTAAGTATTTGGCCTGTAGAGGGCAGCATAAGCCAGCTAGTGTATACTTATCTATCCAATTTACAGTGCGTTAACATGCCAGAACCTTACAACAAATTTCTTATATTACAGATTATTTGTCATTTGTATGTTCAGTCAAAGCCTTAAACTGTCAATAACAAGTTTTTGGGCCACTTGGAGGCAAGAGCAGAGCTGGAACACTGACATAATCCCCTTGAACTTGTTAACAAGTTGCCTTTCTACACATCCAGCAGTTACAGAGCAACATTATCATTCATTTGTTGACAGTTGTTTTTATATCCACTTGACAAATTACTCTCTTTAAGCTCTGTTTTTGATCTCCAACTCTTGAGGGATATATCTGTCTCGTTAGCTGCTAAAACATCCGATATGTTCACTAGCTTGTTTCGTCTGGCTGCTGTTTTGTGCTGAGCAGGTAACTTTTTAGAGCTTTTTCACTGGAAACAGCTGCCTGCTGCGGCTGATTACAAATATTAAACATAGTCACTTTAACTTACACTTGTAGCACTAATATATTAGGCCAATCAGGGTATTTTATTGA
The DNA here is from genome assembly GCF_963691815.1 of Echiichthys vipera. Taxonomy (NCBI): domain Eukaryota; kingdom Metazoa; phylum Chordata; class Actinopteri; order Perciformes; family Trachinidae; genus Echiichthys; species Echiichthys vipera. The sequence continues at coordinate 16,745,529 of NC_139845.1, read as the reverse complement.
TCATTAGCTGCTGAATCAAATTCAATTTTGGAAATCCTGGAACATACAGCGGTGCCATCTGCATCTCCCCTTCAGCTTTTGCTTTTTGTTGCTGCAGTGGTATAAACTGAAAACATTGACTTTAATTTACAGGACTATGTGGCCAAGACAATAATAGATTTTTCCACATGTAAGTTAACATCAGGTTTATCAGAAGACCACATATCTGTCTGGGATTGTATGGTTTATGGACCTTCAGGCAGGAAGAGATGGGTACACAGTTGTCTTGATTAAGAATTGTCTTAACCTTTAAGAACTTTCTTTAAAATAGTTGCGGTACTTTCTAATGCAGGCCTGATGATGTTGTAATTTTCACCCTGTTAGTGAGATACAGCATGTATTAATAACTGCCACAAGAAGATTGTCTGTTTCCTTTTTCCCTTGAGATGTGCAGTGTGTTGGCTCCCTGCTTCTTCTTTAGACAAAACATGAAATTATAACTAGGGCAGTAACGAACGATTATTTTCATTGTTGGGTCTATAAAATGTCTGAAAAGCCCTCGGTGCCGCCCTCAAATGTCTTGTTTTGTTCACAAGTCCAAGATATTCAGTTTATAGTCATTGGGGAGCGGATAAAAAATATTCACATTTAAGAGGCTAAAATCAGAGAATTTTATTTTAAAAGGACTCAAACCCATTCATTCGATTATCTTTATATTCTACTGTATATCATATTATAAAAATAGTAAATTTACCAGTTAACTAATGGATTCATCTTTGCAGATCTAATTAAAAAGGAACGAGGATGTATTAGTACTCTGCCATGTACATGAAGAAGTAAACACTTTGCCTTGGTGGGCCTGAATTGAGCAATCAGATGATCCTATCATTCAGAACACAGCACAAACAGACTGACAGCTTCTTGGCAAATCGTCTTACATGTCAGCCTGAGTGAGGAGAGAGAGAGAGTGAGAGAGAGAGCAGGAGAGAGAGAGAGAGAGAGAGAGAGGGAGAGAGAGAGAGAGAGAGAGAGAGAGAGAGAGAGAGAGAGAGAGAGAGAGAGAGAGAGAGAGAGAGAGAGAGAGGGGAGTGAGAGAGAGACATAGAGAGAAAAGGAGGGATTGTCGGTGTTGGTGGTGATGCTCCCGGAGACTTTGCCTCAGTGCTATTGTGCATCAGTCATTGCTGGAGGCCAAGCCTGTCAGGACAGAACAGCGTTTCCCCAGAGACCTCTGCCTCTCTGCTGGAATGCCCAGGAGGAAGTTCAACCCCGAGGCAGGGAGCGATGGATGGAGGAACACCCTTCCACTGCGACACCTTCCATGTTGAATCTCTTTGAGACTTCCACGTGTTATTCAAACAGTAAAATCAATCTTTTGTTAATAAATAACTGATAAAGAGATGTGTTTTAAGTGCCAAGTTCATGTTATTAGTTATAATGACGGAGGATAAGATACAACACTCTCTATTGGACCTTGGAGACTGGGTGCTGGATCCTTAAAATGGACAATGCTGTAAAGGATAGACTTTTTAATATTGTTACGCCAATGTTACGTGGAAGACGCCCTTCGTCAGCGTGTAACCGGGCACTTTCACGAATAAGATGCACAGTCGGGGTTCATTTTAACCTTCTAATGTAGTGTCTTTGCTCATAGGTAAAGCTAAAAAGCCATTCACCTTAGCTGAAGACTATTGCTTTACGATTACTCCCTACCACAGCCGATCAATTAAAAACTCTGTCCAATTATATGGTTTGTTGCAGAATACAATAGATACGACGGGAACACGCATTGTTTTGGAAAAAAATGTGATTGGTGCCAGTGCCGGTATAAACTCTGCTTATCAGCTCTATTCTTAATCAATTCCCTTATTGATTCACGGTCAATTTTCTGTGTGAAAAAAAAAGTTTGCCTGCACAGTTTTTCAGCATCAAGGCAACGCTTTGTTATCTCTGAGTTAGAACACAGAGTAGATAAAATTACAGAATATGAAAAAACAAAACTGCTAAGCCTGCCTGCATGGCACTAAAAAAGGAAAAAAGGAAAATCACCATCACATGTTCATACGTACTGGGAATGAAACTTCATATGAACACGAGAGCAAGACCACTTGGTTCATACTGGGCTCTTAAAACTGGGTTGTTTTTTCAGTCTTGTTAAACCGAATCGCATCCAGGCGCACATTACAGAAAAGGAATTGATAAGCTCGGAGGCATATGACCCCAGTTTCTTCTAATTTTTTATTGGTTGTCAACTAGAACCGGTTCACGATTCCCATCCCTATGGATGAATGGAACCAGACTACCTCCAGATAAATCTTTATTTATTTATTGTTTTGTTGGCTGCTGTGGCCCCAGTAAAACCGGTGTTTAGAAAGTGACTGCTGGAAGACTCTAGGAACACCACATGGTAGCTTAAAAAAAAAAAACAAGATTACATCTGGAATCACTACATCACTGTCAAGTCAATTAGAAATTTTGCCAGTGTGGTTGAAACTTTTATCTTGTATCTTTTTTCACCAACCCACCCAGCATTTTTTAAGTGCAAAGCAGCATGCAGCAAATGTCCTCATAAATCGACAACAGGCCTCCGTCGTCTAAAAGTCCTATGAGCAAACAATGTGTCAGAAAAAGCCAACACAAGGACAGACACGTTACCAACGCAGCAGCCAAATATTTTGTCTTTTTTAGGAGCTGCACTCATCTCAGGAGGTTGAGCTTTAATTGTTATGCTGCTGCTTTGTGCTCCACCTGTACCTTTTGAAGTGAAGTGGCCTCTGTGACCACATTTCTATGTAACACTCTAATTAACTGTCAGAGAAAGTATTCAAAGTAGAGACATTTTTTTAAATGATTTTCCGGCAGACATTAACACCTCAGTGCTGTTGATATCTTATCTTTAACATAAGCAGCATCACAGACACTCTCACGGCTAACATTTGTCAGTGATATTCTCCAGATTATTATCTCTATTTCCACCTTTTCCAACAGAAAAGGTGGATCTGGAGATAATCTTCTATTCAGACTTGAAAGTCATCGCTCTCTGTGTGGCAGAAAAGAGCTAAGAGTATAAAGATCTAACAGCAACAACCAAGCTCCAATAATGAGGCATGGTGCAATGACTACTAGATACTGACTCCAGGAAAAATGTAATCAAAGTGACAGAGAAATCCCACATAACAGCCTTTTCTCCCTGTTGAGGCCAGGAAGAAGATCTAGATACACCTTAGAGACAATTGTGCCCCTATATATGCTAATATTTTGGCAAATTTGCACCATTAAATGTATGACAATTCCTGTAAACAATGTAGCGACAATGTGTGATGTATAGACAACTATCACTGGATTACTGTGATATTAGAGTTGCAATGATTAATCAAATAATCGATTAGTTGTCAATTTTCCATTAACGGGCCACAATTTTGATAATCGATGAATCAGTTTGAGTATTTGAGTCATTTCTCAAGAAAGAAAAAGACACATTTCTTTGCTTCCAGCTTCTGTAATGTTCCCGAACACTGAACCCCAAATTGCTCCCTGTGCTGCCCATTGGGTTGAATGGAAGTCGCTATGGATAAAAGCGTCAGCTAAATGAAATGTAATGTAATGTAATATCTTCAAATTGTGGACAAAACAAGACATTTTAGGACGCCATCATGGGCTTTGGAAAATGACATTTTTCACCATTTTCTGAGATTTATGGACCAAACAACTAATCGATTAATCCAAAAAAGTAATCAACTGATAAATCTACAAATATCAGCCCTATTTGATGTTGGAGAAAACTTAAAAACACTATTATTATTATTAGGCAAGTTCTGGGGTTATAAAGGAGCACATTTCTAACATTTATTCATTCTATGATTTCTAACATTCATTCAGTGATAATGATATATATATTTCATTTATTCTATTTGTCAGGGACAGTGCATATTGATGAACATTGCTGAAATAAATAATATGCTAAATATACCAGAATCAGGAGACTGGTTTCCATCTGTTGTCCATGGTCAGGTGTAAAGTGGCATCCATATCAATTGGAAGTGTCACTTTCATTCATCTAATGTGTGAATCATGTTTGCATGTTCAGAGTAATAACTGAGGAGAAGAAGTGAACTTTTTGACGCAGATTCCAGCGATTAGGTTACAGTACTAAAACTGCCTCTATGAGCTGTGTCGGAGCCCCTGCAAATGTTAAATGTGTTGTGTTGTTGAGCGAAACCAAACTACATGCATGCACCTATCTCATGTAGTACATGCCCCCATGCCTCCCCAGGGGGGCCTCTCGGTTTTGAATCCTCTGGTCCAGGGTTTAGAAGAGCAATGGGAAGCCTTGAGTTGGATATTGGTGTCAGCTTGAAGATGTACTCTAAAATGTATCTTAATGAAGCTTAACATGTGGGAAGTATTTCAATCTGTGACCAATACTTGATTACACAACATATGTGAGCTCAAACACTTTGAGCTCTGATTATTTCCACAGCAGAGGAAAAGGGTTTAATATAAACCTCACAGGCTATCACACATCCCCATCTGCTGGCCAGAGCCCTTTACTTCTTCACAGAAATATCAAAGGATGAGAACAACTGACATGAGCATTTCTCTGGAAAGCTCAAGTTGAACTACAGTGCCACTCAGTGGCCAGACAAGAGACAGGCGGAGTCAGAAATCCAACAATATCAATTTAATAAATATACATATTATTTGCATTAAAATGTTTGAGATGGCAACTGCTGGATAAGTAGTAGACAGTTTGCTTTATATAAATGATCAGCATTACATATGCATGTCTCCATTTCTAAGCTTATTCACTTTTAAAGGGCCTGTGAAAACGGATGTCTGATGTCATCTGTTGCTCTGGAGAACCTACAAAGTCTGAAAAAAAATCAACCTGATGACCTAACCAGTGTTATTTCTTTTTGTCATCTTGGGCCCAAAAAAATTAGTGAAAAGAAAAATGTACATGAATTAAAAATGAAAATAATGTTTGGAATTACAATACAATGCAATCTAATAAATTACCACAATTTATGGCCTTGGAAAATGACCATAGAATCTATAAGGTAGGATTCATTGCATGCCTGTTGCAACCTGGAAACCAGACGAAACTGCAGAGCTCATGTGTCATTTGCTCTGGAAGGTATGTCTGGCCCCTCTCCCGTTCATTCATTTCCAGAATCTTGCGATCGGACGTATCAAACGCAACCTCTTATCTCATGTGGGGCGGGTCTAAGACTATGACTGACAGCGTCACCGTCCAGTCTGCAGCATCCCGATCAGTTAACCAAGCTCAAGACACTCAGATAAAACTGTCTAACTAGGTCCAGAGGCATTTTGGTCAGCAGCACTGATAATGGCCCTTGAAAAATCTAAATTGAAAATTAACTTTAAAGTTTCCAGACTAATGCACATTTGCAAATTAGTTTAGTAATGCCGGGCTAGGGCTGTATAAAATCTGAGTCCTTCACAAAAATGACTTTCTTTTTAGTGCTGAAACAGCAGGCAATCACTTCTCAAAGCCTTCATTATTCTCTCGTCATATAAGTAACTGAGTTTGTTTAGGTGAATAAAAAACCCTGCTGTTCTCTCAAGAGTGAGGATCCTCCCTCAGAGTCTAAATGAGCGCGGACGCCTCAGAGAGTGGATGATCCTCTGTAGACTCATTTCAGTATCACCACGATGTGAAGAGGAACGGGTTCTTTTGGGAATTCAGCCAGCGGGATCAAAGAAAAAAGGCTGACTGGCTTTTCAGAACATTGAGGGCAATTTTAACACGGCAGTCAGCGGGGCGCTTTAATTTAGTGATCATTTTGAGACCCCAGTGTGAGTCTAACCAGCAGAGCCTCAGATGCAGATGATTCAAACACAATGATCCCGGCTAATTGTGTAGATAAATTCAAAGGGTTGGAAATAGCTAATAACAGCTTCACTGAAGTCGATTTACCAGCAAATGTCAGGCAACAGGATAGCAATTCATGAAATGGAAGAGTGGTTTATTGATTCAGTAAGACAAACATGATAAACTGGCTGCTGCATGTCTTGACTGCTGCTCTGAAAATCAATTCCTCCACCGCGTGCAGCGAAAGACGGCCGATATCAGCCTCTCACACACATGCATGCGCTGTTGCTGAAAGGTGATACCATCTCTTCTTCATTCATTTATTTTTCTCCAGGAGGAAGAACCTTCCTCTCGTCACCGTGACAATTTATTATATTTAAAAGCCTGCAAAAGCCAAGGACGTACAAGTCTATCATAAACAATGTGATCGCTCCTTTCAAAACCGGACCGCGCAGCAGTTGAAAAACCAAAACAAAAGGAAAGCCAAATACATAATGTGAAAATGATTTCACCCCTCAGCCATAATGTTTATTAACATGCTAACATATTTTGATGGCTAATTAGCCTACTGACACTGATAAGTTGCCTCCAAAGCAACATGTTGAAAGAATAGTTTGACATTTTGTGAAATACCGTATTTTTCGGATTATAAGTCGCAGTTTTTTTCATAGTTTGGCCGGGGGTGCGACTTATACTCTGGAGCGACTTATGTGTGAAATTATTAACACATTACCGTAAAATATCAAATAATAGGCCGGGCTATTATTTATGTCAGTCACGTAAGAGACTAGGCGTATATCAGCAATCGTCACACACACACACACGTCAACCAGTCAAAATTCAGCGGGGACCGGTCATGGCAGAAGTGCCTGTTGTTCTCTATTCTATTTTTATTTTAAATTGCCTTTCAAGATGAAATGTCTATTCTTGGTGTTAGATTTTATCAAATACATTTCCCCCAAAAATGCGACTTATCCTCGAGTGCGACTTATAAATGTTTTTTTCCTTCTTTATTCTGCATTTTCGGCTGGTGAGACTTATACTCCGGAGCGACTTTTAATCCAAAAAATACGGTACACTTTCTTTAAATGACCTGTGAAAAACAACATTTTGTTAGATACTGAATGTGATTAAGATTCTATACAGGTTGAATTAAAGGAAGCCCAGGGATAAAGAATGTCACTTATTTAGTTCAAACAAACTACCCTTTTGAAAACCATGGTTGAGCTGTCGTCTTTTATTTTTCAGACACGACTACTGCTTCATGTAGCAGAACTGTAGTGATGTTGCTTCCAGTCACTAAAGATAGAGAGTGAGCTAAGATGTTCATTGGTTTTGAGGATCTGTTGTGGATTTTTCAAGGGAGCTTAACTTTAAATGAACTAAAACAATTTTGGCACTGGAACACACAAAAATAAATAACTCACAGTGCAGTTAAATTAAATTAGGAACTGGTTTGAGACTAATCAATTCTGACATTTAAATGTGAAAAGAATAAATGATTGCTCTTCTAGACATGAGCAGCAGAATTCAGAAAACATGCAGTGAAATGTCAAAATATACCCTTAGTTGTTCAAATACACACACGCTAGCACCCTGAAACGTCCACTCACCAGTCTGTGAGCTGATCATCGATGACCAGCAAGATCTTGGGCTTGCGTATGACAGGTTTAGATGGCTGGTTGCCTCCTGCTGAGGCTCCTTCAGCTGCTGTTGCTGCTGACTTGGCGTGTGCAGCGGCTGCGACGTTCTGGGCCATTTGAGCACTCTTCACCACGCTGGAGAAGGAGCTGAGGAAGCTTCCTGTACCTGAAGACAAGCCAGTGCTCGGGCCCGTGCCTGAGGCCGTCCCTGAGACCGTCCCTGAGACCGTCCCTGAGCCCGTGCCTGCGCCCGCGGCTGGGTTGGAGGCCGGAATCGGGAAGCTCGGAGGCTGCCGTCTCTCTGTGGCCGGGGAGGCGGGATTGGAAGTGGATGAGCCTGGAGGGGTCGGCCGCTGCAGATCCATCATGTAACCATTGGGGAGGTTGGCAACAAAGCTGCTGTCTGACAGGCGCCGGCGGAGGTAGTTCATGGCGATGGGCTGGTGGGTCCGTCAGGCCAGAGGAAGTGAGGGGGAAGAATGCCTGAAATCCTGCACAGGGGACAAAGGAAGAGAGAAAGTATCTGTTCACAAGCAGTTTTGAAATGCTGTTCATACAGGTATTTGATGTTTTGTAACATCCCGTTTTAATAAAAAAAGTATTTAAGCTGCACTTATCAATATACCTATATACATTGCTCTACAGCATGTAATTGGAAAGGTGTCACAAAAAATTAATCAGTCACACCACTGTCATCAACCTTGTTGTCAGCCGCAGTAGGCAGCTGTTTTCACCAAAACAAACTCTAATATAGGCAAGGCAAGGCGAGGCATCTTTATTTATATAGCGCATTTCATACCAAGGCAACTCTATGTGCTTTTCATAAAGACAAAACATTTTTTTTAAAAACAGCATAAAAACAAAATACACAATTAACAGTAGGAGCAAAGATGAATAAAAAATATATATATACACCCACTGAGTGCCACCTGCTGAGCACCTAACTGCATGCAGAAAAAGCTATCCTGTGAACACATTTAGCAGCTTAGGAGCAAGATATTTCCCTCAGGAGCTGGTGGAGACCCAAAACAGGGCAAAAAAGGAAGGTGAATATTAGACTTATATTTGTCAGGTGGTCAGAAACAAGGGAAGTGAAGGCAACTTCTTACCACATTACACATTCATCTTATCAACTTTACAAGGTGACAATTTATTGGTGTTGTGTTTACAGCTCGCTGCACTGCCCCTCTGTGACAAAAAACGTATGTGTGCAGTCAACCCTCTGGGGTAGGCAGTTTATTTCTGGCGGTGTTGGGCAAAAATTCCAATATAATCGCTAATCATATTGTAGGTTCAAGTGTTCTCAGAGAAAGCTGGACTTCTGCAAATCCTCTTGGATCTGTTTTCAGGCCTTAGAAAATCTCGCCCACGACAAGAGACTTTGGACAATTAGGTCATCTCAGAAAGAGAGCACGTTCTTATTGGCTGTTCTACAAATGCAAATGTGCGTGCATGTCCCTTTGGTGTAAGTTTTGCTGCTAACCATAGGCAAAGGCTCATGGCTAAAGCTAATTCAAGGCAAACTATTAGATAAGAGACTTCATTTTTATCCATCTATACACAGCACAGTACAGTACATAGAGGAACGCAGCTGTTTAAAAATGTCTACCAGTTAATTAAACATGGAGCGAACATTTACTTTGAAAACAGTGGGGAGAGCTGGAGTTAGCCTTTAGCCTAGCAGCCCAGCTTGTCTACCGTGCTTCCGTTTCCTCTTGCACTGTCTCCGGCGTCCTTGTTCGGGTGGCAGCATTGCCTTGTTATGAGGACGAGAGGCTGAAGCCATGGCACCACGGACTGCTGCCGTCTGAACGAGCGGACACTCAAGCTGAGTGAGTGGAAACGTAAATGTGGCAGAAAAGCAAGTATCCATGGTAGGATAAAGGCTAATCCAAGCTGTGCAGCTTCTCCGTGAGGGCGACTTTAAGATTGTGTGGAAGCCGGTTCCAGCTGTCTGACAATCAAATCAACATAAAGCAACGTGTCCGTCGGCATCCATGCGCGCGTGCCTTCAGCTACGGTTAGCAGGCTAAGCTATTAGCGACATTTTATCTCCATCTATGAGACTATGAGAGCTTTTAGATTACTGTCAGAGTCTAAAAATAGATTCCAAACTTTATAAAATAGAACAATTGTGTCAATATCATGTCACAGTCATATATGTTAGTCTGTTATCTCAAAGGGATTTGAAGAAATGTCGCTATATAACGGCATCAGGGTGAAATAAATCACTAGAACTCATATAGTTTTCTATAGAGGCATCATTCTACTTCAAAATCTGGTGTTTTTTTGCCTTCTACCTCACACTAGCTTTAATTGTGGCATTCAGACAGGTCCTAAAGTAAGTAAAATAACCTAAATGTAAAATTTCCTTTTGAGCGTATAACAAACTACATCACATGTACGTCGGTATCCCTGAGGATTAGATTCTGTGGCCCATTTTTAAAACTGAATAACGTGATGCTTTTCTGAGTCAGAACTGGAAAAAGTGTCAAGCTCAGGAAGGTGCCAAAGAAAAACTGATGTTATATAAAGGTGATTTTTCTAACCACTATAAATCTGCTAAACCTGATTTGCGTCAGATTACCCACGGAAGGTGGGACAGAAACCGCCGGCAACATTTCGGTGACGCAGCAGTGATGATGCAAAGTTGGAGCAGTGATTCACAGTTTATGTTTTTGTGAAACAGATAGAGGCCGCTGGGAGAAAGAAAACAGTTATGTAACACATGGGACCCAGCATGGCAGAGAAGACACTCTCAAACAATTAGCTATCAAGCTGCAACTGAGCGCGCATGCTAGCGGAGAGAAAGACACCCTTAAACCTGATTAAAACTAGGGCGCTCTCATAGTAAATGGAGCTTGGATGAGATGAAAGTGCATTTCTTATTTAGGCGTCACGTCTCAGGCGGATACGCTCTGTGTTAGTAGCTGTGTTTTTGTAGTGGAGTTGTAGGAAGATCTTACAAGCCCTCAGAATGAGGAAAAGGAAGTGGGGCAAATGTTTCATCTTGACAAGTTAATGTAGTCAGGCGAACACCATGTAGCTGTAGCTTTTGCCTGAGCATCTGTAGGCAAGAATATCTCCTGATCATAGCTGTTGCAGCAGTACTGTCAAAATGTTTCCAATAATGCACTGATTGAAGGGGGAATTCCTCTTTTCTCTTGCCCTCCAGAGAGAAGTCAGGGTTCAGAAGCTACATACCGGGCCAAATGCCTCCCAGTATAACCAGTATAACGCTTAACAATTCAACAGCACTGCAAGCCTTCAAAGTGACCATAAAGTAAAATGAACACCGCTCTAAAACTTAAAGTTCATGAAGGTGAGATGTTTTGCAAGCCCCTTGTATCAGAATGCTTTAGATTCAGCTGGTTGCTCCTAAGAAACTGGCCGATGAGAGGCAAATTCACAAAGAACGGATCGCGGCCAGCCTCCCGCTGATAGCACCATTAATTGTGCATAATTTGCAACAGCTTCCTTCCTTGTCTCAAGGTCCGATTCACAAAAGACTTTGCCATCATGATATTACAGCACAAATACGGCCCTAAGGTTTTTGCAGCTGAGTGCAGTTTTCCAGGTTTTTTTGCGTTGATTGCAATTATCCATGTGGCAAAGTAGGTTCAACGACAATCCTTGAAAGTAGTAGTAGTAGATCAATGTATTGTTGGTTTGGCTAATTACGTGGTATATGTTGACATTAATAAAAATCTTGAATGCAATCACTAAACCTTTAATACTTGAGTGTGAAGATTCAGTGTTTTGCAAAAGGGCATTTCAGCACAGCAGATGCTTGTTGTCACGAGGAATAACACCAAAATGGGTGATGTAATATTCCATTCCAGCGGCCAGGCCGAACAGCCTATCTCATCACAGAGTGAAGGGGCTTCCCCCTGGGAATTATGCGTATGTGTCAACCAACACAAAGCTCCTACAGAGCAAACTAGCAGGGCTCAAGTCAAATTACAGAAAATTGCTAGAACGCAGACGGAATTAAGATGAACAACAAGCAGTACTTGGCAATTATAGTCACATTATAGTCACAGGGCCACTGATTGCCAGCTCAGCCCTCTTTGAAATGACTTGATCCCATTGGACAGATAAGGACCTGTCTGCTGAAATGCTGAAAATCACTATCTTTACACCACTGGCACAGTCCCCACTTTCTCAGCGCCCAATAAGCTGCTTTCTTTCCGTGCCTGAGCACAACCGACGCTTTAAATCCTTAAAGGCTTTGCCTCTTTAGTTCTATGTGCGGTACATCCACAGTGAGAGCAAACAACAACCCTTTGCTCTGTTACTGCTGACCTGGTGGCATCTTTATTGATAAGACTTTGTGCGAAAAGAGACATACAAACAGAAACAGGACAAAAAGAGCACTGTGGGTTATCCAAGTATTAGGCCTTTTTCAATACTACTTTTTGTAATCCTTGTGTTGTTGGGGCTAACTATAAAAGGCAACAGAAAGGTGATTATGTCATTAGATGCTGAGTATTTACAAACTGGAAATATTAGAGGAGTCCTTAAACTCTAACAGCAAGGACTTTGGCTCAGCAATAATGAGCAGCAGCCTTTAATGATGGGAAAGAACAGGATGATTCCACACTAGACGACTCTGGGACCCCTGCGGGTGTACAGTGTGTATTGTAGTGTGTGTTACTTTTTCTATATTTAAAAATCTCATAATTGTTGAAGACACAGCTTAAGGGGGATGCCAGTTCCTTCCTGCTGGTTTCCAGTGTTTTTTTTCCCTCTTTTGCTTCCTGAAAGTGAATCTGTTGAATTTATCACATATTCTGATGGGTGTTTTGTGAATTTACACACCAAAGCCTATTAGAATAGTTGACTAATTCACTGATAAGGACATGCCGTACTGTCGTTCCATCGTCTATCCGCCACTTACATTACTCCTGCAACAATAACAACAACGCAAGAATGAAGAGAATTTAATATTGCTGGACCGTTTATATCTGTACACATATCTGTTACCTTCATCTAGAGCAAGTACTCAGTTATTCTGTATCACAACGCTCCAATTACCTTGCACTACATGAGACTTGCGATATCACGGGCCTGCCATTTTCAGTTGGGATAAAATGCTATATTGGACACTCAGTCTTAACACCAGCAATTGTCCAACCAATAAGAACTTTATCGGACAAGAGCATATACACCAACCAATTGACTGACCAGAAGAACAGAAGACCAGAAGACGTCAGCCCTAGGTAGGGAGGGATGTCCATGGTGGCCACTGTCTTTTGCTTTTTGTTTCTTTTACAGGCAACTTGTTATATTCAGTTGTGATAAAATTCTTTATTGGACACTCAGTCCTATGAAATTAACCCCAGCGATTGTCCGACCTACAAGAACTTTGTCAGACAAGAGCATATTGACCAACCAATCGAGCGACCTGAAGACCAGGAGACCAGAAGACGCCAGCCCGTAGGGATGTCCATGGTGGCCTCTGCCTTTCGCCTTCTGTTTATGTTCAGTTACAGACAACTTCTTCATTATTTATCAACACTTACTGTACCTTCTGTTATCTTTAGGTAGCATTACTATCATGACATGGGCCGTGGACTGTACCAAATGCCGGCCACAGGAAGAGAGCCTTTTGTTAATCATCTAAGTTTAATTTTGCTAATGTTTCTTTTATGTTGTTTATATTGCATTAAAAGATGACTATCTATTGTTTATTGGTGGATGATTTAGTTATTGTGATCCTGGTGTGTACTTAGTTCGGTCAGTTTTGTCTTTGCTGAGGTCCGCAACATTTTTTGACTTTGTACGTGGATGTTAGAGCTGAAGTGATCAGTCAATGAATCGATCGAAAGGACATGAACTGAAAATTAATAATTTTCTATTCATTTTTTTAGGTCAACGTACCACAAGTTCATCAGTTCCAGTTATTATAATAGGAATATTTTCCTTGCCGTCTTTGATAGATCTTTGCGTATTGGACAGTAGGACGCGTAAAACAATCAATTCAAACATGTCAATTTAGGATCTGGGAAACATTTTTCAATCTACCAAATAATTAAATTATAAATCAAAGAAATACTCACTAAAAAAACTCACCTCACGCTGTGTTTATACTATTAAATACCATTTACTATGACGTGTTTAACATTTAATGAACTTTTCATGAGCATAAATGTTAATCTAAAACGATTGCCTTGAGCATTTTTGCTCAGACTCTTAAAAGAACCCTCACACCCCACACAAGACACACACAGTCACTGTCCAGCAGTGACAAACTGTAACAAGCTTAAAGGGCTCGGTGTGTGTTTCCCTGCTGTGCAGCAGTCAAACGTGGCTTTTATTATTCATGACAGTCTGAGCTAGAGGGCTGGGAATGTGACCAGTTCGAGCAGAGGGTCACTGGACTCAAGTCAAAGTGAGGAGAATGAAACTGGATAGAGGTGGGATGGCAGAGGGACCAAATGCTGGGATGGGAGGTGGTATCAACCTGCCCAAAGGCATTCTGGGAGAGTATAAATAGCTGTGTGGGACTCGTTGCCAGATAGATGTTCATGACAGTTACTATCCTGGAGTTTTACAGTAATATTCCTTGGAGTCAGAGCTGTTGCCATGGTTACCATAGATTTTGTTATTAATCGATATTGGTCAATCTGTCCACCTGTCTATGTGTCTGTACGTCACACTTCCAGGGTCAGAGCAAGACATCTCGACAGCTACTGACCACTTTGAAAAATCATTTGATACAAATAGTCATGGTTCCCAGGGGATGACATTTAATTTGGTGACTTCCTGCCCTTTCTTCTAGCGCCCTCAGTAATACTTAATAATACTGGTCTGTGGAGGAATCTCAAAAGATAGTTTTGGAATGGAATCTGCTTTGGATATTCATGGTCCCCAGAGTATGAACCTTAATGTTTTTGGTGACCACCTTACCTTCCTAAAGCCTAGCTCAGACCAAAGATTTGCAAGAAGACAAGTTGAAACTTGAAACTACTTGCAATGTGTAGATCTGCAACGTTCTGAAACCTGCCAGTTCACACCAGTGAGACGAGGCAAGACGGTGTATCATCTCCATAACAATGACTCTCTGTACTTCTGTTCTAACCTCCGACTTTTCAGGCTTGTTTTCGTAGCTGGATAGAATTTGTAGCATTATAAAATATTAATGAGGACAGAGATAGCGAGATACTTGCTACAGCTGCATTTCTAATTGTGATGAAACTTTGAAAATACCGTTTTATTTCACTGATTCAATGCTTCGTTCTGGATGACGGAGCTTCATTGTATTGCTCGCTCTTCTCACTCACTCACTCACTCACTCACTCACTCACTCACTCTCACACTCATGTCTGGACCGTGTATGATCATTGTGCTTAATTGTGGCCAAATCTTTACAGCTGTAGTGTCTATAAAGTGAATTTCTGTATATTAGATGTTCATCTGTAGTGGTCCAAGTCCACTCCCATTTCTACCATCTGTCCTCCATCCACCCTCTCTCTTTAGCAGTACACCTATGTTAACATCTCCACCTGAAACTGAAATTTACTTTCAGATGGTTTTATTGTAAAGGTGATTTTCTTTTATTTGTTATGTACTCCTTTCTATTATTTTAATAATGTATCTTATCTGAGTTTGAACTCAATGCACACACACTTTGTGCATTAAAACAGCGGTTGCAGCAACATCAACCACGTATTGAGGAAGTGGATCAGCTGGTTGATCGATAGTGGAAGCAAACCACTCGACCACTTATTCTGAAACAGATGCAGCCAATGAGGAAGCTCCAATTTGATTGACATCATCACTCACTCCATCCAATAGTGTAACTTCATCACTCAGTCACTCACCAAGCGACAGACTTTTTGCATTTATGGGGCTGCTGTCCCCCAAGCTTTGATGTGGTCCAGCCAAATATCTAAATGTAATAAGTACTAATCTAATCTTATTCTATTCAGACCCTTTTGAATGTATTTCCTTGACCTCTTTTGTAATTCCATTCTGGCTCCAGGCCCTACAAATAATGAAATCATGGTTATGTTTTTGTTTCTGCCCAATGCTTTAGTCTGCCCTTAGTTGGGATTATTAGTTGTGTTTCAGTTACAAGGAGACTGTGAGGCTTGATATCAGCTTCCCTCTGTCTTTCCTCCTACCTTTTTACCTTCAGTATTAGAGACAAACAAATATATTGGTCGGGCAATATTAACGGTCTATATCACAGACATAACGTCACCGGGGTATATATGATCAGATATGTGCCTATATCAAATTTCATTGTAATGGAACTTATAATGCAGAAAGCGATGCTTGCGGTGATTTTTGGGAATGGTGTCATGGTATAGTTTGTCCATCAGCCTCGTTGTTCATTTCTAGAATAGGCTGACAATGTAATACACTTTATAAGGTATGATAATAAGAAGAATTCGTTAACAAAGTTGTTGGTAACGAAAGCAGCCTTCTGAGTACATTTGCAGAGTTATATGTGCAGAATCCACATTGTAAAGGTCTATTTTAATTCCAGCTCAAAAATTCACTATAACAGCCGGTATATTGGTAATTGGTAACATTTTCCCTGCTAAACCTGTCAGAAATCATATATTGGTCAGACCCTATTCAGTATGACACTTCTTTACAGCATTTTTTGACATTGACTGTCAGTAAGCTTTTTTTGTGTATATGAATACAAATGATTGAAATGTAATGCCATTTTTCTTTACCGTACACTAGTTTTTGGCCATGATAGTGGCTCTAGGGACGGTTATGTAAGTGTTTAGGTCAGTCAGTCCACCAGACTGAAATATAACTACTTGTGGTTCCAGTTCACTATAGAATGGATCGCCATGATATCTTGTACATTCATGGTCCCCATGAGGATGAATCCTACAGCTTTCAGTGAAATGTCCCCAGAAATACACTGCACACTGTTTTACAAATAAGACACCAATAACAACTGCTTAGTGATTAGCTTAGAGTTAGCTTATCACTGGCGGCCTTTTATATGAGCCAAATCAGGCACTGTTGCTCATATCCCGTGGGTTCCAACATTTTCATTTTAATAATTCCTATATGTCCATTGTACAAATGTATTGTCTTTCAATGGAATGGCATCGTGATGAAATCATATATCGAGATATTGTGATACAACAAATGTGTCATCAAAATTGCTAATAACAAGCACTCACTAAATCAAATGCCTCAGAAAATCTGATGTGAAATATTTTGAGTTTATATTTTGCACTAAAGACACTCAGTAATAAAAATAAGCTTTACCATATAAACATGCTATACCACATCGTTATCGAGATATGAAATAAAATCCGGATAGAAGATTTGGCGATATCGCCCGATTCAGATTGTTACAATAAAATAGTTTTACAGAATCAGATGAGCTTCAGTGTCTCTACAATCGCCTAGCAACCCGCTCTTTGTTTTACTTATAATCCTACATGTGACGCAGAAGGCCAACGACAGTAAGTAACACTCTGCTCTTACCTTTCAGGGAACAGTGATAGTAACATTATGACTCACCATTGTGTCTAGCAGTCTGCCACATTAATGTTGCCTCTAGGAGTGCACTAAGAGGATCAATAGCCCATTAAAAAGAGCTTCTGAAGAGCTTTAATCTAACAAACTGTCATATTAATAAGCTCAACATTAATGCTCCATTCTTGAATAAATTGCAGACATATTGATCGATATAACTTGTAATATAAGAGTACAGCACAAAAGGTACATACACAGTACATAGGGATGTTGGGATTAGGCTAGTCGATTTTGCTATGTTACATAACATCACAGTTTCATAAACGGAAGAATTGTACAAGCTACGATATAAAGGATGACCTGATTCCTGCATTGTCGCCCTGTAAAAACAAGTCTTGTAGTTTGTGTGTGCAATGAAATTTTCTCTCACGGGTCACATAACAAGTTTGCGCCACTTTGTTTTGTGTGGGAGCGTCAAGAAAAAGAGCTGTAAAAAAAATTCAAGAGGGAACATTCCAACCTTGTATCCGCCCAAAAAGTGCCTCATATCGACAGCATGGAGGTAATCATCAATCCCTTTATGCCAGAGTCAAGGTTAAAAAAAAAAAAAGGTACCTAGCAAATGTAACATTACTAAGCTGGAACTAAACAGTTCCAACCAAGCCGGGAGTAGTTCACAACGTGTTACTTTTAACTTTCAGAATCTTGCGGTGATATGTGTTAGTAGTTACCTGGATGTAACTCCAGTTCTATGAGTATGTGCCCAACCCTCTACTTCACATTAAAGTTGGCTAGGCTCACATCATTTGTGGCCAGGACCATAAGAATGCTTGTGGGGGTTTTTTTACATTCATGCTGATCAATAATTGTGAAAACTGTGAAACTCTTCCTCTGACAATAATTGTAATGTCAAAATCTCATATTGTGAAATTCCTTGTAAATATTTTTACTCAATTTATATTTAATGCATGCCATTAAATGAGGTAGATCATGAGGTTGATTATTATCATGTGTGTGAGAGTGTGGCACATGACACATAACATAAGGCAGTATTGGACTGTATTTTGGAAACCATTCCTGGAATTGCTGTAGAACACTAGCTGATAGTTGATATTAATATTCACACTTATTTCATGCAGTAGTGTAATACAATTCAACTCTTGACTAAGAACATTGCAAACCACTACAGTCCATTTTTTGGACAAGCCTCAACATCTTTCAATCTTACCAATTTCATAAACACAAAAAAAAATGAATCCTTTCAATCCTTCATGATGCACTAAAGCTAACCACTGAATCCAAGCCTAATTACATTTTTTTAAGAGTGGGCAACTCTTTCAGGATGATTCACACACCACAAGTGCTCAATGGTAAGGGACAGGGATGCAAATTATCGAGTAATTCATTAATCAATAGTTGTTTAATCTTATTGATCGATGATCGATTAATTGATAAGAGGCAATTCTTCTGAGAAGCGGAATTTCCCTCTGAATAGATTCACTTTATAGACTTTTTTTTTAATGGAATTCCATTGCTAGGCAACAGCCTTGGTCCTCGTTAACTTCCTGTCAGCTGATGTCGTTCACATTCACTGCAACAGGAATCAAACTTGGACACATTTAGAATGTTTATGTTTACAACTCTGAAAAGGTCTAAACGTGACATAAAATTCTATCTTCCTTATGATATAAAGAAAAAATGCCGATCATATTCCTTATAATCACTCACTTGAGGGCAGAGGAAGTACACATTTCAAAAAAACAAGGAACAGTTTTGCTGCATCGTTTCCAGACTGTTTATCCACAAATATGATCTGTGAGAAACACCCATCAAGTCAGAAGTGGATTATACTCACAGAGCAATATCTCAATATCTCATTTAATGGCATGAATTTAAAGCCAAGATATTCAAGGATGTCTCCTCTGCTGTGGCCAGACGTCTACAGAGAAGATGGTGTCGAGTTGTTGTGGGAGGTTGTGTGGAGGCCTGCTGCGTATTTTAATCAGCCATTGTAAAAACGTGTAAAATGCCAGCTTGTGAAGACACTATTAGGCTTAGGCTGTTGATTTCAGTGCTGTAAAATGCTTTTTGTACAGACTTTAGGTGTTTTCAACCGGACAAGACAGGATACGACATTGGGGAAACAATGACGACGACAATAGCACACACAGTCGTCCGCAGCCAGTCACAGCTACTTTATAACCGTGGTGGTTATGTTGAAGCAAGCGTGGAATACACCTATTTGGAAATGAATACCTCCGCTAAGTGCATTTCTTCCTGTGTGTTTCTGACCATGGTTTCCGGATATAGTAACGCCACAACCAAACTCTTTTTCCCTTCCCTGGAGTCAACAAGCCGGAGCAGCAGGAACAGCGCCATTCTGCCATTGCAATTCAAATTGTTATGTTTTCTATACTCGTGCTCCATGCTCTACTTTATAACCACTGTACTTATGTCAAAGCCAGTGATTAATACGCCTATTTGGAAAGTCATACCTCCACTGACCATGTTTATGACAATGAGTAGCCATGACTTGGGTGTGTTTCTCAGGGGCAGATTTAGTGATTTGGGGGCTTTAAGCAAATGCCGTTTTGCTTTAATTTTCACCTTTCTCTAAATGGAAATGTTGCTATGGTACTGACAGTACAGGGATGTTGCAATTACCACAATACTGCAGTACCACGCAATTAGGCAACAATGGGATGGCAGGCGACTGCAGCATCAGCCACAACCTCTATACGCACAGTTTCTTTATTCTTTTCACTTTTTGTTTTACATTTTACACTGTGCGTGTATTGATTTATGGGCCACTTTGAATCGCCGCAGTGGAAATTCCTTTACCATGAAAGCCCTAAATGGCAGTGGTAGACCTACTCTTAACAGTCAATCTGGAACAAACTAAGCTTTCCAGCCTGATTTCCCGAGGGGATTGGAGAAATCATATGATGGGGTCTGCCATTGCCATGACACTTTGCACTTGACACTTTTATAACTTGAGATCTATTTTGTCTTTGTATGAATGTCTTGTTCTATGTAACTTTGTGTTGTTTTGCTGTTGCATGTTAATCAGGTCTCTCTTGAGAATGAGACCCTGTGTCTCAGGTAGAAATATTAACTATTAAAGCTGTGTTTCAATCAAAAACGTTCAGTATAGTACCTTCAGAACCGTACATTATGGGTATAGACATCAGTTCTGCGTTTCCGCCGTAGACAATACTATAAAAATGTAGGCAGAGTTGTTGCCGCATCAACCATGCCAGCAGCGTGTTGTCTTTAGTTTTTACATTGCCTCCTGCATTGTTTGGATGCTGAGGAACAATACAAAAAAACCTTTTCATTCCTCACTGCTCCAGCCTGCCCTCACTGTATTTCCTCTTCACAGAAGATGCACAGGAATCCGTTAGTATTGGATCAGTGTGCTACGTATGCCAACAGAGGGGTAACGGAAAAAAGGATGAAATGGAGCAGTTCTGTCAGAACAATCCTCAACTTTTGAGGATGGAAACACAAAAATATCCATTCTAATGTGTCACGCACTGAACTGAACTGCTTGGTGGAAAGTAAAGTCAAGTAATAGTTCAGCATGCACATTTTGAGGAGTGCAGCTCTTCATAATGTAGTGTAACCAGTAACATTTCTCTCAAGGAAATACAGTAGTACAATATTTTTCTCTGAAGTAGAAGAAGTTATATTCAGCTCTTTGAGGGCCTCTTGTGAGTTATTTTGGATTACGAGGAGTTAGAATAGAAACATATTCAATATCTAAACATCTTAATAAATCTATAACTGTGAAAGCTGAGAATGCCACAGGCAGCAATACCACGGGCCAAGCATTCAGCCTGATTTGAACAGGCACTGTACTAGTAGCTTAAAAACAAGGGAGCTTAAATCTAATCCAAGGACTGTGCTGCTTTCTGCACTTGCAGAACTACCCAGCAGGAACGTGAAATAGAAAGTCATCCTTCAACTGTGAACCCTGGTGACTGCAGTGACAGAATGTGCTCGGTGACACGACACTCAGCTCGCTGTGAGAGTGTCTGCAACAGCAGCGGCGGCGGCGAGCTGGTGAGGCGAGGAGTCACAGCCGAGTCAGCGCTCAGTGACCCCACCACACTTCTCCCTGCAGACGCCACATTAGTAACAAAACAAAGACAATGAGGCGATGAGGTGCAAGGTAAAACCAACCACAAAGACCTTTCTTTCTCCTGTTCCAGAGAGTACACAGTTTCATCCAAGAAACCAGAAAACAGATTCAAATTGTCATTTCTCAGCTCTGTAAAAACCCAGAAGTTATTCATGGGTTGAGCCAAGTACCAGTGGGACATGCCAAATAACCAGAGATTTCATTGGAGCATATGTCTCGTTATTTTCATGCAAAATGCAAGACTTCTAAAAGATACTGAACAACAAAATGTTGGCGTTCAGCACAAAACAAAACAGCAGCATACTTAATACAATAAACTATTCCATTCATATTTCAGTTATGAATAACAGGCTGTTTATGAATCATTTCCATGTACAGTAAACAGCATCAGAAGCATATTGATTCAAAGCTCCATTCCCAACATAACAGCCCCCGCATTACTACAACTTGTTTCTACATCAAAGTCTCCTCCCATCACAAACTGGACGCTTGTCTCCATGAGGTCTGGTGCACACAGAGAAGCACTCAAGCAGCTGATTAAGGACAAAAAGGTCACTGCTATTTTGCTATTTCATGCCACCAGAAGAAGAAACGGATCATTAGTTGCTGCAGACTGCCTTTCAAGCCAAGGAGCATCTGTTGAGAGACAAAATAGATAACTGGCTACGGAGGGAACACTTGTGCCTTCCTCCCAATTGCCTGGTTAATATTTCATGGTGTTTATTTCGCAGTATGGCATTGTTATCGTCACTATTCAGGGCTGAGCTGCAGCCACTGTATACGAAGATAGTCATGTTTGAGCTACATTAAATCTGTACGTTTGTGAACATCACTTAAAGGGAAACTTTACCTATTTTTATTTACATCTGTGTCATGGCAATGTGGGCATTGTGTTCAGAGGAATGGTGCTTGGCCTGTCTCCATTGCGTAAATCCGCCGCAGCACATCACCTGCCAATTACTCGCCCTGTGCTACCCTGAATCTTTGAACAAAAACTAGTGAACAAAGCGCCCAAAAATGGAGACTGGATGTAATATGCGGCCGAGTAACTCAGCCCCCTATTACTTTAATTCTTTATTCTTCGTGAAGGCATGCGGGGAAAAAACATAATATTCTTCAGGAATACAAGGTAGCACAGGGCAAGTAATTGATATACAAATGATCATTTTGACTGTGAAGTATTCCTTTAAATATCTGTCATTAAATATGCAACAATCAAAGCCGAAGTTGGGGGGAAAAAAACTCTTAATACTTAATAGCCATATACAAATAGTGGTTTGGGGGTTTTGTTTACTCTTTATCTTAAGTAGGTAAGCACTGTTTGCCAGAGCTCTAAAAACACACTGTATGCTACCAGCACAGACACAGTTAGCGATTGGCTAGCTAACATAGTGGAGCATTTAGCAGCTAAAGATAATAGTGATGCACTATATAGTGGTACCAATGGGAACTTTTATTTTGTTTTGTATTATTCCGAAAGCTAAATTATAGCCTATGAATACAATACAAAGCCAAATTGCTTTCATTGACTTCCATTGAGTGCAGTATCTCCACACTCCGATACTGTAAGTGGCGGTATGCACCCTTCGGATTTATTGATGGAAATCTAGTTACCACATTAAACGAGAAGACTTAAGGAATCAATGTTACCATGTCATGCTAGGTCGACGGGAAAGGGGTTAAACAACGCTCTAAAGTTGGACTAGATTTTGGCGACGGAAAAACTGTCATTTTCAAAGCGGTCCCTTGACATCTGACCTCAAGGAAACAAGAAACGAATGTGTCGCTCATTCCTCACTGACTGTAGACCCTGTAGAAATGTCTCTTTATTGTGTCAACTGTCATCATGTAACATCAACGTGTATTGCGATATGTGTCCCATTGTGGATTCTGTATCGTGACATCGTACCGTGAGGTTGTAGTCAGTGACCCAGGCCTAGTGTACATTGACATGCCTGATTTGACGGATATATTAGATACTTAGACAGAATGCTCTTTAAAAAAAAATACTTGTGAAGTTTTCTTTAATGTAAAAAGAAAAAAGCACTTGAAGAGTCAGCACTGTTGTTTGGTTTTTGTTGCGTTAACAATACAGTGACGTCAATTAGATTAGATTAAGTCAGAGCTATGGAATATTAGCCTAAATCATCCATCTTTGCTCACTAAATCGTAGCTTTTCTTACCTTTGAGAGAGCATAAACTACAATCTCCTCTTTAAAATACAAAAATGGGAAATTGTGTCCTAGAAAGCTCTAATAGAAGAAGAATTCCTTTATTCGTCCCGCAACGGGGAAATTTAATTTTCACTCTATTATTAATTTTCATTTTACACACACACAGGCCCGAAATACACACACATGCATAGACAGGACCTATATACATGCAATTAATGGAGAGAGCGAGGGGGCTGCCAGTGCCCCGAGCAGTTGGGGGTTTAGTGCCTTGCTCAACAGCACCTCGGCAGTGCCCAGGAGATGAACTGGCACCTCTCCAGCCACCAGTCCACACTCCATTCATGGTCCACATAATAATAATAATTAATAGATAATAATAAAACCACTTGCCACAACCTGCCCGGCAGCAAACAGCTTAGTTAGTCACCAGCTAGTGAACACAGTGGCGCATTAAGCCACAAAAGAAGCAGGAGTTGGCGAAGAACAGACGACAGCGTAAAGGAAATGAATTACATTCTGCAGGTGGCCAGAAACATGACTCCAAATACAAGCTACAGTCTGCCAGCAAGTTCAACATATTTACTTCAATGTCAGTGCTGTGTTCTGACAAAGTAGGCATATTGCTTCTTTAAAAAACTGGCCATCATCTTGGGCCAAAGCTATCAAATCAGAGTCCAGAGACACATACAAGCTTTATTGGGGCTATCAGTTTAACACCTCTAACATAAATAAGACGCACATAATTTTCCATAATTGTGATAATAGATTGACTTCTGCCTCAAAATGCGAGTAAACTGACCATATAATCCACCGTCTCTCCTTTGTAATCCACGGTCACAATCATGAAATGGATCCCCCCACCTTTCCCTCCTCCCTCCCCTAATGAAAGGCTCAGCGGAGTGACTGGACTGGAGGCTGCGGAGACAGAGACATGGCTGAGGGAATCCCTGCACAAAGCTACTGTAGTACACCACCACCACCGAGCTGTCAACCCATTCAAACCAGCCTGACACAGCACAATACTGCGCTCACAGGGCAAAAAAACCCCATCTTATCCGAGGAATAATAATAACAACAACAACAAAATACCGGGGAAAGATGAGCTTTCATTGTGTGGAGGAGCTCGTGTCTCCTTAAAAAGCACAACCCGCGGCAGAACACACACACACACACACACACACACACCGACAAATGTTGGCAACAGAAGGTAGGAAGGTCTGTAAGGATGAATGCGCATATTATTTACCTGAGCGGTGATGGGCAAGTGTAGGATGATGACCCTTCTTCTTCGTCTTCTTCTACTTTTTCTGGTGATGCTGATGCTGTTTCTTCTTCTGCGCTCAGGTCCACGGTCCTCCTCAACCTCCCAGCCAAGCCCCCCTCTCTCTCCCTTTCTCTCTCTCTCCCTTTCTCTCTCTCTCTCTCTCTCTCTCTCTCTCTCTCTCTCTCTCTCTCTCCCTCTCTCTCTCTCGCTCTCTCTCTCTCTCTCTCTCTCTCTCTCTCTCTCTCTCTGTTTCCACAATGCATGCTGGGAACACGAGGGGTGTAGTTGTGTTGTGCATTCATTACCGCAGTCGGTCCGTGAGGCTCATTGGCCAACGGGGAAATGAGGGAGCATCTGTCAGTGAAGAGGATAAAAACGTGAAGCAGGGGGGAAATTAATAGATAGAATTCAAAATAAAAATGTCAAATACATATTAAAGCAGATCACAATCATTTAAATATGTATTTTGTTGTTTTATTAGCCGTATCCCTCTGAAATGTATCTAAAATATCGGTAAAAATGTTGTGTCATTCAAATAAACAATATATTTCTGATATATGTCTGAATGTTTTTTTTAACTATAGAGATTCTTTTTCTCATTTAGACCATCATGAGACACTTAAACTAAAGCTGTGGTCAGCAAACAACCTTATAAAAAGCACTAAACCGGACAGATACAGTTAGCAATTAGCTTAATGCACATAGTGGCGCATTTTGCAACGAAAGAGCCAGATACTTGACTAAGTGAAGACCCAACAGTTTAGAGTGAATATAGGACATTTGTCATGTGGCCAAAAACTCCAGAAGTTGCTCTTTCTTTGCTAAATAGCTATGTTACATAACAGCTGGTGGCACAGTGGTTACAACAGTCGCCCCATGTAAAGAGGCTGAAGGTCCTTAAGGCAGCGGCCACAGGTTCAACTCCTGACTGATGCCCTTTGCTGCATGTCTCCCCGGGTCTCTCTCAACCCATTAACTGTTTGTCCAATATATGATAAAGGCTTGGAAAACTGCCAAAAAAACATAATCTTTAAAAAAAAGATACTGCACAACTTAATTTAAGTATTAAAAAAAATGACATGTAGGTTCATATGGATCATAGCCTATTATGTAGTGCATAGTCTCCTCATTTGCTGCAGGTGGAAATTGTAAAACATGCTATTCTAATTCAATTCAATACAATTTAATTTATAGTGCCAAATCATAACAAAAGTTATCTCAGGACCCTTTACAGAGTAGGTAAAGACCACACTCTATGACTTATTTATGATTTAAATAGACCAAAGAATTCCCCCGTAGAGTACGGTGGCAACGAAAACCTTCCCTATAACAGGCAGGAACGTCAGACAGACCCAGCTCTATTCTGCTTTCTGATGTTCAAAATTAGCAAAAGTCAGCTGTTTTTTGCTGTAATAAGACCACTGTACATTATACCTGCCCAGCATTAAATGGCTACACCCTTCTGCTCTGTGACGAGTGTGACTCGGTGTGGAGTCACTCACAGGTAAATGAAGCACTCTTCATTGAGGTGTAGGGTAGAAATACAACGGAAAGCTTCCAAACTAACTTTCTTCCTTTTCAACAGTAAAAACCCTTTTTTCACTCTGATGTTTATGAACTACTGTTAATATAACATTTAACAAGCAAATTAACCATCTTTTAGACTAAACACGTGTTTATTATATCTTAAACGCAAACTGCTCGGATTCCATCATGTGTGCCCAAAAATAGCCAATCAAATGTCCGTTGTAGGTAAGGCAGCTTCTTCTTACTATCCTGTGGAATTAACTGCACGGAACTCACATTTATAGTGCGGTCTGTAAGCCTGCATCGATGCAGACTCACTGTTGGAGGGCTTTGTAACCCACTTCCACTTTACACTAACTGGTTTGGAATGACACTACCCACCACACTAAGTGGAATGAGAGTGGGTAGGAGGAGTGTGTAGGGCCTGGATTGGAATTGGGCCATATTTTCCAGTTGGTGGAGACCAAAACAGCAGTGTGAACATTGCCTTACATTCCTCAGATGGCCAGAAACACGACTTCAAATAAATGGAAATGTAAGCGCGCATCTGCTGGATGTGTAAATAGGCAACGGTTGCTAACACGTTCTGCAGAACCGACATCAACGTTGTGAGAAAATTTGTCCGCAAAGAAAATGTTTGGGTACTGGAAATTTAAATGATGGAGATAGCTGTCAGCAGAGGTAAATATTTCATGACGACACAGAAGAACACGTCGACCCACAGTTGTCACTGATGTAACTGAGTGTAATAACATCATTCATCTCTTTTAACCCACACTATTCAGCCATGACGCCACTGAGTAGCTCCTGCCTGTCTGTTTGGAGTTTGCCCCTGAAGGAGTATTCTCTGTGTGCTTAAAAGCCAATGTGTTGAAACTGCAGGCTGATACCATAAAAGCATAGTTTCATTTGGGTAAATATTAAATCATATGTTGTTGTTTTCAGAGGTTCATTGGGCATCTCGATCATATGTTAGAATGTCTGAATGACACTGCAGTCTCCAGTAAACGCAATACACAACAGGATCATAAGCACAAAGCTGGATTAAGTAATATTTTAATTAATTCATGGATAACTGTGTGACTGACTGTACAAATCCAGGGATTGTGTTGAAGCTAATTACACTTTAATGAGAAGCTATGGTCCAGCTTCCAGCCCTCTGGAGGCAAACAGCACATTCACAGTTGCTGGATAGCAACTAATTAATTTCACATTTTATGTTACACTGCAGTGTAATCTTTCACCAGCATTACATATTTACTGGCAGATCTATGAATCTGAGCCCAAATCACCGTTTATACGTACTGTATGTTTGAGCTCGGAGCCTCCGTTTGGTTGTTTAATGGTGTCAGCCTGAATTCATGACATAACTGACTACTCTCCGCCATGAATTCTTTCATTGCCCCTGCTCCCTCCTAAATCAGTGAAACAGATGTTTCATCTGAGACGAGAACAGAGACAGGCTGCACCCCAAAGTGCAGCAAGTTGTCATCCAATCACAGCAAGACACATCTGCATACAGCAGCAACACAAAAATAGAAACTAAGAAGAGGTTACAGTCTCAGAGGATTGGTAGTCTCTATTTCGCAGTATTGTTAGTGCAAGTATATTCACATCACATCAAGACCCCATTTCCCATTATCCTGGTTGCCTATTAGTATACAATAGCCAACGTATTCTGAAAGTTGCAGAATGATGTATGCTATATATTAGACATTCCCTTCTTCGGTCATTTACAACTGCCTGTTCAGTACATTAAACACTAAGCAGTTTACATACTATATCTATCTATCAGCAACTTTGCTGACATTTGCATTATCACTGCAGGAAATACGATGATTTAGCATCCATAAAATGTTAAAGTCATTTCCGACACAGCCCTGTAAGGCTCTACTTGGGCACAGCCATGCTTTGAGCTAAATGCTAACACCAGCATGCTAACGTGCTCACAATGACAATACTAACATGTTAATGTTTAGGGAGCTATAATGTTTGGCGTGTTGTCAATCTTAATTTTGCTTGTTAGCGTGCTACATTTGCTAACGAGCACTAAATACATCATGACAGTCGTTTTTGAGGGATTTAGACAAGGACCAGAGTATTGGACAGATAAGACCGGATGATGCCACTGAATAAAAGGTTGAGACGTCAGTGACAAAATATACTTCATTCAGTAGTTGTCAACCTTATCGTGGCACTAGAGGGGAAATCAGGGGACCTTGAAAGTCATTAGGATTAAATTGTCGGGGAACCATAAATGTCTGTACAAAATCTAAAGTCAATCCACCCAAGAGTTGTTGAGATATTTCAGTCTGAACCAAAGTGGCGGGCTGACAGACTGACTGACATTCCTGGCTAGGCTAAAAAGATAATAAACCTTCGAGCATACACCTTTAATAACTGGCTGATCAACAGGTGCATCATAGATCTATTGAGGCTACACATACGGTTGACCTGCTGACCTTGGCCATTACTTAACTCAACAAAAACTTCTCCTGCTTCAAGCCGAACAAACACCTGACTCACGTCCAGTTACCCTGGGCTTTTGCCGCTATAGCATTCTTCGCCATTGGCTGGCACAAAAAGAACATGACTCAGCAGAAACATAAACACCTCCAACAGCAGAAGGGGTGCACACAAACAATGGGAAAGGAGTCATATTTAATTCATAAGCTCTTGCAATGCAGGACAACCAGATATTCCTCAGATACCAATGCTGAGGCCTGGAAGCTCCTCGCAGCTGCTTCTGGACGGCAGTCAGGGCAAGACACAGACAGGAAGTAGCTGCTTAGAGTGGTTAATGTCTGTTGATATTTACTGTCACTGTGTGGGCTGTTGCATCCCGCGGGGCACAGCTGCATTTCCCATAGGACAGCTCCATCTTAATGGGCAGCAAATGCATAATGAAGCACGGCTGACAGCTAAAGGGATGCAGTGGTAGAGACAGCCAAATCCATTTTCACCCTGGGAATTGTCTCTTCGTAATCTACTGTACCGTCAGAGCCGTTTGCTTTTTCTGCACAGAAAAGGCAAGATTTGAACCAAAAGGGAATAAATGTTTTTGATAAGTGCTCTAACCATTTACAGTTAAATCCTCTACCACCAGCCCCCCCCCCCCCCCCCTCCCCATATTAGTTTCATAAACACACATTTTCTAAACAACACAATTTTATTTTTGAAACTGTATGGGATTACGTAAATTAAAAACATGTCTACGTGTATATGGATGGACTGCGCATCAGTATGGACAATAGAGCATTTGGGAAACAAACCAAAGTGCTTTATTTCGGTGATTTTTTTTGATAGGATTGATCAAAGTACAAATATCAAATCATATAAATCCACACCTCCAAGGTTTAGTATAACTCATCCATCCATTCATCTTCAACCGCTTGTCCCTATCGGGGTCACAGGGGGGCTGGAGCCGAACCCAGCTGACATCGGTTGTGAGACGGGGTACACACTGGACAAGACCCTCTAGTCTAAAGCAGGGCACATAGAGACTGAACCATTCACACTCGCATGCACACCTACAGGCAATTTAGCCACCACACCAGTGGTGTACCCTAGTATAACTCAGATACTGTCTAAAACTGTTCAGCTAAAGAGTAAATCGAAGAATTTAAAAAAAAAATACATGGCATGATTCAATGAATGCATTACTACAGTTAATTTCCTCTTCACATTCACACTGTGGTTGTCAGGAAACACAACAGGAGGTGGTTGTGTGTGTGTGTGTGTGTCTATGTGTGTGTGTTTGTTAGTTAGCTATGGGGAGGGGGTGTGATTTACAGGCCTAATGTCTAATGTCACAGGAAGCACCAGGAGCCATATTGATCATTTTTCCTGCCCTGCCTCATTTCACTAAGAGGCTCCACCCGGCCGCTGGCGGCATTTTCAATTCACTTATGAGACAAAGAAAACTGCAGCTTCCACGGTAACAAACAAGACCACATAATGCAAGTCTGAGAAATAAACGTTTCTGTGTGCAGTCAGCGTGAATATTACATTGATCACCTCATTTATTTATTTACTCATTCAGTGCACAAAAGTAGCAGTGTTTACAAACAGTACAATTTAGAAAAGGGCTGTTCTTGGTTGCATTGGAATTGTAAATGAAACAAAATCTGCAAGTGGTACTTTCAATAATATTATACTGCGTGAAACAAAAACAGCATGCACACATACAATTTAATTTACCCCTTGCAAGTACATTATTAGATTGATGGTTTATATTTTTATAAATACGGATACGGGATTTTGTTGCCCTCCCCAGGTTGAGGAGCTACACAGCAGCGTCTCTAAATGCACTAAATACAAAATATGTCCAATGCTTCATCAATATTTAAAGGGCATCCTGATCAAATTTCTAAATTCATTTCACAGAACTTTGTCAATCACATCTTAGGCATCGCATGTGATAAGTTTACAATGAAGACGCCCCAGTTACAGCTGGATGAAAAGCTTGGTCATTCATAGTTCCTGTTCACTGTAGTTTTTTTTTCCTTTCTAATTTTAGTGTTACACAGTCCATATAAAGGCAACGCGACTACACAAAGGCCACTCTACTCGTCATGGCACACTTCAATAGATATCTTTGCCAAATTACCCAAAGCATTCAGATCCAGCAAGCTCCTTACAAATTTCATTATCTGTTAATGACAACCCACATCTGTGTTCACTTCACCTTTCTCACTAAGCAATGACACAGGATTCTTTCTTCGGTTTTGGGCTTGGTGTGTAAGATGGAGGAAATTGTTGGTGAACTGTTGTTCTGGGTTGATATTGGTAAGAGAAAGTGCTGGATGCATGCGATGATGTGCTGCGATGAACTGATGTGCTGGGTTGGGCGGCTGGTGTCCTTGCTGGTGCTGGTACTGGTGCTGGTGCTGGTGCTGGTACTGGTACTGGTCTCGGTGCTGGTACTGGTGCTGGTACTGGTACTGGTCTCGGTGCTGGTACTAGTCTCGGTGCTGGCATTGATGCGGCACCGTATAAGCTGACTAACGGGTGCGTGGGTTTGTACTGCAGCAGGTACTCGGGGTAGATCTGGTGCTTCTCAAACACAACAAAGATGGAGGGCGATATGACGTCGTCTACGCAGCTGTCGAAGAAATTGATGTCCCCGTTGTCCTTGGACGGAGGTCTGCGGTACTCGGAGACCCCTCTGGTGTAGTCTCCCACCAGCACACGAGAGACGAACAAGGATTTGACATCAGAGTCACCGGTGTAGTTGTGGGAGTATTTTGCGTCCCGGGCAAAGTAACTACCTGGATTTGAACACAGATTATTGAATTATTGTAATTTTATTATGCTGTGTATGAAAAGAAACTTGGTGCTGCAAAAAAAACGATTATTTTCATTATGGACTAATCTGCAAATTATTCTATTTGTATAAAAATTGTTTATTTGGTCCATTAATTGAAAATAGCAATAAAAACAAATCTACCACCTCAAACGTGAAGCTGATTTCGTAAAATGTGTGTGTTAATAACTGACTGTCCATCAACTTATCAATTAATCAACTAATTGCTTCATCTGTTTGTGAAAATGTAGTTTTAGGGTCATTTTGAGCACTCCATAGTTAATTGAGATCCATTATCTTGGGAGGGGCTATAACCAATAGTGACATAGTAAAGCAATACTTAACAAAAATGGGTTTATGGGGAGAACTGTCCTTTTACCTTTGCGCGTACATAAATAGTGATGTTAAGATTTGAAATAAATGATCTTTTTAATTCAATACAACTGCACATCTGTTCACACTACGTCGAGTAGCGCAGAATGAATATCTCTTCAACTCACCTTTGCCGTAGGCAGTTCCATGAGTTCCACAGATTCTCCAGTCAAAGTTGGTGTGGCAGATGACGTCTACGTATTTAGGGTCAGTGCCGTGAAAAAGCTTTTTTTCTGCCACATCCCTCCCTTTGTTGTTGTTCTTCATCTGATTTTTCTGCCTTTATTTAGGAAAAAAATAGATCAGAAAGTTGAAATCAAGCTGATGCCTTCAGGATGGCGAGCTAATGTAAAGTGAGACTCGACAGTCTCACTTGAACAACCGGAGAGTGGTAGTTATCTGAGCGGATGCAATGATAACAGAGCAAAAACGATATTAAACGCGTAACCACTCCGATGGATGAGAAAATGAAAATCGCATACGTACCACTGAAAGACTTCCCAAAGAGCTTTGTTTTGAATCCTCTCTATGCTGATGATGTCATAACCTCTCATAGTTTTACAGAACAGAGTTTCAATCTCACTGAATTCACCTGAGGAGCGCTGAAGGGGGACTCGCTAGAAAACACAAAAACAAAATAAACTGTAGAGTTGTTCAGATACTCATACCAGCATAGAAAATGCCTCTGATAGTGCCTGAAATGCTCAGTCTATGCAAGAATTTGATAAAAAAAAACAACTTGTGTCATTGTACTCATTATGTAATATATGTAATATAATATATATATATATATATATATACACACACACACACAGTATATATATATATATATATATACAGTATATATATATATATGTTATTTTTCCATTATGACTGATTGTCATACTAGCATTATATCTCTGTAAATGTTTTACAAAGGGTTTATAATGAGCCAGATCATACAAAAATATCTTTTATCACACAAACACACCAAAAAAATCGAGTGCCGTTTTTTACCAAT
Source organism: Echiichthys vipera (assembly GCF_963691815.1). Classification (NCBI taxonomy): domain Eukaryota; kingdom Metazoa; phylum Chordata; class Actinopteri; order Perciformes; family Trachinidae; genus Echiichthys; species Echiichthys vipera. Next base: position 16,712,826 of record NC_139845.1, on the reverse strand, counting down.
CAAGTTCATTTGAAACGAGGACTACTCGAGGACTCATGCCCTTCCCTAGTTAGTATCATTGTTATAACCAGTAGAAATATTATTAGGAGCCTATTATTTTTTATTATTAATACTATAGAATGTATTATTATTATTATTATTAGGACGATGACTATTTTTTTGATGTATTACATCAGTGTTTTCCCTACCATTATATTAGGGGGGCGTTGCAAACCCCAACGACATCCCCCTACCCCCTTGAAAGTCAAGTTGATTTTAATGAATTGTATTTTCTGAATGGCGCCAGATCCCAAAAGGAGTCAGTTAAGGATCCCTTTCCTATAGAACAGCTCTATACTTTGTCCTTTCAGTAAACAAACTTAACAGCCTTATGTTATTTATCTTATTTACACGACAGCATGTAAATTCTGTCTCTACATGGTTGTATGTTTATAATTCTCAGAAAACTCCGACAGTGTTGGAGAAGGTGCTCCACTCCTAACGGAGGGTGGGGTGAGGTCCTTTATTGTTTAGTATGAGAAGATGATTCACTCCTTCAAAAAAACAACTGAAACAGAATTAGACAAACTGAAATTCTCTCTTTATTTTGTTGTGCTTGAAACCAACAAGTGATTTTTGATTTAACGTTGTTCTGCTATACAAACATTATTTGGACCTTTTGGACAAATATTCAAAATACATTTTCTGATGCCGAGTGTAGCTCATTGTGCAATACACTGATTTAAACTGAGTTTGCATTGTGGCTCTGATTATTGCTCATTTAAATTGTGATCCTTCTGTCTGGTGATTTTTAACGCCTTTTTACACTGATTCATTTATCCATGTGTGGATTGACCTTTCAATACGAACCTAACCATTAAACTGTCTGATTAAACACCGACTGGCACGCTAACAAAAGAACATTCAGGCAATCAGCTACAGTTGGAAACACATGAAAACCATGTTATTGTTTTTGTTATTGTGCATAAAGGGTTGTCAAAAGTGTCGATACTTCAATACATTTCAATGCCATATGTTTGAAAACAAAAAACATATCCACATTCAACAGTAAGAAAGTACCGAACCTATACAAACAGATTTTTAACCCAAAGCTGTGTTGGGTTGTTTTGTGTTCAGTGACTTTTGCTATGCCAGCACTGTGTGCAGCATGATGATAAAAGTAATGAGTCACCACAATTATCCATTGTTGTGTGCCAAGGACTTTTTTTTTTAACCGTGGTATTGAAAGAGGAATCAAGTGTTATTTATACTAGCATTGTATCAAGGTTTAAACTTCTGGTATTGTGACAACCTTAGAAGGTCATGTTTGAAGTCTTTTTCTTTGAACGTATTATTACCAAACATTTTTTTAAACTTAATTTCAACAAAACAACAGGCTGCAGGTTCTCCACAGGAGAGAGTTGCCTCAGTTGTATCACTTGTGACTTTTAGAAGTGCATGTTCTGCTTTTATTTATTGTAAGAAATTACAGTATTTATTCCTTTTCTTGCCTGTGGACGGCTGCAGGTGGATGATGTTGGTCGACGATGTTATGTAGTTCGCATCAGTGACACTGTATGCACTTGTTAGATTTCTTGATGTGTTTTTCATTCCAATTCATAAAGGCATCTCTCTCCCCTCCAGAAAGAAAAAATATATATGTTTGGTTATTGTAAAAAAAAATCAAAAAAAAAAATACATAAGCTAGTGTGTTAGCTAATCCCTTAATACTTTCAGCCTTGGCTACCCTGTCTGTTGTACTGTACCCACATGGTTGTATGCAATTAGTGTAATAAGTACCCGACTAACATCACTTTGATTTAGCTGATAAAAGCATCAGCTAAATATAATGCAAATCTTTAAAAACAAATCATAACATATAGTTTCCTCTTTAAAAAAAAAACTACGACGGCGTATTAGGGCCAAGTATGAAAAAATTAATAAATTAGGGACCCAGGGGAGGGAGGTAATATTTGAGAAAAAAGTTGCAGATTTACGAGTTACCCGAAACAAAATTGAAGGTGTGGTGTATTCACAATACCTTATATCCAGTTTTAGGAATCTGGGTCTTGTCCCAGTGGTCAGGTATAGCAGTGAAATTTGATTGACCAAGAGGCCTCCTGCGGTAAGAAAGCAAAGTTGGGGAAGTTTTATTGTCAGGTGGTCTGGATAAAGCGTTTCTTAAAATGGTGCAAAACATAAATGGGACCAGCGTGGTATATTTAGGATGTCGTACCTCACTCTCTTTGTTTGGACATCAGCTGCAGAGACAAACTGGGGGAGTCTTTTCGCAAGCCTTTTAGTGCCATACTTCTTGTTTGTTTGTATCATGTCTAAGAAAAAAAGAAAAAAATACTGCTTGAATATTTGAAAATGCACAAAACTAAAACACAGAGGACCATAGCGTCCTACGTGCTTACCCTGGAAACTGAGCGAGTACGTCTGTGAACCAGCGGTGAACTCCACCACATCTTTGTCATTGTCCAGAAACCTCTGCTCCAGTTTAGCGCTGTCCATGTCTGCGGCTTTGTGTTCACCACCCTGCAACACAAGACACAGTAAGTCTGTTTTTACCCTTAAACATAACCAAAATGGGAAATGACTAATCAGGAGGCAGTTGGTATGGCATGCACAGAGACTGACCCAATGGAAAACAAAAAAAATAAAATACACATATGTGAGTTTCATTCAAATTATTATTTACTGCCAATACAGCTGAAGTGATTTAAAACAAACAAACAAAAACAAAAAAAACGTATTAGCTTTTCTTGCTAAGACAAGATCGACAGCACTCTGGTGCCAGCTAGCTTAGTTTAGCATGTGGAAAAAGAGGAAAATAGTTGCCCGGGAGTGTTTGACGGGCTAACTCATGACCCCACCGCCATAAGACCCCCCACCACCACAACACATCACTTTTAGACTTTGGAATCTGTACAAATTACACAAGCGAGATAAAACATGCAAATTCATGTTCATTAGAAGCGAAGGTAGAGGATTGGATAGCGGTTTCCCTGTTTCCAGTTTTTATGCTAAGCTAAGCTAACAGGCCACTTGGCCTAGCTACATATTTAGCATAATGACATGAGTGGTATCATTATTCTCATCCAGCTCTCTGCAATATAGAAAATAAGCATACTACTTATTTATGTTGCTTTATAGTGTATTATATAAGAACTTTTGGAAGGAAAAAGAAATGAACATATGTGCATGATTCTTGAGTATGGTGACATTTAGTGCCATCTGTGAACTTTTGGAAAATTGCCAAATTCAAGAAGAATGAAGATTAGATGATATCTTTCGTTTATTTTAGACCCTAAATGTCTCAGAGCATGACTATAATGTGAATTCCCCAACACTGTATTAAAGCTCAAATACTATTATATTTTATTTATTATTCAGTTTGGGGCACATACACCTCATTTCAAAATGTGTCTTAAAAGTCAGAACTTGAATTAATGTGACAGTAATGTGAGCAACAATGTGTATATGTGGTCTGTTCCAGGATTAGAGTTTCATCAGATTTTAGTAGAGATCATGGACTAGCAGACAGTTATTGTCTCTTATTCATTTCAATGCTGTGTTCACGTGCAGCTCTGAAAGTGTGACACTGAATAGGATAATCGGTTCCTCATTTTTCTCATTATGTGCGAAATGTATAGAGTGAGTTTGGAATGCTGCAGTGTGTTGTTGTCACTACAGCAGCATTTGGTCTTGTGTTACGCCTGCAAAATGTCAATGAAATAGAGGTAAAGTGGCCATTTTTAGCCCAAATCAGCTCCACTATCTTCGCTTACCGATGCAATTTGTCAGTCTGCATATGTTCAAGGAAACTGTTGGCTGCTGCTGTTATTATTATTATTATTCGCATGTTAACAGCTAACTCACACTTATCTATGAAACAGTCTCAACATTTACAAGGTTTTTATGATGTTGGGTAAATGGGGAAGTAATGATTTTCTTTTTCCTTTCCTTTGATCAGCCATATCAAAGGTTGAAGTGTTTTCCAAAGCCAAGATGACGTCCTCAACTGTCGTTTTTGTCAACAACTCAAAGATATTAAGTTTACTGTCATGGAAGAGGAAAGACACCAGAAAATATTCCCATTTAAGAAGCTGGAGTCAGAGAATTTGGACATTTTTTTTCTTCAGAAATTACTCAAAACGATTGGCGATAAGTTTAACAGTCGACAACCGATTGATTAATCGACTCACGATCGACTGAGTTACTCACAGCTGAAGCGTACATGTTCCACTTTCCAAACTCATCCTCCCAGTACCAGAGCCACTCAGTGGTGTGGATGAAGTCCGGCTGAAGCAGAGAGTTCATGGTGGAGAGTCGCCGTACTTTGTTCGATCCCTGGGTCATTGTGTCGAAATGCACAGGTGGGCTGCTGTCACTAAAGACCACAAAACCGATACCTATTAATTCATACAATTCAATTCATTCTTACAACAAGTGATCTAATGCACTAGATCACCAACACAGCAAAGCCATTAGATCAATGTCTGGATTGTTCTTATGCTATAAAACAATTACCTTTCAGCCCCGGATCATAAAACGACTTGTTCAATTATTGCCTATAATTACATTAAAAAACATTACTTTTTCTTCCTGGTACAGCAGAACAACTGATTAAAGATCTTTACCTTTGAGTTCATGGTATACATGTAAGTGGAAATATAAACTCAAGCCGCTTGTACCAGGACAGACTTTTAACAATGCCACCCCAAGTAAAGATTATCTCTAGAATGATCTCTTTCCCCAAAACTAATATACGTACAGCAGGTCATTGATTTGCTAAGGAATGATCTTTATGTCTATTTTACTGAAATAGTTTTATACTTTACGTTACGTTTTTGTCCAGATTATACAAACGAGACATAATGAGTTCATTGGTGAGCATTACAGCCAAACAACATGGAGAAGAAACGTGCAGCTTCTTTTAAAGAAATAGAAAGAAATTGAATATGTAGGCTGTAATAAAGTCTTTTGTCTTTGTAAAGTCAAACATTCAAAACTGTCTAGTTCAAAAGTTGCAAACCCTGTATGGGTTGAGCCCTCACAGGTGCAGAATTATAAGCCCAAGTGCTTGGCAGAACAAACTGGAGGAATGGGCTAACACTGTAGGTCTAGGATTGAAAAGTTTACAGCTCCAGATGGTTGATTTTATGAATAACATCAACCCTGAAATACAGTCCCACTGAATGTCGTAAAAGAGTTACCTGCATGTGTTTTTAGGGTCACAGTAGGCCTTCTCAATAATCTCATTATCAGGCAAAGCATGCCACTCATCGTCCCTTCTGACCTCCCATATGTACGGCATCCTGACGTGAGCTTTAAAACATCGCTCTGAAAACATAGGGGATCAATAAAACAAAACTGATGATGAAAATCGCTCTTTAAGTCCCCAAAGTGCAATTATGACAGTTTTGCATGATGATCTATGATGCATTATGGATTACTCACCCTCGTGTATACAGTGTCCTTTGATGAAGAACATGCATATCTCAGTTTTATCTACAGGAAGTAAACAAAAAGTGCAATTTGAGATGTTTTCTACATCTACGTGTTTAACATAGTTCAAACAGCAGCTTTAAAGTGTCCCGGAGAAATCCCGGAGAGACGCCAACAGCTCCAAAGGGCTAACACTGATTAGCTCGGGAGGGGGTACGCTGAACACATCCAAAACAGCATTTTTAACCACTAATACTGCTCAAAAAAACACCAAACCTCTGCAGTAGCATGACTGAAGAGTCCCTACACATAAAATACAGCACCAACAAGGTAGTTAGCGAACCCAGAGTTGATTAAAAAAAAGACTGTTTTACAAGTCTGTGCCTGTAGGGCCATGTTGACAGGTTGTCCAAACAAGTAGATTACCTGCAGCTCTTCCTCTGTGTATTCTGGCTCAAATACGTATGGGCGCCCATCAAAATATATATATATATAACGCAGATGTCATCCGTCTGTTTGAAATCTGTAGACACTGCCATTTCGGTTCCCATGTGTGAGTGTTCAATCTTGCCGTCTAGTAATGCTTGGACACTAATGTGACCCACTGATCTATAGTGACCCAACGCTACCTGTAGCCCGTTCCGGCAACAGACGCCCCCACCCCCTGAGACTTTGGTGCTGTAGAGAAAGCTGCTGTCAGGGATTTTTTCAACTTTTTTATAAACTTCTCCACACTTTTTAGCATCTAGTATTAACTTACATTCCACCAAACTGGCACAAACTACAAAGTTTATGTGTTTTAATGGAAGAAATCATCAATGGACTCCTTCCTTTTGGACTGCATTCGATGATCAACTTTTTTTTTAAATAAACTCCCGGTTCACTAACTACGTTGTTGATGCTTCATTCTATGTGTAGGGACCCTAATCATGCTACTGCAGAGGTTTGGTGCTATTTTGAGCAGTAATAGTGGTTATAAAAGCCGCTCTGGATGCGTTCAGCGTTAGCCCTTTGGGGCTGTGGGCTCGATCACTTATTTGATGTATTTTCGTGCCGAAAAAGACCACCGGATTTACACTTTAATGAAAGCTTTTGCAGCTGGCGCAGTTTACCTCTGACGGGCCTTTGCCTCTGTCTTCTGTCCGGTCCGTCATCGCTGAGAGCACCGGGGATGTCAGTAGTGGAACGGGTTTGTTGCAGCTGTTCACGGCCGTCTCTGTTGCCAACTCTCCCTCTGGCTGCTGTCGAAGCTGTGTTTGGATTTCGTCCTGTGTTGCGACCGTCGGCGCTGCTCGCATCAGTGTCGTTGGCAGCAGCAGATATGCCGCTGGAAAGGTTTGGTTGCTGTCCAGAGTCGCTGTGATGACCTAAGGCATCAATGTCAGCGAGGATTTCATCAGTGGAACTGGTTCGCTGCTGCTCTTGATGGTTGCCCTGGTTTCCCCTGTTGCCTCTGTTGCCCCTGTTGCCTCTGTTGCCTCTGTTGCCCCGATTAGCACCTCTCCCTTTCCCTCCGGCCCACTGCCCTGGTTTTAAATTCAGACCATCGTCACTGCTGTTGGCAGGAGCAGCCGATTGACTTTGACGGTCAGCGTACTTCAAAGCCAATATGTTTGCATAAACAGACTTCAAGGAGAGAAAGATGTCGTCAGGTACGCCCCTGTCTTGCAAGGCCTTGTATGGCTGTACAGCGTTAAAATCGTGAGCCTTGGAGCAGCTGCAGTCACGGTTCAGGAACCGCTCGCAGATATGCACTCTCTTGCAACCTAAACCCTGCTGACACAGACCGAACTCCCCACCACCGTTGTTGTAATTATGACAGATCTGGCATGGGGAGAAAAGGTGGTTGAAAATTACAATCAAGCAAAGCCAAAAAAGCAACAAACAGGAAATTGCTGCGATATTGACCACATTTAATTTATCAGTGAGCAACTCCTTTCAGATGGTAAATACAGATGTTATTCAGATAAGTGTTGATGCAGTCAACTAAACTTCTGATGCTAAAAATAACTCTATGGTCTCTTGCAATCACATTTTCAGCATCTATATACTGGGGTTTAATTCCGGGAAAAGGGATTCCCAAAAATACACATCCAAACTATTTTCCACCGCAGGAGGAGCTGGAAACATCCCTGGGGAGAGGGCCGTCTGGAATACTACAGATAAGTGGGTGAATATGGGTGAAAATGGGTGGATGGATGGATGAAAAATGGTTAACTATCACTTCCATGGGGCTATTCTCAGCAGACAAGAAATTAACTTGGAAGTTCATAGTCTTCGCAGCTATAGAGAAGTTCATACTGCATGTGAAGTTTATCTTAAGTTAATTCTAATATTGATTAATATAAATGGCATTTATTTATTTTTCTTAATACCACCAAATAATACACTAAAGCGGTCAGGTTAGGAATCCAAATGTTCATGCATATTTCTCCCTGTTGCATTTAGTGTTGCTTGAAATCATGTTGGGTTGTCAGTGGGGTAAAATAGTCTTACCTCAGGACGTCTGTAATATAAACGGCCAATTAACACGTACACAAGTACAGAATCGAGACTGTTAAAAGGGCTTCTTTAAGCATTCGGACAGGACTAGTTCTACCTGAGGTATTTTTTCCGGACCGTTTTACAGAAGGTGAAAATCGCCATCATTTTTACTGACATTCTCTGGAATAATTACTGACAGGACTAAAACCTCTGGTAAAAATGACTTTACCCCACGTCCCCACATTAAATTTGTCCCGTCCCAATAGGCATTTTGACTGTAGCTGTAGTTATACTTGTTTTAAGCGTTTAACTACATTTCCCAGAACTCCAGGGAGAACATTTCTAATTGTTTTGGGGAAAAACAGATTTGCCCACTGTGTACCCCTAATACACTTAGCAACAATTTTTAACTGATGCAACAATCTGATTTGAAAAACTTCTCTGTATGTAGTAAAACTGACCTGAGGCAGGAGCCAGGGGTCGCTCTGCATCAGCAGTGTGCACAGCTCTGTCCGGCTCAGACTCTCCAGCCCATGCTCTCTCAGTACCCCTGCGTTGTGAGAAGAGTCCAGAGCATGGGAGAATTTGCACCCCATGCTGTAATCAAAGAACACGACACACATAGTTCAGTCACGACTAAATGAAGATTTCAAATATACAGTAGCTTGGTAGAGAAACACATTTCTCCATGATGTTTTGTGACTTGTGTACTGAAAAATATGAACGTTTTCCATGCATTCCTTCTCCGTTGACCTTTGACCTCAAGATTCCGAATGAAAATTAGGACCCTAACAATATGGGATTTAGAAAATGAGACTGATATCGATTGAAGAGGGGCAAAAGTCACTGCTAACAGGTATGGCGGCTGATACGGTCTAATTTTGTAATTGTTATTAAAATATAGACCTTTTCTATGTGGATTGTGTGCCGATTTTACACCGATATGACTCGGCAAAGTTACTCTGAGGGCGGCTTTCCGAAATAAATGAATATATTAAAGAATATTTAACATCATAGATACAAGGTCAACCATTTCTTGAAATGGACACTGAGAAAGTAAAGAATAAAAATAAATAAACAAAAAATAGCTAAACAAATGTGTTCAGTATCAGTCAATTGCTGACCGCATGTTTAATGGTCAATCGAAAATAGGAATAGATTTTTTTAAAAATAAAATGAATAGCTATATTCCAAGTACCGTTGTCTGCATTTTATGTTCGATATGTCTGTACTCTGTAATAGGATATTAGCCAAGCATGTGTCCCTCAATAGCCTTGCTTACTCACTGTAGAGGCGGTAGAATTGCACTTTATTATGTTCCATGAACGCACCACCAGTGTCAAGGCCTTAAAACAAATTAGGCCTAGCTAAATTAGGCCTAGCTAAATTAGACCTAGCTACAACCACAGATTATCAAACTACAACGCCAAAACAAGTTTGTGACAATGTCGTTCTTGGTTGAAACAGCTTTAATTACAAATAGAAAATTCTGATAATTTGAATTTCAACAATAAATATCCCTTTAAAAACTATATATCTCTCCAACTGCCTGCCCAGCACCCACAGTCACTTATCACCTTTGGCTCCCACCTCAAGCAAACGTATTTACCTGGTCCGAGAGAACGGGCAGGCTCCGGTGAGAAGGAACTTTTTACAGTAGTGTAGCTCCCCGCACAACCCCGGGCACTCTTTAACCCTGCACAGCCTCAGTCTGGTCCTGGCCACCACCTTCGGCTGCCCGAAAGGACAACACAGAGCAAATTTCTCTCGGTTACCGATGAGCTCAAGCGAAGAAGCGCCTGTGCCGAGGTTACACATCAAATATTCCGTGTCAACCGATCCTTGGTTGGCGCAGATGAACTTCAGTATTTCAGACTCCATCATGTCGACGCTCTTCTTCCTGTGCTTCCTTCTTCCAGATCCACTGGAAACACAGGAGAACAACCGCTGACGGCCGCTGGGTTCAGTGATATAGGGAAGTTTCGTTTCTGATCAATGGAAACCGAAACGCCACTCTTGTTTTGCCAAGAGTTGATACTGCAACGCCGCTGTCCGCCACTTGGGGGCGGTGCAGTGTTTCATGACCTCTTACATTTCCCCAAGACATATTTGTATTCATCATGAGATCTGAACAGTAGAGGCATGACATGAAAACACATAATAAACAACTAAATAGGCTACATATAAACATGCCACGATAATTAGATTAATATGATTTCAATAAGATAGAAGAAGAATTCCTTTATTATGGGGAATGGGGAAATTCAATTTTCACTCTATTATTTTTCAGTTTACACACACACAGGACCTATATACATGCAACCAATGGAGAGATGTTAGAGCGAGCAGTTGGGGGTTCGGTGCCTTGCTCAACAGCACCTCAGCAGTGCCCAGGAGATGAAATGGCACCTCTCCAGCCACCGGTCCACACTCCATTCATGGTCCACACAGGGACTCGAGCCAGTAACCCTCCGGTTCCCCGCCCAGTCACCTATGGACTGAGCTACTACTGCCTCAATATAATATATGTATGTAGGGCTGCAGTAGCTCAGTCCATAGGTGACTCAGCTGGGAAGCCGAGGGTCGCCGGTTTGAGTCCCTGTGTTGACCATGAATAGGGCGTGGAGAGGTGCCAGTTCATCTCCTGGGCACTGCCGGAGTGCTGTTGAGCAAGGCACCGAACACCCAACTGCAGGGGCGCCGATCCATTGGCAGCCCCCACACTCTGACATCTCTCCATTAATTGCATGTATATAGGTCCTGTCTATGCATGTGTGTGTATTTCGGGCCTGTGTGTGTGTAACATGTATAATAACAGAGTGAAAATATTAAATTTCTCCTTGCGGGATTAATAAAGTAATTCTTCTTCTCCTATATTAAGGGTGGATACAAGCCTCTAATATATATCCAGCTGGCGTCAGCTGGTGTCAATTGTTTTACCTGTAGCAGTAGTTTACAGTGGTGGAAAGTAACTAAGTACATTCACTCAAGTCCTGTACTTAAGTACAAGTTTGAGGTACTTGTACTTGACTTGAGTTATTCCATTTTAATCTGCTTTATACTTCTACTCCACTACATTTCAGAGGAAATATTGTACTTTTTATTCCACTACATTATATATATCATGTATCACAGACACAGATTATTAATACAAAATAGTATCAACAACTTAAACAACATGTATTGTTATAGATATACACAGCAGTATATAAAGTAGATAAAATGTGCTGCACTTTTATCAGCCGCAACATCAAAAAAAGATATTTACATAAATCTATCAATAATAGAAGAAGATGATTTACTTTATTTATCCCTCAACGGGGAAATTGAATTTTTTCACTCTTATTATTAATCATGTTACACACACACAGGCCCGAAATACACACAAGCACAACCTATACATGCAATTAAGGAGAGACGTTAGAGCGAGCAGTTGGGGGTTCGGTGCCTTGCTCAACAGCACCTCAGCAGATGAACTGGCACCTCTCCAGTCACCAGTCCACACTCCATTCATGGTCCACACAGGGACTTGAACCAGCGACCCTACGGTTCCAAGCCAAGTCACCTATGGACTGAGCTACTGCCGCCCCAATACAATAATACATTACTCTGAAATGGGCCATACTGAATAATAGTCTACTTTAGCTTTTGGATGTTAATACTTTTGGAATTTGACTTAAGTAACATTTTGAATGCAGGACTTTTACCTGTATTTTTACCTTTTACCATGTAGTATTTCTTCAGTGTGGTATGACTACTTTTACTTAATTAAAGGCCGTGAGTACTTCTTCCACCACTGGTAGTTTACAATAGGCCTAATAAAAAGATGGATAAAGAAATGCATTGGATTGCTTTAGAATAACAACCTTTAACATGATGTAATAATCTCATTTAAATACTGCATTTTATCTTTCTGTCAGTAGTAGATGGGAGAGCGTTCCTCCTACCTGTGTTTCAAAGTGTCTCAGCGGTGTAGGTGTGTTTACAGTAGGTGTAGGTAAAATCTGATTACTGTAATCCCATTAATGCATTCTGTCTTTCCAGCCAACTAAAACACGCTTAACTGTGTCTCCCTGTGCTTCATTGAATTTCTGTGAAAACACTGAAATTCAATTAATTTTGCCTTCGTTTTATTCTCACAGTAAAAAAAATAATAATAATGGTGATATGTAATCTATTATTTTGTGATTTAAATGTGTCCTTCCTTTAGATCGATGTATTTGTTTCACCTTAAAATGTATTTTTCTTTTTCTGTAGGTCATGGTAAAAACAAAATCCTTCATTCGTTGTGATTTAATGTTGTAATAAATTTATAAATCAAATAACACAAGACACGCAAGTCCCATTATTTACCAGGGCTCAGTCTGCAGCATCAGGATAAACACCCATCATCCCTCAGCTCCGCTCATCTGCATGTGCGGCACATTTCCCATCAGCCTCATTGCTCCCTGCCCCCCGCCCCCCAAGGGAATATACAGTAGGCTATATGTTGGAAGTGATACTTCCATAGTTTACAGCATCTGCTGCCACCAGAAACGCTGAACCTTTAGGTTCCCATCACTGCAGGAACAGGAGCTTTATGTCATTTATTTTGTGCCATAAGGCAAGTGCAAGTGGTTTGAAGTGTAGGGTGTTGTGTCAAACACCTGTGGGAGATTTTAGAGACTCTTACTCCAACATCAAAAACACCAAATAAGGGGCTATCTTTTGAAAGAATAGAGATAATGACAGAGTCTCAGAGACTTGGACGATCTGTACCACAAGAGCACTTGGAGGCAGGTCGTGGCCTGACACCTTACAAACCACTCTCCCTTTAAGTTGTCAATCATCAAAGGTTAGGTTAGGTTTGTCAATTTAGCGATGTGCACCGTCTGTGAGGAGAGACTTAGGTCAGTTAAGTTGTGTCTATGGAAATGACTCATTGTGCAGCAGTTAAATCCATTCAAAGCAGTATTTACAGATGTTTTGGCCACTTGGGGGCAGTGGAACAAGCTGTAAATACAATGCTGATATTATCAACTACTAGTTGATAACTACTTGTGTAGTTAAACAGTAGATACAGAACACAATTAACATGTTGTGTGTCCAGTTATACCGTACCTGAAGCATTAAGTCTCCTTTTAGCTCTGTTTTGGTTTGAGCACCTCCGTCCACAGTGTACACAGTCATTGAATCCACGGTTTATATAAAAATAAAGAGAGGCATGGCTTTAATGTTTGTGTCAGTATATATTCTGATATTCACGTCTAGGCCTACATCTGAATTCCAACATCATAATGTGGACACGGCCCCCTTTTGAACTTTTTACCCTTCTGGACCAAGCTGAAGGACCCCAGCTGGTCCCTGAACCTCACTGTGAGACTCCATCACTAAATGCCTCTTTTTTTCCTAATGATGAAAAAAAAGGTTAATTATAAGACTTCTTCAGTCATTTTTTTAACAAGTGGGGAACATTGTGCATGTACGTATAAGAAGAGAAGTCATTCTGCATGTACGTATAAGAAGAGAAGTCGTTTTACATTGTCCAGTGCAACTTGACTTGATAGGCTATTGATTTCTAGGATCACCATGACAACAAACATTTTCAAAGAACAGAGTATATTCCCTTTTGTCCTATACTACATGCAACACTAATCCCCTTGCTCATGGTATTCCTCTCTTGACGGAAAGTCTGCAATATTAAACACTGACCATCGTAAAATATGTATTCATTCCTATTCCTATGAGTTCCTATATGTTGGTTTCCTTAATGAGTGACGCCTGTGCTGTTGCTTGTTGCCCTGCATGCTGCCTAACTAAATCCTTGGCGGTTTGCATGTTGTGTAACACGCATTTGCATGCAGCTTTGATTAAAACAATAAAAAGAAAAGGCAATGCGTGTGTCAGTGTGTATCTCAGCCTGTTAGTTGTGTGTGCGCGTGTGTGTGTGTGTGTGTGTGTGTGTGCAACGGCGACCTGCTGCGATTTCCTGCTTCGGGTTTCCCTTTAAAAGGGGGCAAGGCTCAATGCTGGGAATTCACGTCATTTCGCCGTTTTACACACATCCAGATCAATGAGAGAGAGAGAGGGGGGGGGAGAGAGAGAGAGAGAGAGAGAGAGAGAGAGAGAGAGAGAGAGAGAGAAGAGAGAGAGAGAGAGAGAGAGAGAGAGAGAGAGAGAGAGAGAGAGAGAGAGAGAGAGGGGGGGGGGGAGAGAGACAGAGATAGAGAGAGAGAGAGAGCGAGAAAGAGAGAGAGGGGAGGGAGAGAGAGAGCGAGAGAGCGAGAAAGAGAGAGAGGGGAGGGGGAGAGAGAGAGAGAGAGAGAGAGCGCGCGCGAGAGGGAGAGAGAGACTTGCTCTTCCAGGAAGGGATTATTAACCAGCACGCTGCCGACATATGAAGGGAACACACTCGCAGACAAAAGAAGTTTTCGCACTGACTGCCGCGCTATGGAAGCGGCCAGCAGATAAAGAAACAAACAAACAGCAAGCTGTATGAAAAAAGAGCAACTTCTCCCACAGCAACACGCCGAGCAGACGGACCGCCGCTTCTGCCGCTGTGTGGCTTTCTGCCGGGAAAGAGAAGGAGATAAAAGAAGAGGGCACAACGGAAAAGTGGAAGGAGGAGAGAAGTTGACGGGAGATAATGTCTGAATCCTCCTCCGCTGCGGTCAAGGTAACGCGGTCCTCTTTGTTTCCCTTTGACACTTAACCGTGGGTGTGTAAAGCCTCGTAGTATGCCCGTGTTAGGCGACTCGTTGCAGGGTTGTTTTCTCCCTGCGTCGCCTCTCGCAGACGAGCTCGAGCCGCAGCGCCATTCAGTTGAGGCGCGTTTGTTTTGCTAGTCATCTGTTGCTCGAGGCTCCACGCTTTTTTCCTTTTTTTTTGTTTTAGTTCGCCTCCACTCTGCCGACGGGGAAGAAGTCGTGACTGTCCGTGACACGCTCAAATGTTTCATTTTACATCCTCCACAAAGTGGACAGAGCCGGTGGGCGAACACGTTGTTCTCCAGCCCACACGTAATACACGTTCATAACCGCGGGCAGTGACAACACAACGGCAGGGACACACAGAGTCCGTCGGGGCCCGAGGCGAAGATTCCCAAGGGGGGCCCTTGACAGAGTCCATCGCCGTTTAGGCTATGTTATAAGTAATCTGGTGTGTCAACTTTATTTCAAAAGTGCACATTTGAGTTCATTTCAAAGTTGGTTAGTTTCAATATGAACATGAACATTTAAGTAAACTTGTGATTCAGTCAGAATCAGAAATACTTTAATAATCCCGGGGGAAATTGTTTATTTCCAAACAATGTAAAGACAAAAAAAAAACAACTGTAAAAAAGACAGAACCACAAAAACCTGGGTCTTGGTTACTGTTGTAGCAAACTTTGCACATTGTCACACAGTGCGTTTACATGCAGTTTTAAGACCCGATTATATTTGGGTTAAGAACATACCCCGGTTTCTTAAACACCATGTAAACACCATACCCCGGGTAACAGACCTAGAGTACTCAGTACTTCAGTTCCCTGATTATTCGCGCATGTAAACAGCATTCTCAGATTAGTATCGGGTTTCTCGTCTGCGCATGCACAGAAATAGAATAAACCAGGAAGCAACGGCGTGAAAAAAAACAACAATAATAGAGGGTTACCTTTAAACCCTGGGAGGATTTCACACGGCAAGTAACATTACTACCAAGAAGACCCGTTTTGGTCGTAATTTTGTCCTAAAGTCGGCTGTTTGTTATTTTGACAAATCAGTCCAGCTGTATGTTGGCAGAGTTCCACCTACTGTACAGGAGGAAGCGTTACTCTGCGTTTTCCAATTCAATCCCTGCTCATGTATACAAGGGGAACTTCAATAATCCGATCATTCCCTGAACTGGGGTAAGGCCATTTCCAGGTTACTGATGTGCATGTAAACGCACCTACTGCTGTAGTTTAAGGTTTGTCAACCCTTCGGGGGGGGGGGGGGGGGGCAAACAGCCTGGGGCCCCCAAGCAGTTAAAGAATACGGTATCATTATTATCATAAACCCTGTATACTGCAATTTAAATTACCATATAAAAAACAATTCAATAAATGCTCAAATGAAAGGTTTCCTCTGTTTTTAGATCTGAGACTATTAGTGGATGGACAGAAAATGCATAAACTTTTTTTATAACAGATTGGGATTTTTTTATGTGTGTGAAAATGCCGAACATTTGCCAAATCCATCAGGGACCGTTCGCTGCATTTCTTTGTTTTCGATATTGTTATAAACGAATATTTCTGTGTTTTTCTGTACAAAATTAAATTAACGGATTCATCAATAAGGAAAACAATTACTAGTTGCAGCCTTGCTTAAAAAAAATTGGGATATTTTGGCCTGTGTGGCTGCTGATCAGACTGTGTAAACAATTTGAAGACACTTTGTGCTTGGGATTTGTCATAATGTTTAACATGTTGTAATCAAAGTGATCGATCGTTCATGAATCATTAATGAATATAATCCACAGCCCCAGGAAGAGCACGCTTTATGATAGAGGCAATAATCAGCACAGGCATGATCTGAGGAACTACAGCTGAAACATTTGCATATGAATCTGCAACCATTTTTATAATCAGTAAATTGTTGCGGTAGTGCAATGAAGCAAAGCGGGAACATCCATTCCATTGGTTCTGACTTGTCAAATGTGAGGATGTACTGCTTTTGTGTATTTTCAACAGAATATATTTGGGTTTTTGTCACTCAGAACTTCAAAAAAATAATCTACAGGTTACTTGTCCATCATCAGCCCTAATATGACCATTATAGAAATCATTATTGGGAAGTTAGGGTTGACGTCAATGCAAGCTGTCCAATGACAGTGTAACATGGTGTTTTGTTAATGAGGGATGTCTCGTCACTGCTGAGTCTGTGTCACTGCACGGTTGCAGTTGCATGCTGGAATGATCAACGCTGTGAGGAGTTTTCTTCCACAGTCGCGGGTGGACGGGACTCCCCTCCACCTTCATACTGCAGCCCAGTTCTGTCACATATCCCTTTGCATTTTCTGCAGTGCCTCTATCAGAAGCTTTGTCCTAACTGCCCCCACCGCCTTTCCACCAACCTGACCTTTTTGTAGACAACTCGATTTTTTAGAAAGTGATTGGAAGAGAAGCATTCACCTCTGGGAGGAGGAAATAGAAGACTGAAAGATTATTGCTTGGCTTCCACAGGAAATTCCTGGTGCGAGCAGTTGGTGTGCAGGTCTCAGAGTGGCTGGGTGGCAACAGCAGGCTGAAACTGGAGGGAGAAACGGCAAAATTGAGCTTCATTTCCTCAAGAAACTAAAGTGGCTTCTTGCTCTGCCATCATTTACAGGAAAGGAAACTAGTCAACAGAGAATGACCACAAACTGGAAAACTTCATACCTTAACCTAGATTCAACAAGTGTGCAGTGGCAGAGCTAGAGGATCTAAAATCTCAGAGTATCATGGAGAGGGCTGCAGTGAACTGTCGTCATTATGGAAAAATATGCAGAAAATCGAGTATTCATTTAGTCTTATACAGTGGTCTACATTTATTGAAAATATTTGTCACAATGTCCAAAAGCCCAAGGCGACATTCAAATGGTTGTTTTTCTCTTCAAATCCCAAAGAAATCCGACAAAACCAGGGAGGTTTGTCTCTTTTTTTTCTTTTTGATAAATGAATGAAACAATTAATGAATACTTGTTAAAAAGATCTGATTCAACTTCAGACAGGAACATTTTTCTATTGAGGGTTTATGTCCTTTAAAACATCCAAACGCTCACATCTACAACCAATCCGAGTCAGACTGAGGATATTCACGTGTGTGGATGGAGCTGTAACAGGTGTTTCTGTGGCAAAGAAAACTGGAGAAAACCAGAATTTATAAAGTGCTATATTCCCTACTGGTTGGTGTTGCTACCACATCTGACCTGCACTGGCTCATTGAGAAAAGGACACTGCTTTTATCCTCTGTTTCAAAGGGACCAAAGTACAGATACAAAGTATATACTTACCACCCTGAAATGAAACATGAGAAAGGAACAACTTCCAAATGATCTGTATTTCTAAAGTATTTGAAATTAACAATAATTCATGACAAGATAAAAAATGACCCATATTGTCATGATTGTTGACTTCAGATCAGAATAATTTGCTGATTATTTTCAGTATCGATTAATTGTTGAGGCTATAAAACTGAGGCTATTTGACTGTTGTCAGATAAAACAAGCAATTTCAAGTTCACATTTTTGGGTTGTGTGGCATTACTCACAATTTCCCAACATTTTAATGTATTTCTTTAAACAAAAATTTAGATATCTGTTAATATAAGTCATTATTTGCAGCCCTAGTTGTAGACTAGCCTGTGTGCTATAACCATAAATGTCTTTGTTACTAAGATACTGCTGAAATGATTAGTATTGATTAGTTGATCGCAAAAACGTCATCCAAAAAGGAGACCATAGATTAAATGTTTCATTTATTGAGCAAAAATGTCAAACATTTGCAGATCCCCAAGCTGTTAGAAATTGTGATGGAAGTCATTTACTATTTGCAGACATTTTATAGAGCGAATGATGAAAATCCAGCTGTGTTGTCTCTGAGTCACTAATGCATCTTGGAGACACTGAGATTGCCATCTTTACAAACAGAGCATAGGTTGGTTTAGACTTAATGCCCTGCAAAGCAACATGTGAACAAACATGTGTGGCTTTCAGAAATGTGCATCACCAGAATGTGTGTTCACAGCATGACGGTTTATTAGAAGCGCATACTCCTTTGTCTACAGATGAGACCAAGGCTAGCCGACGTTGTGGGTGCATGTTGAGGTGAGGCGAGTTGGCGTGGGGCTGTTTGGGTTCAGGGCCGGTGCATCGTGGAGCTTTGTGAGCCATGCTTTGTGTCTCTGTGTCTATTCATAGCAGGAGAGGAGCTCTTTCAGTCCTTCCGCGAACCCGCTGCCAAACTCCACTTCCTCCCCCGTCCATGCTCCCGCCGCGAGGCCAGCCAGCCGAATGGAAGACGAGCCTGCCAGGCTGCCTGCGCACCTGCGTGAGTCAAACACACACACACACACACACACACACACACACAGATGAGCAGTGACTCCTACAGGCATCGATCATTTCAACGGGACAAATTGATTTTTGTCAGTGTTTTTAGCATCTTGCGCTTTAAATGTTTCGGTTTGGTTAAAGCGGTAACCTAAGAGGATTCTTATTTGTCTCATCCCAGAAATCACCTGTCAGTCAATCTGTGTGGGTGTGACTTTGACATTTTTGGATTTTTCTGTAGATCCAGGTTGAGCTTCTGCAAGTTGCGATATCAGAGTTTAAAATGGCAAACAAAAGGTAGACTGTGTTATCGGGCAACATGGATTAATAAAAATGCGGAATGTTGTGGAATGCCACTTTAATAGTTCAAACCTATCACATCCTATTATGACAACACGCCCATGATTATCACTGCATGAGTGCCAGCCAAGTCAGGCTGGACCTCTCAGCTGGGAGGCGTTGAAGCAGATCTGGGGTCAGACACCTGAACCGTACGCTTCCACTGGACCAGAACTGACAGACCTACTGCACTGGAATAACCAACAGTTACAAAGCAGTCAGGTACAGATAATGTGGACCAGAGAACACAATTAGGCCAGGAATGATAGGAGAAGAAGGGGCGACAAACTGATAGGGGAGAGAATCTAGTCCTGCATGTTTTTCTTCTTCAAGGATCATGTTTTCATTAAACCCTTTCAAAATGCATGACTTTTACTCTACATGTTTGCTGACGGTTATAATAGAGGGGTCCTTGAGCCTCCTTAAATGCATCAGAAAGGTGAATTAGTCCCTGCTTGCAACTGCGCTACGAATAATTGAATGATGGGGAAAAATAAAGGCAGTTAAATGTTCACCATTATGGAAAAAGATTTGGTCTGAATTGTTTTCCACATCACAGATTTTATTGATTCATACATAAATGATGCTTAAAGCAAGACTACGCGTCTTTTGAAAGAAACAATAACACAAAAGTAAAATCCATAACTAACTTTTTGCTGATACAACCTTACTTGGTCTGGTATAGCAAATTGCAGTTGTTGCGATACACCAACAAAGAAAAAGACTGCTAACAAGCAAAAGAAACATGTGAAGAACGCAGAATACGAAATTGTTTTAAAATTGTCTTTGCGAATGTTTTATGAGGAAGTTAATGCTTTTGCAACTAATGCACATTTGTGACCTCAAGTATGTACACAATGGGTTTTTGCTAGTAACACGAATGTAAATGTAACTTATGTTTCTTTACATAAATATACTCCGAAAGGCACCGTTACTATATTAGCTTTGCTTGATTTGCAGGCTTAAACACTGGTTCATTAAACTGGTATGAACCGCTTGCTTAGCTAAAGACGGAGTTGCTGCCATTTGTTTTTAATCGGACAGGTAAACAAGCTCATTTGAAGTCATATGGCTTTTGTTTAGAGGCACCGATTTGAAATTAGCAATACGGCTTTTCCACTTTGCTTCAGACCAAGGAAAGACAATCGTAGGTGTTAGGTTTACCTGAGCTGGTCAGCATTTCACACTACCTGAACCTTCCTGTGTTAATTACACCAAGAGAGAGAACAAAGTGAGACGCCAGTCTTAAGGTGGGGGCAGTGAACCAAAAAATCTTTCGAAATACATGTTCATATTTCAGTGAAGCAACGCTGTGATACTTCGGTCCATTTTTAATCGGCTCACTGTTGCTTAACCAATAAACGAGGAGGCGGGGCTGGAGCTGTGCCAAGAGATAGGCTTGTGTTCAAAGAGTAACCCTGAGCTGCCTTGTCCATGCATCCATCAATATTTAACCAGTTTATTTATTTTTTTCGAGCAGGTGTGAAGTTCAGTTCTTTAGCGGGGCTTTTGTGGGGGCGCTTGCCTGGGCGGCTGCAAAGGCTGAGGCTGGATGAGACACACAGGAAACTCCCTCAGCCCACTTCCTCTTTTGCATTGTTGCAGAAAAAGGAAGAACGCTCAACAGGTCCGTGTTGAGTTTCCTGCCGAGTAAACTGATGGGTCAGTTCACATCCGCAGACATGTGGAAGTCCTACTTTGTTTTAATCAGATCTCAAACACAGTTCCTCACACGGACATGACTCTCGCACATCTGCAGGTCAGGAAAATGTCTCTTTGTGTTTAGTTTGCTGCTGCTGCTGGTCTGGATCCACTTTCAGACAGACAGCAACACGTCTTTGTCACTGAGCGGCGCAGCCTAAAACACCTCTGCTTGTCCTCTCTCCCCCTGCCTATCTAAACACACATGTGCTGGAAAACAAGCCATCCATTAACCCCCACACTCAGAGGGAGTTCTGTCCTGAGGGGGGAGAGGAGAGTAAGAGAGCAGGAGCAGGAGGAGGAGGGAGGAGGAGATGGGGGAAAAAAAAGACAGAAAGAAAAAGAATGAGGGAGGAAATTGCAGTGTGGGCAGAAATCCGCCTTCTCCATTTCCTGGGGAGGAAGTGGATTAGATCGGGAGAGTTGCAGCCTGCTCCTCACACTAAAGAATGCTACCAGACTCGATTTTAACCCTTTCAGCCAGACATCACACTAGCAAACTTAACCTTGTGAAAATAAATATTGGTCTTAAAATATATCTTTATTAACTTACTTTCACTTTGTTTTTAGATCATTTGCTTTATCTTTTTATGTATTTTTTATTACCTCTTTTGCATTTTAGCAGGTTTATCATATTGTCCTCATTGTTGGTTGTCCTGTGAAGCACCGAATCTTCAATTAAATAACTGGAATAATTCTTCCGATTCATTAGAAAAGACATTTTAATACAAACCACGCTGGTTTTGTGCAGTCAAATGTCACCAGATGTGTTATAGTAACATGTGGTAAAATAAATTCATGCATACTATAAATAAACTGCAGATATGTAGTTAAAAGTTTAAATAAATCTGAATAAAATGTCTAGCAGGGTGTCAGTTACAATGTTTTAAATGTGTTACTTTTTACAAAAGTTGACATTTTAAGGAAATATAAAGTATTGAAAATGAAAAAGAAAAAAACACTTAAGGGCCCTTAAGTGTCGAGTATATTTAGTTTACAAAGTGAACAAGATGAGAAGTGACAAAGTAAAAGCTGAGTTGTATTTCAAGACCACTGTGAACCAATGGGATAACAGTCAGGGTAAAGATGCATCAACAATAGTTAAATGATAAATAATATTTCCATTGTATAATATTTACTAAGCGACAGTAACAACCTCAGACAGCTCAAGTCTACAAGAGCAAGTTAATGTGTTCTGTTCTTGTTAGTCAATTCACTTAGTAGTCAAACTATGTTGTGAGGGGAGTAAATTAATCTTTGACACTGTTTATTATCCATCAGGGTTATTTTCTTGTTGCCAGGTTTGCTTGTGATTTCTTGAATTACGGTTTTGGCAGAAAGCAGTTAAAATGAAGATCATGGAGTTTTATTGTAGCATGTGTTAACTTAATGCTTAAACTCAAGCCCCAAGCTTAAAGCAATTCTTACCTTTCTGGCATTTTTACACTATTCTTCTGTAAACTTTAAATGCTCCTAATATGTGTATGGCACACTAAAATGTAAAAGAAATCCACCAGGTGTTGAAACCATAGGTTGAAACTCTGAAAATATTCAACTCTTATATATTTCTGATAAAAGTCCAATTATTCAGTCCGAATAAAATGATTTGCAGAGCTTCCTGCCTGTCATCAATCGCTCTGTTTCAATTTACGCTACTCATGCTGCGTTCCAGTGCCATGGGAAGTCTGAAGTTTCGGACCTCTAACTAGGCAAAGTGCACTGGAAAGCCTGTCAAAGTGGAACCTCTTACTGCCATATTCAGGGTTGATCTCACTCGAATTCGATAGTAGGAGGTTCAACTTTGACAGGCATTCCAGTGCACGTTGCCTAGTTGGAGGTCTGAAACTTCGGAATTCCCATGCCACTGGAATGTAGCATTTCTCTCTCATCGCATGTGTCGGGGGAGGAGGGAGCGTCAGAGTCCAGGCAGGGGTAAGAGGGTGGGACTTTGGAGTGAAGCGCTGTGAGACATGCAAGAAAGGTACGAATTGCTTTAAGGAATAGTTCGGCATTTTGGAAGTGTGCCATTCACTTTCTTACCAAGAGTTGGATGAGAACATTCAATACCACTCTCATGTCTATCGCTAAAGCTACAGCCGGTGCCAGTTAGCTTAGCTTAGCACAGAGACTGGAAACAGAGAGCCACTGCTAGCCTGGCTAGATTTGTCAAAAGATAACAAAAATCCTCTAACTACCACATCACTACCTTAAGCTCACTTATCAACAGGGTGACAAGACTCCAGGAAGTCGTTGTGCCCAACCAAAAACTAGTCAAGCACATACACTAATCCCCCCATACAACATTAAACAAACAAGATATAGCTAATAAGTTGATGAGCTTTAGAGATGCTGGTAGGCAGGTGTTTTTACTTCTGGACAGCGCCAGCCTAGCTGTTTACCTGTGTTTTTTAGTCTAGCTAGCTGGTTTCAGTTTCATATTCAACATACACATATGAGGTATCAATCCTTTCTTCGTTTAACATGGTTTTACCATGTTTTGGTCAAATTTTATATTCATGTTAACTAAATGCTTGGACTCTTTAGCTCGAGGGCATTTTTAAGACGCAATTACATAATTGTTGAAAAGGATTTTTTAAAAATCCATTGTGGTTTAAATAAAATCCCCATTAAACACGTCATTAAAGCATTCATCTAGGAGTAGGAGTGCTGTCAACCACCCGTGGCGTTTTGTTTGTTTCTCTGTGTCAAAAGCGAGACAAATGCTAAAAAGACCCAGGAGGGATTTTAATTCAACTGAAAAATCCAGGCAACATCACTCGATTTGGGCATGACGCAACTGCCAGCTAGTCAGTGGGAGAACACTGAATTATTTAAAGGTCTAAAACACAAGGTATTCTGGTATTATTTTACAATAAACAAGCATGAAATACAAAGAAGAGTTACAAGGCTACGAGAGCAGAAATATCTTTGAATCATTAAAAAAAAAATCCATGTCCATGGAAACAAGACTGACTGGTATCCTGCTTGTGTGTGTGCGTGCGCATGCATTCACAGCTGGGTTTGCACTATGCATGCCTTTGCGAGTGGGTGGATGAGTGTGAGTGAATCTTGTGTCTTTGTGCAAAGCTTGCCAGAGGTTGTGTGTGTCCTGCTGCACCACCTTCCATTGGTCTCTTGCTCTCTCTTGTGTATTTGTGTGTGTGCGTGTGTGTGTATGTGTGTATGTGTATGCGTGTGTGTGTGTTCTTTCTGAGGGGAAATTTCCTGCCCCTGGAAGCAGCCCTTGTCCTCAGGAATTTCCTGAGTGGGCAGACGGGGCTTCCTGAATAAATGTTGTTGTTGTGGTGTGTGTGTGTGTGTGTGTGTGTGTGTTTGAACTCGCTCTCTTTTCTCTTCTGAAAGGGAAACTGTTCTCACATGCCAGCGAGTGAGCTGAGCCCCCTTCTCTTCCTGTTCGCAACACACTCCACATGGTGTTTTTGATGGGGTGGGGTTGGAGGGTGGGGGAAAGGGGGTGGAGTTGCTTTACTCTAAACGTCACACGAACACACACTTATTACTCAATGACAGCGTGTTGATTTAAAGGAAAAAATAGGAAAAGTCTATTTTAGTGAAAGAAAACCTATTTTCTTCATTTTTAGTATAAATAATGTATAAGTGTTTATATTCTTACCTAGAAGGAAAACAAATGTTTACCTTTTTGCCAAATAAATACATTAACGCGTAAATGCATCAATGTCTCTCCTACTGATTCAAAATCTCATTTTACTTTAATTTAAGATTGTTACAGTAATCCCTAAACAAGCTGCCTTATTATTTTAGATTTTGTATGATTGCAATATCATATCTATATATCAGATCAAAAAATAATCTAATTATCAGGCTATAGATCTGATACATGGTATTTTTAGAATCTAAAAGAAATAGAAAATAACAACTGAACTGAACACCGTGACCCCAAAACCGTGATAAGAACTGAACAGTGGATTTTTTGAACCGTTCCACCCCTAATATCAGTGACCAATGTAGGGAAAGCTCAGGCAAGCTAAATGAAAACCGATTTTGGCTGCATAAAATTGATCATGCATAGGTTTAGTTGAAGTCCTTACAGGTCGTAGACATGTGCAACCTGGGATGAGAGTCCACAAGTACACATTATTCGGATGAAAAGGGCTGTGAAAAACTGCCATGGAGGTTTTGCAGTAGAAGTGATCACCTAAGTGTTACACTGCACAAAATGCTGACTTCACTTTCTCCAGACGGAAAGAAAAAAAAAAGAATATAGTATAAGGGTGTGTGTGTTGGTTTTAGACCAAGTATGAGGCCTTTTGATTTAGTGAACAAATGTCTTTAAAGCTTCTACTTTAAAAAACAAACAAAAGGAAGAGCGGCAGTTGACTTTGTATTCAGGAACTAACCTACAAGAGCCGGCATGCTCCTGCGCTCAACAACAGGCTATCAAAAACAGGTCGTGCTACTTCCTGGCCATAAAAGTGCAGTTTGATTGACGATCTGTTTTATGTTTGTTTTGACTGGATGAAGTCCAGATTTGGACAGGGATAGGCGCGTGCATGCCCGTGGAGGAAGCGGAGGATAATTATGAGATAAGGGGGGGGCTCTTAACTGAAAAGTAAAAGTGTGTGTGTGGAGGTAGATTTTCCCCTGCCGCACCCACCTGACAGGGAATCAATGAACAGAGACACACAAATCGGAGGTTGGAGAAGAATAGTGCGTGAGCATTAAGTGTGGAAATGTGTACCTCTCGTATCCACACGTCAGGAGGAGGTGTCATAAGGTCATGGTCAGTCTTTCTCCTCCTCCTCCTCCTCCTTCCTTGTTCCTTCTTCTCTGTCTGGAGAAAGAAAAACCTTTTCTTCGTTGAGATAGCGAGACCAATATCCGCCTACTTGCTGCTCTGAGAGAATAGGCAAACATTTACAGAAGAACTAAGTGAGTAAGGAGCTTTGAGTTTGAGAGCAAAGTCCCAGCCTCACTGATGCAGCACTGCATTTGTGTTTATTTAGTTATAGTTCATTTGAGTCAGGCTGAGCTGAAATCAGTTGTTTCTTTTGTGTATATATTTAGACTGATGTCAGGAGTTTACCGGGAAATAATATCTGAGACTTTTCAGATTCCGGTACGACTCAAAATATGGCATGTGTGCAGTTTTGTTCCAGTTTTACAAATAAAGAGAAAGGAACCCCTCGGAAATGTGTGATGCACTGGAAAAGCTGAACACAACAGCTATTTTGAAATGATCCAAAAAGAATATACATGACCTTTTGGTAATAATGATATTATACTTAATTTATATAGCATATTTCAAAACACAGTTACAAAGTGCTTTACAACAAGAACAGTACTAAATGAAGACGCATAAAGAATAACATGAACTAAAGGCCTAAAATCAGGATACACTCTCCGATAAACTTATGTTTTCAAAAGAGATTTAAAAGAAGACACTGACTCAGACAGCCTTATTTCCAGAGCCTTGGGCCACTGATTGCAAAAGCTCTGTCCCCTTTTTAGTTTTTCAGCCTGGACTCTGGAAGACACAGAAGACCTATGCCCGAGTATCCCGAACTACGCAAAGGTTCATAAAGGTTAAAAAGTCTAAAGTATAATCTGAAACCAGGTCGTTAAAAGCGTTAATCAACAAGATCTCAAAATCATTCCTTAAAAAAAATAGGGAGTCGATGTAAAGAGGCTAAAACCCAACAGCATAACCGGACATAAATACAGTCAGATCAGTCAGAAAGAAATGAACCACATCTGTCCACAGCTGTTGGCACATTTGCCCCCAAAATATGGAGCTTTTTTCAAAATGGGCCATAGAGGGGGTTTCACCTAAAAGTCATTTCTTGTCAAAGTATCAAGAGGCAGTGGTGTCAGTTTTCGGTTGGGTGAGACAAACCTAAGCAGCAGCGTAAGTGTTAGTGAGACGTGCCGAGCTAAACTGTGAGTCTGGATGGGACCTCTAAGCTCCATGGCAGGACGGACCTCATTAACTCGTCTGGCTGCGAGGGGAAGTCGAGGGCTTCTGTACCGCAACAACGAAACAAGATACCAGTGATCTCATCCTCCTCTTCCCTTCATTCATCCCAAGCGCTTATGAGTTGCCTTGGCAACTTGCGCGCTCCCTGTGTTATTGTGTGTGTGTTAGTGTGCGTTAGCGGGGGCCTTAGAAACCACAGAGTGAAAATTATGTGTCATCAGAGAGGATTAGGAGCCCACGGTTTAGTCAAGGGCTTGGGATCCTGAAAGCAAGCACAAGGTTCCTATTACTTGTGTGACAGTGACATTGGCGGCCAAAGATAACAGCTGTCCGACTCCCAGAGGAAGTGTTTGAGGCCGGGCGATAAGTGAGATGTAAGAAATGAGTAGTTATTCTCCGTGTGGGTGTCATGGTTGTTCTGATCGGAGCTATACAGTGTTGCAAGTCTGTTTTTGTGTGTGTATGCGTGTCAAAGGGAGAAGGAGCTAGAAAAAGAGAGGGAGGCGAGTCTGAGTCATACTGTACATCCTTAGGTTACGCTGAGAATGCATAATGATACGATGAGGTATGACTGGGATAAATAAGGGTCCAAAGATGGTCAGGTGTAATGCTAAAAATATAAATCCTGTTGTGTCGACAATATATCAAGAATATGAAAGTTTGAAAACATTTTGGAGATGGTCTCGCTGGTTGGAGATAAACCAAGTCAAATGAGGTTCAAACTTTGTTGTTTTAACTCTGGTGTTAGCTAAAATAATACAATTATGGCATTCTTAGTTATTTAGGTTAGCTCATTTTAAAACATAGGTGAACCTGGGTTGAATTTGTAGTTCTCAAGAAAATTTGGATGGGTTTGCCCATGGCTAATATGTAGGCTAACTAGTACTGCATTTTAGAGGAACTGCATTTTATGCATGTCCAAATTAGCTTGAACTATTCTGATTAGTGGGAAGCTGGCCATAGCGCTACCGATGCTTTCTAATGTGTTAGTCCTGACAAGTCATAGATGAATAACACGATGTAATCACTGTTTGTGTTTTTATTTCGACTTTTGACCAGGTTTTTTTGCTAGCTAGCTTGTGCACCAGCGTTTGCAAGCGCTGAAAACCAAATACTTGTACAAAAACCGTAGAATCATTGTATTTCAGGGCAATCTTTTAATCAAATGCAGACTGCACCATTTCAACTACTGCTGGGAAGAAATAAAAAAATAGGAGTATTTTCATTCCCGTTTTATTGAGGCCGGTATCTTTTTAGTGCCCATTACCTTAACATATTAGTGTTAGCATTTAGTCATGGTGTTTTGTTTCTGCTAGATAAGTCAAATTAGCTATACTAAAGTGTTGCTTTCTGGTTAAGCAAGTTAGATTGCCCTTAAACTTTATTTCATTCATTATGATGTTGAACAGCCATTTTTATTTGCCATATTTTTAATTTGACCATTTTTCTTGCCGACTTGAACACCGGAAAAAAAACACTACACTTTACCACACACTACCGTTTATTTCCTCATTCTCACAGATTTGAGAAATGTTACTAAAATCTACTCTGATGAAATGTTGCTTTTGTTCAGACATTTTTCATTTTCACACACAGTCTTTCCCTGATGCCTGTAAATGCTTGTTGGTCACCAGTGCAGATGTTTTACACTCCTGTTCCCACGGCAGTGAAAGGAACATTTCAGACTGCGAGGGAGGGGAGAAAAAAAAGACACTGTCATTGCAGTTTCCTCTGCTCTCTTTTCCTCTATGTGTCCTTGTTCGTTCATACACAAACTAATAAACTGTCCGTCCTCTGATGTACCCGGCTGGAGTTCAGAAAAGAGCAGCACAGATCATAACAGATCAAATAAAATAACAGTCTGACCGTCTTTCTCATATCCCCCCTCCCTTTTTTCATCCTTTTGATTCATTCTGTACTCTTCCCCTTCACCTATCATCTTCTAATCTTTTATTCCAACCTCCTCTCCCTTTCTGACTCTGTCTCCTCCATCTTTTTTTCTTAATCTCCGCTGCCGTTCCCGTAATCACTCCCTCCTTTTGGCTTTTATCTTCACTTCCTCAATATCCTTTTTACTGCCTCTGCCTCCTTCCTTCCTCTCCCCCCTCTTCCCCTCCTCCTTCCCGCCCCCCCCCCTCTCCCTCCCCACCTTCCTGCCTTTCCTTATTTTCATCCTTCCTCTCCCCCAAACCGCCCTCCCCCTCCCTCCTTCCCTCCTTCTCTCCTTCTGCCTCTTCTTCGCTGAACTCATCCTTCATTTCTTTCTTTCTCTGTTGCTTCTATACCAAAACCTGATCCCAACTCCCTTTTTCCCACCTTCAGGTTTGCAGCCAGTCTTTTGGAGCAGGGAGGACGTGGCCCAGTGGCTGCGATGGGCCGAGAAGGAGTTCGCCCTGCGTCCGATCACCAGTGGCTCTTTCCAAATGAACGGCAAAGCCCTGCTGCTGCTCACCAAGGAGGACTTCCGCTACCGATCCCCCCACTCTGGTACTTTTCTTTCCACCTGTGCATAAATTTCTTTAAGATATTAGAATTCCAGACTGGGAAAAGAACCGGAGATGACAGTGAAAAGTTTTGCAAAAGAGGCACTTTCATAGATCGCATTTGGTGGTACTTTAGTGCAATTAGAGCAGGACTAACAAAACAGGATTTACCAATTAGAAGGAAAGAGCCATTTTAGATGATGGAAACATGAGACTAAAAGTAATTGGAAATTGGATAGTTTGGCTTTATCACAGATGAGTGAAACACTTGATAAATTTACATCCATGAATTTAATCCTTGATCCGCTGTTACTCCCTGTGGTTTTGACCAATATTATAGTTTATTTGTACGTGAAAGCTGTGCCAGTGTAGCTTTAAAATCAATGTGTTTACAGCAAAACTACACCCTTTTAAAAATCAATAAAGTGCGGAGGAGGGAAGGCGGCAGTGTCAGGCGACAGCGGAGGGAGGCATCTATTACAGCGAGACTGGGGGAGGAAGTAAGGGACGGGGGATCAGGAAGTATACAAACCAACCTTATGTGTCCCCCCCGGCAACGCTAGCGCCGGGGTACATGAAAATAATGCTTTTTGGTATTGCACATAATGCATGCATGTTTTCCTTTGCAGAGTTTTGGATTTCTATTTTTTTTAAATGAATAGAATGGATTTAAATGGATTCATTGTCTGATTGTGTGTCCCGGACATTTCACACCACGCAGTTGAGGAATGAAGTCAGTGCTGTGTTTGTCAGGATGACAGTCATGAGAGTGGGATGAAATGAGTGAGCAGTGTTGGGAAATATTAAGATGAGACATAGAATGGATGAACCTTGCACAACCTGGAAAATATGACAATGTAATCATTTAAAGTCCAGAAAAATGTGGGAGTCGTATGGAGGACTAAAACTGAACGCTTAATCAATGCTGAAACAAAATGAATTGATGAAGAAATGAATAAACAAGTGAAAGCTGAACCGACGGCATCAATAATTAAACAAATGCATCAATAAGTGTCACTAATTAGTCAGGAAATTAATCATTCATGACGTCCATTTCTACTTCTTCATTTATACGTGTATTTCTTTATCTCTGTATATTTAGTAAATAATGTAAGGGTAATTAACGTCACTGTAAACAACATTAGATCAATTCAGCTTTATTACTTTTACCTTGTCAGTGGCGTATAAAAAAGAGCTGTATGTTATGATAATTTAAAGACATTAGTTTGTTTTGTTATTAATTGCCAACATGTATTCATTTGATTTAAAAAACAGAATGCATAACCTATGTAATTAATTCAGCTTTTCAGCTTATATTATTATTTTATTAAATTACTTTAAAGTATTGGATTACTTTAAACATTCAAATGATTCATTTTAAAATGTATGTAATGGATTAAAATGCTCATTAATTGAAGTTATTGTAAATCCTCCATAAAAACCGAACAGGAAGTAAGTAAAGCTCACGCCGTTCAGTTCAGTATACATTTCCTAAAAATGGGAGAAGCCGGCGTGCCCCTATAAGTCGCATTACATGTTGTGATGGATAATCTGGAGCTATAGAGAGATGGGGCCCAGCTGACAGCTGTTGTCAAGCCTGTGTTTCCATTTCAACTCTGCAGAAAAATGTTCACATCCTGTTAAGAAATTTAGGACTGGGAGGAAAAAAAAGGAAAATATGATTCATCATCTCAGGTTTTAGAAGTTGTCTTCAGTAGTCTCAATGTGACACCGAGATCATTTTGTTGTAAAAATGGTTTTCGTGCATCAGCAGCCGTAGGTATTTGATCTCATTGGCCGTGGATGGATAAAACCAACAGCGACTGATCACATTTTAACACTGGAAGCTGTTTTGTCATCGGCGAAAACATCATTTTAGGGAACAGAGCAAATGTTTTGGCTTGTGATGTGTCCGTTTCCTCCTTTTGGGGATTGTAAAGGGTGCAGTTCCCATCAGTCCCTGCTGTGTGCAATATTTTCCTTTTGTAGAAACTCCAAGAATAATACTTTTTTTTCCTGGAATGTCTTAACCTCACTTCCCACAATAAGCCACACAGTTTGTAGAGCTTCGTTACAGCTACAAGATAAGACTTGAACATTTTTAATGGGAGAAATGTAAAGCAAAGAAGGGTGTTCCATATATCAGCTACGACTAACTGTAAGATAACACTTCCTCATGTCTTATTCATTTGCTTGTAAATCACAGTGATACAAATATTCTTTTGTGTGCATATAGAGGTTCAAAAGTAGCATTTAAAATCCAGAATCAAAGCCGACTTTAAAGCATCAGGAAGCGGGAATTTTACCCACACTGCAACTCAACGCCACAGGGCCAGAAAGTGAGAACTGAAAGGGGTGTGTGTTACTGTGTTTGTTCACCATCACTTCCTTTA
Organism: Echiichthys vipera; assembly: GCF_963691815.1. Taxonomy (NCBI): domain Eukaryota; kingdom Metazoa; phylum Chordata; class Actinopteri; order Perciformes; family Trachinidae; genus Echiichthys; species Echiichthys vipera. The sequence goes on along the minus strand of NC_139845.1, from coordinate 16,681,009 downwards.
TAAGAATCATTTCCTTGTTATGGTAAGCCTTTTAAAAAAAATCAGGTCATGTGTGATGGCCGACTTTGTTCAAATCTCAACCACTGTACCTGAGGTTTATTTGTTAACCATGTGAATGTTTTGTCACGTCGGGAGAGGAGCGGCTGTTGTCGGTGTCGATGCATAACAAACAGCTGTTAATCATTCCGTGAACTTCCTGCTTAGGCTCTCTGTGCGGTGTCACCACTACTGTGTAACCACTTAAAGGAGAATACCAGGGTCATATAGAGCTACGGCCCATTTGCTTTTGTCTGACACGGTTGTAGTCAAGACCAAGGTCCAGTCGAATCCAGAGCAAATCGAGTCCTGTTCAAGAACATAAGAGCGTCCTTCCAGGATGGCTCTATGAACAAGATTGATATATCTTCTCACATCAAATGAATAAATGCAGATAATTAAGGCAACGTTCTGCACAAGTGATCCCAAAATCAGTAGCTAGGAACAACTCGACCAGTTCTCATGGAGTTCAAGACCAGACGCAGGTGTGAGACAAGAGCAAGACGTCTAAAAAGTGGACTCAAGACTGTACTTGATACAGTACTTGAGTCTGGACTGATGCCTGATTAAGAAACATGTATTCCTAAAAAGTAACTAAACCCCCAAACCTCTTTTCTCAGCTGAAAACCAATAAATATGTGTATTTTGTAGTCTAAGTCTTGCTTTGCTGTGCATGGCGTCTGTACGGAAGCCCTGAAAGACAAGGGGAAAAACCTAAGTTTATCTTCTACGTAGGAGATAAACTTTGAGGCTTAATTATTCTGTCTGTTTCTGATGCACGATACAACGGGAATTGAAAGTTCAGCAGAATGCAGCATAAACAACATGTTTTAACTTATTAGTGAACTACAAATGTCTGTAAAACACAATGGGATTGTGCATAGGTGCCGGCTTGTCTGATGGTATCCTATTGGGAAAAGACTTTGTGTTCCACATGGCTATATGTGTATATGATGCACCTGGATGCCAGAAATGCAATATGTCAAATAAATGTAACACCAAAAGCAAGTTAAGTACACACCTCTCTCTAACGCCTCCCTTTTTCAAGCGTGCGTTGCAACCTGGGTGCAACTACGGTAGGCGCTATGTGCCAAAAAGTTGCCTTTTTAATTCACTTTTTCCCTTTTTTTAGCGACGAGGATCCCTTCTCCTGCGTAATCTTGCATTGATCTTGCATTATGAACAAAAGTGCAGAGCAGGCTTTCAAATTTGCTGCGGCAGTGACAAGCGCGTCTCACTTAGCTCCTTCTCCAGTCTTCCACAGTCGCACTGGCTCTGAGCGACAATGCTTTTAGCCTTACCAGTACCACGTAGTGTTTTTATAGACCGGAAGAACATGGAAGCCTCCATAGACCTTACCCGTCCTATGTAAATACAGATGAGAAATTATTCGTTTGGGAGGATAAGTCAGATTGTTGGCAGAGGTAATTGTACACCAATGAGGACTTGAATCAAGACGTTGATTTGAGGTAATAAATTGCTTAAAACGCTACACAGTGTCCCTTTAAGGGTCATAGGGGAGAGACTGAGTGTGTGTGTGTGTGTGTGTGTGTCAGTCACTCCTCAGAAACTCTTCCATTATTGCTCAAGCCCCCTGTTGCCTGGAAAGTGAAGGGAAGAAGAAGGGGAACCAGATTTCGTGGATGACGCTAGCGCTAATTTCCCATTTTAATGCAGACGTCAGATGCTGCCTATTGCTAACTGTTGACCTTTTGCATCTCTGCAGGGGACGTCCTGTATGAGCTGCTGCAGCACATCCTGAAGCAGAGGAAGCCCCACGTGTTTTACCCCTCTGCCTACTTCCCTGGGAACTCCTTCCACTCGCTGCCTGAAAGCGCTGTGCAGCACCTGAAGCTTGAAGGTCAGACCAATAAACATTTTTGTCTTCTTTAATGCAAACATCTTCTTTATTTTCAGCTCTTGCAGTATGTTGATAATAAATATACGTGATCTTCTCAATTCTCATCATTTTTTTAACCACTTATGAAAGGTTTGGGTAGAAATACAATATAGAATGCTGAAAAGAAAGACCAGCTAGGTAGTTTCACACCCACCTATGAATCAGAATGGTAATGTTGGTTGTGATTATTTATATATATATATCATATATCTAAATAGTCTGTCTCTTTCTTCAGATGCACACACATCTTCACTTAGCATCTGTATACGTGACAAAACAAGGAAGTGACGATGACGTTCAGTCAAATACCTGAGAGTGTTTTCTGGCTCTGATCTGAGGAGAAGTGACACATTAACAATCAGATGGGTTGGAGTAGTACCTTCATCTGTCGGCAGTAAAACCTGCTCTACAAGGAAACGCTGTTTTATTTAAACAAGCTGCGAAAACAATACAAAGTGGTTGGCTGGTATTTGTCACTACTGTCTTCCTTGTTTTGAGTGCCACTTTGTAGACATACATTCCATTGCTTTTGACAGAAGGAATCAGGGTGAAAATTCAAACTACTTCCAACACAAACCAGAGAACTTCTACTGAAACAGGAATAATGTCTTCACCACTCTCAGCCTAACTGGCAGCATATTAGTGACACCTAGTGGTCAGAAAGAAACTGGGAACTAACAGTAAAAAGCCCTTTGAGAGACATACGAGCGGACAAAACAGTGAACCACAGCCCTGAAATGAGTGACACTTTTTATTAAACTCATAATATTGGATTTAAGTTGAGGTGTTGATTCAGTAATGTGCCATTTTCTGAGGTCACAGTCAGAGAAGAGTGAAAAACAACCATCATAAGGGGCTTCACATTTCTCTACTGCTTTACAAACATCCAAAGAGTGTTTGAGGAGCTGCTTGAAAAATAACTGATTCATTCTAAGTCTCAACTCTATGTTATTATAACATTGTGTAACTCAGCTGTAGATATTTATCACATGTTGTATCATTTGTTACCCCAGAAACGGTACGGCGGGCACCACGTGGTGCGGAGCCACTCCCCCAGAATCCACCAACCATCGAGTTGCGCCACCGCTCCCGCTCCCCCCACCTTCAAACCACCAGACGATCCCCCCCGGGGCCAAACCACCCCCGCACCGCCAATGAGGACCACCTCCAGACCTTTTCCCAGCTGCCCGACAGTAACCACCACCTGCCCGAGGACATGTACCCTCTGTCGGTGTCCCCTGCTGCTCCCAACGGCCGTTGCACAACGCCCCGAGATGCCCCCTGCCCGGGCAGCCCTGGGGGCCAGGAGGCAGGCCCTCCTCGCGTCATCCAACTCATGCCCAGCCCCATCATTAACCCCCTGCTCCTCAGCCCGAGCAGGAGCGGCGGGGGGGTCGTCATGGACTTCAGGCACAGCCGAGGTGGACCCCAGTCTCAGGCGGCGCTGGAGAACGGCCGTGAGGGCAAAGGCCACGGCCAACATCATCAGATAGCACTGTCCCAGCAGCAGCAGCAGCATCTACTGCAGCAGCAGGAGGAGGCGCTCTACAGGAACCATGTCATCATGCCCGTGTCTCCTCCAGAAGAGCAACAAATACCCATCGGAAGGATAGCAGGTGAGATTTAGCCATTCATAGCGTTAAAGTTTAAAGCTACGAGAGGTGCCATCGCCTCTTTTTCTTTAGTTATAATGTGAGCTGACACAGAGACAGGAAGACGTTATTTACCTTATCCCTTTGGTATTCTCTGAGCATCTCATGCAAACTCACTCTGTGTTTCCCTGTGGTGACCTTGCAGACTGCAGGCTGCTGTGGGACTACGTCTACCAGCTCCTGTCAGACAGCAGGTACGAGAACTACATCCGTTGGGAGGATACAGAGAGCAAAGTCTTCCGCATCATGGACCCCAACGGCTTGGCCAGGCTCTGGGGCAATCACAAGGTAAACACACACCAATGAGTGCTACGTGTGTAGGTATTGTTATTGTTGGGACATCCCGGATCAATCAGTGTCATTTCTCAGTTTGGGTTAGCTGTAATAATCAATATTTTTTCATATAAACAATGGATTGATTCCCCTCCCCTTTTTTTTTTTTTTTTTTTTTTTTAGCTTTTTGGCCTTTCAGCTCAGTGTTTTGGTTTTACGGATGTCTAAAAAGGCAACTGTTTGCCATAACAACATTATATGGTGATCTATTTTGATTTCAAGTGTTTTCAGCTCTAAAGACGTAGAAAATGTTTTATTTAGCAGATAAGTAACACCAAATTATTGACACTTTTTGTCTTTTACCTCTTACAGAACAGGACCAACATGACGTACGAAAAGATGTCGCGAGCACTGAGACACTACTACAAACTGAACATTATCAGGAAAGAGCCCGGACAGAGACTTCTATTCAGGTATATCAACTTATAGACACCTTTTTTTAAAAAACAAAACTAACAAACTATTCATGATGTAGTAACAGTTTTTTTAATATATTTTTCATCAGAAGTTTTAATTAACTCGTTCCCGCATCTGTGTCCTATCGACAGGTTTATGAAAACTCCCGACGAGATCATGAACGGACAGACCGACCGGCTGGAGCACTTAGAGTCTGACACATACGAACAAACCTACATCAAAGAGGAATGTTGAGGAACTCTGGGAAAACACAAGTCCATGAACTACCTACTACTACTACTACTACAGCCGCCGTTGCCTTTCAGAAGCAGCCTGAACAATCGTTGAATCTGGAGCGCATGGACGTCCGCTCGTACCAGACCCGTGAAGACAGACATGAACTCTTTCTTAAGGTCGCCTTAGGATCGTAGTTTCCTAAAGTAAAAAATAAAAGACATAAACAGCATCAGTTGTTGTGATTTTTCCCGACGGACAGAGCTGAAAAGACTTTCTAAGTGTGACGTTTATATTTCTGAATGAACTGCAAAAGCCAATCACTTTGTGCTAATGTCCCTTTGATGATTCTGTCTCCTCACATGCATTATACTATGGAATTATGCTGTTTGTAAAAAGAAAATTGTGTGCGCGTGCGTGTGTGATAGGAATGTTTTCACCGTGGAATAAACATTTTTGATCAAACTGTATTCTATTAGTGTGGAGTATACTTCTAATCGTAGATATTTACCTGAATATTAATGCGCCTTTGTTTCCTCTAGTGTTTCCTGTTTGTGTTTTTGGTGAAATACAGAAAATGCCCACATGATGGCAATACTGGACCATTTTTGATAAGAGAGGAGCAGCACTGGACGCTGTCCACAGCTCCAAGAGCTCATCAAACACGCCTCTAATTTAAAGGGTCATTAAGGGATTAAACATGGCTGCGGTTCATAATATTTTTGGAAAGATGGATCAAATTTTAGCCTTGTGTGAGTCTCTTGCTTTTGGTGGAATTGATGATTTCTCTGAGAAATAATCACTATTGAGCCCAATTAATCAAATACCAGTAATTAGTTATTATTGTTTTACATTTCAATGAAGTGAAATGTGCCCTAGAACTCGATTTCGCAACATTAATTTTGCTTTAGACTTCCTTAATAACTGTCTTCAGTCTTCAGCCAAAATCTGAATTATTGTATTTTGTGAATCAATCCTCAAATGATCGAATGAACCTTCAAGTATATTGATCATAGTGTGCTAGTTTGATTAAAAAAGTAATATTAGTTTTTACTTTTCCATATCTAATTACGTTGTACTGCATTGTTGTTCATTGTGCTATATAAATAAAGCTTATTATTATTATTTCTCTTAATGGATCATAAAGTGCGCATCATGAAAACAGACAATCATAACATTTATGATAAGACAATAAAAAAGTAAACTAAAATAGAATTAAACCAGAATAAGTTAAAACAAACTAAATAAAACCCATCAGGAGAAAGCACTTCCCACACTGAAGTGGTATCAGGAGCAACACACTTCTTTCCTGATTATTTCAATGAACAGGTCAACTCTCAGTGTGACACGAACCCTGGCAGTAATCAGAATACTGTAACGCGTTACCGGCGGAGGTAGCGGCGGTGCGCTGAGCGCTCCAGAGTCTCCATAAAAGTTAGTGCGCACACAGCCGAGCTGTCAGACTGGGCAGAGACGTGGCGGAGCAAAGACTGCACACTCAAGTGATTGATGAGGATCGATTCCACTTTGAGAAATCCATAGATTCATACTGCGTGTGAGGTGTGATCCTCTTGGTGACTGCCACCCACCAAAGGCGCGCCAGGACGCAGTTTAAAGCCTATTCTCCGCCTGAGTCCTACCAGGCTGCTGGTTGTTTCTGGACTATAACGGAATTAAAAGAGGGGAGATTTGGTTGCAGGAGAATCTCGGCTGCGCGGCGGAGGAGATGCCCACGCTGCTGCGATAGAAGGCGAATAATCGTGTCTGATTCTGACAAGGCTGTTTGATTTTATTCCGGGGGGGAAAAAAGAGAGGCACCACTCCCGGTTTTATTTCTCGCCAATCCAGGACGCAAATGTCTCCACATCACAGACACACCAGTGGATTGTAGCAGCAGCAGCAGCTCCACCGATGGTTTGAGAGGGCGTCAAGGTGCGGGAAGGGAGAGGGACAATTACAGGTAGGAGCCATTTACGCGACCCCTCACAGCTGTTTTCTGCCCTTTTTCGGGGGGCTGGTGGCCGGTGAGTGCGCACAGCCAGGCGCGGAAACCCACTCAGCCACTGCCGAGTGTTTTATTTGTAGACCATCAGAACCGCATCAATAAGCAATCAGGACTGAAACAATTAGCACTAAACAAGTAAGGCCCGGGTTAACTCCGAGTCGCTCCCCATTCTCTTGGGTAGAGCATACATTTCTATTTCTCCTTTTAATCCAGTCATTTATCTGTTACTCATTCCTCAGATATATTTCTTGGAACAGGAGAACTCACTCATTTTTACTTCTTTTGCCCGCCCATTAACATGACATAAACGTTTTCTTGCAGTCATTTTTCTACATGCTTGCAGTGCAGTGATGCCTCAGATTTGTTTCCAGTGCTTCTTTTATTTTTAGCAAACTGGGTTTAGGGACAATTACTTTTTTATATCATTACAGGATTTGTAAAATAGCCTTTTTTTCCTCTCCAGGAGGGCTCTTTCAAACACAACCCCATAAAACTAGAAAATTATTATTTTAGTTCAGTTGAGTCCCTGTCATGGAGCTTTACTGTGCAGCCTTATTTCACCAAATCAGCACTTACTTCCATGAAGTCCTGGGGATATAACCAGCTTGGGTTGAGATTAACCTGTATTATGGAGATCAATAGATTGTAAGTCTAATCAAGTAGTCTGTAATAATCTATGTAGTCTACTACAATATCTCTGTTTTACTTATAGTCTTCCTTAAAACTCTATACTGCATGTTGAAATACATCTTTGGGGGGTGTCTGCTGTCAGGAAGTCAACTCATTTTAATAGCGCTGTATCGATTTGACCTCCTGCACTGAGACTAATGCCAGCTCACCTGAAGCAAATGGAATAAGTCTTCCGATGATGAAATAGAGTGACACAGGCACTTCTGCATCAACATCAGATATTACCAAGTGGTATATTTCACAAGGAATTTAAATTGGTGTTTGGTGCATACAATAAACTCATTAAGAGGAAATAAAGAATGAAGGTAAGGCACTGCAACAATCAACATCATGACTATGGAATAGAAAATGACAAGAACAATATAAAAACATATATATTTAAATAATAGCCAACTACAACACATTTGTAGGGGAGACCGGGGTCGGTTGCCACGCATACATTTTCTGGCTCTTTGAAGGTCATAGAAATAAAAATGTACGATTAAGACATTTGCTTTCTTCACCTTCTTCACCTCATCTATGTGAAAGCCACTAACCTTTCAATGTTACATTTCAGTTTTATAATATCTAAACAAAATGGCACGTGGACTAAATGTTTTATGAAACTGTGTTTGATGGAGATATTTGAAATGTGTTACTTCTGGTTAGTCGACATAGGAATCGGCAACATTTGTAACATTTGAAAGTCTGTGATGAGTGATGTGGGCTAATGTTTCATCGGCAAGTTGGGTCAAATGTGAATGGGGTTGGTTGCCATATGTGACTGTTTATTCTGAGCTTTAATACAGCAGCAAACATCTATTCTCCATGTGAAGGTATAGCGGAGTAATGGCGTCCCGAGTGGAGACTGAAATCACTCTCCCTCTGTGTCTGTTGTAAATGTTATTTCACATATTGGAATGAGAACCATGTGGAGGCAATCCTAGCAAACTTTTTTTCAGTATTTCGAGTAGAGCAGCTTTAATGTAGACACTTTGTTGGGGTATTTGGTATAATTAAAAACTATTTTGAATGGTTAAAAACAATGTTTATGTAGTTAGTTAATTAAGATTTTGAAATAATCGCACATTCCTAGTTACGAATTTCTTTAAAATGTTGTTTGACGGGCAAATGAGCATATAAAAATGGGCATATATTCTATTAAATGTTCATGTTTTCTGTTTTTTTTATCTTGTTTGAATCAATTAATTAATAAATTGGTTGTTTCTTGGCTGGTTGGCACAAATACGCAACAATGACTTTAATCACAAATTGAATCACCTCATTTTAGAAAAAAACTTGTGTACATTGACATATTTATTTAGAGCTGAGACCTTAACCTTTCATTTGCTGCCGGCTACATAATCTGACATAGATTATGGCAGAGAAAGACAGCACAGAGTGAAAAGGTTCCAACCGACCCCGGTCTCCCCTACAATGTATCTGTTTTAGAACAAGAAGGCTGTAGAGTTTAGCGCAGGACGAGCAAATTATAGATCAGCTTTCTCCTCCACCTGCATCCACAGAAACAAGGCTTTAACTTGCTAAATACAGAAACACAATGAATTGCAAATGCTGTCATTTTTACAACACCGGGATGATACAGTGGACGGAGGACGTCAATTAAATTCTCACGGAAAGTATAAAGCAGCTAGGCATGTGTGCAGATTGTAGTATAATTTGGTCATTTCTCAGAGGTGGAGCCGATCAAAGAACAACACAGTTTTACAGCATTAATTAGAAGCAAAGTTGAATGGTTGAGACTAAACTGTGTTCTGGTAGCTGTATCAACATCGGCCTCCTCCTCCCACAGAAAAACTGAGGCTCCACAGTTAGACCAATTAATCATTCATTAGAACATTTATGACTAGTATGAAACTTCAAAGAAATTTGTGTAGCCGAGCAGAGTTTTTTCTTCTTTGTTACCCCATTAATCACGAGGGCCTGACCCTTGGGTGGGGGACTGTATATAAAATAGTTATAACTACCTGAATGTAAAATATAACATCAGTCACAGGGGCAATTTTTACTGCAGAATGAGTACTTTTACTTTAATTATTCTAAACTTTTGACATTTTGTTATCCGTCATCAAAAGTACAAAGCAAACATAAACAATAGTTACCAGTATAGATGTTACTGATCATAGTGCATACATATACTGTATATATACATTCATGTACCATATAATACAGAAAAGAAAAGAAAGACATTTTATTTCATGTAGCCTAATTTTACCAAAGTGATATTTGGAATGCAGTACTTGGAATAGAGTATTTCTAAATGAATGAATTGGGACTTTTTCTTGAATACATGATGTGGATACTTCCTCCACTTCTACTGTCTCCCAGCGCAGAGCAGAGGGATGCAGCAAATCACACATGATGTCATCTGGCAACCTCTAGCAACTTCCTAGCAGCCAACAGCTCCTTCCTAAGAACTGGCAGCTCAGGCAGTCCCCGGTTAGCTGGAAGCGTTAGCAGCAGCTCCTCCTCCATGAATGATCAGTCCTAAAGCTTCAGGCCGCCTGGCTCAGGTCAGACCGGGCCCTCCTCCAGCTGGGAGACCTGGTGGCGACTGTCTGGCCAGCGCCGGAGGATCAGCCAATGTCACCTTTTTTTTCAGCGGGTCAGGCGACCTCGTCCCTGTGCCATTGATCCGCAATGACAGAGAGGCTCTACGGTCCACTGCTCCTCGCCAACTTAGCCCTGCCTCTGAACAGCTGTCCTTGTGGGCGCTTATGCATGAAACTTCTTTACTTTTTTAGTTTTTTCATAAACGTGATACATTTTGGACCGACATTTACAAATATGTGTTTTGAAAAGTCTAAGCCAGAAAGCTAAGATATTACTATTGAAAACAAAAACAAAAATAAGCATTTATATAATAGCATCATGACATAAAGGTATTTAATCTGACACAAAGAGACTTTTCAAACATTTTAAGAATTAAAAAGTCCTTCAATATAAAAGAGACTGTACACTATTTAGACATGTCAAAATAGGAAAATCACAGGTTTAAACAGATGTTTTAGAAGCAACACCGCCACGGATGTATAGAAGAAGTGGTCACAGTGTTGGAGGCGGGGCCACATTTCTATGAGAGCTGCTTAGTGGCGTCTGAAGCCAAAAAAGTTCAACTGCCGCATCTAAAAATACCTAGATGATGAGCATTAATCTTGTAATGTCAGTCCCATAGATCAGGTGCATCAGAGAGGGCTAATTTTGGTTAAGCGCTTTGCTAACTTTATTAGATTATTTTTTGGCAGTTTTTCCAGCTTTTATCATGTGTAGGACAAACAGGAAATGGGGCCCAAAAAAAAGCTTTTTGGGCCCCATGGCATCATGTGACGACATGGAAGTTGAAATCCTACTATGTCAAATTGGCTTCGAAGCCCGGTGCACTTCTTGGAAGCTTGGAGACAGAGCAACTTAGTAACTTCCCGTATCTGTGTCATGTGGGTTTTGCGACCACCCCACCTCTTTAGACTAGCGGCAGGTCCTAAGTGTATTGATTCCAATGGAAGAAGTGATCGTGAACACAGATTATGAAACCCTATAGTGATTGAAGTAAACAAATAAGGAGAATATTAACTTTGTTTGAGACCTGTGTCTGCAACAAAGTCTCACGAGATCTGACAACACAGCTAAGCTAACGTCAAATCACATTCGCCTCCGATAACTAATATTTGTTTTTATCTATCCACATGATGTTAATTTTACTTTCAAACAAATCCATTTAGGAGACAGGGATTCTACGCTATTTCACTGCATTGTTGCAGCTTGTAATGCTGTACCAATCTTTAGTTTAGAGAATCTTTGATGGAATAATTAATAAAGTAATAAAATTAATCAATTCAATTTATCTGCTTCAGGTTCAGGGTCTTGGTATTATGCATGCTGCCACACTGTCATTGCTTACTGGGTCAATTGGGAAGGTTTTCCTTGCCACCATAAAAAAAAGAAATAATAACATGAAAAGAACAGAGCCTTTGTTAATGTTAAGACTTCTGCTTTTCCTACGACAGGTCAAACGTCTGCTGTGAAATAGGCTTGTGTGAGATTTAGAGGTGCTGGGAGGTGGATTTTGTCCCTTCTTGACAGAGGTGTTGGTGCAGGGGTTAGCACTGTCACCTCACAGCAGGAAGGTAAATTTTGCATGCTCTCCCTGTGCCTGTGTTGTGGCTATGTTTCCTCCCGGTGCAGCCGTTTCCTCCTACAATTCAAAGACATGCAGGTTAATGTTGGGTTAATGGAATCAAAAATTGCCCGTAGGTGTGAATGTGAGTGTGCCAGCCCTATGATTGACTGGCTACTTGTTCAGGGTGTACCCCGCCTCGTGCCCAATGCCAGCTGGGATTAGCTCCAGGTCCCATCCACCGGCAATGATAAGCAGGTATAATAGATGGATGGATGGATGGAAATCAACTGTAAACTGTGATGTGTTAAATGTTACACTATTTATTGTAGTTTACAGGACATTTGTTACTCAGCCCGGACGCCTGAAAAAAACATTTGTATCGTAGGTTTCTGCAAACCACAGAAACGTTGATAGGAACGTTTTTTCGATCCAAACCACAGTTGTAGTTTTGTTGTCTAAACCTAACCATGTAGTCTTGTTGCCTAAACCTAACCATGTAGTCTTGTTGCCTAAACCTAACCATGTAGTCTTGTTGCCTAAACCTAACCATGTAGTCTTGTTCCCTAAACCTAACCATGTAGTCTTGTTGCCTAAACCTAACCATGTAGTCTTGTTCCCTAAACCTATCCATGTAGTCTTGTTGCCTAAACCTTACTACGTAGTCTTGTTGCCTTACCATGTAGTCTTGTTGCCTAAACCTAAACATGTAGTCTTGTTGCCTAAACCTAACTTTGTAGTCGTGTTGCCTAAACCTAACCTTGTAGTCTCGTTTCCTAAACATGTAGTTTGTTGCCTAAACCTAGCCGTCTAGTTTTGTTGCCTAAACCTAAACATGTAGTCTTGTTGCCTAAACCTGATCACGTCGTTTTGTTGCCTAAACCTAACCTTGTAGTCTTGTTGCCTAAACCTAACCTTGTAGTCTCGTTTCCTAAACATGTAGTTTGTTGCCTAAACCTAGCCGTCTAGTTTTGTTGCCTAAACCCAATCATGTAGTCTTGTTGCCTAAACATGTAGTCTTGTTGCCTAAACCTAACCATGTAGTCTTGTTGCCTAAACATGTAGTCTTGTTGCCTAAACCTAAACATGTAGTCTTGTTGCCTAAACATGTAGTTTTGTTGCCTAAACCTAACCGTCTAGTTTTGTTGCCTAAACCCAATCATGTAGTCTTGTTGCCTAAACAAGTAGTCTTGTTGCCTAACCATGTAGTCTTGTTGCCTAAACCTAAACATGTAGTCTTGTTGCCTAACCATGTAGTCTTGTTGCCTAAATCTAACCGTCTAGTTTTGTTGCCTAAACCTAAGAGATCTATCATATCTGTGCTTTGTAAATGTACAATACCCTCATTTTATCCCGGTGACTGGGTTGCATGACTCCAGGTGGCAAGCTGGCGATCTCTGGGTGAATTTAAAGTCACACATTTGGCTCAAACGTCCACAACAGTCAATATGAAAAAAACAGTGAAAGGACCAGTCTATATAAAGCCCCGCCAAAAACTGTCAGCAGGCGAGTGGGACAAAAATCTAATCATAAGAAGAAGAGGGAGAATCAGGCAATGAAGGCAGAGATCAAAATGAAAAATGGGTTGGTACCTTTACTATTATTTTTTTCATCTCTTCTGCAGAGCTCCTGTTTATTCAATGGCTGGCAAATTTGTTTTACTCCAAATGAAACAGAGGGAGAGCAGAGCCGGCGATCAAATAGAATGTGAAAAAGAGTTGGAAAAAAAACCCCTTTGCTTTCTGCTTACATCAAACAACCGCACAGTGGGTGCTGATCAGCCGCCGATATTTTACACAAATTCCAATAATTTCACAAGAAGACAAGCACAAAGTCTCCAATCAAGGCGCTACAGTGGAGCACCTGACCTCGACTCCGGGCTTTCATCTGGAGCCACGATGAATAAATCCCTGTGGCAGGTTCCATCTAACATGTCCAGTCTCATCTTCAACACTAGAACAATGAGGAAAAAGCTGCCAGTGGTAATGTCGTCATTTCTCTGACTCCACTGTGGTTCCACCAGTTAAAAGCATTTTCTTGAAACCAGTGATGATGTGCTGTCAAAGGTGGCTCCACCATTTTTTAAGATAACAAGTTATGTAAATGTGGATGGACTGAATGAAATAGGATCTGTTCACTGTTCACTTTGCTCCCTGCGACACTTCTTTTATCAGAGATGACACCACGAAAACAAACAAACAGTGAGAGATCAGTGTGCAGAGCTTTTCCACTCTGTCCCTCTAGTTGTTACATTTGTCTAAATTATTCGTTTTGATTTTGACTTTGTCTCGCTTTAATATCCTCCGACCTCACTGCTGTAGTGGAAACCTGCACTGTGAGCTGGAAGTTGATGTCCAATACTAAAAAAATAACCATATTGATTTTTATTTTTTTTTTGGCAGTAGTTGCAGAAACATAGATATGAATTTACAGGCTGGCAATATTTTTATTTTGAATAATTTAAAGATAATGTTTTTTAATGCAATTAAAACGGGTCCATTAGAAGAATATGATTACCATCTTAAGCAGCCAGCGTCGATACAATAATAGAAGCATATTTGAAAATCAAAGTGGTTCATAATGGAATGTTTATCTCTATAACTGACGTTAAGCACCAGCAAAAAGCTCCTTTATTCACTGCACATTGGGACAATTTTTGCTTTTATTTTGAAAGTAGAGGTGACAGGAAAGGAAAGATCAGAGAGAAAAAACCTGACCTGAATAAGGACCGCTGCATTTATGAGGTCAGTGTTTTGAACCTTTTTAAACCACTAACAAAGAGGAATGTTCAAAGTAAACCCAACTTGTCTGTTGTAAACATCTATTTGATGTTGCAGAACATAATAATGATAATGATAATGATTTTATTGAAATATTTCAAAAAAAGTGTTGTAAAAATTACAACATGCATGGTTCTCCATTATGAAAGTTACACACCCATGCCCCATACGTCTTGTTAACTCTCGTTTTTTGTCTGTAATTCTGTATAGTACATGGAGTAAGCACATGCAAGGAAATGGATGGCTAGAGATGGGAGAAAGTGTAGTGCTGTAATGGATGTAGATGAACGTCATAATGAACTACTCCCACTTTTATTGATTGAGGTGATGTAGTCAAGTAGTGTTGGGGCAGTAGTAGCTCAGTCCATAGGTGACTGGGCTGGGAATTGGAGGGTTGCTGGTGGCTGGAGAGGTGGCAGTTCATCTCCTGGGCACTGCCGAGGTGCTGTTGAGCAAGGCACCGAACCCCCAACTGCTCAGGGCGTCTGTCACTGGCAGCCCCCTCACTATAACTAGGTCCTGTCTGTGCATGTGTGTGTATTTCGGATCTGTGTGTGTGTAAAATGAAAAAAATAATTTCCCCACTAATAAAGGAGTTCTTCTTCTATTCAGCAAAATAAGATTCCTCAAATCCACAATTCAATTAAACTTTTTAAATTTACAATTACACAATTTCACTACCTATATTCAAGCAACTGAATTCAATCAAATAGCCTCTTTCTGATTTGTTAATTCCACAGGAAGTTAACATAAAATGCTATACAGTGCGTGTACATGTGCGAAATCTGCCGCAATCTCTTGAATCTTGAATCTTGAAACATGTTTAATTTTTTAAATGTAGGCCTACTAAAGGCAAAATGACACGTTTCACTATCAGAATGTGATTCATTCAGTCCGATAACATGAAAGTCGGCTCAGCTGGCGGAAGTCTCTAGCTCTGATCATCCGGGCATTTTTAGACGTAGAAATTGAATTGTTTCGGCTTCAAGCACCACTGAGCGGCCGTCATAGGAATGAATGGGGCCCCGGCTCAAACGCTGTATCCAGTTTTCTTTATACGTCCATGGGAGGAACTGGTGTACTTCTGTACTTTCTGCACAGAAGGAAGAAAAAAAAAAGAAAGATGGGATGCGTGTCTGATTGAAGAGGTAATGAAATTCCATAAAATGCCCTCACATATGGATCTTTGTGGTTCAGCTAGACCTTCATCATACTGGGCGGCTGTGATTACATGGAACAGAAGTGAAGTGGCTGCGTTTCACCTTTGTACGGGGCTGTCCCGCCTTCAGAAATCAAGCCTTTCTTAAAGTGACTTATGTTTTCTGTGCACATAATTCGACGGCCTACATTTCTTGTCATCTAATGCCATCCCAGAATCCTCCTGTGCTGGGACAGCCCTGGTCTTTGTAGCTAGTAATCACTCTGTCTTCCCCCTTATCCAGCAGTCCTATTCCAGTCAGCTGTGATCCTATTTCATGCAGAGGGAGAAGGAAAGGAGGAGACAGAAGAAGAGTGGGAGAAAACTGAGATCCACTCGTCTGTGTCCACGTTTCTCTCCCCGGCGTAGCCCGTTTTATCTCTTCAGCAGTGTCTTAGTGTTGCTCTGCGTGTGGCCCAGTGGCTCATAAACGTGTGCTCGTCATGCAGGATAACTCCAGCCTCCGAACAAACACACCAACGCACATTTTGGACAGCAGAAACATCTTTGTTCCGCGCTCTCCCCTCCCACCAATCCCCTTTCCTCCATTTCATTTTTCGATGGCTGATGGTTTGTGCAGAGCTGTGGGCCTACGGTACTTTCATGATGTGAGCCAAACCCATCTGGGACTCAATATCCTGTTTACCAGCTCTCAGCACTCTGAAAACCACAACAATACTGAGCTGAGGCAGAAGTTCAGAACTCATTACAGTTTGTTCAGGTCACGGCCAAGGTCGAAGTCCTCTCCTTCTCTGTTACTCTGCTGCACCATCTTCAGAGAGCAGGCTCTGTTTCTAATGCTTCCCCCCTCTTTTTCCAATCTACGCATGTTGTCATGTCATGCTTTGGGAGCAAATCACCTAGAAACCACATCTGAAGGTGTTACGATGGTCCAGTAGATAATTGACTATACTCGAGAAAGTCTAAGCTATTTGATATTGTTGTTAATAGAAAAATAACACTATCTGATGTGATCATTTTCTCTTAAAATGTTTACTGCGAGTTGAGATACGTTAAGTACATCATTTCCTGTATTCCAATGAATGTCTCTTACGGATGCTCGATTATGTTGTTCTATTTTCTATTCTTCTTTGGATTCCTTCTTATCATTCAGCTTACCAAAGCCATTGCCAGCTGCTGTATTTGTTAGTCAAAAGTGGGGTGTGATATGTCTGCTACATTACAATCAAATGAGACAGGAGCTAAGCTGACAGAGCAGAGTAGAACAGAATGGAAAAGACTAGACTTATTGTGGTTAGCGTGACTCACAACATGTGAGAAACTTGACTTCAGTATTCTAAGTTAAACTAAAGAAATTGCTTCTTTCTAGCCACCTAGCTCATGTAAAGATGACAATGATGCTAATGTAGCTCACGCTATTTTCCATCCACATCTGTGGCACTCAGCCCCACGCTAACTCCTTTTGGAGACGTAAAAGGTAATTTCCTTGAACAGCTGCAGACTGTAGATTTTAGAGAGCACTACCCACACAGCACCAAAAAGTGAATTTGTTGCGGACTATTTTAACTGCAGATTAATAGAAATTTGCTACTAAACTTTGGTACTTAGCAGAATGGTGAATGACTGCAACAGTCAGTCTGGGTGACTAATGGATATTTGTTGGTCTATTCAAAAAGAAATAAGCTTTATCAGTCTTTGGCCACACAGATTCTACTTGTTCAGCTACTGGGGTAAATTCCTCAGACTGACTTATCCTTTGACGAGACGAGAGTGGCTGCCTTTGAAATTAATCCCTCATTCATCATATAACTCTCACATAATTAACACTCAACAGTTTACTCTGTAGTGAGTAATAAATTGAGATTTTGGACACTTATGAATTCTAATTACCTAGCACCATCAATGACGGGCGGGGGGAAGCACCAACTCCCTCAACAACTATTTGCTAAGCCTGTTTTGTTAAGAAAGGTCACACAGTTGTTTTTCTTTTCTTGATTTAAGTCATAGTTTCAATGCCAGTTGACAAAGACAAAGAATTTTAATGAGCATTATGGTTAATTCATAAAAATCCATCAGCGTTCCTAGTCAAAGATCTCTCTGAACCCCAACCTCAAAATTAGGGCTGTACAGTATAGTCTAAAATTTATATCAGATATATAAAATGTATAATTTGAAGCATAGACGGTGATGAAATTATTCATTCATTCATTCATCTTCACCCGCTTGTCCCTGTCGGGGTCGCGGGGGGCTGGAGCCGATCCCAACTGACATTGGGCGTGAGGCAGGGTATCACAGGGCACATAGAGACGAACAGAGACAGACAACCATTCACACCTACGGGCAATTTTTTAGAGTCATCAATGAACCTAACACGAGCATGTCTTGACTGGACCGATTGCAAAAACAACAACAGCAGGTGCGAGCGATGCAGGAGCACACGAAGAAGAGCGTGGAGGGAGCGTAGTGTTGTGACCACGCGTCTACAGGAAGAGCCTGGAGCAAGTCTCCAAGTTTGCCGGTATTTGACGCGGGATGAACGCAGTCAACATCAGCTACTATGGCCATGAATCAATTTTTCACATAGGTTTCTACTCAAAGGGCCAGTAAATATTCCCTCACGGTCTGGATCCGCACACATGGTGTGGTAACATCAGAGCTGCTCTGCCAATTACACAGTAAAAATACATACCGTAGCGCAAATTCCTACTGGTGTCTCTCTCTATACCGTTTATACCGTACACCCCTACTCAAAATGCACCAAGCATCAACAGAATGAATGAATGAATGAATGAATATATTTTTGGTTATACATAAGATGTTAAATAAAATGACATAATATTTTGACAATTTCAACCAAAAAAAAGGATTGGGCTGAAGCAACTTGCTTTTATTAGCCCATCCTAACATCACTTATGATTAAACATATATTTGATTCAAAGTATATTGGTAAATGGACTTGTGCTTATATAGCGCCTTTCTAATCTTCTGACTACACAAGGCGCTTTCACAGTGTTTGTCACATTCATCCGTTCACACAGACATTCACACTGATTGCAGTGGACATCTACAGACCATCTAATCTAATCATTCACACCACATTTGCACACCCATGCGCAGCACGGGGAGCAATTCGGGGTTCAGTGTCTTGCCCAAGGACACTTCGACATGTGGACCGGGGGAGGTGGGGATCGAACCGCCAATCTCTCGAGTGGAGGACGATCCACTCTGTCCCTTAGCCACAGTCGCCCACGTATACTTAAATAAATGAAATAATTTAATTATTTTATATATATATATATATATATATATATATATATATATATACACACACATATACATACATACATACAGATACTCACAAAGCAAAAATCAAAATCTGCAAAATCAAAATACATATTTGCTTAAATAAGGTTTACTTTTTTCTCATTTACATGTATTCAATAATCAAAATTAATAACATTTCCCTTTTTTAGTTATTTATTTATTTTTCTCTTTTCCAATTATAACATTTATACAAATGCAATAATTATTTCAAATTTCATGGTCTTCTTAAATATCAGTCGTGTTGTAATTACTTTCAGTTTATCATTAAGGTCATTCCACATTTTTACAGCAATAGCGGACACGCATCTTTGTCTAATGTTAGTTCTTGCTTTTCTTGTTTCAAATCGCAGCAGTCCTCTTAAATTATAGCAGTTGTTTCTTAATTTAAATAAATTAAGAAACACACTGTTTATGCATGCTTGTGTCTTATGTGTCTCATTAAATCAGTTGCACACACCGTTCTGTCTATATTCTATCTGTGGACATGTTGCTAAGGAGTTCGTTAGCACAGAATACAGCAGACCTTTTGACACATTGCATAATTATGTGTTCAGCATTTTCAGATTCATTAACAATGAAAATTGTGTGATCAAACCTTAATCTGGATACAACAACCTCCTCTGCTTCCTTTAAGACCCTGTGCTGTAACTGTATTTTGTACTTTATGGAATGTTCTGCCTTTACTGTCCTCATCCCATCTTTTCTGCCACCATAGTTCAGATATTTTCTTTTTGATAGTGCTTTACCTTCCCCTTTTCCGAATCAAATGTCCTTGGTAAACATCACATTTATCTCTCTACAGGGCACATTCAATCTGAAAACCTTGTGCACCGTTTCACTACGCTTTCCAGGTTGAACTATATGTTTCCTTGAAATGGTGTGCAGCAAGCTTGGAGGTATGTTTTCTCTTGTTTAGTGGGTGTTGCCCAGCAGCAGCGACGTCAATGTAAGTTTTAAAAGTCAGCTTGCTTGTGTTCAACACACCACCGTTTCAGTTTAAATACTCCTTTTGCCACATTTAAGTCAGGCTGAACGTGCCCATGGATGAACTATTTGCAAATAATTTGTTTATTGTTAATGTACAGTATCTATGTTAACATGTTGAAGAATGAATTGGGGAATTGTTGATATGAGTGAGTTAAGAAAACAATGTCACCTCTTTATTGTGGACCTGAAAGGCCAGTTACGCTATTTATGCAAGTTAAATGAGATGGAATTGGTTGGTTTTAACGAGCAGCACCAGAACTGTTTTGAGCAGAAGAGGTACTCCCTCCGGGTTTTTGGCTGCGCTGCAGGAGGGCCAGCACTGTGAACAGGAATGTCCATCATTGAGTGACGTCAATCAAGTTGGAGCTTCCATTGGCCGTTGCTCTTTCAAAATGATTGGCGCAGCTCTCAGCTATCGTTATCAATCAGCTGATCCACTTCCTTATTACAAGGTTGATGTTGCTGCAACTGCTATTCTTTATTGCACAGTGTGTGTGTGTGTGTGTATGTGTGTGTGTGTGTGTGTGTGTGTGTGTGTGTGTGTGTGTGTGTGTTTGTGTGTGTGTGTGTGTGTGTGTAGATGAAACTCAGATAAGATGAACTTCTTAAATAAGACACAGGAGTCTACACGTTATGAAGAAAGGACAAATCATCGATGCGTAAGGCACTTGTTCACGTTAATGATAAATTAATTGAACTGTGCAGCTATATCTTCTATAAAGCTGATGACCTCCAGCCTGGACGTAAATCCTCATGATGATTAGTTTTATTGTAACATTAAAGCAAGTTCTAGCTCTGTATTTTATCCCTGAATACGCTGTGTTGAGATCATATTTCTCCTGTCTGCCTGAACAAGCTTTGATGTGCCAGCATGAACTACTTCACAGAGAATTTGTTTTGTTCGATATCATATGAATATATCATACTGTATCTGTGCATGGCAATTTAAATCCACATACATGTGAACAGCTTTTCAAACACAGAAAGGCATCCTTTTTATGCATTTACCCATCTTTATTCATGGCGATGGTTAAATATTAATACTGGTGTATGTTGGTTATGTGGAAAACATACAGAGTGCCTTGTGTGTGTGTTTCCCTCTGACAGAGCCCCTCTACACACTCACACCGAGCTGTATGCCTCGTTTGGCTCACTCGGCACCCCCGGGCTATTTAACCCGGGGGCTGTAACCTAAAGACCTGATACTGGCAGCCTGTGGCTTTCAATCTGACCGCTCTCCCCCACTTATCTGGCAAATAAGCTGTTTTAATTGCTTACACACAGAGCCCTATCAGGCCATGTAGTGAGCATGGAGATAAGGGTTACACAGACTCAGGCATTAGTAACAGGATGAGAGGACCGCGGAAAAACAGAGCTGCGGGGTCCCAAGAGGACAAAGAGTCAGGAAATAGCTGTGGCCATCCTATTAATTTCAAACTCACAGTGCCGTACCTTCAGCTTACTGTAGGGCTCAGGAAGCTGTTGTTGTTCCCCTCAAAATCAAAGCAAATTTGATTTATCTCCTTGAGATGATGGTGTGACATTGTCACTGGGCATACTGGGAGTAACTAATATGTGAAATCACAGGTTATTGTGTAAAACAACCGTAGCAATTTCAGGGATTCATGATCTTAATTAATGCAGCTGCCAGGAATTTATCATGCCAACCGTGATACAGATGCTTAAAGATGCCCTAGTATGCTATTTTTCAGGTTCATATTTGTATTTTTCAGGTCAGCTACAATAGGTTTATATGCTTCGATCTTTAAAAACACATTTGATTTCTCATATTGTCCATTGCTGCAGCACCCATGCATGTTACGCCCCTTACCATAAACAGAATCGGTTACCTCAGCAGCTGAAAACACCCTCTATATGGAAGCTAGACACGTTAGCTGTGCAACATGCCTACATTAGCTTTAGCCTAACAGGTTAACCTCCAAAATAAATACCAGAACACCATAAAAGTGGCCAAACTTACAGCTTACAGTTTGAGCCTGTGTGTAGCAGCATGACCAATAGGAAAGTCAGGATTCTTCTACGTGGAAATGCGAAGAAAATACCGGCTGACACCCTAGCGTTCAGAGCGGAGCACAGCCAACATATACGATCTGCAGGGCTCACGTCTAAATGCAAGTACTTTATTATTTGACGCTTCGGTATTATTTAACATGACTATAAAACATTATAACAACATTTATAGGTCAGAAAAGATGGAAAAGCATAAAAGGTCCTCTTTAAAGTACACACAATACAGCAAGGACGGGACATCACAAAAGCAACGCTTCAGATCAAGAAAGGAATATGGATGGATTTCTTTTTACATTTTTAAGCTTACATTTTTTATTTTAGTGTTATTTTTTTTTTAGTCAACTCCTGCGACCTTCCTTTCCAAAGAGATTTGGATTGTTCAAGTTTCACGGTGTCTTGTTTTGACCCATGTGGCCCGCATGAAGAGCTAGTCAACACCACGGCTGGGTAAATGTCAGCTACACTAGTCTTTTAATGAGACCAGAGAAAGGAGAGGGCTGACACCATCATAGGCTCTGTGCTGAGAGGCTCATTTACATTCTACGCGGCGACAGCTGGAGATATGAGGGGAGAGAGAGCGAGCGAGGTGGGGACAGATAGTGAGGGAGAGAGACTGAGAAACCAAAAAGCAGGAGAAAGTTTTAGGTTTGCAAACATTTCTCAGAAGCAAGAATTATCTCATTGGTTGAGTTAAACCTCAGAGGGTGCAGCCTAGATTATTATTTTTCTGCCTAAAGAGGCAAAAATTCATTTTTTTCATTAGCAATTGAAAAGTTGCAGTTTCCCTCCACTCTACGGAGCATTTTAGTATCTTTTGGCTCATGTTTTACTTTGTATAAATTCAGATTCCTAATTCCTTACCACCTACTTCTGGGGCCGTTGCTTAAACAACACCTAACACAACAACATCTATGAACTCTCAACTACTCACCAGTTGCGTCATCGTGACTGTATCTTGCACAGTTATCGGGCCAGGAGTGTAAAGTGGGGGCACAGGACCAGTGCTAGGATCGACCCCTTTTTGGACCTTCATTTTGATCTCAAAAATACACCTGTACCGAGGCTGCAAGGTTGCGCCGCTATCACGGTGACAAAATATGTCCACAGACAGACACACAGATAAACACCTGGCAAAACACCCTTAAACCGCTTCTGTGGTAGTTCCCCTACAGTAGGTGTCGCCTGGACCACACAGACACACACACACACACACACACACACACACACACACACACACACACACACACACACACACACACACACACACACACACACACACACACCCGCCCACCAGCATCGCTGTCGCAGCTGATAATAACCTCCAATACAATACTTACTATACTATAAATAAATATCAATTATACTATAAATGACTGTTTTATTATTATTAAAAGGCGTGTGTGCTATCATGTAGCTAAGTATAACGATGTATGATGTGAATGCACCATTACCATCAAATGATTTGCCAAACATTAAAGAAATAGTTTGAAGTTTTGGGAAATACATTTATTATATTTAATCACTTTCTTTGGAGAATCAGATTGATACCACTCTCTACTACAGCCAGAGGCCATGCCCAGGGCGTGATCTAACATCTGAACATTACAACAGAAAGTCTGCCTACTCTTTAATGAAATAAAAAAGGGTACAAAAGAGAAGACAGACTGATCCATTTTTGTATCAGTCCCATTGATGCTCAAAACAAGACTTAGAATTGATATTATTGATGCTTATTGATCCACCCAACCCTTGACTGTACCTTAAGAAAAAGCATGACATACGTGAGCAGAGAGGTAATATTATGAAGCCTGGAGCTCTGC
Source organism: Echiichthys vipera (assembly GCF_963691815.1). Classification (NCBI taxonomy): domain Eukaryota; kingdom Metazoa; phylum Chordata; class Actinopteri; order Perciformes; family Trachinidae; genus Echiichthys; species Echiichthys vipera. The sequence continues at coordinate 16,657,548 of NC_139845.1, read as the reverse complement.
TGCTCAATACAGCAAAACTCTTAAGTTGGGCCCAGCCAGATTTGCCCACAGCTATCTAGGTAATCTAGTTCGCTAGCTTGATGACCTTTCCACAACATAAATGCCATGATCATCAATGAATAATAAAATAAGTCCCTGTATTTTCATATATACGTGTTGACATCCCTTTAAAGCTTCTATTTTATAATCCAAACATGTTTTGTCAGTTTTGCACTTTTGTAAAGTCAAAACTAATCCGTACAAAATCTGCTCCACTGTGGGCCAGTAGAAATGTCACACAAACTGACTTACATCTTACATCAACTGGCATTCTCACAGTCTCACACAAAAATATATATCTGATGGAGAATAGGGAGCAGTGGAGGCAGAGATGAATATACTCCACATCACATCCTTGCCTCTGAACCTCCACATCCACTTTGGCTCAACGTCAGGCTACTATACACTTGGGAGAGAGAGAGAGAGAGAGAGACAGAGAGAGAGAGAGAGAGAGAGAGAGAGAGAGAGAGAGAGAGAGAGAGAGAGAGAGAGAGAGAGAGAGAGAGAGACAGAGAGAAAAGGAGAAATGTAGTCATGTTGGCTTGTGAGTACAGTAACATGGCAGAAATGACTAACAGCAAACCTCCAGACTGCAGGACCCACTGAGCTCCAGTCTCGACACTCTGGGGTTCGTTGATTTGTTGATGTACACGCCAGATGTTGCAGATGCCACTTGAGATGGTTGCCAATCTGTTATAGTTGCGTGAAAGAAACCTGTTCAGATTATTAAATAATTATTATAACTTATTATAAATTATTATCTTTTTTGCATTGCAGATATTCTGGGTTATCTTATCTTAATGGATTGTATAGGATAGGCAAAAATAACCCTTGGCCTTTTCCTTTTTCGGTTGCTGAGTGTACATTTTTATTATGTGAAATAATTCTTGCTTTATTTTAACCAAAATAAACAATTAATTAATTCATTCATAAACTGTTCATTCATTCATAAATGATCCATTTTGCCTGTAGATAGCATGACTGAAAAGATTTTTAGAATTTTTTGTGTAACTGGACAAAACAGCTTGAATTGATCTGTAGACCTGATGGGCCAGCAGCTTAGGTCGAGGTCTCATGCAAGGGAATGGTTTACTTGCTGCTGTGTGATTGAATGATAATGTAATCACTGATCAAACCAGAGATCAAAGTGAGTTTTAAAGTTTCAACAGATCGATATTTTAATATTAACGAAGGGTTAAATGTGTGACGTCACTTGATGAACACACAGAGAAATGAAAGGGCACTTGGAGAACACAAACTTCCACAAAGGGCAAATACACTATTTTGCAATGTTAATGTTAACATATGTGAAAATAACTAGTACACCCAATGCTACACCGTTCAACCAAGTTTCAAGAAGATAGTTGTTGACAAACAAAAACGAGTGCGACCGTCTATTTCTTTGACTGAATCTGTATCTGCGAGAGTTGGCTGACATTACATACAGAATTTTTTAATAGATTTTTGGGAAACATAAGGGGACTTATAGTGTGTTTATTAGTGATCCTGAGCGCTGCTGCTAATCAGATTTTACTTTTACTTTTGGACAGCTAGTTTGCTGTTTCTCCTTGTTTCAGGTCTTTGCGCTAAGCTAAGTTAGCCAGCTGCTGGTGTAAGCTTCAGATTAAGCTTCCATGGCCTACAGCTTTATTGTTTTGATTGTCTCATCACTGTGACAACATTGTTGCAATATAAAGGTAAACAGCATACAGACATACAGGTAGTTAGCTAGTTAGTGAACAAAGTGGATAACTTTGGGTAATAGCTAATGAGCTAGGTATTTCCCCTAGATGTTGATGGAGACCAACCCAGAGCTAAGAGGAAAGTGAATATATTGGACTTTCACACTGGTTTCTAAAGGTCTCATCCAGGCGCGTCGTTCGACCCTGGCATTCGGGGCTATAGCCCCGGATATCTTGGGTATAACCCCGGACCTCTGTGCCGTCAAACAAAAGCCACAGGTGCAACATTGTAGCAGTGAAAACTGCAAAATTCTGACGTGTCCACACTGACGTAAAGCAGACGGACATGCAGGTGTTTCAGTTTAACGAGTGACTCTTAACTGGCGAGTTTCCGCTGAGTGACTCTGCGGTTGCCGTAGTGACTTCAGATGATGAAAACAGGATTATGTTTTTAAGAGAGATACTCAGACTGTATACAAAGGAGATACTCTGAGATATGATTTACTACATCAGGGTGTCAGGCTGGTGGTGCACTGGGTTAATCTCTTGACTTTTATTTATTTTCCCACAATTGGCAGGGCTAATCTCCTAAAAAACTTGTTTTTGTGGTGAATAAAATTCTACATGTTTACACAAGCACGTTTCAAAGACAAATAGATACATTCAAAATAATTTTAATATGAGATAGATCACTTTCTACTTGTTTACCGTAACAACAAGCAACATACAAAATGCGATTGACACATTTCCTCAAACAAAACTATGAGGACTAATAAGGTAGGTAAGGTTATGTTTAACATTCATGAAAAAACTAAACAGAGTAATTATCTTGCTGTAATTAACATCTGCCAACCGCTGACGCTTTCAGCTGAAAGTGTCCAGTTAACGGGTCACTAGTTAAACCCAAACACCTGTCGGGAGAGAAAATGTCCGCGGAGCAGTGATGTCTTCTAGTTTTCACAGTTTCAGGGGACCTGCAGTGGATCCAACCTGGTCTACTTGACATCGGGTCAGTGCATGACAGTGTTTATTAGGCTGGCTGCTGGTGTCCGTGGTGACCTATCCTTCACGTAAACATTAACCTGCTCAGTAGGCCTGCCCCGGCTGGAGTCAGACATGACCATTGGTCTTTCCTGTCTCTCAAACTACGTCACAATTGCATGTTCATCAGCCCAATTTCAAACATTGTCTGAAAAGGACTTACGTCTGGGCTATAACCCCGTATGTTTTCACTAGCTAGCGACGCACCTGGTCTCATCATTTAATAACCATAAGTTGAGAACCTAGTAGAACCTTTAATCTAGACATACAGTGGGCATTGTAAATGTGCAGACTTTCACAACATTTCTCATATACAGGTATATGCGTCCAACACCAGAAGCCTGGCTTGAAACAGTTGGTTTGTAAATTGTTTTGGAAGTAGTTGTTTTTTTTGTCTGGTACAGCAGATGCCATCTCAGGACGAGCTGTGGTGAAATCCAAAAATAAATGATAAACTGCACAGGTGGAGGGTGTCACATTTATCAGTGATATATGAAAAGCAGTGCTGCACAGTGCCTTGTCCAGTGCTGGATCTGAAGGATAAAGCAGTAAGCTTCTCAGCTATCTGCGCACATTGGTGGAGGATTGGTTTGCTCCTGATGAACTGGATGTTTCCTTTTCAGTCCCTCTGAAGGACACAGCGCAAATCAAGTTCTCAAATAGTCAACTTTAATGAGTTTAAGGCAGCATAGAAACCAATTACGTCGTCAAGCTCAAGGTGCTGACAGCTAATTACAAAACCAAAACCCAGAGTGAGAAAACCTTTGCAGTGAGCGGCCTCTCTTCCTCTGACAGCACACCTGACTGTCCAGAATCATCATAATCATGCAGTACTGAACAGTATGGGAAAATAAACCACTCTTATCAGTCCTAATTATAATAGAGGCTGTCCTGTGTTGAGCAAGTAAGCTGTTGTAGATTCACTAGATTAGCCAAAACTAAATTCTGCAGAGGAACGATTCTAAGGGCACGTGTTCGTCTCCTCTGCCCTGCTAACCTTTTTTAAAGTGTTTACTAAGTGGAGATTTACAAGTCATTACCTTAAATTGGTTACACCACACCCAGTTACTACTAAATCTAGCAGTTACTAAACTAACTCACCTGACAAAACATAAGCTTGCTAATCAAAATGTTGTTTAACAAACGCGAACTAGGATAACCCAATCTCACATCAAAATGTGTATTAGCTGCATAACGACTCTAAACATGTAAGCTATCTATGTTTTTTAAGCCTATCCACTGGCCTGTCACATCGACGTCATGTGTCGGGCAAGTGCGTTCTGTGAAAAAAAAAGAAAATCGCAGACATTTGTTTTATTGTCATTGGGAAATGCAATATTTTAAGATAGTTTTGGCATTAAAAAGGATTTGACTGGTCCTTTTCTGCCACATTATAGACCCCTTTTTACCGAAGACTTCCAAAAGAGTTACTGACTTGCATTATGGAAATTGTAGGATCCTGCCTTTTCGGAGCTTGACCCATCCTAGAGACTAAAAGTCAGGTATCTTGCATAGATTTGGGTCATTCTTCTTTGAGTCTGCTTTGTGCATGTCTCACAACTTCACAGAATACTAAAGAACTACCTCTTATATACAGTATATCAATAACCCGTGAGTATTTTTGGTGTTACGCTAAAACCATGCTAATATTTAAAATTTATGGGAGTATTGGTTATTATACATTATTGGTTTTGGTTATGAAAATATGTGGTATGATTACAGAAGTGATGACTAACAGCTTTAATTAAATGTAAATGTTCTCTTTACTCTATTAATGAGGGCACTCAGGGTGTCAGCAGTTTGCTTCCTGAGGAGGATTATGATGTAATTTTTTATGGATAAATCTTGTTTTTGGGAAATTACAAACACATTTTGATTAGTAACCAGCTCCCCGGTTACCAGCATAATAGTATCACTAGCAGCGCTTCATAGGAATTTTCAGGATGGTCCGATCAGACTGTGTTCTATGATTCATCAACCACACAGTTTGACTGCTCACTTTTGTGATGTTGTTGGTCTGTTCGCTCCAGTCTTCTGTCTACAGAGCAAATAATCACAGACAAAGAGACAGTCGACTTGTAAATGTAATGGACTGTTCTCTGATCAGACGCTTGGTGTCGATTCGAACACATAATGAAGCCTGCAGGTCACAGTACAGAAATCAAATCAGTTGTCAGAAATTCATGACTCAATAGCAAGAATGATTCTAGGAGTTATTCTAGGGGCATTAAGTAATTATCACTGTTATTGACTGCTATAGGCGAAAGTAGGGTCTGCAATAAGTTTATCTCTTCTAACCAAAGTCTGTGGAACACTAAACTACTGAACTATCACAATCTCCTCTCATTTCCTTGGGCTTGAATAGTCCCCTTTTTAAACACAGTTAGATAGGTAATCTGAGCACAAAAAAACCCAAAACGTTTATACGATATTATACAATAAAATAGTGTTTTTTAAAATCTTCCTGCACTGCTGAGCACTTGAAGCTGTAAAGCTGTTTGAGCATGGAAGATCATTTTTGACCCTGGGAACAGTACGTGTGATACTGTGCTGTCATGTTAGTCATTTTCTCAACTCAAAGGTCTAGGCTGATGAAGACAGCTGGTGAAAAAGCTTGTGAGGCCATTAGTGCTGCAAGTGCAAGCTCTTTCATTTCAATTTGACCACGTCAATTTTGACACTTGCAGAGGAGTCTGGCAAAAGAAGTGCAGGCTGGTCTGCAAAAATTTTGAGTGTGGCCCAACTTCCTACTGCAATGTAGGGGGAAAAAGTCTACTGATGGATTCCATAGATTGTCTAGTTTCATGTTATACACTCTAGCTTTAAAACTGACCTCACAACAGTCTCTGAAAGACAAAAAGTCGTCGGGCTGTTGGAACGTCAAGGATTAATGGAGGTTTATTTTTATGGATACTTTTAGGGTGTGCTTGAGTCTAAAGTTGCCAGTGCTCCATACCAGGTATAGTGTTGATAGTAGCATTTTGCTAATTGCATGATATACCCCACAAGCATTAAGATGGAGGAAGAAATGATTGCTCATTCTTGTATAAATCTGCATTAATGGATAAGTCATGCAGTGTCTTGATGTCTGACAACACACCAACACAGACCCTTGTAATGATTTGCTGGGGGCTATATTCAGTCTACTGTGTGGCATGCCAGTTGGTCAGTTTGTCAGAAGGGTAATTGCAACATCCTCCTTTTTTAGAGAGGTTCTTTCCTTCCCTGTTTATTGTCTCCATCTAGTTCTAACAGTCTAATAAAGGCAATAATACCTAAAAATTACCTTAGGAGCAAGCAACAATGTATGCCAATAAGTATTGAGGGTGCAGTTTTAAACACAAACTGCTAATGTGTGGGAAGTGAATATATATAGTTGTGGCTCACCGAAGCTGATTAACAACCCTGTTACCTATTCCATACAACATTTTGGGCAATTAGGCAGAAAAAAATCATACTTAGTCATACAAGATGTGATCAACAGCTAAAATAGCCTACTTTTTTGACATGATTGACTAGACCTTACAATGTGTTTGAGTTTGCATGCAGCTCAACCTGTGTCTCAAACCTCATGTTTTCCAGGCTTACAACACGCTGATAGCAATCATTTACCGGTCCAAACAGCACGCCAACAGCTCTCAGAGTGACAGGCCCTTTAATGGCAGCGTTTCAGGAGATTTCAGTTGTCGGTTTACCAAATGTGTCGAGTCATGTGGCTGTGGAGGTTTTTAGAGGGAACTTCTGAGTGATAGTAATGAGCTCTCGGAGACAGCAGGGCCGTGGTTGAAACCGGCACGGCGCCCAATTATCCCCCGGCACCTGTCGAAGTTGGTCGTGGTTGTACGGAGTTGCGCCTTCAGACGGCATGCTTGCATTCCCACACCTCTGCTTTATACTGTACGTCCTCTACTGTTATAATGAGGGGGCAGGGGCTATTGTATATTTCAAATTGGAAATTGTTTATTTCAAAGACTCTCCATTCACTTTACGGAATTCTCCATTTTCCCCCCATTAGTTTTCATCAGATTTGGAGACTGGTTCTGCTCACCAAAGGGTGACTGAAATCAGTTTGCAGCTGAAAAGATTCCATTCAGCATGTTTGCCTAATTAGTCAGCTGCTGAGCAGTGCTGCAACGGGTTTGTGTGATATTTTTCAAAATGTGATGCTCTATTTAATGCTTTGAATTGGGTTTGTATGATATTTTTACGAAATATGAAATTCGATTTAAAGAGATAGGCTACTTTAAACCATTTTTATGTACCTGGTCTGTGTTATGGCAATGTAGGCATTGCATTCATTGAGATGAACAGTGTTTGACCTGCCTCAGTGGTGGAAGTTCCTGCAGAATGGAGCATCGGAGATTTGCTGAAATCTATCGAATAATGCGAAAGTCAATACTTTTGAGTCATCACGCTCTGCCGAAATCTCTTCAATGCTTTGAAACGGCCAAAGGAAGGTGGCCGTGAAGTTTAGGCATCAAAAAGTGACAGTTAAGTTAAGGCACTGAAATGACTTGGTTAAGATTAGAAAGAGGTTGTGGTTTGGCTTAGTACTTAGGAAATGAAAACAGCCCTTTGAAAGTTTTATGTTTTGGGACTCACCCTGACACTCTTCCCTACGTCAATTTTAGTGCTCTTCAGGCTTTTGCGCATGAAGTCTGTATTTTTTATTTGAAATCGTTGCACTTTTAAAGATAAATACAAACTCACATTGTGTCAATCACGTTTACACTTGTCATTAAAGTTTTCTGGAACTGGTAAGATTCTCTTAGTTAGGGTAAGGCATGAAAACCACTTGGTTAGGACTAATAAAAAGGTTGTGTTTTGATTTAGTACATCCGGGACATGAAGGTAAACAGGAAACGAACCCTGCTCAGCTACGTGAAAGACGAATGTTTGGGGATCCATCCACCATCCCAATCTGCCTCCTTAAGCGGAGATTTGCCGTCTTCTGCTACGTCTTCTGCTACGTCTTCTTCTACCAATACGTGAATTATACACGAAATAAATATGTGACTTTTCACATGAATTACAGCGCATTGCTTTCTTCAGTTACAAATAAATGTATATTTATATACAAAATAAATACGTGGAAAATGTATTACTTTTTGTTGTTTTATGTAAAAATGCACGAGAACCACCTGAACCATTCTTGAAATGCACAGATGACATATATAACTCTGGAATAAATCATATTTACTGACTTTTTGACTTTGACTCTGAATGGCTTTATGTCAGAATGTGTAACTTTTGTATTCTGTGCATTTTAATTCCATGTCTCTCATGTGTCAGACTAACACAGACACATGCACATATTCACACGCCGGTCTGCCCTTATTTTGTTGATAGATGATGTAATAACTTGGTGGAATTTCATAAATTGTGTCTTTACATGGCTTAAAAATGCAATAAAGTTCGGAGAGGCGATCAATTCTCTGTTAACATAACATCACAGTATTACATTATCTGCCATCATAGGCATCAGATGATGTTAAATGATGAGCCAATAACACTAACAATATGAAGGGCCACTAATGTGATGACATTCTTCCTTTTCTTACAACTTGTCACGTATAATTATTGCACTTCAAGTCGAAAACTTAACTTGCACTATTCATCAATAAAGTTATTTTTTGCCAAAAGGCGGTAAAAAGTCGCCTCCTTTTAATTGCTAGAATAAATCATTTCAATCTTAATGACGCAAAACTGTCTGTGATAACTATTCATTTCCCCAATAAGTTGAAGTAAAAATTCTGCTAATCGACTGAGATAATTCCACAACACTGTCACATTTCAAGTGTTTCTAAAGAGACGAAAGTGTTAAAACTTAAAAAATATTCATATTGTTTGAGTCATCACACACATGATCAGATTTACAGACCCCTGCTGTCTCCTCACCCCCCCCCTCCCCCTACTCCTCCCATTGCAGTGAATTTCCAGCACGATATGCATTCAAATAGCATACGTTTTTATAATCTCGGACATGAATTGTGGCCTGAACTCTCTGCGGCGGCGGTGGATTCTTTAAATATGGAATTTCATATTTTAGCATTCATTGTCATACATTACATTTGCTCTGACAAAAGGAGGACCGGGGGCCTCCATGTTCTTAATCACTTAAATCCACATGCAATCTGGCTCAGCCATCTTAGCCAGGGCTACGGATCCATTAGCCCCTTCTCATTTCAGGGGGAGAGCTGCCAACCCATTAGTTCTGCTATGCTCCGCCAGATTTCCATATCCTTCCATTTCAGCATTTTCTGCAAGAAAATGGGAAAAGTTGCGGATTAATTCCAACTAATCCTACATTTTTCTATTGCTGTTAATTACTTGTTCGGGCCTCTGACACTCTGAATGGTCATCAGCAATAAGTTGACTTAGCATGGGTCCCATCTTATTGTTAAAGAAAACGGTCTTGTGTCTGTGTTTAAGGCTATATCTCGAGGCTTCAGCCTGGCATTACCAGCGCCCAAACATACACACACACACACTCTTCAACTGGATGTTTTTGTCTTATTATTGAGCCATACCACTCGAATCGCCTCTTGTCCCTTTTAATGGATTTCCACTCTTGAACCTATTTTCTCATTCCACGGACCTTTAGTTTATTTGAACTCTCATCGCTCATTATAAACACCCTCAATTCAAACTATGATTAGACTGAACAGTCGACTGATCTCAGCTGATTGTTTTAGTCGCCCCCCGGAACTGCTCTGACTTTTGTACCTTTGGCTCAATCCTTCTTCCTTGTTCTCTATCTCGAGTGAGAAAGATTAAACACGACTGAAGAAATATGGCCTCTGAGAGCTGCCGTAACCCCCCCTCTGCTCCCACTTCCACCAAGAAGCAGTCACACATACAAGTCAATGTGACCGCTGAGGCAGAGGAGCCTTTTCATACCGCTAACGTTCAAAGCAGGCCCAAACGGCCCGATGAAAGCAATCTAATACCACAAATTAGCCTGTCACTTAGCCTGGATTACAAGCCTCACGAGGGGCCACTGCTAAAATAACTTGAGACTCGTTGTTCCGTGATGTAAAACAGCAGAGAGAGGAGTGTAACCACAAAAACAAAACAACAACAAAAAAAAGGTGCAATTTAATTTTAAAGCCTTGCTAAATTGCCTTGTGTAATTAAAGTGACCCCCCCCCCCCCCCCACACACACACAAACACCCCCCCCCCCCCCCCCCAACCCCTTTATTGGCCATTCTGTCCCAGCAGCCCTCGCCAGCCATCAGAGAGGGGCAGCCTTTGCCGACACACAAGAGCGGTCGACACGAAAGAACACAAGATAACAGGAGGTTGATTTATGGCTCGTATCGGCGGAGCTCGTCATTCGCGGCACATTCGTGACCGCCGTTCGTGTTTTAATACAAAGACGACCGGGATAAAAATACAACCTGTGCAGGAGTGTGAAGATGGGCTGTGATAAGCTGGTGTGGCTGAACTCTCCCAGTTTCATCTACTTTTTATTGGCTAGACGAACACTGCTTCACTTCAGCCTTGGTTCTAATGAAACTGACCTTAAGGCAGTGTTTCATTGCCCTTGTTGGATAGTTTCCAGTCTGTTTCACCTCAATCTGTGTGGTGTGCTCATAAGAGTGTTTTGTTGCACCATTAAACACACCCAAGTGATGTCACAGTGTACTGGCAGCACTGTTGCGAGGTTATTAAAAGCAAAAAAATACTCTTTACCCTAAATTACTTTTAGCTTTTGAATGCATTTTTGACGCCTTTGGCATACTTGGCATAACTAATAAGACTTTGCCACGGCTCAGGAGGTAAAGCATGCTGTCCACCTATTGGAAGCTCGGCGTGGGAATCGAACTTCGATTTAGGCAGCCTACGTCACGCCCACTCCAGTCAGCTGACCCACAATACAACCAATGCGATGAGTTTCCAAATCTGACCCCCGGAAAGAAATAGCATGGTGTTACTGCCCTCCCTATCTGAGACAACATCCTTGTCTGCTAAACCCCTAAATGATAACATTAGATCCTGAGGAGTAGATCGCACCTCGCATAGCAGCCATCATTAAATGCGTGTGTTGTTGTAAAGCGTTGAGTGGAGAAGACTAGAAAGGTGCTTTTTAAATGCAACCAATTCAACCGGTCTAGCGTCATTCACGGGCTCCATAATGGATGGAGGGCCATAGTTGTTCACAAAATTTGGTACCCCCATAGCTCTCATCATTTCAGACATATTTCACATTATCTTCCATTTTGAATTATTGGTGTTTTTTTGTCTATTTTATGCGAAAACTACTTCTGTAAACCAAAAAGACATTGATATAAAGCTTGTGTGCAAATTGAAAACGTTCGTCAAAAATGTTGGATGGAGCGCACCAATCTGGCTGTTAAGTCTGAAGTAACACCCTTTCAAAATACGATTTCCAGGTCACATCTAACATAATTTAGACACCTTTTTCATCCATAAGAAAGAGGTTAATGAAAAAAACAAACTCAGATCTGTTCAAACAACGGGGAACACGGCACTGCTGCTTTGTAGAAATACAAGACTTGGATCGGCTTGGACCCGGAAATCATATTTTGAAAGGGTGTTACTTCACAACTTAACAGCCGGATACACTACTAATCAACAAAACAATCAGCAGATTATCGATAATGAAAACAATCATAAGTCAAGGCCATGAATATATATTCAAGTTGGAATACACTGTTCTCATCTATTAAATGCTGTCCAGCATTTATTTATTTTAAGTTGCATTTGTAGTCCATTTCTCTCAGCCTGCCTCAGCTATCATATTTAGTGATGTCACACATTTCCCAGAATGCTTTCCAGAGAAGTGTTGTGAAGTTGTTGCAATCAGCTGCAGATTTTTTACACAGAGGGAGAGAAAGACAGTGATGACAAGGGATTTCCCAACTGACCCAGACTCAAAGCTCAGCCTGTCTTTTTTCCGCATAGCACACTGGTCTTTTTCTTCTTCTGTGGCTCTATAAATTGGCCTCTATGGCTCTTCTGCGGTGGATTTCTCCCTACGGTGAAATGGCTGAGAGAAGCCCTTGGTCTTTTTTTTTTGGTACAACCCGTTGCTGATATCTAGACAGGATGTCACATTGTCTACATGTGCTCACTCCATATCCCACTTAGATATCCACATATATGATGACAGTGACAGTGGGAGAGTTGACTTTTCAGTGGGTGAAGATGGAACTTTGTCATTAAGTCTCCACATGAAAAGTCCTGCACACATACATACTATGTGATAAATTAATCCATTATTTCCTTGGCTCTTTGACATTAGTGGGATCAAACAGGACGCTCAGTGATGATAGTTGGCTAACAGATGTAGCAGAGCTTGGGAGCTAATTAAAGAGTATAACAATCATCTGTCAACTTCTCTCCTGTCAACGGCGCCTAGCTGAAAAGTTTCATTGGGCACCTAAAAATAGATTTCCCCATGCTTCGACACCTCACTCCTCACCCTTTCTTTACATGAAAGCGTGTGAGAGACGACTCTATTCGTTTGTTCCCCCCTGCTTATTGGCTGTGACTAATCCGAGGTGGGAATTTTTGGGGTTAGGAAGTGCGCCGAGACTGAACGCACCGAGGCCTGTAACGGAAGAATGCATTTATATTCACGAGTGACACAAAGTCACAAAGGAGAGGGGAAAAAAAGGAAAAGGCTCTTAAACCGTGGAACATGAAAACTTGAGAACTCACGATCACTGCTTTTTTTTTTATAACATTGTCTTCTGCTGTGTTCTTCACAGCAGTGCAGTTTACATCTGAATTTAGACACACTCTCCTTGTTCGTATCGACTCACTTTATTTTACAAAGAATTTTACAAAGAGCGAAGCGGCTGCAACCCTGACAGCTATTTCACACAGAGCGTGTGAATATTGCCTTGTTTTGATTGACACTCTCCTTCTGCGGCTCTGTTACTAAATGTTTATATACCTTCCATTTTCAACTCCATGTCAAACCTGAATATAAGATTCCCCTCTTGTAAAAACACAGCAAGGATTCAAAACCAATTATATCAGTTTAGCCGTGAAACCCTTCTTTTACTCAGAAATGTAGCCTGTTATTATTATTTCACAGCACAAAGGACACTTTCTAGAAGCTCTTCTTTAACTTGTCCGAGACAAAAGGTAAGAAGGGCAGAGGGAGAGAAATTACCCAGATAGCATTATGCTTTGACGCTTACGACACAAAACTCAGGCACTGGCTGTTTGTTTAATAATGATGATAAATGGCGGGTTACCTGAGAGTGTAATGTATTCCTGTTCTCCCATGTTATTTCTTAAAAGCCTTTATTCCTTATTTTTCTTAAGAGAAGTTGACCCCACTGTGAATTTAAAATAAATAGCAGCTGTGCTACAGTAGCAGTGATCAACCCCTCCATGCTGCAGTCAAGATTAAGCTGTAATTTCAATGTGTTTGGGTTGTTTATCCATACAAAACTTGACACAAATCACGTTTTAAAACTGCCCCACGACACAATTTATGTCACCACAAAACATTTGATCTTAGGAGTAGGAAGGACTGCTACACATAGCACTTGAAGTTCCTAGCTAACAATGTCTTCCTGCTGGCTATCCTCATCCACAGTTTGTACGTATAACTACGAAGTAATTTTTATTGTGATTTGTGTTTATTCCATGTTTTTATCTCTGTAGAAATCATGTCCAGAGCAAATAAGGAAAGCAGGTGGCGTATTATAAGGCCCCAAATCTCCACTTAGGGAGGCAGGTCGCGGTGGTGGATATGTCCCAATACACAGGACTTTCCCCCAGGGGAGTGGTGGAAGTACTAAGCCAAACAAATTTTTTCAAATTTTAACCAAGTGGCTTTGATGCCTAACCCTATACTGTCACCCTCTGCTGCCCAAACGTAACCTTTAACGTAATTTCCTAAACGTAGCCGTCGCTGCCCACTTCTGGTCGCCGTTATTTTGCAAGATATCATATGGCTGTAAGATATCATATGGCTGTAAGATATCATATGGCTATCGTATGAATTTTTGTGCATAACTTTTTGTAAAATACAAACCTATTGCCTCCTAAAATCTGTTCACAAAGCTGCTGAGATTATTTTTTTTCTAAAGAATTGGGAGAAGTCTTAAGCTAATAGAAAGGGCGGGGTTGACCCAATTGCTATTGATGATGTCATATTTCATTCATATTTCATCAAACTGTGATGGCTGTTTTGGGTATTGAGCTTTTTTTGGGTCTCTGTCAGTAAATTCTTGATAGAATACTTAGGTTTATGGCCATATCCAGATTTAAGATAAGTGAGTGAGATAAGTCTAAATGTCCCTGCTTTAACATGAAATGAAGAGAAATGCACAGACTGTATAAAAAATGGACGTAGCCTTTCCATTGAGGTACGTTCTCTCTCAACTCGATACCATCGTGCTCACCTATGGGAGTCTGCATCTTGTCGAACTCTGCCTCATTTCCTCTTACCAAAAAAGGGCATTGATATGACGTTGAGGAGGGAGATACGCTAGCTGTCACTCAAGAGGCCACGCCCCTAATTATTCAAACTTTAACCTCCAATAAAATAAAAACTAGTCTGGTACAAAAAAACTCACCCCTCTCAGTGTTGTCATAGAGATATGACCCACACATACAAGAATGTTATTTTGTACCAAGCCTTAAATAAGTTTAATTAGGCTGTGAAAAACGGCCAGTTGAACATGGGGGTCAATGAGAAACTGCTCTATTATGAAACCTGCTCCCAGTGGACACTGGATGAACTGCAATTTTTGGCACTTTAACCAGGAAATCACTCTGGTTGGGGCTTGGAAATACAGGTTACTGACTAGTCAGGTATATGTGCAGCTAATTGTCAGCCTCTTAGATGGCAGCTTGTTAGCAATTTGTGGGTATCCATGTAAGAAGCCTTCTAATTATCCGATTACAATAACCATGGCTGAAAGTGAGAGGTGCAAATGAAAACCAAACTGGACACAAGAACAGATTTTACTTCCTGTCTCACTAGTTAATGAAAGAAAGGACATGGAAAATGTAGAGTTGGAATATTCCAAGAATTATAAATAATTGGACTTTTAGGTCTGTAACACTGGAATATACACATGAATATAAATATTTGGGATTCTCGCTTGATAAATTTATGACCTATTACGCTGGAATTCAAAGCTTGGCAGGTTCAGCCGGGAGAGCACTGGGGTATGTTATCTGTTCATACACCAGCCTCCACTTGTGTGTGCCCACAGGAGGAGTTATCAGTTACAAATACATTATTAAATGCTATCAGCTTACGGCAACATTATAGTGTGATTGTTACCCTTTATTTATTTCACGCAGTCTTTAGAAACCAGTTACACAGTTTGAACCACGAATCAAAACGACACTGTTTGTAATGACAAAGTATTTACAATAATTACCCCCAGCCCCTTGTGTCTTTATTAATTAATATCACTAACACAAAATGAGGCTAGAACAACACAACATTACCTGTCTTTTTCTACCACCTGCATACTGCAAAATAATTTAAAAAAATCAACCCTCTACATACCTCGGGCCTCTAAAGACAATTTAAATCTTTTAGGGAAAATATGACATACCAACTTTGACACTAGAGAATTGATAGACTTGAGGTGTTGATATGAAACCTCATATAAAGCAACTAAACCTACCACATATAAAAACCAGTCATCCTATCTGCTCTCTGATACAGAATGCAATTTATTTACTGCAACTGTATCAAACTGGGACAAAAGAAAAATGACATTTAATATTCTGATACATATGAAAATCAAAAAAACGGTTAGTCAGCTCTGGTTTATCACAGAAATGACAGCCGAGCAGAGGGACAGCAAAAAAGAAAGAAAGAAAATTTAAAAAAAAAACTCAGGTTGCCATGTCCTGTTATCCCCCTAACCCTTCCTTTTTTAATCCTATGGAGCAACTCCAGAACTCCACAAAAGTATTAATAATCATTTGCTATGAGATGTTATTGAGATGACAGGAAGAGAAAGCGCTGCAGCCAATCTAACAATTCTAATCTAAACACCCCAATGAGTTGTAACTGTAACATCGTGTAATAGTGACCCATCAAACTGAAATCAAATCAGCCACGGAATTTCCTGTTGACTCTCTCTCTCTCTCTCACACACACACACACACACACACACACACACACACACACACACACACACACACACACACACACACACACACACACACACACACACACACACACACACACACACCTGACTGGCTGTCAGGGAGAAATATAATTTTTCACCTATAATTTATTTATCATCCTCCATGTTGTTCCGCAGTCAATGAGCTAACACACTCCTCCACAGCAATGCATAATGACAGAGGGATTCTTGTACAAGGACACCTTGCTGTCACAGGGATCAGTCCCGTGTCCTTCCAGATACAGGACACGAGGACACACTGACGCCACAATGTGACACTGATATATTTTTTAAAAGAGCTGACAAAAATGCCACTTGGTGATTTAACCTACTTTGGACCTTGCAGCAGTTTTGACAGTTTGACTTCATTTCTTGTAAGTCCTTCGGGAAACTGTTTGGGTTCATGAAATTGGGCACTTATACTGTGTATTTTGTAAATGCTGTGCTTGGAGCAATTCTTCCTCTTTTTTACTTTTACTTTTGTGTTCAAGCTAATAATAACTCATTTATTGTTGGGAATTTGTTTCCATTTTGTCGAGGAAGAAGACAAACCTGTGATATTTCCCCGTTAGGAGTTGAAAAGTTTTAAAATACGCCTCTGAAAACACATTTGGACTATCATGGGACATTTTTCAATACACACAGCTAATTTTCACTAGTTGAATTTTTCATGGTTTCTCTGACATTGGTAAAAAAAAAAAAAAAGCCTCTGGCCTCAAAAACTGCAAAGACAATACATGACACTGAGATCCTTTCATCTAGTTAAAGCACAGAAAACAGGCAGAAGACCAGGGGCCCTAAGAGTTATCCTAAGGAGCACTAAAAGTTCTTTGTTAAGAGTCACTTTTTCAAACCAATTCACAAAGCCTCTGAGACCAAGACTAGAGGGTGGGGTTGACCTTGTTGCTATGGATGACATCATGTTCATACCTTCTATGCCCACAGTGATGGCTGAGAGGGAATGAGTCTCTAAGAGTGAATTTATGATAGAAACACTTTATTGGGGAAGCAATTGAACTGCCGCACTTTGTGGGGTCTGGATAGGACATTTATCGTCAAGTGCAAAATCCTACCGACCGACAGCTGAGAGACGACAAGATCGTCTGAGTTGCACAGCTGCGTTTTTCCCGTGGCCAACTCTACCACATTTATAATGCCATCTCAATTAAGGTGATCCCTTTTTAAAAGCTCAATATAATTTAATCTCTTCAAAATGTTGACTGCAGCAGCCGTGTGAGGTCGTTCCTGATTTACTCTTAGTGACATGTTTTTATAGATTTAGGAGCTACTTTTAGTGCTAAAATGCTTTGTGAATTACACTTATCTTAAAAAGTTAGGAGTCCCAAAATTAGTAGTTAAACACCCCTTATTTTTAAGCGTTACTTCTAAATCAGTAAGTTAGGAACTTCTCTTAGCCTTAAGATGTTTTGTGAATCCAGCCCCGGAACTGAAGGATAAACTGTTTGATTACCAAGACAGGAACGAGGATCAAATCAAGCTTTAACACCTAGTGAGAGAGGCGACAAATTGACAAGAAACAACAGGGGACCAGGGTATATAAAGACAAGACTAATCCCAGGGGAGGCAATCACAGAGACGGAAAACCGACAGGAAGTACAATGAGGCAGGGGAGAAGAGGAGGGAAATAGAAAATAAAGCCGGAAACAAACTAAGAACGTGATAAACAAACTAGGATCATGACAGAAATATTAGAATAAAATGTAGCCTTCTAAAAGCAAAATTTAACAAGTAATCGAGCAGTTAACTTTTTGATTTGGTTATGATGGAGCTAATTTAATTACTAAAAATAAACTAATAAGTTATTAGTGAAAAGTAAATTTCTCTCTGAAATCTCCCCAATTCCAGTTACGTCACATGCTTATTTTTACTAAGATGTATAGATGCGGTACTCATTGATAATTCATAGAGCCTCAGTGAAGAGAGCAATTACAGGGAGGCAAACAATAGGCTGTTGTGTTATGAGATCTTAACTATAAAAAGAAAGCAGAGGAGACTTTTTTTTTTAGAGAGGTACACTGTGATCTGTACGAATGCTGCCACACGCTCATGGTGCCAGGCAATATGAAGGTAGGGTGGGCCTGAAATAGCACACTGGATCATGAGATGATGATGCATAGACACTTTGATCAAAGGAAAACTAAGGTTGAGACCATTTGGCTGTTGCGGTTTTGATGAGCGCGGCATCTCAGATAGCATCTCGACGTGTCGTTACGGAAGGTCGTTTTGGTGGTTAACTCTCTGAAAGGGCACTCAGCATCAGTGTCGGGTAACAGCGCTGATATTTGCTCTGCCTCGGCTTCTTCTATGGTGAAGTGTAAAATCAAGGCCTTCCTAGTTCCAGGCTCCATTCGCGCCGCAGCTGGAAGGATCCCAATCAGTTTTTCCCCCTCCCTCACTGGGGACTCAGAGATTACATTTTACAATCAGTGTGAGCAATAAAAGGCTGTCTGGTGTCACTTTTTTCAGTCTTTTGCTTGCTAAAATCCATAGATCTCACAAAATCATAATTTCGGAGAAACATTAGCATAGAGAGCAAATAAACACAGCAATTAAAAGCAACTGAAAAAAAAGTATATAGCTTGATTGGTGATTGGAGTAGATTCGAAAAGATTTGTAAAAAATTGCTCAACTGAAATCTGTTAGAAACCGGAGAATGAAACATACAGGGACGCATTTATTGTATGTGGATATTTCAGAGAGCTGTCAAGTCCTAGAATTGATATGAACAGTCATCCAAAAATAATTAGATATAAGCAGCAAATCAGAAGTGAGCATGAAGGCCTGGGGAGTGAGACGAGCCACTTAAAGTCTCTCATGACAGAATTTGGATTGCGAATCACACAGCGGAGTGGTTCGGTCTTGCTGCGGGCTGGTGTATAATGATTTGATTACCAAGTCATCGGGACAATGTGCTAAAGCGATGCTCCCTTTATAGTGCTAAGTTCACACATCAACATGGCCTTGACAGCTGTCTTGTCTTGTTTATGAAGTGAACTGAGCAGGATTTGTGGCGGATGCTTCACAGAGCGCGTGACAACGAGTGGGCAAACTCCCTTGTTTGGCGTGACAGGGTTGAGAGCTTCCCTCCTCAACTGTCAGAAGGGAACATCTGTGTTTTGGCGAATGGGCGATGTTTGCTTTTTCGACGGAGCAATCGTCTCCCTGCAGCCGTCCGAGGTGACAGTCTCTGTCACGGTCCAAGTAAAGAGTGAGATAGAAATGGAGGGGAAGAGAAAAGGAGGGGGTAATCCCTGTATCGAATCCAGCTGCAGGAACCGAGAGGGAAAGTCCAGCTTTTTATGGTTTAGTAACACTCCCTCTGCCTGCCCTGCAATATCTGCCATGCTGTGGATTACATCCTTGCCTTGTGCATTTCAAGGGAGCATCTTCCTACCATTGAGGGAAGCTGGAAATTGAATCTTGCACTTTTAAAGTGATTATTGCCATGAAAGTAAAAACACATTATGGTATACTACTAAAGCTGCTTTACAGGCGAGATATTCATGGAAAAGTACGGCATGTGTAAGAAACCTTAAAGTTTCTGAAACAAAGAGGAATCCATTGCCATAACATGGGATGGCTTAAGTCCCTTTCCATGAAAAAAACGTTTTTCTCTTATCGTTACTTCATTTGGATGTTTGACCTTCACTGTGCAGAATGAGGTTTGTGCTGAGTTTGATAGAGCTCTGACATTCATTTGTTGAACTGGTACGGTTTCTCTGCGCACAGCATGAATCTCAGTTTAAAGCTGAAATCAGTAACTTTCTGTTAAACTTTTTTTCCCCCATATTTGCGGAAATTGTCACTATATTCTGATTGCACAATGAAACAGATGATCTGTGAAAAAGTAATGTTGCTCCACCTCGTCCTGTCTGCTCCTGATGTCATCTGCCAGATTCCACTGCCCCTGGCCGTCAACCAACCAGAGCCGAGGAGTCTCTGACGCAGCGTCAATGGCTGCTCTGAACTCTGATCAAACTGTGAAACTAGGAAGCGCTGATCAAATATGAATCAAGATTACATATTTCCCGGATAAATTGTTTTCAAAATCCTATTTAAGTGTAATGTTTAGCTGTAAGATTAGAAAGATTGACCAGTTGGACTGCTGGTAGGCGGGGATTGGTTTTGGCTTGACTTGGTCACAAACTTGTGTAATTTCAACGATTGCGACACATTACCAAGGTTCTCTAACGTGCCAGAGCAGCTGTCATTACGCCATTTGTATTTCCCCGTACCTGCAACAGTAATTCATCCCATGTTTCTATAAACCATCATCATAAAATCCTAATAATCATCATTATTATTAAACGGCAGAATAATGATCAATGATGTATTCATAGTGCTTGTGTTGAACCAGACTCTCCAACTCAGGCTCTAATAACCAATCATTAACAGGGACATGATTCCCAAATGTAAATAAAAAGAATGATGAAGCTCATCACTCATAAATGATTTAATTTTATAAATTGTCCCTTGATTGACATTTCACAAAATACTATGTCTCCCAACTATATCTCAATTTACCATTTCAGCTCAGCTAAAACCGCGAAAACTTGCATGATGCATGGAAATGTGCACAATCCCACTGCGTATTCTTCCTTTATAAATACCACTTTATGTTGGAAAGTATTTTAACATTTCTTTTGTGCCCTTGTGTCTACATAACATGTCTGGAGGGATCTTTAACTACAGATTTGTCTCTTTTTGTACTTGACCAACAGGGTTATTCCAAAAAAAAAAAAAAATCCCTTTGAAACAACACACCGAGCTCTCTGTCCACAGAAAGCTGAACTCTCCAGCAATTGCTGAACTTCTTCACTTCCACCACCCACCACACACTGAGACGATGACATTTCGTTCACTGATGTTGCTGCACAGTGTTGCTGGCTAATGAGAGGTTGTGGTTAGAACATAAATTCCCAAATACAAAACTGGACTTAAAGAACTGCATCAACATCAAAACACTTGTGCTTTCCTACCTAGCAAATATACTTTATTTTATACAACAATCCACATGAATGCATTGACTTTTATGCCTGAAGGATATAATGATGTCATAATATTTGTCATGTCATGAGAATTTATTTTCCATTCCAGTTTATTCTCATTTGCTTGAACACATTTGTCCACACTAACAGGACATTTTCAAACACAAGCACACACACACACACACACACACACCCACACACATACACACACACACACACACACACACACACACACACACACACACACACACACACACACACCCCTAAACTCTCTGGCCAAAATGACACATTTTGTTTGCAAAATGCTCTAACACACAAAAAAATATAAAGATCCTGAACACCCACACAGTTATTAGTTAACTCGGTTGATTAGACCTCTTCTCAGGACTGTGTGGGTGTGTCTATTGTGATTGATTGCAATCTTCCTGAGTCTCCTGTTAGCTTTGTTTTACCTGTTAAGGCGTGACAAATGACAACTTTATCATTTTTAGTGGACATTTATGACTTCATTAATTCTCATCAAGGACTTTTTAAATTGTACTACATCAGATGTTTCCATGTCAATCTTTTTGGCTCCTCCACAACTTACTAGGTTTTGACCTAGAGTCTTGTTTCCATCCTTTTAAAACTTAGAAATTGTGATTACTTTAAATAAAAATACAAGCAACCAAAGGAAACTTACTGAGCAGAAATAAGAGATAGAAAAATAGAAGAGGTGAAATACTCAGATGTTCACATTTAGTCGGTTTTTCTTGACTGACAAAGACGTTTCACACAGGAGCATTAGAGATCATAACTGAAAGTAATACATGTCATCTTTGTTCAACATGGTACTTCAAATAGAGTTTTGTGTCTTTTTATGAAATGTGTTAATGGCTGTTTGCAAGTGATGATGAAAATCAAGTTGATCTTAGTTTCATTAGGCGTGTCTTAGCTGTCAGAAAAACTGTAATCCATTGGTTTTGTGTCTTTCTATGAAATGTGTTAATGGTTTTGAAAAAGGATGTGAAAAACACGTGAAACCAGAGAAAAGACCTCTGCTGTGTTTAGAAAAGTGATGATGAAGATCATGTTTATCCCAGTTTCATTAGGCGTGTCTTAGCCACCAGGAATAACTGTAATTCATTAGAGTTTTGTGGCTTTCTATGAAATGTGTTAATGGTTTTGAAAAAAGGTGTAAAAATATGTGAAACCATGAAAACGTGTCAACAGATTAGCAAGAGAAGACTTCTGCTGTAATGAGAAGGTGATGATGAAGATCAAGTTCATCACAATTAGCCTTAGCAATCAAGAAAAACTAAGTTTTGGCCAATTATGTAGAGATTTGCAACATTTTGAATTTTGAATTGATTGTCAGACATTATCTTAGAAAAATACTTCATAAGTATGACATACCTTAAAAAACGTATAACACAAGGTTTGCACGCTGTAGAAATAATTTGCAGTTACAACCAACGTAATAATTCAGCAGGTGAAGGATGAATCCCCCAGTTTTTCCCCCCCAAACATCATTTAGTATTAATAGGCCAAGGACGATGGAGTCCTTCATTCGCCATAATGAATAGTATTGTGGGTTTGTGTAAGCCCATCAAAGTAGGAAAATAAGTGACAGAAATGGGACAAGAATAATGAGAAAAGAGGTCAGGAGCAGGAACTACTTGCTGTTCTTGATTTCACTGGCGTTCAGCCTATTTGTTCAGCAAATACACCTTTGTATTCTCCTTTGCTCTTACATCTTAGCACTATTCTTGCGTTCTAGTAAGTGCAACTGAAATGTATTTACGATGCTTATCTTTCCCCATGAATTACTAGCAGATGTTTGATACATCACATTTGTTTCAGGTGAAATATCACTGAGAAGTGAATTATCTCAAATGAGGCTTTTATGTTCTGACTGTTCTGGCTTTGGTTCTTGTCAGTCAGTCTAAATCTTTGTTAAGCTCTCACCTGCCTGTGCATACAAACACAGAATTTGGTTGAGACAGAAATTGGCCATCAGCCAAGTCTTTGGGAATTAGTGTAAGAATGTCTGTTAATTATATAGGACAACTCAACTCTAGTTAGCTTGTAGTGTGTCAATGCTGGACATACCCAGTCAGCATATTTCTGTTGAAAAGATTTTTCAAATAAAAATGACGATGGGCTATGGTGAAAAGGAGTTCAAAGCTGGCTATTACATATACTATTACTATTACAAACTATTTAAAGAAGTTGATTTAACATTAACATTTAGACCATGTATCAGGATTTGAACGCTATTTTACTCGAAGATTAGCCTGGTAACATGCGACGGAGAAAATTAGGAGCTGTTTGCCAAACGAACGTCCAGTCAGCATTGGTTTTGAGGTGGGTTTAAGTTTGACACAAATAGAAGCGACTGTTCAGTGTAAACAACACGACGGCTTCCATGGATGAGATGGAAGATGGAGATATTGAGCAAGTTTCATCAGAATTAGAGAATTCCTTCTCTGAAAGAAGAACAAAAAACAGCACTGGAGACTTTTATGGACCAAGCACCTGAAATTGTGCCTTTTCTCCGCAAATTTGCGTTACACCAATGGCAAATATCCTTTACCGACATGTTTACTTTCTGAACTTTGCCTCAACGCTCTGTACGTCATACACTTTGTTGATCTGATTGATTGATTTGGTCCCTATGTTGGTGATAGACGGATGGTTTATTCAATCAGCCACCAGCATTTTCGCCCCTTCCCAAAAGATCTCCAAACCAGAGTCCCCAGATGGATATGCAGAGCGAATGCGAATCAATCCACCTCGCGGAGTCAGGTAAAGTTTTGGAAATCCCGATGAAATATGTTCTAAATGTGAACATTTAATTCACATCTTCAAAAAATTTGATGAAAAAGCTTTCACTTCTGCACCAGTTTTTAAAAGTCTTTTAAAAACGTCTTTTTAAATGTCCTTTTGACTTACACATGCTCACTGTAAAATCAAAGGTAGTTCTGGCTATATGTTAACTAGCCAACCACCAGCACATTACAAATAACATACTTAGTCATATTAACACATTAACAGTTTCCAGTTTAAGTAAAAAGAAAACCATGTGACACAGGCTACAATTAATGTGTATTTATTGAGTAACCGTTAAAATATAACATGAACATTGAAATGAACATTTTTTTGCAAGAAAAATAAATTACTTAATAAATGATTTCTCTGGTCTCTCTGGTTGTCATCCATGGCTCTACCTTCAAAATAATTGAAGCTGTACAGTAGTATTTGTGCATGTGCGTTACAGCATTAAGAGCTAATGCTAATTGTTATAATGTGTACCATTACGATGTCCTGGAAGCCTCTTGTTGGCAGCACACAGCTTATACAGTATAATTCCATATTTATGAAATTTTATATAAAAGATGAATGTTTTGCAGTACTACTGTACCAGTGAAATATGACTTGGAGAAAAAATAAAAATATTGAAAATAATTTAGGTAAAATGCTAATGAGCTGTTAACAGGCACCCAGGGAGTGCGCTGGGCTTTGAAGCCAATTTGATGACATTGGGCCCAAAAAGACTTAGGCTGCTTGGCCAAAAATACGCCAGTAATCCAGTGGATACATTTATTTGAGCATCACACCCATCACGAAATGACTCGCTTCACTATCAGATGTCCTTGCTCCACAGAGCTGGGTCTGTCTGACGTTCCTGCCTGTTATAGGGAAGGTTTTTTTTGCCACCGTACTCTACGGGGGAATTGTTGGGTCTATGTTTATCATAAATAAGTCATAGAGTGTGGTCTTTACCTACTCTGTAAAGTGTCCTGAGATGACTTTTGTTATGATTTGGCACTATAAATAAAATTGAATTGAATTGAATTGAATTGAATTGAACTGATCCATTCGGTCCAATATCATTTTGAAAGTCTAGAAGAGCCATCCAATAAAATGATTTCATCCCTGTTCAAGTTAGCGAATGGCTAAACTGTGCAGAAGCCGGCTTGGCCCAACAGTGCAGAACGCGGCATTTGAAAAAAATTTTAAAGGAATATTTGACTGAGCAGCTTTCATCTGAATCAATGAACGGGGGCGGATGCTGGATCCACTTCTCTTTGTACATCCATGGCTGTTAAGAAGAGGGAACATAACCTGAAACTTTTTTGATGTATTGTTCATTCTCCTGTCAGTGCAGGAGAAAAGAAATAATAATAAGTGTCAAGCTTGGGGGTTGATCACTGCATCTCTAGACAACAGTAAACCATATGTTATTATTTCTTCATCGACAGTAATAAAGTGAAAGTAGACTCTGGGCAGTACTGCAATTTGCCCTGTCAGAACTTTTCCATTATTTTTCCTTCTTCTTTTCAGCAGTTGAAAAGCATTCAGTGAAAGAACTGCCTAACAATGTATAATTTAATATATATTCTAACTGTACTCTGGTAGAAAACAAGGTTAAATAAAACAAATGCATTTGCATTATTAACAGAAAAAGAGAATCTAACTTGCTTTATTCATAATGTATTATTGGACAAGAGTAATTAGGTGGTTGTAGTGCAGGGATGATTTTACTGCTACATCACAGATAAGGTTGGCACTAGCAGCATTACTGCAGTCTGGAAACACAGCTATTTCCTTTGATTTAATTGAGGTGGGAATTTTCTGTGCTTGTTACAGTTTGTGTTTTCATCTGTGTGAGTGTAGGAGACTTAGAAGCGACAGTTACCCATTCAGACTCCCCCTGGAGTCTTTTTAAAGCAGGCTCAATGGTCTGCTGCCATTCAATTTGTTTCATGGAGAGGAAGGGAGTGGAGGGCAGGACGGAATGACTGAGACGATCAGAGTTTTTGGTCAAGGACGTGGTTCCTCGTTTCATTCAGTTTTAAACAAATTCACTCTGGACTCTCGAAAAAGGAAATCCGATGATCTACACCGTACCAAGGTGGCACCAGTGAAAAGAATATGTATTATTCCTCACTAAAGGTGTTCATTTGCATTTGAAAGTGTCCTCAAGGAGCAATATAATGTGGATAGGAAAACCCTTGTCTCTGCTGGCAAGAGGAGGAGATATAAAGCACTTTAGACAATCAGGGGATAATTACACATTTCATTTAAGCTTCAGTTTTTTAGTATTTTTTCATCTGCTATCCTCCAAACTTCCATATGCAGTTCATGTTTCATGCTCATGGCAATCATTTGCATATATTATGGGTTTCACTTCAGGGCCTATTCTGTGACAAAGGGTACATTATACAGTATAAAATACAGTTATAGTACGCTCAGACTAATATGAACAAATAAAACTTCCAACCACTGAAGACTGTTTCTGAGTTTCCTTCCAAAACACCCATTTGAATCTTTGTTAAAAACCTGCAATATAACATCCCCATGGAAATAAAAACTCATCTCAACTAATTTTTATCTTTGTTGTTCTGGCCTATTAAAAGAAAATCAAAGGAATAATTTAAAATTTTGTGGAAATACACTAATGTGCTTTCTTTTTAATAGCGAGATGAAGAGCGGGATATCAATCTCATGTCTGTGCAACTACAGAACCGGTGTCAGAACACGGTTTTCCTAGCTTAGCATAAAAACTGGAGGCAGAGCAGAACAGCTCATTTACGCAGTCCTATCTGGTTTAACCCATACAAAACTGTAACGTGATTTTAGGGGGGTTAGGGGCATTTAGGATTTGATTAATTTCTCCTATTTAAGTGGTATTGATATAATTAGAGTTTTTCTGACATTATCATGTATATACTGTTTGTAGTGTACGTCATAATAATTTTTTTCGGGTATTCCACATATTAAGAAAGACCTGGGTGAGCGGGGTTTGTTTCCAATTGCAATTCATGTCCATTATCCAAACTACAGCCTTTTTTCAAATCCTAACCAAGTCATTTTGATGCCTAACCCTAACCGGCACCTTTTGTATTGATTGGCTAATCGTTGCCCCTCTTTCAAGCAAGAAACCACTGCTTCCTGTCAAGATACCAGAGGAATCAGTCAACTCTGGGTCAAGGTCTGGACCCAGGCAAAAACAGACATTTACTTACATGAAAATACAGTGGTAACTTCGACAGAAGGTAGTTTGGATTCATCTAACAGTATATTTGTATTTCTCCAAAGTTGCTAAAGACCTTTAGTTCAAGGTTAGGATGTAAAATAGCCTTGCACGGTAACAAATCTTCAGCGACTCGCTCTGCCAAGCACACCGGCGCACCAATGACAACACAGCACATTCAGGGACAATGAGATGTCATTTATAGAATTGCACCCTCAGACAGCACCCAACAAATGATGCTGTAGTGCTCTGCCCTGCACTCTGTCACCAATGACCCTTATTTTCCCTCTCTCTCTCTCTCTCTTTCTCACACACACACACACACACACACACACACACACACACACACACACACACACACACACACACACACATACACACACACACGTACACGACTGTGAATTGCACAGCAACATCAACTGACCACCATTTCAACCCAGCATCCAATTCTTTAGCTAACCAGCAGCTATAAATCTGTCGCCATAAGGGTGAACATCAGCACCCACCACTCTAATACAAGTACCTAAGTGTTCAATTTGAGCTCCATTTGAGCAAATACATAAACTTCACCATTACGTAGCTATCACACTCAACATTCTAGTGAGTCTCCTTCCACATGTCTCTCCAACTACTTTTGAATTCCCTTCTTAGTGTCCTGAAACTGGCAAGGTTTTGTCATGTCGGTGATGGAAAAATCCACCATGAAACCCTAGGCGATTAGTTTTGTCCATTTAGTTGTTCGCTGTAATTTTTGCTAAAGGCCATGATGTTCAGTTATTTATATCTGTTTGAAACTGTTGTGAGATGATCACCTAAATACCCTACGTAGAAAGACTTTCAGTCTTTTATGAGCAATAAGATTGAAAGGCCAACTTTCAAATATGGAAGTAGCACAGATCTTTAAAAGAAAGCAATCGCTGTATTAAGTAGAAAGAAAATAGCCTGCTAATAGCAAAATGCACTACAACGTGCATTGCATCCTTTTTTTTATTACATCTAAAAAAAAAAAATTTTTCTGAAATGCAGCGGAGTACAAATGTAAAATATCAAATGACTTTAACAACTTTTAGTAAAGTAACATTCAAAATGATTGAGAACAGCCTAATATGTCAGTCCATACCCAGTTTCCATGCTCTCTTTAAAGGAAGTTACCTGCTGGAACTGTTTACCGGGATGACAAGATTGAATATACGTTGAGAGCCAGGTTACATTGTTTTAGGTTGTTTGCCAATTTTACTGATTCTGTAAAATGTCAATGACTGTTTTTAAACATTTTAAAGTATGTATGAATATAGAAAATTTGATCATTATTTTTTATTTACATTTGAGCATCATCTTCCTGTAAATGAGTGTATATTCAATCCTGTATTGTGAAGCCCTTTGTAAAGTCATTTTAATCATGAGTGCTATGAATGAATCATGGATCATCCTTTTTTTTTATCATAATGGTGACAGATTTTTTATCGCAATAATGATTTGCAGAAACATGGCACCATTGGAGAACCTCGCTAATGTGACTTTGTATTTCTCATTGACAGTTTTAATAGAAAGTATTAGTATTAAGGCACATGTGTTGATATGCAAACTAATGTTTAAGGGTGTTTTTATGGATACATGGGTGTGGAAAATAGGCTTGTGTATGTGCGCCCAGTTCCACAATAATTGAGATTTATAAAAACAGAATGAGACGTATGCATATTTCTATCTTTGTACGTGCAAACTCAGTTTTAGTAGCGAATCTACACAGTTTTATGCATCCTGATCCGTTGCTATCACTGTGAGGATGCTAGACAACTAAGCTGTGACTGAATCCAAATGTCCATCCAAATGTAGACTTTGTGGCCATGTTCCTAGGAAGTCTGCAAGTGCAGAATCCACAATTCGTCTATTCCACAAGGGGCCTCAAGGGGAAATTCTGCAGACCTCCAGGGAGTCTGCTTGGGGTGCACACTGATTTAATTACCCACGTTTCATTGCAATACAGGTGTGACATTGTAGTTTTTCCAATTGCAGACTAAAAATAAAAAAAACAAACTTATTATGAACATTCCAACTGTATTCAAACATTACTTGAATCATGTAGGTCAGAAATAATATTGCAATGGTACAGAAATGTTCATTTTATTATTGCAGCATACCTATATACAAGCAGAATAATGCCAAATATAGGCTGAGAACAAGCCATCACTGTGTACATGATTGTAGTTGTCGCTTGAATGATTCCATGGCAATAAGTGAAACACACCTGAGACCTATCTGTCAGCAGTTTTGCATTCTTTTCCATCGCAGACTTGACGTGATGACAGTGAACACGTCACAGTGCGCATGACTGAGGAATGGACATTGGATTCAACCAGAGAGTTTTTTCCTCAGTGTCAAGCTTTTCCTTACAGTCACAAATGTAATGCATCTTTAAATACACATACATTTAATTGACTTAAAAAAACATATAGATGACTGAATGTTAGAATGTCCAAAATCAGTTCTTTCTTCACCTGGCATTTTCTCACATTATGTCCGAAAAGTTAAAAGAAAATGTCGATGTGCAGAGTCCGTATGCGAAATAGTTTCCATTGTGTTTATGTTTTCATTGCCTGCATGTCTTGATGATAGAAGTCTTATTTCTGAACTTAGACATGCGAGTCCTGTCTGTGCTATTTTGAAACATCACTCGATTCTAATGCCTGTGTGACACTGGGAAAATATGGGCAAAAGGTCATATTCGCTTTGACAAAATAAACTTAATTACACAAATAATCTGAGAACCCCAACGAGATTTGGCCAATCTATACGTCAATGAGGCAGGCAGATAAGAGGCAGCAAATAAAGCGTAAACGCAGCTTGTAACATTGTACGCTCACGCCATACGACACCATACCTCTTCCAGTAATTACCGCACCGCTCTTGCATCCTTGTTTGAAATCTGATCGTTGTCTGTCAATGATAACACACTGTGCCAGATGGTGTATGCAGCGTGGCCACTTCATTAGCAAGAGAGTGTGGAGGAAAGGATACTGTGAAGGGGATGGATTAGCCACTGCAGCCTGCCTGCACTCTTCCACTCTGCTGTAGAGCCAATGGAGGCTTATTGAAGCCTGTTGGGGCAACAGAGGGTCTTCACCTTCTGTCCATGTTCCCCGCCTGAGCCTTGTGTCAGAGGAGAGACGGGAGGAGGTGCAGGGGGAAGAAAGAGAGGATTTGGAGAAAGTGATCTTGGGTACATTTACAGCTGTAGCTTGTTTTGAAAAGCAAGAGGGATAGAAATCTGTATCTCTTCTTCATAAGAGTAAATATGCATTAGCACAAGCTAAGCTATAGGGAAATTAAAATGTGAGCTAGTGGCATACTTGCCAACCCTCCCGATTTTCTCTATTTTTTTTATTTCCCTCTCCCAGGGTCACAATTCTCCCATATTTCTCCTGATTTATGATACAATATTACATGTTTTTGTCCTTGATGCACGTTAATCTGTGAAGAAAGCGATTGCGGTTGAGTGAAATAATACACCATTAAAGATGGGGTAGCACTCTATTTTTGACGTTGGGCAAACAAAAATCATAGTAATCTTTCAATCATATTGTAATTCAAGTGTTCTAAGAGAAAATTAGACTGCTGCACCTCCACTTAACCCTGTTTTTTAGGCTTTAGAAAATCTAGCCCGTGATGGGTGATGTTGGCCAATCACAAGCCATTTATGAAAGAAAAACTGTTCCTATTGGCTTAGGACGGAGAGGGGGGAGCTGTCTAAAGGCATTTTACCTTGATTCAATTCTGGTGCGTTTTTAAAAAATATATAGTTTTACTTACTGCAGCTTTAATGCGTAAAATATTAATTACATTCTCTAAAATGTGAAGGTAATCGGATTTGGATGGTGTAATAGCCGATCCGCATATCGCTATAAGTCCTACGGCTTTTAAAGTCCATACCAAATGTCGTTTCCTGTCCTCTTTAGTGAATGAGAGTATTAACCACAGAGGGCAGAGGTGTGCTCAGACTCTCTAAGCGGCAGCGGGAAAGAAAATATTGACTTTATGATGTAAATGAATAAATGAAAACTGATGAATATTAATCTATGCCAGATATTCACGCTGTAAATGAAAAGTAAAAGTGTTTCACATCAACATTGTGTTATAATGTAGTTTTTATATTTTGTTATTGCATTCTTTAAAAGCCACCATTATACAGGAAATGTCGTCTCTAGAACTGACATTTTTTGGGCTTGGCTTTGGTCTATAATCCTCCCTACTTTTGAGATCTCATGTTTGGTAAATATGTAATGGGGCAGTACCCTTTTTCTGTTATAGGTCAATAAAGACCTTGTATAATGATATTCTAAATGTAATAAAGTTATAGGTTAAAACTATGGCTGTTATAAGTTATCCATGTTAACCTCTTTTTCTCTTTCCCAGGATGAGTGAGCGATACGCGCAGATCGGAAGTAAAGGGGCTCTACTTGTAATGGTGCTTGTGATCATTGTCTGGGAGATGACCGTACCAACAGAAGGAGCTACAGGTGAGTACATTAACACTTGGTTTTCATCTTGGTCATGAGTCATTGCGTTTACATGCACTTTAAAAACACGATTATAATAAGGTTAAGGGCATACCCCGGTTTCTTAAACACCATATAAACACCATACCAAGGGTAAAATCAGAGTTCTCATACCCCGGTTAACAGACCTAGAGAACTCCTTCAGTTCCCTGATTATTCACGCATGTAAACAGCATTCTCGGATTATTATTGGGTTTCTTGTCTGCGCATACTCCCCACTCCGCGGCAGTGGCTTTTGACCCGGAAATAAAATAGTCCAGGAAGAAACGGCGGCAAAAACAGGTGAAAAAAACCAAGGGAGGATTTCACATGACAACAGGTAGCTTCTCAAGTATACCACTGGACTGTCTGTCTGTATACAGATCAAATCAAACACTTGTTTCTTATCTAAACAAATGCACATTCCAATGAGGAATTTTAACAAAAGATTAAAACCGTCAATTGTCTTTATGCAATTTGTGCTAGTCCCCACAAACTGTTTCCAAATCTGTTGTTGTACCTGTTGGTTGAGAAGCATTATTAGCATATCATCTGACAGACTACCTTGATCCTAGTGTGAGCAGCTCAGTTCATGTGTTATATTTGGATGTTTTATCTGATTGATTTTGGCAGTGTTGTCTGTGTCCAAAGCTTAATATATCTTTTCCACTGTGCCATGATAGACCTCCACTGTTCACAAACTATGAAACGCACACCAATGAGTCACACTATTCTATCCTGCACCACACGTGTATTAGTCTGCAACTGAATGCTAAAGCCGCTGTCACAGTCTCATGCTGAACCGCCCTGACAACTGCCTACCTTTTAAGAGTGTTTCCAAAAAAAGCTGAGCGTTTTAAGAGCTGCCCCTGCCACCAGGCGCTTACCGGCAGAACTTGAGAATAGTGAATAAATGTTTCTCCCCTGCCGCAAGTGGTATGAAAGCCCCTTAACTGAGAATCTGATAACGGATATTTGTCTGATGAAGTTGGCAGCATCTGGAGACAATGACTCTAATCTACACACACACACACACACACACACACACACACACACACACACACACACACACACACACACACACACACACATGTAAAATTGCACGACAAGAGGGAGATAATAGACCAGACGCCTAAACTACCGCTGCAGATCAGGAGCTGGCTGCGGAGCACTGCATGTCCTGTCTGAACAGCCCAGTTTAGGCTGAAAGGAAGCGGGTAGCGCTCCCCAGAACTTCCTAGTGATTCCGCCTTCTGTCTCAATGCAGTGTGATGCTGCCAAAATAGGGCAAGATGCGAAAGCTAGATCGAAATAAGGTCTCTACATATATTAAGCGGAATCAATGTCCGGTCTAATCAGTACCAATGTTTTCACGTACCAAGTTTATCGACCGAAAAAAGTCACTCTGGCTACGGGTCTCATAAATTATTGAGACTTATGCCTTGTCAATAAAATCACTTTTACATATACCAGATCCAGATCCATATAAACCAAAGTAGCTCGATAGCAAAAATTAATGAGCTTTCCATCAAACCAACCATTTTCAAAGAAATATTTTTTAAGAGGTATTCCAGTGATATAGTATTGCGCTTAAATAATGTTATGGGAATCACATCACAACAGACAAATAAAAATAATGGTCAAAAACCGATGTAGCAGAGCCTGAGATGTGGTGACTTTTAGTCCCTAGTGTGAGTCAAGCTCCAAAATTTTGCATCCTGTTTCCCATAACGCAACTCAATAGATCAACTCTTATTGTCCCCAAAGGGGAAATTTGTTTACACGGAGTGTGCATTATTTGTGCTTCCAGAACAAAGATAAATTTCACAGTGCATACTCTCCATCACTACATAAAAAAACAAAAACAAATACACAGCGCATTATTGTGCTGCTATGGCACCTGTGGCTGTGTCTTTGCAGCGCAGTATGCAACATAGTCATGTTTTTTTGTGTTTTTTGGTGTCATTGTCTGGTAAACGTGTTCATCTGTCAAGCTACACATGCCGATTTTGACAAAGGCTTACTATACCTTTAAAAATATATTCTCTAAGCCCAGCCTTTAGAAATCCCTCACGACATCATTAAGGGTAATTTCTTATGCTTGACAAAGTCCCTCCAGAGCCAGAGAAGACGAACGACTGTTGGCACAGTAGGAATCAAACTCTTTATGACAAGTAAATTGATTTGTAAAATAGTAGTCTCCTTATATATCACAGTAGATATGGGAAGCTGGCAAGCTTTGAATGGCATGAATCAAACGAGGTGTACTGCTGTTGATAGAACAAGAAAAACATGGAAGTATCAGAATTCTGATGACAGCCAAAGACCATTAAAAGCTTAGCTGCAGGAAATGAATCTTTTTCTGACACAAAATCACCCAAAAAAAGTAAAACCCCCTGCTCCTCTCTTTCAATAAAGAAAAGCAAATCAAGGAAAATACATTTTGGCTCAGTCAGTTGTGCCAGTCCCATCACGGTGGCCCGGAGAGGCTCAAAATAAAGTCAAAGGTCTCCTCCGCGTCTAGACAAAAACGACTTCACTCTGTCAAGCTCGTTGAGTCTCCTGTTCACTCAGCTCTGTAGGAACCGAGTGGACTTGCGGAGCCTTCTTTTATTTGCTCATAGTGTGAAGCCTCAACTCTCCAACCAAAATAGAATGCCCCACTGCAAGGAGAGACGCAGGCCAAAGTGTCACAGTGGCTTCCACTTATCACGTGATGTGTACAGAGAGGAATTTCTCACCTCGCGGCATCACAGATAAAATGTCACACTAGTAAATAGGGGAGTAATTGGATTGAAACAGCTAATTTGGAGGTATGAGTCAAACACCTCTCCCCCTGCCTCATTAAAAGTGTTGTTGAGTCGTCACTAGTAAACCCACGGAGATCAATTATGGCAACTCGGCAACATTATAAGTAGAGGCCAACCCACGTTTCATCACTGGGAGTCCCACTGAAAATACACAGCCCCAGGTAATTGGTGGGGTGCAAGCAGTGCTGCTACCGGACATGATATCTATTTGTGAGCATGATAGAATCACACATACCTCTTGTCTCTTTGTTAACCAATTAGATTGGAGTGCAGCGCTTTGATGTGCATAGCTTTGACTGGCAACAATCCCCCACTCAAGGCGCTCATCATTTCAGCAGGAAGTGGATCAGAATAATCTTGCACGCTTTCAATTTCTCTCTGATAGCCACCACAGCCCCCCTAATTTCCCCTGGGTGTTATTTCTGTTGCTGTAAACCTGTTATCATTCAAGGGATGAAATGAACACACATCCAAAATGTAACACAAGAAGAAGAAGAAGAAGACGAAGAAGAAAAAAAACGTATCCTAGTCCCTGACAAGCAGTGCAAATTTAGTTCATTTCAGTAAGGAACCAAGTTCTGAACCATGTTCTGATGCACATACATGTATGAGCTTTAACTGTCTCAAATAACCGGTTTGTGTCAGTAAAGATGGGATCATATTTGTACAGTACACACTAAACATGCTCTTCTATTCTCTGATAGTTTTGTTAATTCAGTTTACTTTCTTCACAGGTGTAATAAAAAAGACGGTTTGCTTTGCCAATCCTGTTCTATGTTTACAACACAAACTCAAAGGGATACTTGGCCCATTTTAATCCAGGTTTGTGTCATGGCCACGGTGGGGAATGATGCCAAACATATAATTTTGCGTCATTTGGCGAATTCCGATCTCCGTTCCTTAGGGACTTTTGGCCACTGATACAGGTCAAACCCCGTTTAGCTGACAGGGTTCGTACACCTTTTCCAAGGTCAAATTCAAGGACTGTCAAGGTCCATTTCCACACTTTTCCAGCACCTTACAGCTGTGGTAAATTATATATTTCTACAAATACAAACATAAAAAAACCCTTATTTTACTTTTTTCTCATGATAAAAGAGATGGTATTATGCTATAAAAAAATAAAAAAATTGTGCTTTGCAATAAGTGAAGAAATTAAATTAAATTATATTCCTATTCTATAGCTATTTGTTGCTAAAGAAATGCGGCTACGATTTCAAGCATTTTCAAACCTTGAAAACACAACGTTAAAATTCACACATTTTTAGGGATTTCAAGCACCTGTATGAACCTTGATCTGAACACAATGCCCGCATTGCCATGACACAGACCTGCATTAAAATGGGTAGAAGGTGTCTGTGGTCATTCTGTTTGCCTTTGTGCTTGTCCATGATTGACCAGAAGGCAGGCAGAGCAGAGAGAGGATCAGGTCAGACAGGATCTAGTCCCAGGATAGCTTGGCTTACAAGTTGTGGAGACATCTGATTTAGTTTTTTTAATAGAATCTATTGGAATTGATCCACAGAGTAAGCTGCTTGCTTGTGCTTTTACATCCAACATGTTCTTCTTCTCCTTTCTGTTTATTTTACTCTTATGAAGAAAAAAACCCCATAACCAAAGCAGTAGGATATTTATCACATTTCCTACTACTGTGATATAGAGTAGCTACACACTCTGCAGGCCGGTAGCCAAGATAAGCTCAGTTCAGACTAACTTTTCACAACACGACGAAACCGTTTCAAAACCGTGGCAGAGGAAAGTTGCAGCGGTGTGAACTGACCTGTCTCATCTGGACTTAAACCGGCTGATGTTGTCACCTGCAGTTCAAGTCAAATCATCAGCAGCTGGTTTTAGAACAGAAGACACGTCGTCTTTTTCGACAGCCAATAAAGTCTTAGCAAAGTCCGCTGGTCAAGTCACTGACACAGCTGATTGAAATGGCAGATATCTATGAGGAGCGTGTGAAAGATAGAGAGAGAGACAGGGTCGAGTGAGCAATACAATCAATAAGGCTGTAATCAAGAACAAAGCAGTGAATAAGGGAAATAAAACGGTAATTTCACTGTCCTCATTTAAATTTCATAACACTACAAATTATATTCAGCTACGAAAAAAAGCCTGAAAAGTTAGAGGTTAGTACGAAGTACAGAGGGGCGTTGCTATGGAGATGATACACCATCTTGCCTTGTCTCAGTGGTGAGAACGGGCAGGTTTCGTTACAGACCTGCACGTTGCAAGTATTTGCAAGTTTCAATGTGTCTCGTTGCAAATCTTTGGTCTGAACTGGGCTTTAGGCAACAAGCCGAAATGGCCTATTCCAGTTTGGTAAAAGAAAAGCAGTATAATGGAAAGACTAGGAATGCTAAAGAAATGACTGCAACTGACACAGTCGCTGGGCAAAGTTTTGACTTGTCAATTTGTGAGCCGTACAATCACATCAGTCACATAAAAATCAACTTTACGTCATCGGAAACATACAGCAGCCTTCAGATTTTATAGTGTCGAGAGTTTACATTCTGACCTTCAAATTGTGCTGGTGTGATCCCTGCAGACACATTACAGCCTTGGATTTCAGTGTCCACAATGAGAAACCACTTAGCAAGAATCAAAGCATGCAGGTTGCTAAGGGGAACTTGAACCTGAGTGGAATTAAATATATTTGATGGTTCACACTCTGTATTTTTAGACAAGTAGCACTCAGATGCTATAGGTGTAGTTTCAGTTTGCAGTATGTCTTAAGACATATGACCTCCGTGTCTGACTTATTTTTTTGTCTTGTGTTATATGCATCAAAGATTGTTGCTTGCTCTGCACCTTTGACTTGAACTTTGTAATAAAAATGATTTATATAATGCATGAGAAGCATTTTTCTAAGAAAGGGAAATACCGCTTGCACCCTTGAGAGAGCAGTAACTAACAGCCGGAGACACTACAGGATCCCCCGTGTTCCAACATTGCAGTCAATCCACATGCTCAGTATTTTACATCAAGTTTGGCTCCCTGAATCTGATTTGTAATTGTGACTAAAAATGGCTCCTCATTTTTCACTCTTCTAAACTGCTACCAACAAAGTAACAAACTGTTTATGGGGAAAAGCTGGTCATCACTATGAACATAACAATTATAAACCTCATTAAGTAGGTTTGTACAGAGGGAATTACACAGGGATGTCATCGTCAAAGATAATTTCGCTTTATGAGAGCTGGCATTTTTGGCAACACACAACACTGTGTTTAAAGCAAAGTTACAAAAATGACATTATCGTCCACAACAGCTTCATGAATGATAAAAAGTAGCCTATTCTTGGCATTATTTGCAATTTTCACCTGTATCTCCAGAGACAACATATAAAAAGCAGAGTCATTTCAATACTGCAAGGAGAGAAATGGCCCATCACTTCTGGCTGAAAGCAACTTTGGTTCAAAGGATTCACTGAAAGGAACAAAAGCCTGCTAACACCAATACTGTCTGACACTTAGCATCAAGTGTTGGGAGTTCATGTTGTACAAGGGCCCAGCCTTTCCTTTCTGAAGTCTTTGCTGGTTGCCTGGCAACCTCACAGTGATGTGTCGCGTTACAAATGAGATATAACGTGTTTAGTGATGTTTTGTGAGTATTATTGAGTTTTAGACATAGATATTGATGCGTAGGTGGATTTCATAACTTCAGACAGAGCCCGTCAAGCGCTTTCTCCCTCTCAGTCTTTATGCTAAGACGAGGTAACTGGCTTCATATTTAAATAGAGTGGGGGTGGTATCAATCTATTCATATACCCCTTTGTCAGAGAGTGAAAAGGCGGATTCCCCAAAGTGTCAACTGCTGCTTTAAATTTAAACGGCTTAATTTTTTCAGCAAATTCAATTGATTTCAATGGAGTCACTTAGAAGTAAATCGGCACAAAGTTCAACATTGGTGAACATTGATAGGCCTTTCAGAAATCCGCTTGCTCTGTTTGTGACCAATGTAGCTAGCTTGCTAAATTACAGTCAGCCACTAGCTCAAAGAGATATTTTGGCTGACAAGGGATATCATTTTCCAGGCTAACTAACGTGGTAGATGTTGATCTAACATGTGCCTTTTACCTGAGGGCCTTGCTCTGTCTGATGCAAGTTTGACGTGAGGATGTTTGAATATCTCTGTTTCGGTAACATTGTGGGAACAGGTTGACTCACCTGTAGCTTCTATTCTGGGCTCTGTACCATCCAAGCTCCCACAACAGCTACTTCCTGGTTGATCCAATACGGAAATTCTCAAATCTGCAGCTCTTGGGGTGTTCAATAGGACTAGTTTGCACAATAGAGCAGTTTCTCATTGACCCCCATGTTATATAGGCCGTTTTCACAGCATAATTAAACCTATTTAAGGCCTGGTACAAACAAAAACGTTCTTGTCTGTATGTTTAGGTCATGTCTCCATGACAACACTGAGAAGGGTGAATATTTTTTTTACCAGGGTAGTTTTGAATAATTAGGGGCGGGGCCTCTTGAGTGACCGCTAGCCTCTGGCCCTCACTTCTTCTCGGAGGCTAGTTTAAGGATTACCATCATTAGCATGCTAACTACATAATCTCGATCTGGACTGCGGTCATTCGTGTGGTGGTGTTACTATAGGTGACAAGATGGTTTGCTCTTTGATCAACTGTACCAACAGATGGTTTAGGACCACACCGTGTTAACGTTAGCTCTGTTGTGCTAATTAAATAGCCGCACTTGCGCTACCTTGTGATTGACAGGTTGAGTCGAACTTTGGCTGTTTTGCAGTTTGTTTTGATTTTGTGTTAACTGTAACATTTTGGTCGTCTAAAAAAAATTGTGTTTGGTTGCACATTGCTAACCAAGCTAACAAGATAACATTAGCTAGCTTGGTTAGCAATTTTAGCAACCAAACACTGAACTTAATTTTTTAGCCAATGTTAGCTAGCTAGAATAGTGTTAGCCTTTAAGGCTATACTTCACAGATTGTCAACCAGCCACGTGTCACTGCAGCACGGGCAGTAGCCTACATGCAGATGAACAGCACCAGCAGCCGGAGATCCCAACTTACCTGCCAGCAAAAGTCAGGGACAGTGCGCATCAGTTTGTTGAAAATCACCATTTTCCATCTACTACGTTTAGTTTAGCGCCTATAAAACGACACTTAGAGTCACTATCCAAAAAAACTAGATGTTGACGGCGAACTGCCAAACTTAAGGCTTTGAAACAAGTGGTAGCTACTGTACGTCCACGTCTTTTATACATTGATGCAACACTTTTTTATGCTCTGATTAGTCATGAAACAGGTGTTTCTTCTTGTCAAGATGTTTGATGCTTTGACTCACCGGACGTGGGTTTCTGAAAGCTTACGCATCTGATGCATACAGAGCGTCACACACAATCTGTTGATGAGTGTCATCACAACAGAAACATCGGGCCTTTCAACTCAGGAGAACTACCAAAGGATTAGTTGAGTTGCAGCACACCATGTGTGGAGCGAATCCAGGGGAATAGTTTCAACCTCTGCACACGTGATGCTCATTGTGAGAAGTGGTGGGAGCATGTTAAGCACCTGGCTGCTCACTATGTGTAAGACGTTTTTTAAAGTCAGTCATCGTCCTGTTGTCTCCAGCAGGTTTTACCCAGATTGTAGACAATTACGCTTTTTATACCCTTATTCATTTTGTTTTTATACCCTGTGATATCTTACTTTTCAAGTCCCCGTTATTTTTTGAAATAATCTCTTTACTCTGCAAAGGCTTAATTTTCGTCCTTTTACCTCAAGCAAAGCAATGAAACAAGACAAGGATTTAGTTTGCAACTGGTTGCATAAAAGTTTAAATGGAAATTTCCTTTTGTTGCCCCTTTTCCTCTAAAACTGTGAAATCAAGTCAAAACAAAGCTGTAATAAACATCCATTAAGCCAATGTCTCTGATGCAGAATCACCCCTGTTTGTCTAATATGTAATCTGAATATGTTAAAAATCTGCTTTTTCCACATGATCTTTATTTGGAATATCAATCAACCGACAGTGTCATAAATGATGAAGAATGACACATAGTATCTCCACCCCCCTGTCATACTTCATACATTTGAACTGATACCCCAGATTTTACTTCTTTGTTTGCAGAATAAATAACTTATTACATGAAAATGACTTATCTGGAGTACTTGAATTGCAGTTTAGAGATGGTTATAGAGAAAAAAGTCATTCAATTCCAAACTAAAATGCAGTTAAGAAAACAAAAGACAGATAAAAGGAAAACCCAATCTCAAAAAATTGTTCATATTAGTAGAAATTGTGATAAATAGAATATTTGATGTTGAAAATAATCATGCAAGGACACTAAATTGACAGTAGAATGATCAGTGGTTTGGAAAAAGTTCAGTTGAGGCAAGGTTAGTGTTTGGTGATGAAGTTAAGCTGTTTTTTTATCATGCTGGCAGCTCTGTGAGACATTGATGCATTCAGCTAAATGCTAACATGCTGATGTTTAGCAGATATCATTTTTATCCTGTTCACCATTTTAGTCTATGAACCAAAGAGTTGGTCGACCCAATGAAGGCATTACCCTAAAAGTCAGGTGATGGACAGTTATTTCATCCTGAAGGGTGCATACTGTAAATGTGTGTAGCACGCTTTATGGAAATTCATCCAAGATGTGATACATATCACTCAAAACCACACATGTCATCATCATTGTGGTCCTAAAAGAAAGTCAGTATGACACATTCTCTATCTGGGAATCATTAATGTCTGTACAAAATGTAAGTGCAATCCAAAATAGTACAGAAATTTCAGGACCAACGTATAGTATAGTGCCATCCAAAGAGCCACGTTGGTAACAGGACAAACATAATCTGTTAGCTGAAAACAAAGCCAACACCATCTCAAATAAATCTTTGAAATTAGCACAAATTATGATGTATAATATTTGAGATGGACAAGAATTATGACTTGATTTACAGCTAATAGAGACAAGCAAATTTTTGGCCATTTTCAGAAAAGTGGTTCAGTTAAGGCAACTAAAAACATGAAAACAAAGGTTAGTGTTAAGAGTTAAGATAATTAAAAATAACTGTGGTCTTGATTCAGGCCACGTAAAACACATGTCTAAAGCTTAGGAAAAGTAAATGCCCTTCACAAGTTTTAAGTGACCAAAACATTTCTTTATTTCTTCATGCATGGATACCATTCAGTTTGGGCATTTTGCGGGGGAAGACAGGAAACACTGTGACAGAAGGGAACAATATGCAACAAGTCGCCAGCCAAAATCCAGCCTGGTTGCCACAAAAAAATGTTGGCATAGTACATTTGTGTAAACCACAGAAAAATGAAAAAAAAAACATTTCTGGCACTCTCTGGCATCTGCATGACAAGCACCAGGCTTTCTACTGAGCAGGTGCTCCTGAGGTTCGGTGATGTGGTATAACAAGCCTCACACTGATGGTTGAGTCATAAACACACCAGACTTTGACATCTGAGACCGCATTTCATATCGGGTTTCATGCCATAGTGAAACTTTATGACATAATATATGTACTTATTCTAACCCAAACCACAATCTTTTCCCAACTCTGACCATGTTTTTTTTTTTTAAGCCTTCACCTAACATCAGTGTTGGGAAGATTACTTTGTAAATGTTATTGGTTACAATTACAAGTTACCCTCTTGAAATTGTAATAGTAGTGTAACTATTTCAATTATTCTATCAAAGCAATGTAACTATTTACATTTGTTTACCTTTTGATTACTTCTCCAAACTTTCTT
Organism: Echiichthys vipera; assembly: GCF_963691815.1. Lineage (NCBI taxonomy): Eukaryota > Metazoa > Chordata > Actinopteri > Perciformes > Trachinidae > Echiichthys > Echiichthys vipera. The sequence continues at coordinate 16,615,529 of NC_139845.1, read as the reverse complement.
CCTACTTCTTCCCTCCTAGAGGAAAGAAACTGAATAATTTATTTCCCCTATTCACGTGCACTCATTCCATGTCAGCTCAGTGTAAAGGTGTTTACTGTGTTTTACTTTTATTTACGGCCACGCTCATTTCTCTCCTCTTCTCCTTTAGAAACTCTCTGCACACTGCACCATACCTTGGTGTTATGTCTGGAGATGCATTGACTTAAACCAAGTAAGAGTGGAGGAGCTATTTGTAACACAAATTCTACGCAAATATTGGTCTGTGCTATGACTAAATGATCGCAGTAACACCCGTATGGTGTAGAGCTCCCCCCTAAACCAAACATTGTTTGCAGTTGCAGAAAGCTACGTAACATTAGATGTGTGTTAAGGTTGGACATGCTTGGATGCTTCGACAACATCTTGACAGCAGGCGAACATTATTTACATTGCACAATTATATTTGCGCCCTTATATGATAGCTGCACGTAATGTTATTTATACTTCCAGCTCTGGAATGTGTTTTTAACTGACATAGTCACAACTGTGTCACCGCTCAGACTATGCTCCAGAGGAAAAAGAAATGGGTGGCGCTGGTGCAACTCTAAACATGGCAGGAGAACCAATCAGTAGCATCAGAATAGTATCAAATATTTGTTTGTGGAGGGAAACAGAAAAAGGAGGAATTGTCATGAATAATTCCATAAGTAACTGTAATTGAATTACACACACACATTTTGTAATTAAATAATGTTATGATGAATAATGGGCTACACGGTGGTGTAGTGGTTAGCACTGTCGCCTCACAGCAAGAAGGTTACAGGTTGAAGATGAATGAATGAATAATAATAATAATAACAAACAATAACCTACTTTTTAGGGGTATCAGTGGTTTGCAGAAACATACAGTGCCAATGTTTTTTTCCCCTGAGTTACAAAATGAGGCTCAGGATGTTGTGATTCCGTTATATATGTTTCTAAACCACCAGGCCACTGGGGCGTCCCTCAATCATGTTGTTTAAAATTCATGTTATCATGCATGTCTAATAAAACTTTGAAAGACAAAAATCTGTGTCCAGGGCCAGACGGATCGTCTCTGCCACCGCGGCAGTGGAGCAGATTTAAAACTGGTTTGCAGAACAGGACTGATTCCCGAGTGAAAAGCTTTTCTCTGTATCTGCTGGCAGGGAATGTTGAGAAGGAATCCAAGTGAAACTCCAAATCCAGTCAGAAAAACCACAGCCTCTCAGTGTGAAGCATGTCCTTTAGAGAGATCCTGGCAGTACTTCTCTTACATCTAAAGCAGCTCTGCTCGCTGTGTGTCTGCCTTTCATATCTTTTCTTGTTAAGGCCAGAGCATGAGTAAGCATCCCACTAATTCTGGGAGACTACCTGTATTATTTTTGCATGTGGGGACAGATGAGGGGGAATTGTTAGAGCCCATCCAAAGTTAGGTGCATGATCAAAATAGAAGTTCCCTTTCCTGTCTGTCTTTTTGCTCACTGTTCACTTATACAGTATTTTATAGCAGCAGCCATCAGTGAACTGTTTGATGCCATGCAATCCCAGACAGAAGGTAAGCCAAAAGGTGTAGGAGGAGATGCTAGGAATATTAGACTCCCACTTAATGTTAATGTAAATGCGGTGTTTTCTGAGTTCTACATGAAAAAAACAGGTTCATCTCTGAGGTATAGTGATGTTCAACAGGTGCAAAACATCTGTCTCAGATTTAGTATCATTCAGACTCAACAGAGCAGCTGACCCCCATCACTGTTAGTCTCAGTAGTTGATGGTTACAGCAGCTGGAAAGTGCTGCTGTCCACCGATATACCACGCTCAAGTGAAAATGTAATTAAGTGGGTTTAGTTGAGCCCCGTCAGTACAGACAGTTAGGACCAGTTTCACGCAGTCTTTTCAGATTTACTGTTTACCGCAGCAGTAGTAGTGAGTATCTCAGCAGAAGGACAGCTCAAGAAAATGTCACATGCAATTAAAAGAGAATGGAGCAGTTCAGGCTCTAAATAATTCAGACAATGGAGCGTGATCTGGAAATTGGCTCCAAATTCTGCAGCGCTGCACTTTCCCCGACACATATCTGAATTTTTTCATCTAGTACTTGAGTTATTATTTATTTAAAGGCACATTTTTTTTTTCATAAAATACACTGATCAGGATGAAAATACTGTTCCTGATGATGTCTGCAAAGCCTCATCCTGTGATTGGTTACTGCCACTACAGTGCTTAAAGCTGCTGCTAGTACTAAATAGTCTTAAAGGGACATTCTACCTATTTTACATATGCAGACGGATTCACTTGTCATACGGAGTACTACTCCGCTTGTAGAAAACAGTACAGTGACTTTTGGGGCTTTGCAGGGAGCTCTCTAAAGTCTAAAATAACCCTGATGATGTCATCAGGTGCTTAAGGGTACTGTGGCGTTTTATTGTGAACAAACAAAAGGTATGTTTACATTGCGTGTTCCTTACTGGAATGTATTATGTGGACTCATTTTCTTATGATCATTAGAAAGTCATTTTTAAGTATATTTCAAACGCATAATTTTTTTGGATCCATGTTTACAGGATAGCAGTCATTTTCTTCCTTGTGTCCTTGAAACGATTGACAAGACAGTAAAGAAGTGCTATTGAGCAGTGTTTTAATGAGAGCCTGGTTGATAGTGATCAATAACTCCACAGGGTATACCTTTAAAACTCCAAATGTATGATAGAAAACCTGCGTTACGACTTCAGGGCGTCGGGTTTTAAAGGTGTTTCCAGATGCAGTTGCATTATGGGATGTTTAGGTTCCAGTGTTTTTGGAGCTTGACATATTCTGTGAGAGGTTTGAAACAGGGATAAAAGCAAAAATCTGTGGGACACACTATGTTCAGGTCCTTGTAATAAGCCTGAGTAAATAGGTAATACGGGTCGTATAAGTCCTTGTACTATTAACATTATTATGTGTTTATAGCCTTACATAAGTGTTATTAATGGCATCATGAACATGTTTATTGTTAGATTATAAGACCTTTTTAAGCACTAATAAGAAGCACATCATTATGCATTCATGAGCAGTTACCTATGCACTTATAACAGTTAACTAAGTTTCTAAAGCAGAAGAAAGCCTTGTTAGTAGGGGTGAGACAAAAAATATCCATACGGCAATCTATTGTGTTACTTTCTCCACTATCGATACACTGGCAAGAGAGAAATGTGTTTTTTAAATAAATGTTTTGCACACACCAATAAATGCATAATAAAGGATGCATTAACCCTATCAAGGCAAGGCTCCCACTTTAGATAACTATTAATAAATGCATAATAATGAATCGCTTAGGAGGGCTTATAAATGCATTATAATATAACGCTAAACGTGTAAATAATGCTATTATTAATACTTAACTAACCTACTACCTAACTAACAGCTTATTACAAGTATCTAATAAAGCGTAACCGTCATGGGGATATCATCAGAGTAATGTTCACCTGCGCTTGGGTAGTACAATAGTATAGCAGAAAGCCTTGGTTACACAGTGGCAGTGTATGAATGAAAACGCACTTTCAAAAACTTTAAGCCACTCACACATAATTATGCTTTCAAAAGAATAAAGCACATAAAGAGAGGGGAATTGAACCCTCTGTAATAAAGGCCTCCTATTAAGGAAATTGGTAGTCTGCTCTCCCTGGTAATTTTTTCATTATTGGGACAGATGAGACGGATGCAGAGCAGACAATAGAGAGATATTCTTATGGGACTCAATCCAAGGCCAGCAGATGAGGGTAATTGCACCACCGCTGGACTGAATCTCACTGATTATTCCATCTTTCTTGTTGTTTCTCCAGCAGCGCACCATGTTCGAACAGGCACCTGCGAGGTGGTGGCTTTGCATCGCTGCTGCAACAAGAACAAAATCGAGGAGCGGTCGCAAACTGTGAAGTGCTCCTGCTTTCCCGGGCAAGTGGCCGGCACCACCAGAGCCGCCCCTTCGTGTGTAGATGGTACGCTCTGGCTAAATATTTCATGGGCCATGTTCTTTTCTTTCTTTTTTGCTGATGCTCCTTTTTTCAAATCTTGAAGATGAGTTTGGCTGTGTTTCAGCACACACCAACTCATTTAAGTGTAATTTCTTCTAGGATGCTGTCAGGGGGAAACATAGAATAAAGCAGTCTGACTGAGATCCTTTTAAACCTCACAGTTTGTTTTAGCAGATTACATCTACATGGGAACATTATTTATTTTCATAATTACATGTTGGATGAACATATCCTAATAAGGAAAAAAGTGATTTCTATAACCGCACCATACATCAGACACACATATCTTTTTATGCAATATGAGGAAGGGAATGGTGATAACTGCATATAATAATTACACCAATTTAATTTATGAATTTGAATATATAAATCTTACCTTCAAATATTTCAATGCTAGGGTTTTCTAATTAATCTGTTGATTATTTTCTCAGTTGTTCGTCCTACGGACGGATTAATGTTTGCTCGCCCAGCTAAAAGGCCCTGCTAGGTGGAATGCGGTGGAATTGAAAGTGGTACAAAAGAGATAGTCTTGCAAACACTAGAGTGCACGCACAGCCCATTTACTTACATTCACATGCTTTCAGTCATTGAACCAGAACAAGGACACCTAGGTGTATACACATATCAGTGAATCAAGCATCAGCGTCATCATTTTATAAAGAAAAATAATATTGAATTAAATCAAACTCAAGCCCAAAGGTCAAAGTGTCTCAAGACAATTGATCCAAAGTATTTCTCTAACTTTTGTTAATGTTCATGCCCAACCAAGTGTCCATTATCAGAAATGATTGGATGATAGAGCGGTGCCTCTGGTTGAATTCCTGATTATGGACACCGGAAAGACCATTAACCGGCTTATACCACGGTCACTTGCCAAAGAAAAACTAATTTTTTTGAGTTTCTCAAACATTTCCAACCTGTGGGTTTAACTAATACCTCGATCAATTATTCCCATCCCATATGTTACTAATGCAATAACCAGAAAGCTAATTCTAACGGCAGTAGCTCAGTCCATAGGTGACTCGGCTGGGAACCGTAGGGTCCTGTTTGTGCATGTGTGTATTTCGGGCCTGTCTGTGTGTAACCTGAATAATAACAGAGTGAAAAAATTGAATTTCCCCTTGCGGGATTAATGAAGTAATAATTCTTCTATTCTTCTTCTTCTAATGTTATGCTAGCAAGATTCAAAGTCAATAACAGTGCATATGGTTGAAAAACAGTAAATGTAATTTGACAGTATGTTTAACAACCAGACAAACTAGCTATCCAGCCATGTCACTGCCCCCACAATTGATATCACAATTTTCATGAAAAAATGATGCACCGTGTGTAACGTTACTGTAGGATGCAGCCCGAAGTATGGGATAAGGGAATGATGTTACATGATGAACCGGAAATTGACCCAATTCTAACAAGAAATACTCTAGCCGAACTCTCCCTTTAACAAAAGGGTAAGCTAACGTTACACCCTCAAGAGATGTCTTATTAACGTACATTCCAGTGAGAAAATCACCCCCTAGATTAATGATGATACTTTTTTCACATTTTCTTATTTTTGTTTTGTTGCCCCTATCATCAGAAGACTAAAACTAAAGTGCCAAAATTGAAACTGTTTCATGCTCAGCTCTAAATTTTGCACACATTTAATATGATTTTTTTTATGTGTGAGAACATAATCTTTGTTTATATTTGAAGTTCACATCCTGAACATTATGAGTATGAAATGAAGTGTCTCCTCAAGTAGCAATCAAATCCTCATAGCTGTGTCTCAACAAGTCATGTCACATTTTGACAGCTGTCTCAGGTGAATGATGTAAGCTTTTCTTTTTGCCTGCCAGCACTCACTAAATCTATTTTGACTACCTTAAACACACTGTTGAGAGCCTTTTCATAGATATGAAAAAAGATGAGACTCCAGCCATCTAGGGGAAAACCTTCAGCTGCAGCGAGTTGTCTCCATAAAAGAGCACATTAAGCTTCTGATACTCCATTGTACAAGACATCATTTAAATTTGGCATATTACAGAGGTCATTATCTACGTCCCACATTCCCCTCCACCAGCATTAGTGTTCTTTCCTGGCGAAAAGAACTGTTATTATAATCCACAAATAACACAGGAGCTTCACTCTGGTAAATTGCGCAGAATAGATGCTTTATGACATGAGGGAATCAATTTTGGTCCACACAGCCATGGTTATCGCAGCAGTGTGGTGTAAAATGTGCTTCAGGTCAACTGCAAGCAGATGGTGGTTGTGTAACAGCAGCTATTAAAAAGCCACAAAGGTTTCTCATGAAATGAAATGGGAGTATTGATAACCCAACATACATTAAGTGTATGGGATACGTTTCACTTAACAGTTAATGATGCTTTAAAAACGAGGGCAGCTTAGACTGAAACATCTGCGAGCAAAAAATTGTATTTATTATATTTATTGTAGCTGTAGCTTTGACCTTGAGCTCATATTCATTAATGATCAGTATTGTTTTGTGCACCTTTTATAAAAATAAAACGGCTGAGCTGGACTTAGGTCTGAGCTGCATGATAAATCAACTGATCTTTTTTTTTTTAAACTGTTAAAAAATCAAGGCATTTATCTTTTAATCAGAAGTTAAATGCCTTAATGGCAATTATGTGCCAGAATGAAAGATCATAGTGTGAGTGTTAAGGCTGAGTTTGGAGGATGGCCAAAGCAGTCAGTTCTGGCAAGAGTGTGACATTAGCTGGCAGATCAAACAGCATACAGTTAGTTGAAGTGGTTGTTTAGTTTAAAATTGGAAACCAAACATGGTAGCTCTGGCTGGCATGTTACCACACAAATGTTCTTTAGCAAAGCTAGTTTGAGTTATCCACAGTCAATGGTGTTAAAGTTCAAATAGTTTGAACTTTAAAAGTAGAGGCTCTGTGCATACTGTAGATATGGAAGAATTTTAAGTGGTCACATGATGGGACCAGTTGCCAGTAACTCGAGGTAGTTATTGGTCCCAACCATACTATTCAGTATATAAAGATGGATAGCTTGACAGTGATGCCAAAACACCTTGATCGCCCCCTGGTGGCTGGCTGCCGTAAGGTCATAAATGGGTCAAACATGGGCCCAACTAAAAAAACAATATACATGTCAAGTCATTTTTTTGTTAAATGGCACATTGTCGCTTTTACACAAACAAGACACAATGTGTTAATTATTGAGTTTTAAAGGCGTTGGTAAGTGTGTTTTTTTTCCTTTGGAAAGAGCCAGGCTAGCTGTTTTTACCAACCTCCAATCTTTATGCTAAACTAAGCTAATTTATTTACATCAGATTAAAAAAAAAAATCCATCCAGTCCAGCTGATGGGTTTTAATGTTGATCTGAAATAAAATGACGGGCAAGACGGGAAACTTCTGCCATGATGATTCTGCTTAGAAAGCTATGCTCCCTCTACAGGACATGCTACCGTATCAAGGTACTTTTTTTTCTTTTTTTAGAAACTTAAGTTTGCAGATATTTTCTGTAGCTACCTGTCTGAATCCCATAATTTTATTCACGTTTTCTCAGATGTCCGGAGGTTCATTTGTCTCCATATAAAGAGGAGATTATCTCACACAGAGTGGAGCGAATGGTAATCCCTGGTTGTAAAAGAAAGAATAATTAAAAGGTTAAGTGCTGAACATTTTTTTTCCTGAGATCACCCGTGGAGCTTTAAACTGAGGCCAGTGGCTCACAGCTCTAATTTGCAGAAAATGTCAATACTAAAATGTCAAGGAATAGGTCAAACACAATTGGGTCCAGAGTTTAGCCCAAAAAAACACGCTTTTCAGACCAAAGTGAAGCAGCCACTTCATCTGAGTCAGGGGTCTGACACATTAGCATGCTAAGAGACCCTCTGGGCCATTTACTTAATAGTCAGGCAGTGGGCAGCCTCACATTCAGTCATAGTTGATTAAAAAAAACCTGAATAGCCTCTTTGTAAGGTCCCTGACAGTATTCACTGGGTGCATACAGTCAGATATAACAAGGTTGTGTCAGTCTAATGTAGTGTAGAATCAGATCAGAAAGGAGTGCCAGAAATGGAAGTACTTGCACTGCCTCTACAAATGCTTTCACTGCTGGAGAATTTCTTATTACAATTGGGTCAATATCTGGTTTTGCCCACCCGGTTCTGTCTGTTTCTATAAAGAACTTTTTATTTTTGGCAGTTAGGACAGACAGGAAATGGGGTAAGAGAGAGACATGGAGCCTCAAGACTTTCAGCCTCTTTACATGGGGTGGCTGCTCTAACCATTCAGCCACCGGCTGCCCCCGGTCCTGTCAGTTTACAGTTACAGTAAAGTAATGCTCCTCCCTTTATAATCTTTTAACAACACAACAAGCTAACATCTTATTTACAACACTGACTTATTCCTTTATTAGTGCAATGTATTGTCGTGTTGTAAATTATGATCAGGCCAACATCATGCTCAACCCTAATTAAACCTGCATAGTTACTGACGAGCCCGACCCAAACCTCAACCACAAGCAGTTTTGGGCCAAAGCCTAATTAAAAACCTGAAAAACCTTTCCCATAAAAAAAACAAAACAAACAAAAAAAAGGAAACCCTGCGCAAATCCCAACCGGATTCATACCCACAGGAATTTGGAGAAATTCAAGGCTGAGCTGGCCTGAATGAAAGCTCTAGTGTGAAGGCTTACAGAGAACGTAAATGTATCCTAAAGAGTTTTGGGAATAATTCCTCTTTGACCTCCTCTTTACCAGCCTCGATAGTGGAGCAGAAGTGGTGGTGTCAGATGCATCCGTGCCTTGACGGGGAGGAATGCAAAGTTCTTCCTGATCTGAAGGGCTGGAGCTGTGCTACAGGGAACAAGATCAAAACCACCAAGGTGAGCGTAAGAAACAGTTTCACGATACCATGATAAAAACTTGTTGAATCTGAACTCTCTCAATGAAGCTCTTCAAAGTCAACCGGCTGTGGCTTCTGTAACAGCCATCTGCCCTGCCTTTACCTAAAAACAGCTAATGTTTGCAGTGTGCTTGGACCCCCGGGGACCTGTAATCAATGGGTTGCCATGTCTCCTTAGCACTTTCAGGCCACTTTGAGCACCCAAACTGGCCAATTACTCACTCCAATTACCTGCTTTTAACATTGTAACATGATGCTAGTATCCTTCACTGTGTTATGACGACCCGTAGACTTCAGTCCTGCCTCTCTCCATGTACTTAATTATTTAAACTGCCCACACCACACCTGTCGGGAGCCTGGAGCCTGGAGCCTGGGGCTATTGATTCAGGGACTTGTCGGGACCTCAAAACTGGATATACATATACGTACATACGGTATATATACGGTAGAGAGAGAGAGAGAGAGAGAGAGAGAGAGAGAGAGAGAGAGAGAGAGAGAGAGAGAGAGAGAGAGAGAGAGAGAGGGAGAGAGAGAGAGAAAGAGAGAGAGAGAGAGAGGATTTTGGCCCTAAAGTATAAAAGTTGAACATATATTTTCTTTTCTTGTCTTCTTTAACATGGACGCCTGGAAAGATTTCTGCGGACAAAGACCAGCTTTGGTAACGTCAGATGCTTCACAGTGGAGTCCAGGTAATAAACCCCTTTGATTGTTTATTATATTTGAATGTTTTACATTGTAATCCGAACTTCCAAAAAAAAAATACAGATAGAAAAAAATACAGAACTCTACAAAATAGTGTCCCTTCACAATTTCATGTAAACATGCAAATGGTATTATTAACTACATTTCTCAGTTGTGTGATTACACCTGAGATGGAGAAGAGCGAGAAGAGGTGTACGATCAACAACAACCTGTTCAAAGCATCAGCATTACTCAGCGAATTTATCTCGCCCATCTTTGAACTCAGCTAGAGAAACACGTTCCTTAAGTTTCACATCTTTCTGCATGCTGCTTGAAGCAGCAGGGGGGTCGCGCTTTCTTCTTTACCTCTGCAGGGCTTTTGGGGAAACAGCACAACATAATCCCGGAACTCCCAGCTATACAGACCTCTATCGCTCTGCATCATTCATGCATTCATACACACCAGAAACACCTTGATAATTCAGTGTAAAGAAAGCAGTAACTGGCGACTGGAAACCCCAGGGCACAGCGGGGGGATACAGGCTTTCAAATCTCAGAGTGATGAACAGTGTCTGCCGAATTAAAATCTGTACTTTACAGCCCCCAAATGGCAGCGAGCGGTAACAGTGTTATTTGGACCTGTAAACACAGAAATCCTGGAAGGCAAGAAGAAAGAGGGAGCATCCAACCTCTCTGCACATTTTTCATGACATTCCAACATCAATCTTTTATAATTTCCTTTCATAGTATTGTGGCACACATTTAAGACTCACTTTGATCACTTAAATGGATCAAAAGAAAGTCCTAATGAAAAGAAAATCATAAAAACTAAGGTCTCGTCTGACATTCCTCACTTTAAATGTAAATAACAATGAGGAGGGGGACAAAACAAAGAAAGACAAAACTAAATACAATCTTACGATGAATCCAGGGCCGTAAAGTGGTGGGGGCGAGGCCCCTTCCCTAATTCCAAACCCCCTATTTCTGGGGTCCTTGCTCGGATAACTCCGATTTTCAAACTCAGCCTTCAATTTGAACTACACACCTGTAACATTTTGTGACTGCATCTTGCAAACATGTACAATAATTATATTTAATATTTGTAAATTTATATGTGAAAAAACAACAACATTGATTTCTCTGTTATATGTTTTTGATAAATTCTCTCTATCTATCCACATAGCATTTTGTGTGCATTTTTCTGAGCTGCAGTGAGGAGAGAGCGCTGCCTAGAGAAATGCATCTTTTTTCCTGACCCCTCTTCCTTTTGGTCGTGTGGCCGCTCCAATCCCTTCTAGTCACAAATCTTGTTGTTAGCCATGTAACCACCTAGCTAACATAAATGTGGTTGTCACAGAAACAAATCCCATGGGCAGTGCTTCGGGGCTCCCTGCCAGTGCCTTTCTGTCAGTAAAAACACTATGTATACCCCCCCTTTTTTTTTCCGCCAACAGAATCGCCATTAGGGTTCTATCATTACGTGAGACATTGCATAGGGATTGAGTTGCTGAAATATATGAAGGTAATAAATATAAGTAAATATACAGTCCTGCCTTTCAACACTATGACTGAAAATACCGTTTGCCTTGTGTCTGTAACAGATGAACTGCAGGTTTTCATAGTAACAGTTGAGCCTGACAAATTTATACTGAATGTTTTCTCCAATTATCCTATCTTTAGCCTTGATGCTAATCGACTAAACTCCTATGCTACCATTCAAATGAACGCATCTTTCCTTTGAATTTACCTCCAGAACAGTCACTATACGTTTTGATTTCTGGCCAGAATTACCTTGTAGCTCTGACTTCTTTGATTCTTTGAGTAAAGGTGAATGTGCAGTGTCCCTCCTTTCTGTTTCTTTTACACATGGATTCTCACTTTAAAATATTGCCTAGTGCAGCTTTAAAATAGCCATACTATGAAAATCTCAGCCCCGGTAGTTACAACACAAAACATATTGCTGAGGACACTGCGGTGTGCCAATTACACGGCTGAATTACACAAACACAAGCCCATGCACCTGCTGTGTTAAATCTTTCAGCCAACCTTACTTCAGGCACTAAATGGAAATGAATCCTTTGCCAGTTAAATTAGCACTTGTCAGCCACCAATTAAACGAATGCAACAGCCACTGAAGACTTAGTTTTCCTCAGTATTTTTAGCATTTTTTTCAGACAGTCAGTGATCTACTGTTAATAAATTTCCCCCTCCTCCTGAAGTGAGACACAGTGTGGATTCAGCTCAGAAGACATTTTCTCCTCCGAGAAGAAGGAGCTTCGCTTTGTCTTTTCAGCGTGGAATTATCTTCAAATTAGTACCACATTAATCACAGTGACAGCTGAGAATGTAAATGACTCTGTAAAGAGAAGAATTTATTATAGCCTGAGACCGGCAATGTGCTGCGACAACCTTAATTTATGGAAACTCTTTACCCTGTGTATCATATGATTATGCAGGTTTTCTTGTAAAGTGACGGCCTGATGGGTTTGGGATTGTTTTGCTTTTCTGCATAATTGAAGATGATTTATATGACACTGTGCAGTGCGGCGCTGCTACTATGGCCTGTTCTGTGTCAAACGACCAATTTGTGAATTAATTCTAACCGGGCTGTCAGAGCTGTCTGTTTCCTATCAAAAGTTCAGCATCGATAATGGAGCCTTACAAGTTCTGCGACGGCTTCCCTCAGTCCGTCAAACCTGTGCAGTGGCTGACAGACGGTTGAAATCGATAGCGGACGTCGTTATGAAGGCTGTTATGTTATGTTCCACGAGAGTCTTTCCCAGAATGTACTTTTTTGGAGGAGCAGAGGAGCTGCCAGTCAGCCACGGGGCTTCATGACAGGCAATTTAATCTCAAGGAGAGTGGAGGTCTTCAGAGTATCTGACAGCATCAAACTAGGAGAGATAGATCCTCAGTGTGGGGCACAAACCCAACTCACCAGCATCCCTCATCCTTTATACTGCATAACTGTCTAACTGATAGATCGATGTGCTGCTACATGAAGCCAATATAAGTATTTTAGGAGGTCCTGGAGTGATATTGAATGTGAAAGAATTACACAACTTGACCTTTACCCTTGTCTGTCTTTCATCCTGTCAGAATGACTGCACTGCATAGTGTGACCTGCGTAGATGGTATGAGGAGGCTGATTTATGATGCTTTTGAAGAAGCTGATGATGTTGTCAGTCTTGATTTTTTTTAACCAACATTTTTCATCAGTTTTCAGTTGGCCAAGATGATGTTTTCCCCCTGTTGGCATTTCAACTAATGGTGAAATCTGTCAGATCAACTTCACACACACAACATATGTAATATGGAGATTGTCAATGTATTTTCAAAACTGTCAGTTTGGAGTTTGTTTCATTCAACTCTTCTAAAGTACTGTATATAGCCGCTAGAGGCCACTGACTGGGGTTTTAGACCATATTATTATTGTTTATGATTTATGTCTCACAGTGGCAAACTGCAAGAATGAAAATGCTTCAATGTTTTATAATGCATCGGATTTTCTAACAGCTTTGCCAACATCTTTGACATGTCATTCAGTGTGGGCCGGGTATCGGCAGACTTATTTGCTAATGTTGCAAATAATATATTGCAAATGCAAAGGCCCTTACACACTGGGAGTGTTTTTTTTTCATGCTATTAATTTTACACATCAATATATTTTTTTTTTTCGAACTGTTGCTTACCAATCATGATAAAGTGGCGATTTGTGTCGATTTCCTGAGATTTCCCAGAGCGATATACAGGCAGGAAGATTAAAAAACAACACACATGTTCTGTAGGCCTATTCAGGATAGGATATGTTCCTCCTTTCATCCCCGATAAAGGCAGTGCATACCAGATCCACTCTTTCCATTCTTCCCTTTCAAAATAAGAGCATTTACTGCATAACTTATGAGTCGATCTGGCAGGCCAAGCGCATCACCGGTATGAATATTCATGTTGTTTATTCATCACGCCCCCAGTGTATAAAAGCCTTTAGTCTGGAACCTTATTTTTGATTTCCAAAGGGCGTTATCCACGTTTTTTAGGTCAAGGACCCCTTAGCCGGGGAGAGACAAAGCAGGGACCCTACTACAGATGTTACATTTAATTGAGTTGCATATTAAGTTGGGCAGCTAGGGAGGCCTAAAGCTGTATGTTGCATACAATACAAAGATATTGTAATAATCATTATTAACATAATGATATAGTTTTACATCATATGTTAATGCTAAACATATATTATGAATGCACATTGAATCCTCCAGCTCAATTGTATCTGTGCATGGCTACCTTGCCTTTAAGCAAGTAAGCCTATCATCAAGGTTTTGTAAATTCATTTATTATTCATTTTTCACTGATTTATCTTTGCTAATAATATGTTGCATACATATTAATGGTTATTTTTAGACATATTAAAAAAATATATAATATTTGAAAAGATTATCAAAAAATTTGGCAACCCTCCTGCAGTAACTCTGAGGACCCCCTGGGGATCCCAGACCCCTGTTGAAGATCTCTTGTGTGGAGCAAAATGCCTCTGGATGCGATTACAGATAGACCTACAACGTATCAGAGCAAAGAAAGGACATAGCGATGAGCGACACATGCAAATTGGGGGGCTTTGTCCATAATGAAGCAGGAAAGAATATGGAGGCTTATCACAAACTTTCACAAATTACAGCTAAACAGTACACTAAAATGTGTTTCTGAAAACATTTAAAATGAGAAATAGGCAATACAGTAACATAAGCTTGATTCATATTTGATCAGCGTGGCCTAGTTTGTCAGTTTGATGTGAATCACCAGCTACGTTAGAAACTAACTACATTCTAGCATGACGCTTCTCTGTCAGTCATCGTCTTTAAACACATGAGAGAAACTATTGTCATTCGTCTGTTAGATCTCAAGCTGCTGGAAATCTGTCTGAACGGGAGAGGGACCAGACGCACCTGCCAGAGCAAATGACACATGAGCTTGGCAGGTTTGTTTGGTTTCCAGTCAAGAAGACATATATAATATATCATAACGTGATAATGATTTGAAGGATCATGGAAACACACTAAAATATATTCAGTGTTGCTTGTGGGAGGTGACTTTCTTATGCTATGTTCAGCCTGGGAAGAAAAACGGAAAACGCTCTGCTTGATCATATTTGGATCATATTTGGAACATCGCGCCAAACGTGCCAATAACGTCATCCACACGATATTGATGAGAACCCGCCCATATAAACATTTTTCACCCGCTGTTTACTTTCTCTAATCAACCCTGGCTGAGATTACCACAGTTGCTGCATTGTACCTGTTGTGGAAGTCCGAGATATATCTCCTCCATTGTTGAGGAGTAGTGCTTCTGCCAGTGGCGGAATCGCAACACTAGAACCCCCTCCTCCCTTCTGATTGGCTGATGCGCCACAACGTCACACGGTACGGCTGAAAGTTCAATATTTTCAACTCGCCCGTTGGAGGCGATGGCGTCGCGAGTTACAAGAGTAAAGCGCGTCCATCTTGAAATTGTGTCTGTAGATTGACTTTGAATGTGTAGCTCAGCTGAATAAACTCATAAATATGTAATCCCGCTGCTTCTATTGCGTCCATCGCTTCCGGTTTAAATGCAGATTTAGACGAAGATTTGGTGGTTTGATGGTTCTGATTTTCATTTAACACATTGTTTTTTTCTTTCACAGGTGAACCAACAGTTCTGGTCTAGTCGGATCATCAAAAGAGAAGTAATGCAAAGGACTTTTCTGTAAATAGAGACTTCCTTTCTCCTGGACTGCAATTCATCTTTGTAAAACTCTGAATGCTTCTTCTTGAACTCTATGGACATCAAGCACTGATCATTCAGCAATTTTTCCGAAGGACTCCATAGGATTAGCCTCACCGGATGACAAGATTTTATTCTCTAACATTGTACTGCTTGTAGTGGAATACAATGGTTAACTCTGCCTATGTGTTGATGTCTAGAGTAAGATGTCCTTTACATGGGATTTCCATCGCGAAGTTGACCAGGATGAACAGCAGGACAGTTTATTGTAAGCATTGCAGATATTAAATACAAAATGTGATTTCGTTTTATCAGTCGGTTGTGGCTTTCTTCTTTAACAACATGTAATTTCAAAGGTTCAGATAAAGATGAAAATATGTGGCTGAGCAGCAGATATTCTGGGGTGATTTTCAAAGAAAGACTGTACACAACCACATCCATCAATCATTCACACTGTGTGCCATAACACAGGAAAGGAAATTCAATTTCAAACTCAGCATAAAACCTACTACACATTATGAGGACTGCTGAACTGAACCGGTGCTGTAAAAGGTATAAACTGATCAAACCTACCAGCTGGTAACTGACAGAAAGTTGGATCCAATCGTGGTTTATTTTTCCTTTGAAAATCACTCTCCCATTTTCCTGCAGCTTCTGCCAGATTTGTTTTTGTACCACAGCTCTGGAGTTCAGATCGTGGACAACAGCAGTGTAAATTAAACACGCAGCATCTGGTCACAGGCTGTGTGACGACAACAACGTTCCCAAAACTTTCTTTTCAACTAGTTACTCAAGTATGATTTGCTGATTTACCTTTCAGCAGGTATCGCCGACACTTCCTTTGTCTGTGTAAGTGACCTCAGTAATAAACTATGGTTGTGTATCTAAAGCCTTGTGTCTTTTAAGCATCTGTATGTAAACAAAGACTCATATTTTGGCTCTAGGGGCGGCATTGCCTGTTGGTCCAACACTTTGGTCCAACATCAACGACTTTCGTGATCCCCATCATTTCTCCTCTAGCACCACCCTGACGTCTGCATTTGTGGTTTTGAGCGAAATATCTCACTAACTATTGGATGGATTGCAATGATATTTGCTATAGACATTCATTCCCCCCCTCATGATAGCACGCTCATAATGACTGATGTACAGCCCTACAGAGCTGCTAGCATGGCTGTAGGTCAACTCAGAAATCAGTTGAAAAATCCAAGGGCTACTCCACCAATGCAATGTTTAAGATGTGGTTTGGGTTACCAGTTTAGTTAGTTTTTAGTAATTCCTGATTCCCTTGTTTTGCTGAAAGTGTTAATGTGCATGTGAATGCTACAATTCTACAAGTCTGACAACCGAGCAGTCCATCCTGAAAGAGTTAAGATGCCTTTTGTAGAAAGTTCCAAATTCTAACAGTGATTTTTTTTTTAAGTGCCTTTAGAAGAAGTTGACAGGAAATGAGGGGAGATAGGGGGATTAAAAACATCCCTGACAGTGCTTGTTATTTTAAAAAATGACAGTATCTTGTGAATTGCTGAGGGGATAATCATAAGGTGCAGTACAAGGCTGCTTGGCACATTTATCTGAATTTAATCTAATACAAAAGTGATGCAATAAATTCAACCTTTATGGAGCTTATTATATTCTGGTTTTGAAGACATTTTGTCAAAGACTTTTGGATTGAGCTTTTAATTGTGCAGGTGCTACTCAGTGGTGGTGTCATGACAGGACTGCTTAGTACAGGAAAGTCCATCTTATATGACTGTGGATAAAATTTTGGAAACAAATTTCAGTGTTTTGTAACAATATAGTCTTGCAATGCCAGACTGTCACAATCATCTTGGATGGACCTAAGCGAACAGTGCCCTTGCAAAATAGGTAGCGCAGGACCTGACACTGGCTGACAAGAGGAGGCAGATGAAGACAACAGGGAGGAAGAGGGCACAACTGTGGTTCCTCCAGGACTGCATGGTATGTTTTGATGCTTCTTCCACATAAATTGGGCTTGTTCCTGTTGTGCGTTAATAACGCGTAGCGTGTTAGGGCATGATAAAACAATTAATAGTTTAAAAATATTTTTGGGTTTGCTTTGTTAAAGCCATTTCAATCAGGAAGACTTAATGATTCTGTTTTAGATGTGAAAGTAAGAATTTATTTAACAATGCATGACAAATAATATGATTGAATGAGTCTTTCGCGATTAGACTCCATCGAGACTTCATGTTAAAGGGGTAGTGAAGCCAAAGGTAGAGCAGGATACCCCACGATGGAGTCTAGACACTGGTGGTGGTGAAGAGGAGATGACTGAGATGGATGCAGTGGAGGAGTCCAGATGATGCTGCTGAAGACATGGAGGTGAAGGGGGTGGAGGTGGGTGTTTGCCATCGCCTGACGCCTGGAATGACAGCTGACAGCACAGAGAGAGACGACTTTTAAACTTTTGACAGTAACAGCCTGATTGGCTGAGGACAACCAGGAGATCCCTGATAGGTTAGAGAGAAATGCTGACCCCGCCCCCAATTAGCTGACTGTTAATGTCTCTGAAAGAACAGCAAGAGAGATGTGAGATAGGATGAGGGGGAACAGTCTTCCTGCCTGAACTTTCGCTCAGCTACGTTTACTGATAGGGATTCCTGCATACTGTCTTCCCATGCCACCCAGCAAAGATCTTTTGCCACTGCTTTGCCAACCTATGTAAAATTGTCTATGTGTCAGAAATGTACTTTCTGTAAACCAGACTAGTAGCCAGAGTAGTATTGTTTACTATGGTTCATTTAGTAATTTTGCTTAGTTGCATTTGATTCATTGATCCCATTTTCTAACATCTGCATACAACTTCCATTGTGCATATAACAATGTAGTCTCATCAACAGGTTTGTGTGATATCTTCTGAAAAGTTCTGCATAAAAAATTGTAGGATAGCTTAATAAACGGCGACAGGAAGTGCACTGTGACGATTACATTTAGCAAACAAAAGGTGAGGGTAAAGTTTAGGCATCAAAATGACTTGGTTAGAATTAGGAAAAAGGTTGTGGTTTGGCTTAGTATTTCAGAGACACGAATACCACCGCTGGGATACAAATTCTGGTCGCCCAGGTGATAGTCCTGTGTTTTGGGAACCATTCACCACCCCGACTTGCCCTCAACTTGGAGATTAGATGTCTTATACTACTTTGTTTTAAAGACATGGAATACACGTAAAAGAAACTACACTACACACTGACTGCACACAAATAACCATGCATTTCTTTTCATTATATGTACAGTAAATGAGAACAGCCTACATATTAAAGTAGTTTGTGATTTTTAGCCTCCCAACAGACGCTTGCCTGTCTTCTCAAACTCCCCAGTAACATCTAATTCTTTACAAAGTTGTCCCTTCAGAAAGGACGCAAGCTATCATATCAATAGCCAAAAGTTGGTTTTCAGAAATTCTGAAAAAAAAGCCTGTCATGACTTGTGTTATCCCAGTGGGTGAAATCCTGCAGTGTGTCCCGCAGATTTATCCCTGCTTTCTAGTTTCTTTTTAAAATAGCTTCAAATGATCGTCTTTTTTTGCACCCTCCCTTACAAAACCAGAGCACCATCTGTCATCAACATGTCGACCCATTCTGGGTACAATCTTTTTGCTTAAAAAAAAATTAAACAATCCTGTATATAATTACTGTTTATTTTATATTTGTCCTTTGAGGGGAATTGTTAGAACTTGAGCGCAAAATAACAAGTCAAAGCTTCATCACCTCATCTAGAAAGAAGAG
Organism: Echiichthys vipera; assembly: GCF_963691815.1. Lineage (NCBI taxonomy): Eukaryota > Metazoa > Chordata > Actinopteri > Perciformes > Trachinidae > Echiichthys > Echiichthys vipera. Next base: position 16,596,449 of record NC_139845.1, on the reverse strand, counting down.
AACAGCACCATCTCTTGAGCCGCAATTAGCGCCAAAATCCCTTGCTTAGTGATCAAAGAAAGAAGATTCTACACAAAAAAAGGGCTGGGATTGCCTCCATACGGCTCTTAACCAAAATGTGAAATACCAATGTTTGTTCACAGCCACATGTGCTAACATGTATGCATGGCTGGACCGTCCATCACAACAGTCGTCTTGTGTTGTCAAACTACACACCAGCTCTGATTGGTCTGGCTACATGAGTTAGCATTCTGAGACAGGCAAAATAAAACTACACACTGGCAATTTTTTTATTTCTTTAAACCAATCACAATAGTCTTGGGGGTGGAGCTTGCAAGATAGATTGCGGCGATCTAGGACGGCGAGGAGAACGCTGGATATGTAGTGTAGGACCATGTTGGCTTCTGCCGTCCATTGTAGCGATATGTCAATATGGCTGCCATCTTTGGACGGGGGAGAGTGTCTCCTAATGCATGTATGTCTATCAAGGCAAGAGATCTATCCAGTATTATAATTTTTTTTCCAACAGATTTGTTACAAATGCCAGACATGTAATTATGATACAAGACACTTTGTTAAATAGTTGTTCTGCAATTTCCCAGCTGGGGATCAATAAAGTGTTTCTATTCTAAATCCAAAATTCAGGTTTTCATACCAAAATACCTATCTTGTGTAGACAGTAAGAGTATGTAGCTTTAAGCCTTGATATAATCTAAATAGGCGAGTTATATAAAAATTCATCAATCTAGGAAACCATTTTTGTAGCAGGCTTTAAACATGTTTATCTCTGCTGTAAAGTTGGGCATTTTTTACATTTTGGTCTATGGGGATTGACTCTTGGAGAACTCAAGTTGAATGAATGAATGGATTGTCTTTATTGTCATTATACCAGTACAACGAAATTTACAGTACAATCCCTTAAAGTGCAAAAATAATTTTTAAATAGAAAAGACTGGACAAGTTGCCGCTCAAGGAACTGCAGTTACGCCTGAGGTTGCCTTTTGAATGAAATACAGATGTCTCATTTTCGTCTGACGCGGCCCAAAAGTATCAGACTTTAAAAACCTCTGGGCTACAGGGACTCATTAACAATTTTGAAACATTTGTTTGTTAATTAGATGACCTAACAAGCTCCTTCTCATAAGCCCTATATCCTCCCAATAAATACATTGTTCATGACACTATCTCACCTGTAAAATCCCTAATATTACATATAATTCTGTTGTCTAGATGAGAGCGTCTTAAATGTTTTAGCTGAGGACCCCAGTGAGAAATTAGCTCCCCTTGCTTTGGGAAACAGGCTTATTAAAAATGTTCCTACCCTCCTCATAAAGGGACCCACCTGCAACAAGCCTGTAAGTCAATTTGGATCTCAACCCACATCTTGCGAAGCACAGCTCCAGATTAATGTTGAGGATTTTCCATGCTTTTTTTTTTTTTTTTTGCATTGCTGACACCTCTCAATTTCTACATGCTTCTCTTTCGGGAAATTACAAGAAAAGAAAAATGTTTTCCACAAGGAAGGCGATAGTGTAATCAGGAGGTTATACAACTGCAGATGCTTGACAGACAGAGAAATGAGACAATTTGGAAAAGAGATATTGCTTTTGTTTTGCCATGTTTTTAAATTGTAACATCGCATTGCTTACTGTAAACACTGTTGCTTCTCTGCATCTGTCACACACAGTCACACTGAATGATTCTGTTTCCCAGCCTGCTATCCTTATCCAAACAGGGAGTCTGTGAAATGTGTTGCACTGAGAACAGAAGACGAGCGATGCCTAAAGCATCTTTCTTGTGTTTCACGAGCTTCACTCTTCTTTACCGACGGCGTCCTTTGGCAAAACGACAAATCTTCTCCGTTAATCAAAAGGCTGCCACACCGCTGGCCTCGGCGTGTCCAAACAGTTTGACATTTCCAGGGTCAACGCCAGACTCCCAGTTGGTATCTGAGTCACTTCAGAGATGTGTAAGAAGTGTCCGGGGGTGGGGGAGCAGCGAAAATACAGAAAAACCTCGCTTTCAAAGCTTTGATTTCTTTCAAGAGATTCAAATGAAGTAAAAGCAGGCAATTCTCTCGTCTTCTTCTTCTTTTTTTTTTTGCTGCAGTCATTACAAGAGCACATCAAAGGAATCTCCTCCTCTCACCATATGTTGTATAGTTTCATAATCTAATGAGGGTTTTGTAATTACACAGTCCACCAGGGGAATGCAGCTCATTGATTTTCTGGGAAAAGACATTTCATTTCATTTCAATTTAATTGTTTTACATAAAGAAAGGACTTGTCAGATTTACATCTTAGAGAGAGAATTACAGATGTGAATGTAAATCACTCTGATATGGACCCTTCAAAAAAACTTTCCAGGCCCGGAGGAGATATGTTAAAAAGTGGAGAATGTCACTTGCAAAGGTACCGACATACAGAACATCTTTCATCTGATCATGTAATTTGTTTTCCCGGTGCAATGCAGTAGTGTATGACACTTCAATATATGTGTGATATACAACTGATGAATGCTGTTTTTTAAATAAAAAAAATGTCGGGATGCGCATCCAGCAATAGGAAATCCTCTGATGCATTCATCAAGCCATCAAATGAAGAATGAGTCACTGGCTGTAGCGAAATTATTGATATGTTTCTGCGGGTATAATAAAGGCTATAGCTGTGAGTAGTGTTGATTCACAGTAGCCTCCTCACTGCTGTGTGCTCAAATCCTTTTAAGCCAAGCCTGGGAACTCCAGTCTGAAACTTTTGTCTCAGCTGCGAAACCTCCATCTTCTCCGGCCGTGACCAGAATGCAAACAAACTGCAGCTTATGGCAACGTATGCTTGAAGTCTTTATTCTACCTATACATTTCACAATAAAAGTCATAAACATCACAAGGTCATTCTACTTTTTTATAGACATCTACATTGTGTGCATCTGTCATTAAGGATCAAAAGTGGTGTGATAACTTCACTTGTATGCAGGTTCAGGTTTTACTCAAGGTATTGAAGTGCCTTGGTTATTTAAAAAACTTTAATTTGTGATTTATTTTAGTTCATTAATGATTCATTCATTTATTTCAGTCTATTTCAATTTCTGGTGCCAGCACTCTTTTTACCACTTTTACGTTGCATTTCCCAGAATTCACCTGTCAACCTAACGCGCGTGCGTGGGGTTGTGGTGGCTTTCTTTTGTGATTAAGTTAAAATTTCAGTAAATATATGATTGGAAAAAGAAACATGAACAGCACAGTGTGCAGAGCAGGAAATAGAACAACTTAAATCAATACTTTAAAGTAAAGTCTTACTGCAGCTGTGAAAAGGTGGAATGGAAAATAAAATGTTCAAAATAAATATGAGGCATTAGTCTATTTAATCAACAGGTGCTATAGTTTCATCCAAGCAGTGTAATGTAATGTCAGACCACATGCATTTGTAACCGCTGCTTAAATGCAGAGGACATTCTTAAAAATGTTATTATAGGTACACAGTGATGCATTTTGTACCCCTTAATGTCATTAAGACTGCTCCTAGGGGTGTTGCTATATTACATTACCAGACATTTGATGAAGAATAGATTCGTGAGCACAGTATCCGGCGCTTCTCACGCCAATAACATGGAGACGTCTCTAATTAGCACCAAGATAGATTGCGCTGTTCCCCTGAGCTCTGAAACATCTCTCACAGCGCAGTGTTGGATTACATGTGGATAAGACAAAAGGAAGCAGGGGGGGATTCATTCTGTTTATACTTATAGTTCCTGACTTCCTGTGTCTCCGTGTCAAAGTGAATCAACCTGCGAAACATCAAAACCCCAAGGGTTTTGGCCTTAAACGGTTAAAGATTACAACATGGGTCATATCATCCCTAGTGGTTATGAAAACATTTCGCTCAGATCTGGAGATGCACAGTCATCACTACAACAACAGGCTCCAACCACACAGCAGCAAACCCCTGATTACGCAACAATATCACCCAAAAGTGATCACACCTTAAAAAAAGTAACAATGTCTGATGATGTCATGCAATTGCACAGTTACTTTACACTTTTCAAACTACAGGAGTAAAAGCGATCTCCCCGCTCCCTTGCTGGCAACAGTCCGTCTGATGACTCACGTCAGTGGGGTGGAAAATCGTCAATTTCCCTCTTTAGCATTTAGCTTAGTGCAGTGTAACTGAACAGACACTGACTTAATGCTGAGATCTGCTCTCTCGTCCAAATATGGTCATGCTGGGTTTAAAAAACCCAAGGTGGCGACAGCCAAAATGTCCAACTCAAGGCTTCAAAATGGTAGTCTACAAACCAGTGGGTGACGTCATGGCAGCTACACCCATCTCTTATCATTTTTTTTAATCGTTTTTCATTCATATAACAACAATAAGTAATGCACACTTATTCTTCTGTATTCCACATATTTATTGCGTGTGTACTCCACGTATTGAAGCATGAGATGTAGTATAAGACAACCAAGCACGTGGCCTTCATGTCCTGGTGCTGTTCATGTCCCGGACGTACTTAACCAAACAAAGGCCTTTCATCTATTGCTAACCAATTGGTTTTCGTGTCTAAAAACGGCCACGTATCAGTATTTCTGGTGCCTTGTTGTCGTCTGTGATACATCCCGTGACTTTCGTTCACCTTTTCGTAAGATCTCATACGAATTTGTGTGCAAAACTTTCCGTACAACATTGCTTTTACTAGAAAACTTCAAGATTCCTTTGCAACCATTTCAAAGACATAACCTATTTGTTAAGGTTCAAGTATTGCTGGGTTTATAATGAACACAAGACAGAGTAATTGCTCACACACCATTTTCTCCCCAGTGAATCATAACGTCAACTCAGAGACTTGGAAAATGTTTACAGTTCAACTGTAAACACAGGTGTTGCCAAATCAGCCAGAACTAATATCTTAAAGATTATTACTCCCATGACTGTCAAAGATTTGTGAGTAGCTTTGCATTATGCTCCAGTGAGGAATAGCAACCAAATTAAAGAGGAACGCACAATGAACACCAAGACATGTGGCGCTGCAGAAATCAGTTTTCCACAAAGCTCTCTCTTTATTGTCTGCCCCCTGACACGCATTTCTAATTCCATTGTGAAGCTAAAAATTGTTTGAAAATTGGTAAAAAAGCAAAAGCAAATGAGATGCTGCTGAGCATTACATCTACTACAACAAAGCATTCAAAGGGATGACATTGATAATTTTTAGTGAGCCATCAGTGTCATCAAACGTACCTGTGTGCTGCATGGAAAGGCAGACAGCCAGTAGATAAAGCATAGTCATTTGCTTTGCCATTGTGTCTATCACCACCGCTACAATTTTATTATCGGGGCAGCCAGGGAAGAATTTGCAATCATAAAACCAGGCCTGTGCAACAATAATACGAGGAGATTGACAATAGCTGAATATCACGTGAGCGAGAATACACAGGCTTTTCATCAAAGCAAGTCATTTCAATAACTGTCAGATGTCTGGTGGCAAATCAGAACTGAACGAATGTGTCTTTTGTCGGTTTTGTCAGTGTCTTTGTTTCCTGACAGTGTCTTTATCTGACTGATCCAAACATGTCGTCTAGGTATGCTTCTGTATTCATCAATGCCTGGCTAAGGTGTTTTCTCCCAGTGTGACTAGCCACTAAATATGCCAAGCTACAGATTTCTAATTGAGTTTCTCTCTCTATTCTCTTGTGGCGGCTTTTCTTATTTTACCCATTCAATTATGAAGAATAAAATAAGGGATTCCATATTTTCAGGGCTCGTTTTTTTACTCCGTGCACAATCCATTTTATTCCTGCAATTTCACGCTTTGTGGAATTTTCCGGTCACAAGTTAATTAATCAGGTAGAGACGGTGGGGTTACTTCATCTCAAGACTAAATGGCCCATATTTAGCACAAAGAAAAACTTGACTCTGTGTGAAGAAGAAAAGCAGCACCGGAAGCCAGGCCCTTAGTGTTCAGCAGCAGTGGTCCCTGTTTCATCTCAGGGCCGCTTTTAACGAGATAAACCCTCTCCTGACAGTGACCTGAGATGAAAGTAGGAGACACAAAGCCGGCAAGAGTTCAGGGAAAGTTCTTCAGCGCTGCACCTACCCACCCACTCACCCCGCCTAAACCTATCTGAACCCCAGGCCTGGTGCTGCGGGGGAAGGAAGCGGGTAGGGCGGCGGAGTGCGGCAGTGGACTAGAAAAGTTCCTTCGCCTCTATAACAACTTTGTGGTTGATCCCACAAGGAGGCCTCGCTAGGTGCTAAAGATGCGGGGATTGACGGCTCTAATCTCGCCGATCTCTCCGCCTCGCTCGAACTTGGCCTCTTCTTTTGTTCTTTAAGCCCCGGATTCTCTTGTTTCTACAACTCTATTTAGACGCAGCGCTGGTTTCTGCTGAGGGGAGGGGAGAGGATGCTGCTGCAGGAACCACTGAAGCGTAACAGAGGATGCTGCCACGGATGAGCCAGCGGAGGTTCAGCATCCTCTAAAGGGACAAACCGGTGTGTGTGTTTGTGTGTGTCAACCTGCTGATCCATGTGAAAGATTAGGATTTAATCTATTGTTTTCACCGTGCATGTGAAATAAGAATAAAAAATTAAAAAATACAATAAATTAAAACACTACGGTCATATTAGTGGTAATTTAGTGGTTCTCAGTCTGGCTGCTTTGTCTAATCAGGGAATATTACACCTGGGATACAAGTTGAATGCAATTAACTACCTGAATTGAATAAAAAGGCAGCACAACTCGGGGATCGGGTGCATTAATAGCAACCATCTAGATGAAAACTAATTTGTTTCGGCTGACACAGGAACATTTTGTTAACAACAAATTGTTTTATTGAAGGGGTTGTGAAAGTGCATTCAAGAGGTGATCCTGAAGATAATATCCTCTAAGTTACCTTCATTGTTTCTCTCCTGTCCTTTTTATGTCAGAGAAGTATCAAGAGCAGACACAATAATGTCAACACTTGAGTTAATGCCACTTTACCACTGTATGGGATGGACATCAGACAAGTCAAATCACAAGTAACTGGAAATTGCATTGGCAATTTCAGGCACTTCCATACCATAAAGCACTAAGTCGCCTATATTGGAGCTAATATCCAATATCATGAATGTTGACATGGACTCTGCCGTGCTTGCTACATTAGAGTAGCCTCACACATACAGGCTTAAATCACATGACCTCATTGTTGCCCTACCTACATTGAATGTAGATGACATCAATTGAGAATCATTTAAGGTCAGCAACAGAAAATCACGTCAATTACAATATTTGTAACTTTTTCACTGAGCTGTGAATTTGGTTTATGGCTCTATCTGATTAAGAATGATTTTTCCTCCGTGCCTACTGGCAGGATCCTGAAAGAAAGCAAATTGCTGTTGAGCCTTGAGAGTAAAGTTTTGTAGCTCGGTGATGAAAAAAAACAAGATTTAAGAGAGGAAGAAGCTCCTTTTTTCATGCCTACTAAAGTGATTACCTCAATCACCTTTCTTCTCTGGTGAACTACACTAAAATAGTGATCTAACTTGTAAGTAAGTTAGCCAGTCTGTTGACCTCCCCATTAGAAAAGTCCTGACCAATAACAGAAACTTTACAATGTCTTATACTTGACCAGATTGACATATTTCCCTTTACTTTCACTTTAATGTGTTTCACTTTTATATCTTTTTTTCATACTTTTAAGTCTTATGTAAAGCATTTAAATTGCCTTGTTGTTGACTGTACGATTTTCAACTATTTAATTGCCTTTTAAGTTAATGTCTATCAAAGAGTGAGTTAAAACAATGGTGATTGATCATATGACCCACTAAAGAAAGCACTATTACTTGCCTTTTTGCTGAGTATTACAATCTGAGTGTCTGTGGCGACATTCCCTCTCTAAATGGAAATGCCCTGTTAGTGACGCTGCTGACAGTGGTTGGTCCCCCAGGTAGAGCTTGTCACTGCCAGTACATTCACTTGTAATCGGAATAATCAGAAGAATCGAGTCAGGCTTGTAGTAAGGGCAGAAGGGTAATAGACACGTGTGTGTGTTTGGATTTAAGAGGGTAACATATAGGGGATGGACTGGAAGTAGAGAGGTGAATGTGTTTCAATAAAGTTTACAAAAGACCAAAAAATAAGTCAACATACATAGCGACTGTGAACGTGACAAGATGGGGCGCTCTGAAAGAACAGGCTTGCCTGCAATAACAGCTTACTGCAAAAGAGGCCTCTAGAAATAAGGTATCTAAAATATTAAGGATTATGATGTTAAAGGAGCTGTACTCAACATTCATGTAAATTATAAAACAGCAAACAGCTCTTTTCTAGGTAAAGATTAGCAAATAATGGCGTCCTGAGCAGAGAATGAAGTCACTCTTCTTCTGTGTGTTGTGATCTGAGTTTCTCCCCTTCTTTTCTGTAGCTCCTTTAAGCTTTGAATGAATCTTTCTAATTTGTCAGCTTAAAACCCAGTCCGCCGCATGTATTCATGCCATTTAGTCCATAGCACATACACATGTCATTTTCATAATTAGACAAAATTAATCTGAAGAGTCAATGTCAGCATGAATATTCACTCCAGTGTAACCATGTTTGCTATTAGTTATAGTGTACAACACAGCAGCACATCATTAACAGTGTTGGAGGAGCTGGATAACAGGGTTGCTAATGAATACATCCCCTGCTGCTTGGATCAACATATGGAGAAATGACAGTTAATCCAGACCCCCCCTTACCCCTTTGTTCACTGTCTATTTATGAGTATGTGAAGCCATGGGATTTATAAGAGGTGCAGCTCTCCAGCTCTGATCCCCTCACTCCGGCAGACAGCCTGTATGTTTTGCAGACAGAAACCTTGGCGAGCCGCAGCTGTAGCAATTGGACACCAGGCTGCCACTGTGATACATTAATGACCACTCATTTTCCTTGGTGTGCAGGGCCTCTCATTGAGAGTGTTGCCTGGTGAACACCTGTAAGCATCAGCCAAATGAAAGGACACCCCTTTTTCACACAAATACCAACACACACAGTAGCAGCTGGGCTGAAGACAGGCAACCCAACTGAGCCATTGAAAATGAAAATGTCCCTCTTACTGCCTCAATAGTGCGAACGCTAGGCTCACCAGGATGTGTCCTACGTATCATAATAATGACCCAACTCATGAAAAGTACAAGAATTCATCCGCTGCTCTGCTTAAGATTTTGGTAGTACATATAACAACTATTCTGACGCACACTCATCATTGCTTATTTCTGGGATAACCTGATGATGCCTGCTGGTCAAATTAAATGTAAATGGTTGGAGCAAACTGGAAGGGACTCAGGGGACCTTGACTAAATGGATGAGGTCACTTGGGGATATTATTGTAGGTTTCAATATAGCTGGAAAGGCCTCAGAGCTGCTAGTATGGCTGTGGACTATGTAGCTAATTTCACATAGTAGCCAACTGGTGGAATTACTACTACCACATCGGTCACATGATGCCACGGAGCAAAAACACTTTACTCATCGACTAACATGGTGAAAGATTCAGATTCAGTAACATAAAATCTTCTTCTTCTACAACCCACACAAATGACATGAGAATTGTATCCATTCAGTACAATAACATTTGGAATCATTTGTACGTGGAAGTTGGACTTTTTTCACTTCATGTGCCCCAACTTGAGCAACTTTCATAGGAAGGAACTAGGCTCTGTCACACAAGCTGTATCCAGTTCTCTTTATGCATCCATGATTAATCCTTGTATGAATTTTTAATTTTCACTGTGTTTTGGTTCGATCATATCTAACTAATTATCAAAAAGATATAAAAAAAGAATGTATGCAAATGAAAAATAATTCCATAGTGGTAATAAGCAGTAATAAAAAAGTAAAGATTAGTTACTGTTTATGTGCCATTTCAAATCTGACTCAGAGTTAATCAGAAAGGATTCTTAAGAAAGTGGTCAATGTGCAGATTTGCTGATGTCTAGAAACTAATCACTAGTCATGGGCTCATTATCATATCGACCAGCCAGTCGTTATGTCATTACCTACTGATTACGAAACACTCAGACTATTTGCTTTTTATTCATTCATTTGCAGTTAGTCCCTGATTTGTTCATGACTCATCATCATTGGTAACTTAAACGTCCATTCAATTGTTGCCAATGAGCCACACCCTTATCCACAAACTAATCACCAAGTCAGTTCAGAGTGCAGGTCCTAATGATTGGTTCTGCGTTATCCAAACTACCTGGACCTTTCCACAAAAATGAATAGAAAGGATTGCTTTATTGGCTTGCAGGCTGAAGCTGGACGATGTTGTCTGAAAGAGCAGATGCCACATTAAATTGAGGGCCTCTTTCATCTCGGCAGCGCTCTCAGTTAAAACCAGAAGGCATGTTTGGTCTTCCCCTCCTCGGCACTTGGGAGGGAGGAAGAAAGGGAGCCCATTGTTGGCTGGAGATGACTGTTGGATTCCAACTGGAAGTGTTGCTGCAGTGGTGCTGTGTGTGTCATCTGTTTAATTGTGCCCGGCAACAGGAACTTTCTGGCCAGAGTCACAGATGGCATTCAAAGCCATTGGCCCTTTGCAGTCGCAGAGGCTCAAGGAGCTCTCAACTCGAACACCATCTTTATTGTGATTAAAAGTACTAGCAGACAGCAGCAGTCTGACAAACATTATTATTCAATAATGTTCAGGTACTTAGAGGGCGCTTTTAAAGTTATTTTTTGCTGTTGTTATTTTATGCTGCTGTCTTGGCTAGGTCTTCAATGCAACCTCAGTGGAATTTATTGGATTAAATAAGGGTTAAATTAACTAATGGATATCTTCTGGGTCTCTTTTTTTACAGTCGCATCACTGTGTGTATGTGTGTGTGTGTGTGTGTGTGTGTCATCATGGGAAAATGTGGTCGTGGAGACATCCACTATAGCAGAAACTATAGCATAGTATTTTGCCAGGTGTCTGTCTGTCTTTCTGTTGACAGATTTTGTCACTGTGATAGCGTCACAACCATGCAAGATACGGTCATGAAATGCTACAGGTGTTACAGAAAATGTAACAACCCCCCCAAAACTCAAAAACACACACACGTACACACACACACACACACACACACACACACACACACACACACACACACACACACACACACACACACACACACACACACACACACACACACACACTTTACAGCCCTGACCCAATAACCTAGTATTCTCATCAACAGGTTTGTCCGATATCGATTGAAAAGTTCTGCACAAAAAAGATATCTTACGAAACGGCAAACGAATGTCCACCGCAAGATGGAGACGGATCGGAAGTGGATCGCATTGGATGCTTTTGGTGTCGGTTGGGTTTAGGCGTCAAAACGACTGTCACTGGGCCAGTTTTAGCCTACAAAAGGTGCCAGTTAGGTTTAGGCATAAACAGGACTTGGTTAGCATTAGAAAAAAAGGTTGTGGTTTGGCGTCGTGGGCTGGAACATGAATGGCAACGGGAAAGGAACCGAGCCTTGCTTAAAGCTGCACTGATCAATATTTTGGACCAATGGATTACTGACTAGGCTTATGTGTAAGGTGAAAACTGCAGGTCCCCTCAACTCTGCTGAACTCAGATTTCAGCTCATTGTTTGTCAGCTTCATGTTTGGGTTGTTCTCTCCCCAGTCATCAATCTCATTTTCAGTCAGCTGGCAGCTGTTTTGCATGAAAAAGCTGCTGATTATACCTGCCAGGCACAAAGAGCCAGACAAAGTTAGCAACTAGCGGGTGAACTGTGGTGGGAGTGGAGACTTTAGCAGTTAGGTAGCCTGAGTTTTTTTCGGAGTTGGTGGAAACTGACACTAAGCTAAAAGAGTGTCATGGTTTAAAGAAACCACCATCGACTGTGAGTGTGCGGAACACAGCTGTTAGAGGGCTTCGTCACTTCAAAGTTGTTCTGGAGCATTTTCTTGAACGACTGATGCTGTCATTTTTCTTGGGAGGAGAGTCTCTATGATCCAGTGGCCAGGGAGAAGATTAAAATGAACATTAAAATTGGGTACTGATATATTTTAACAATTTACGTTCTTAATTTCTTTTGCTTATTTTATTTACAGGTCTAGAAAATAGAATGAAAGTCGATCAGAAGGGATTGGATTGTCTTCCTTCAGGGCCCCTTCTGACGCTACAGTCTCCATTGGTGTGTGTTCAAAAGGATAGCATGTGAATGAATGTTCCTTAAAGAGATGAAAAGGACCGAAGCAAAATCAAATGCTTGTAATTTCATCAGTGTTTGAGACGCAACAGCTTACTCCTCTCGCAGATGTCATGATCTCAATGTGTGTTTGTGTGTGTGTATGTGGGGGGGGGGGGGGTTGTCTCTTTATTGTACCACTGCAAGGGACAGGAAGTCAAGAAGGTTCAATGGGGATGGTGACGCCTAACAGAAACCAATTATGCACAGGCTCTGAAGCCTTCATTTCTGCGCTGGAGCTTTGAATGGTTTTGATATTCCATGATGAATTACCACAACCAAATGAGAAGAAGTGAGACAGGAGGGGAGCAAGAAAGCGCGAGAGAGCAAGAGGCTGAAAGAAAAAAATCCAGGAGGAATTCTTTGCCTCAACTCCCTCGGGGCGTTCAGTGTGTTGGTGGAGTACTGTATGTTTCTCTGGCAAGCATATCTCCTCTCTTCCACCCACGCGAGTCTCTCAAACCGAATGAAGTCCCAGCGGAGGAGTTCCTTCATTCAGCCAGAGTGTGCGTGCTCTCGAGTTGCACACCTCCTCTTAATTAAACAATGGCAAGCACTGAAAATGTTGTTTGACAGAGATTGTGGAAATTAACTTTGTCTGTGAAAAGGAAAATATAGAAAAGTCAAAGCTAATCTTACAGGATGTAATTTCATTAAGTATGGGAAGCTGGGCCGAGCTTATTGCACTTTACATGTCGTCTCTTATTGGTTTATATATTGCTTTGATTTTTATTTTAAGTGTATACTGGACATCATTTCAATGTGGTGTCTTTTTTTTTGCCTTTCATATATCCCAGGATCATTTTGTCTATGTACTGTATTCCCCAGTTTATAGGAAGCAGCAAACACATCATTATTCAAACAATGCGTAAACAGCGGTACAGAAAGTCCTCTGGAGAGGAACCATATAAACCACTGCCACTAAGAATTCTTTTCATCTGAGTAATCCTGGAAAAGTCAGGTTGAGCTGCACATTTCTTTGGTGCAACAATGATGTATTTTCTGATAACTAGTAGTAATCAGCTTAAGGCAATGTTTTGTTTACAGTGTTTGAACACTTCTCAGTTCAAAGTGGTTTTTCTAATGAACCACTTTTTATTGAAATGATGTAATACCCTGTCTAGCACTCGCCACTTCACAGCACAGTGCCATGCAGTCAGCTTTGTAAAATGAAACACCCAGATTCCTTTGTCCAGTGATGAAAAGTGGTTTAGGAGAAGCCAGCCAAGGTATTTATGTGTATAAAAATGACGATAAAATGTAGAACTATAACACAAGAACCATTCACCTATGACGGATAATCCACACATCGACATGAGTATACCATACTCATGGCATACATACCAATGTAATTTTAATGGCACTAAAATTTATAATAAGGCCCACGTTTCTGACAAACTTATGGTGACAGTGTGACTTATACTGCAACTGATGCTCACCAATGGGGAGTGAGAATTAAATGCATGTGACGGGTTGTGTGTCCATACATTTAAGAGAAGAAAGCTGCCAACAAATGCAACTAGATTTGTGGATTACGTAGGGGGACCAGACGTCCCGAAGAAATTCAGGACGGTCCTGATTTACGAGCAGTTGTCCCAAATACTGTCCTCTCTGTCCCAAAAATTAGACCCAACCTGAGTTTTGATTCCCTTTAGTCCTAGTAATACATTAAGTGATGATTGTTGTGCGGTTTCCGATCTTTTCATGGTGCTTTTACTGGGTGATCGCAAGTAGAATTTATTTAGACACATCTAAAAATCTACAAGTGAGATTTTATATTTTTACTTGTCAAATTAGTAAAATAAAGTGACTTTGATGAGAGAAAGCAGTAAGAACATTTGGACGACGCTCAGCCTGAGCGGCTCAGGCGGTGGTTTACATTAAAAAATGGAGGTTAAGAAATCTTTACGGTATATTTTGGAGCTGTTAAAGCATGTCATTTTATTGTGATGGTCCGAAGTATGGTCCTAGATGTTTTGACAACATTAATTAATGTGGACGACCAGCAGCTCCCAGTGTTTACGGCGAGGAGAGCGAGGTGTCTGACAAGGAAAGAACAACAACAACAACAACAAACAACAGAAAGTCTGATAGAATTTAGCCAAAAACGGTCCGACTGGTAACACAGATCCCTTAGCTATGACTGTAGCTTACATTAATTATGGATGTTGTATTTTTTTTCGCTGTGTGTACAGAAGCAAACAATAACGCTACTATATACTACGTAGTGCGACTATTTAGGGCAGCGCAAGTACCCTTCCTGATTTGATTCTGCTTAATATAAAAATAAAAACATGATCAACACTTAATCATGCTCTGTAGCAGGGGATACATATGATACACTCTTTTCTGGAGGTAAATGAAATGCCAAGTGCAACAGTGCAAAAGTGCACAAAAACTTTTTGCAGCCCTAATTATAGAACTCTTGAGACTGAAGGCACTTGGCTGTATTTTTTCAGTGTAGTAATACATACTAAATTATATGTCACTGGCATAAATGGTGACAGTATTTAAATAAGGATACAGTATTCATGGTCTGTTGTGAATGTGTGCATAGTGGCTCAGACTGACATTGCAGAATAATTATCTCAGTCTGGCCCTTATGGTCCTCGTTATTCTCCACTATTTTTAATTCAGTCAGTTGATAGAGGATCAAAACACATTTGGTGAGATTTCTACTTTGTTTCCTTTCATGTGAACTTCCCTATTAACTACACTGCGGGTAGACCTGTACCTTGTCGGCTTGTAGGAAAAGTCTTTGTATGAAAGGTTTAAGTTCAGACACTGTTAAAACTCACAGAGTTTGGCTATAACGAGGTGGAGTGCTTCACAGATTCTGGCCGACATCGTTGGAAATGTGATTTATGCTTACGGCCTAGCGAGGAGCTCAAATCTTTAATTACCGTGCAAATTACTGGCCACTGTAATTCATCAGTACACAACCACCAGAACCTAATTTCCACACTAATTTAATGAATAATTGCCTTCTTGGAGAACCTGCCTCTTCTAGTATAATGGCAAAGGCCTTGGAGGATACAGCCACTAATATGGAGCCGAGTTCACACGTTTAACCAGAGCTCGGACTACTACCTGTTTTAAATTAAACTCATGACTGCGCTGTGAGGATGAACTTTAATTGCATTGACGTTCACATCTTCATGCTGCAGGGAATTCAACTATTGTAAAACAAGCTGTCTGGTACCTCTGGTGCTTTTATTTTCTGGTTTACACGGTAGAGGATGAAGGAGGCTCATTGACCGTCTGTCCCTTCATTTGTTCCCAACTTGAGAGAGGGCCACTGACGACAAATTCCCCTTAGTATTTGAAAGATAAAGCTGAGCACATGTATTACTAAAGCCCATATGGCTGAGTTCTACTCTGTGCATGACATTTATTGCAAAACCCTTTGGTCAAACTTATTTCTATAAACATTTCCTCATATTTTCTTGCTTTATGCTTCAATCTCTGTGTAAATATTTCAATTTGATAGTGAATGACATGTTTTTTTTCAGTAGGAAATCTTACAGTGCAGAGGGGTTCTGTTCCAAAATCATAAATTCACTCCCTTTTCTACTGATTCAACCCGCAATGTTAACTCTAGTTCCTTCAATGGAAAGAGAGGAAACCAAAGGAAAGCTGGTACAAATGTGCTGACCTTCACTCACTCCTAAAAACACAAGATCCTGGAACCGCGGACTCGTAGCCAATCAATTACTCGGTAGCTTAATTGATTTGCAAAGGTAATCACTGGGCACACATCCACCGGGGCAGAGTATTTGATGTTTTAATAAATGGTTTTACAGCAGAACTGGATGACTGGATCGATTCAGCCTCTGAAACCTTGATTATAGCACCAGTTGGGAAAAAAAACAGCAGTGTTTTGTGGGACGACCCAAACAATGTGATTGGTCGGGCTTACCTTTATTGTTGATGCTGAAGTGTTGTACAGCAGTGTGGTTAAAATCAAAGCTGACCACATTACTCAATTTCCTCCTACAGGAAGGAAACTGAGACTATATACGTACTGTAGATCTTATAACCCTGCAGAAAAATGCAGAACATGTAAAAATAAATATGAACCAGAACAGTCCTTAAGGACCACCTACGATTGACATTTACCATTATGGATACACTGAACACAACACTGTTAGCTCTCAAGTGCATCTGAAATTCTTTAACATTAAGAAAAATTCCTTTCTAAAGTAGGCATTGTCTGCTTGACTGTGCTGTATTAGTTAAAATTGTCTAGTTTGGTACTGCTCTAGAGGTGTTTGTAGGCTTAAGGCCCATCCACACGGAGGCTATGTTATCGGAGCCTAGAAACAGTATCTTGTGAAACCCAAACCCCATTGTGTTGTCGTTTGGATGGCGAAGCTGCATACTTTGTTAAACAATGACGTCATTGCCCCACCTCCGACTCTAACTCCACGACGTCACATAACAACAATGCAGCTGCGTGAGAGGACAGAGACGGAGCCCAAGACTGTATACTGTACATAGATACTGAGCTGTACTCTGAGTGGCATGCATGGGAATGAATTAGGCCTGGTCTGAATAAGTCTCTAAATTTGTCGCTAGTTGCTTTTTATGAATAAAGTTGCTAAGAAGGTCTGAAAAGTGTAACAGTAACTGCAGAGTGACACGTGCTTTCACACAGGAGTCTTCAAAACACCAAAAAAGTCTCCAATAACACCAGAAACAGCTATATTTGTCTCTAGTCGCTTTTGAGAAAAAAAGTTGCCAAGAGGATTTGGTCACCAGATTTAGCGAGAAAGTAGCCGGTGTTTGTAAACAGTGTCTTTCCATCTCTTCTTCTCCGTAATTGTGTATTTCTATGGCAGAGTTACAGCGCCACGTATAGGCCTGGCATGTGTACTACAGCATTTTGTAGGTCGGTTTCACTGGTTTTGTGTGCAGATGGATGCAGATATTTCTTGACAGAAAACTTTTTAGGAACGAAAAAGATTGTTTTCTATCGTGTGGACGTAGCCTTAATGTAACTGGAGTTTATGTTGTGGTGTAGGGTTCCACAAGCTAGGGTTACTTGCTACACTAGGGTTATGGCAAACTCTAATCAGAGCCTGGTTGCATGGATGGATTACTGCACGGGCCTACCAGGCACAGGCTTATGGGCCAATAAGGTCAGGGGCTCTGACGAACAAAAGATCAAAAAGAGATGCTAAATGACCACAAGTATACACAAAATGTCCAAAAATTACAACAAAGAGACAAAGAAAGACTATAGGGATGCAAAATGACCACAAACAGATGATTAATGACTGAAAACAGTCGGTTAGAACAGTCGCCCCATGTAAAGAGGCTGAATGTCCTCGAGGCAGCTGCCGTGGGTTCGACTCCAATCTGCGGCCCTTTGCTGCGTGTCTCCCCCTTTCTCTCTCACCCCATTTCCTGTCCGTCCCATCTAATAAAGGCTTGATATGATTTGAAATGGACATAGAAAGACCACAAAGAGAAAAAAAAATGACCGTATAGAAAACTGTCTAAAAACAAGTGCTCAAGGACCACAAAGAGACCCAAAATTACTACAAAAAGACTAAAAGAAGACTCTTTGAATTTGGGTGTCTTATTCCTACGTAGACAGAGGGGGGCCTATTACATGTCTGTGCCCAGAGGCCCATTGTCTCATAATCTGTCCATGCCTGGTCGGCAAAAAATATTGTTGCCATTGTACGTTTCTGCAAACCACAGAAACATTGATATGAAATGTTTTTCGCACCCTTTAGCTTCTGTATGTAATGCACTGGGTTTTCAGCTGGCAGCAGCTGCTCCAGAAGTCATGTGATAGTATCAAGAGCCTGAATCTCAGATGGTTAAGTCATACACACAGCAGACTTTCACCCAAGAGACTGTCCCATCCCTGTCCCATGTGAATGTGAAACTTAATGACATACCAGGCCAACTTAATTTAACCCCAAACCACAATCTTTTCCTAAACCTAGAAAGACGTATTTATAGCTAAACCTAAGCAGAAACTGTCATAGCTTTTGTTTCAATTCGCAATGTGGTGCTTAAAAAAGCGTCGGTATTTGACAAGTAGGGAATGACAACGGGTTGTTTTGGTTGAGAAATGCCAACATTTTAATCTGGTGATAAACAGGAAGGCAATCCTGGCACTCCAAACCGACACAGAAGAATGAAATGAATTTAAAAGGCTTTGTTAAATTAGCTAAATCATAAAAAAAACTGCCGACATGTTTCGACCACTGTAAGTCCCCGGCTGCTGGGTTTTGCTGGTCGCTGCAAGTCGCTACAAAAGTAACTATTTTTGTCTTTACTTTGTTTACTTTAATGTTTAACTATTATCTACAAAAGTCACTTTATTAAAACACTGATTGGTCCAAACCTACAGGAGACACTTGGACTTATTTATCTTCTTTGAATAGATTGACTGTCCCAGCCTCCATCAAGCGGCTCATCTCTAATGCTAAATCTAAACACGCAAACACTTTAATTCTTACAGGTTGTTTTTATTCTAAGCTGCCTCTGTGTCAATGTCAAATGTCTCTTGTGTTGTTTTAAGATGTTTTATGTTGCAATGTGATGTTTTATGTAAAGCAACAGAGTGTAGCACTGTGCTCAAGACAAATTTCCCCTCGGGCCAATAAAGTTTACTCTATTCTCTTCTAGCCTGATCTACCGTCATCTCTATAAACAGATTGTGCATTGGAACGTAGACTCTGAAGGCGACAGGACAAGATTATGTAGCAGTAGCGGTCTGGTTTCTGTTTGTATTCACAGAAGTGTTGACCAATCACGTCCGAGCACACTTCGGTTGCCTATGTCTCATTTAACAGTCTAATGGGAAAGCCGAACAACATAGTTTGTTCTCACTAAGTTTGCTGTGAAACTTTGTTCCCATGAGTGTTATATGAAAATCCTCTTGGATCTTTTTAAGATGACTTCAATAAAAACGAAGATAATTTAAATGAGGACAAATACTCTGAAGTTAAACTTAACGCCTTCGTGGCTCATCAGAGGATCCTCCAGCCTCTTTTTTACACAGCTCCCCACCTTCACACTCTGCACAGTGCGGAGGAAACAGTGCCTCTGGGAGGCATTACTGAAGTTTAACATTTCCATGGGTTTACTAGTTGAAAGGCTGCCCACCAACCAGTTTTAATTGCCTTTGGGGGCGATTAGAACAGGTCATGCGTCACGGCGATTCAGGGTTGCATCTGCACGCCTTGCTGTGGGATCAAACCATCTAAACCACAGCCTGGTCAGACCACCACTGCCCTCCAACAACAGGTAGAAAAGGAAGTGAGAAAACTGGGTATAAATATATGCACTCACACCTGGAATTCACTCATACCAGTTAAGATCAAAGGATGGAAATTGCTTAAAATGACCAGACTATATTCAATATATATTTATATAGAATATATTCAATTTTATCTTTCTACTCCATTACATCTCAGAGGCAACTATTGCTCTTTTTACTTAGCTACATTTGTCTTACAGCGAGTTGCTAGTTACTTTTCAGATTATAATTTCTGAAGTTTTATTCCCCTTAACCTGCAAATAACTGTACTGTTTTGGTTCACTCTCCTTGCTCTCCCCAGGGATGTTTCCGTTTGCAGCAGAGAACCGTTTTCAGCAATAAGGCTTTGTTAAAAACACTACCTGCATAGCACCAAACTGCAGACAGACAAAGTTAGTGACTTGCTGGTTCGCAGAGTGGATCATTTAGTGGATAAAGAGCCAGGTATTACCCTCAGGAGTTGCTGTAGACCAAAAACAGAACTTGCTTTAACTATGACTTTATCTCATCTGGTGTTTTCAATTCAACTTCATCCTGTTTTATTGTATTTATCTTTCTTTTTTTGTGAAATTGTGTGTCATGACAAAGTGATTTACATAAAAGCAAATAGAGTTACATTTAATGCATGAAATAAATTATTATATAAATTATACTTATTTTAAGATGAGGCACTTAACCTTTAATATTTAAAGATAGCAAATTTAAATATAGATAAATACATACAACATAAATTCGTAATATTTCAGATTCCTTGTTTCTGGCGACCTCTTTGGCAGCCTGTTTTTCAAAACGGCAAAAAGGCAAGTACAAGTGCTTTCATTAGTGGGTCATATGATCAGTAACGTTTGTTTTAACTCACTCTTTGATAGATAGTAACTTAAATACAATTAACTTGATGAAAATCTTACAGATTATATATTTAATGCATTCTCAGCAGTAGCATACAGAAGCAAAACAAAAAAGATACTAAACCTGAAATTCCCACTTGCACTTGCAAAGGTCACAGACAGAGATGTAAGTAATGATTTATAGGAATAATCAAATCGTCTGACAGCAAACAAGTAATAAGGTGAGTCAGTGCTTAAACAAGATAAGCATAAAAGCAAATAAACCAAAAAGCTGAACAGTGAGAGAGCTAATGAGAGCTGACTGAAGGTAAAAAAGTCATTTCTAAGGAGAAAGTGATGTATTGTTGCATGGCTGTGCCGTCTACTGCGCCGGTGGCTGCAGGAGGCCCTCAGAGAGCCGCAGTCCACCCTCACCTGATTATTTTTCACCTTGTTTACAGCGGCACTCCTTCGTGGCATTGCCTCCATCTCCCTCCCTGCATGGACCTGTCTCATTACGTCCATCTCAACAAGTCACTCAGGCGAGAGAGAAGGAGGGAGGGTGAGAACGAGGAGGAAAGAGGGAGAGATGGGTAGGGGACAGGTAATACAAGGACAGGTGAGAACAGACGATTAGAAAGAAATTAATATAGTAGAGGAACATTGTCTAAATCCGTCTTGACAAGAGACGAGAAAGTGTTTAGCGTGGAAAATCACTCTGAGCATGTTAATTCATCTGAAGCAAGACGGGCAGGGAAGGACAAAGTAGCACCTTACATCAAGTGTGGCTTTATATCAGGAATTCTGTCTCGGATAGGGGTAAACAGTTGTTACAGCACACATCCATAAACAGTCCTGTCGCATTTTCTGCATCTCATTAGTCTTTCCTCATGAGCTGTCAGTCACATCACAGCCAAGGTGTGTGCGTGTGTGTGTGTGTGTGTGTGTGTGTATAATCGTGTGTGTTTGTGTGTGTCTGTGTGTGTGTGTGTGTGTGTGTATGTGTGATATAGTATATACATATATTTTCCTGTGAAATTGTAATGTTTGACAGGTAGCATGCCCACACTCTTACACAGGATCAGACCATAGAGTACAATATACCAGGAAATAGCCATAATCGTCATGTGTCTATGCACGATCCGCCACCATAATCCGCCAGATGACACGAAATGCTTCACTCAGCGGACCTCCGATGATATAGAACAGTTTTTTGTATCTATGATGCATGGCTTCACAGACAATCCCTTTAGAGGTGATGCATGAATCGGCTCTCACGCCATCCAAGTCCGTGTCTAAATAAACAAATCCTCCCAACCCTCCCAAATTATTTATTCCTCTTTAGAGACCCTCAAGAAATGGCACTTGACTCGAAAATAACAGAAAATGCTCGGTGCCAGCCATTGGAAATAATGGGTTTTCAGAGCCCCGTCTGACAGACCCGGTGCACTGCATCAAGCTAGCTCTCTTCCCCTCACAACAAATGCTTTCTTTTTCACTGAGCTATGTAGGTCATTTCTTACAAATGTTCCTGTCAGATAAATGTAAACTGAGTGTATGTCTATGGTGTACAAAGTATATGCATTAATAATGCTTACGGACCTAACATTATGTGACAGAGCAAAACGTTAGGGAAACATGTCATCTTTGTTGCCGATGTTTTTCCCTCCCGATTTCAGATCAGATTCGTTCTGGAGCATGTCTGGTTGTAAAAATTTTGGTTCAGAAGGCTAGTGGGTCGAACGAGAAAGCAGATGCAGAAGCCCCGGAAATGCTGTACATTCAGAACAGAATGGGCTTTTCGAGAAGGGGACTTAAAGAATCATGCGCTCAAACAAAAAAATCCGACACATAATGCAGACAAGCAGTTTGAGAAAATATTGATCATTAAAGTAGAAAACCCAGTTGACAACCAAAATACAAGTATGAACCTGATAAACAGCAATAGGATGGAAAAAAAGCAGACCTGCACGGCTCATTCACAACTCACACAAATCAACAACCAAAGTGCAAAGAAAGGAGGAAAGTCCTAAAGATTCAAAGATTTCCAGGCTCTGGCTCTACTGTGTATAGGGTGATAGCATAGCTGTTGACTAAATCGATCTATGCTTATCTGATCTATAAGGTGGTCCTGAGAGCTCATAGCACTGCAACTTAAGAAAACACATGCAAATAGACAAAGCACACGCAAAAAAAAAAATGAAAAGATCATCATCAATTTGACAACAGATGAGGCAGCAACCCCCGGAGCAGCAGATGCTAGAGTTCACCAGCCAACGGTTGTATAACCATTGTATGCGGTCGGCAGTAGGACAGGACTTTGGCGAAACACAGGTGATAAAAAAACAGACATGTGCATCACTCATAAATGTCCTCTGGAAACATTTCTTTTGTGTCGCAGTCTATTTGCAGCGCTTTCTCCTAATGTGTTGTGTTGTGGTCTTTGCATTTCTTTTTCTCACTGTGTTGTGTTGTGCTTTTTGCGCCATGTTTTCTAAATGCTGCGCATGTGTTCTCAAATTGATGAAGCTGTTTTCTTAATTTGCTGTGAGCTCTCAGGGCCATCGTAGATCTATGATTTTGGAGCCAATTTCCCTTTAACCACACATCTTTCTCCTCTGCACTGCAGCAGTAATTTGTATGAGCATATGAGACACCAGTTAATATAAAAAAAATATTCTCAGCCTTTTGAAGTTGCAATTACCAAATTAGAAGTAGTGTTGCCATGTCTTCTGATCTCTGCAGTGAAATGAAATATAAATGACAGAACTGAAGACCAAAAGTACAAAAATAAAACTCAAAACACAATTAAGCCCTTAATGATAAGAAATGACACTAACAGCGGCAGAATCTTCTTGCAAAGTGTAAATTCACCTTTTATATGAGGCCTGTTCCTCATGTGGAATATTCAACCGAATTCCCTGAAGCTTATAGTGCTGGTATCTTTGTTTTGTCATCATATTTAAGTACTGTGGTTCATCAATGAAGGCAGCCCATTAAATCACCAATGAGTAAAGGCAACACATGACATGGCCCAATTAGCAAATCAGTTTAACAGCTTGGGGAAGTTTCAAGTGGAGCCAGTCTGACCAACGGGGAAAACCATAAAGGTGTAAAATGCAAATGGTGTGATAAGAGTGTCTGCGGAGCATCCCGGGGGGAATGGTTGACTTACACAAATGTTTCCGCTTTCCACATACTCTGCACATGTGGAATATTTCCCAATATGTGGACTAGTGGCACAAAATACTAATTTTTCTGGTGTAGTTTTGACCTTTTTCATGCCACGTTCCCTAAAAATAACATCTGGAGCGATCACAGATGGAAGCTATGTAACACTGAAGGGTTTTATGTTTCTAAAAGTAATAAAAAGGTTACATCGTAATCATGTCATTGGATATAGAAGCAGGTTAAAACGTCTAAACTGACAATCTGTCCTCCAAGCTGCGAGTCACGCTTGCTTCATGTTGACATTGTGTTGGATGAAGCTATGCATCGCCTGCTGTCTGCAGAGCCGGTAGATCATGGATCTGTCCCTCCAGTATCTCAGAGGCCTTTATTCACCGCCGCCACGGCTTGCGATTAGCTTGTCACTCTCCCTATTTCTGGAGCAGAACTAATCAGACTGGAGAAGAGACTTGCTCCACTGTTATCCATGCGTGACTTGTCCTACCAATGTATGCAAGCGATGAAGAGAAGCACAACAGAATTGGATTTCCTTTTTTTTTAGAATCTCTCCTGTGTGCTGACGGGAAGCTGATCTGCAGTGCCGTTGGAGACACGTGGAGTTCATCCGTCTTCTGTGTAATTGATCAGCAAGAGTGATTAGGTGTATCAAGAGGTAATGATATGGTAATTAGCAGGTTTACACTGATATATGAGTCTATTAGATACTGACTGTCGGCCAGTCATGTTGTCTGATATGATGGGGGAAAACATTCTGGACTATTTCCTTTGATTTTCATTTTCTCTCGGTGATGTGAATGTATGTCTGTACTGCTTATCAGATTGGTGCAATATCTGTGCGCACTACAAATTCATATCACCTCAGTCACGACTGCCACACAAAGGGTTAACCAGCTGGTGGGCAACACAGCAAGCTTATTACCATCTGTGTTTTGAGCATACCCTACATAGAGAGCTGCAGGAATGAGTCCTAAAACCTAGAGGTGAGTTTGCATATTTGCACTTCCAGTTCCCTCGTCTCAAAGTCAATGGGTTTTTTGACTGGGGTTTTGTTTAGATGCCCAAAATAAGGTCTGTGGTTAGAACACATAGAGATTTTGATGTTTTGTTCTATAAAATAAAATACGTCAGGCAATTCGCCGCTCATAAATTCTGAAGCTTCTACATGTCTTTAAAAAGATGGTTGCTATCAAGAGGCTAATTTAAACTACAAACCTTATCACAGCGTACAAACAAACTCAGTTGGAAGCCAGTGGTAAGTGTAGTTCGCTCATAGTCTAGCGTTAGCTTTCTACTTTTGCCAATTGCACTAAGTTTTATAAACTGTTGTTCACCACTGAGCTTATTTTCTGCAATAACCCAAAATGGAAAAATCCCATTGACTTTTTGTTGAGGGAACATCAACATCATATTTGCAGAACTCTATTACTCTATTACTTACTGTGACTCTTTACGTTAGTCACTCCAGTGCTGTGGTCACCTGTAGCTAAATCTTTGTCTTTGCAACAACTCGACCCCTTGAAATGCGTAACAAGCACGAACTGCAGATGACTGACAAGATGTCAAAATATCATGAACAAAAATGTTGCTCTTTTACAATAGATTGCAGGACTGCTTTATTTTTGTACGTCGACCTGGAAATAAGCCAAAGGGATTTTTCCATTGCAAAGACAATGGGCCCCTGGGCACAGACTTGTAAGAGGCCCCTAACTCTGTCTCATT
Organism: Echiichthys vipera; assembly: GCF_963691815.1. Taxonomy (NCBI): domain Eukaryota; kingdom Metazoa; phylum Chordata; class Actinopteri; order Perciformes; family Trachinidae; genus Echiichthys; species Echiichthys vipera. Next base: position 16,571,238 of record NC_139845.1, on the reverse strand, counting down.
TTACATATATTTTTAATAATTTTGCGCGTCTCATTTTCTGTCTCCATGTGGTCATTTTGTGTCTATTTTCAGTCATTTAGCCTATTTTTGTGGTTGTTTTGCATCCCTATCATCATATTTTTTGTCTCTCTGTGGTCATTTTTGGTAGTTTTGTGAATGCTTTTGTTCTTTTAGCTTCTTTTTGTGATAATTTGTGGGGGTTTAAATATTATTTTACTAGTCAGGGCCCCTGACCATATGGGCCCCTGGGCCTTTGCCCGGTAGGCTCGTTCAGTATCCATCCATGCCTGCATCCCACATATGGGTGGAATGAAGAAATGTCTGAGTTAGACAGATGATAGGTGCCTCTCTATGAAATCACTAACTTCTACTTAAGGTGAGTGTATTCTAAACATTATATACACATAAAAAGACCTGTGTAGCGAATAATCCAAAAAAACAGTATTCAGGTGAGAAATAACGTGGTAACACCACTTTTGTTATTTTTGATAATAAAAAATTGATTCAATGAGCCACACTGACACAGAGTGTGCCCGTGGGGGGCAATCAGGGACACAACAAGACTCTGCATGGACAAATTTAAATTGAGCTCCGGGAAAGAAGTTTCTCACTCTCGCATGCTTGGCCCCAAAAGCACTTTATTCTGTGCAAACATTTTTCTTTTGAAATTAATTCAGTGTTGCATATTTTGCTGCATTAAATATTAACAGTATTTTAATATTTTAGTGCAAATAATGAGGGCTCTTGACCTCTGTATTTAAATTTAATCATTACATGCAGAATTTATTAGCTGCATTTTCCCTTGTCTGTCTTTGAAAATTTCCCAGTAATTTGGAAGTGCAGAGTGATGAAGAGCCTGTCGCCCCTTAATAGATTAGCACAATTGAAAAATCATCAGGCAAAAATCGTCATGAGGTACTCATTTTCTGAGGGGAACTAAATCTATCCACTAAAAAAGGAAGCCTCTGAATCTGATCGCTTAACTAAGAATCAAACCAAATAGTTTGTCTTTGGACTCTTTAGTGAGGAAGGTGGAAAGACTCCGACTGTAATAAGGTAAAAGGGGCCAAGCATGAAGCGTGTGACAGCTCCATGAAGGTCAGCTGCGATGAAATTGCTGCTTTCCTTTCCCATTTGTCTAAACCGGGGTGTTTGCGTTCAGGAATCAGCTGCAGGTGAAAAGGCATTTGGCTGCCTGTCATCCTCAGTCACCTTCATTTTGGCAGATATAAGCACAGAGGCATGACAGGCTGCCACAGGTACAGCTCCTACCATCAGCCAGACACTTCCCATTCTATATGTTTACATCTTGGATATACTTAAAAATTACACACATGCACATACACTTAATCTAAACGATTTAATTCTAATGCAACAGGAAGCTAATAACAGTTGCATTCTGTCTCTGATTGTGAGTGAAGTACAGTACAGTTTTGTTTGTTGCACACAAATGAGGTGATTGTAGCATGTATATTATTTCTATTTCCCAGATTAGAAATGACAAACATTTCCTATTTTTTTCAAGGGTTTGATCACCAATCATGTGGCAGGTGACTTGGTGAAGCATCTGTCTATTACAGGCAGGGGAAGGGTAAAAACATGTTTTTCACAGCGGCTCTAGTGTGATATTGGGAGAATGCAGCTGTTTTCCAAGGTAACAGATTGCTACCTCAATAAAATCCACTGAAATTAGTGAGTGTAACAGTTTTCATTGGAATAACTGCATGTTCTAACAAAAAAATGAAATTGTTATTATCTTGGGTAGCAAGGACACTGCTCCTGAAAAATGAAGTTGTTGTTGAACGAAAAACACTAAAAATGTCAGTACAAATTCTATTAACCTCCACGGTGGGTGACCTGTCCTTCTAATCCATCCTTTTAAAAGTTCTGACAACACATACCACTGCTTTCCTGCTATTTCTGTTTTGTTAAGCTCACAAATTGAATACTATCCTGCAAACCAGACAAAACTATCAAGCTCATGTTTCATAGGTTTTGGCAAATCCATCTGGCTCCTCTCTCATTCAGACAGATTTCCAGCCTACCATTTAAGTCAATGACCGCGTCACCGTCCAGTCTGCAGGTCCGTCCGGCGCAGTTCACCACGCTCACCGAACTCCGATAAAACTGTCAAATAGTGTCATGATACCAAGATTATGGCTTCGGTACGATACCTGCCTACAATATCTTGACACCAATACTGAAACGATACCATGGCAGAAAAATAAAACATCATCAAAGTGATGGAATAAAGTATTAGATGACAGCATGTGGTACTTAGAATGATTTATTTATTTTTTAATTAATTAGACCACTTAAACTTAAAAAGTCAAAATAAAACTATATTTTTGTACACTACTGTCAAATTAGTCAACGCTGATCAAACATGACTCGATTCTCTGTTACTGCATCGTTTATTTGTTGCATAAAGTGTTTTCTTTTAGCGGACTGTTTAGCCATAATTTCAGAAAGTTTCTGACCCAGCCACTATTGTTTTCCACTGAGCAGGCACTCTGTATTAATATATGGGGAAATAGTTCGAAATATTCCAAATTTAAGTCCCCTTTAAGCTCAAATACCAAGCCGCGTGAATGTCCTGATTACTGATCTAGATGTCAGCTTTAATTCAGCTCTGTATTGTATATCTCTAATCTTTGTTGCTGACTAGTGTATTTATGAGCTGAATATTTCAGACTAAATGCAGCCACTATTTAGTCTAGTTGCTCTGTTACTTTGTTTCACTGTGACAACTGAGTGATTAGCAGCAGCTGCAGACCCATCTTGTGTCAGTAAATTAGCTTTATAACATCCGACTTTATTAAACTTGCAAAAGTAAGAATTACCCAAAGTGTTGCTTTTCTGTCGCCGATAATATAACTTTGGTGTCTCACAGGCATACCTGACAGCAACCTTTGGATTTTGCACACAGTCAGCACAGTTGGAGATACTGTACACTTTGGTATGAAGGCTTGTTTTCCTCCTGCAGAAGAAGCCATTTGCTGCTGTTCACATAGTTGTTCAGCATGAAACACAGCTTCAACCGAATATGATAATCCATCATGGTAAGCAGGGAGAAAGTTCCTATCCTTCTTTTTTGGAGCCAAGTTCAGTGTTTTCATATCAGTGCTGCATAATGTTACTCTGTGCATGGTATCAATCTCCTGACACCCACATAAAGACATACCAGCAGGTAATTTCAAGCGAGGTTTGAAATCTAATTGCATATACTGCAAAGTGCTCGGGGG